>NW_024038720.1:590000-1790000 GCF_016077235.1 Cyprinodon tularosa | reverse complement strand
CAAAAAAGGATCCAGAAGTAGCATCAGCTCGCCAGTGGATCACTCTTTTGACAAAAGGCTATAATGAGTTGTAAGGAATAAATTAGGACTGCAGTGTTAAATTCTTTTCCATTTCTTCTTGGTTTATTTGTGTAATAAACTATATATATATATATATATATATATATATATATATATATATATATATATATATATATATATATATATATATATATATATATATATATATATATATATATATATATATATATATATATATATATATATATATATATATATATATATATACATATATATATATATACATATATATATATATATACACTATTATACTATATATATATATATATATAAGGTTTCTTTATTTTCAACTATGAAAATTGTAGATTCACACTGAAGGCATCTAAACTATGAATTAACGCATGTGAAATTATATACTTTACAAAAAGTGTGAAACAACAAAAAATATATCTAATATTCTGGTTCTTCAAAGTAGTCACCTTTTGCTTTGATTACTTCTTTGCACACTCTTGGCATTCTCTTGAAGAGCTTCAAGAGATAGTCATCTGAAATGGTCTTCCAACAGTCTTGAAGGAGTTGTTATTATAGATACCTATATATAAACCTATGATACTTATTACTTGTTGGCCCTTTTGCCTTTACTCCATGGTCCAGCTCACCCCAAACCATCTCAACTGGGATCAGGTCCGGTGATTGTGGAGGCCAGCTCATCTGACACAGCACCCTATCACTCTCCCTCTTGGTCAAATGGCCCTTACACAGCCTGGAGGTGTGTTTTGGGTCATTGTCCTGTTGAAAAAAAAAATGATGGTCCAACTAAACGCAAACCGGATGGAATAGCATGCTGCTGCAAGATGCTATGGCAGCCATGCTGGATCAGTAGGCCTTCAGTTTTGGATAAATCCCCAACAGTGTCACCAGAAAAGCACCCCGACACCATCACACATCCTCCTCTATCCTTCACGGTGGGAACCAGGCATATAGAATCCATCCGTTCACCTTTTTTGCGTCGCACAAAGACACAATGGTACGAACCAAAGATCTCAAATTTGGACTCAGACCAAAGCAAAGAATTCCACTGGTCTAATGTCCATTCCTTGTGTACTTTAGCCCAAGCAAGTCTCTTCTGCTTGTTGCCTGTCCTTAGCAGTGGTTTCCTAGCGGCTATTCGACCATGAAGGCCTGATTCACACAGTCTCTTCTTAACAGTTGTTCTAGAATGTGTCTACTGCTAGAACTCTGTGTGGCATTGACCTGGTCTCTAATCTGAGCTGCTGTTAACCTGCTATTTCTGAGGCTGGTGACTCGGATTAACTTATCTGCTGCAGCAGAGGTGACTCTTGGTCTTTCTTTCCTGGGGCGGTCCTCATGTGAGTCAGTTTCTTTGTAGCGCTTGATGGTTTTTGCAACTGCACTTGGGGACACTTTCAAAGTTTTGCCAATTGTTCAGACTGACTGAATTTCATTACTTAAAGTAATGATGGCAACTCGTTTTACTTTACTTAGCTCCTTTTTTCTTGCCATAATACAAATTCTAACAGTCTATTCAGTAGGACTATCAGCTTTATATCCACCTGACTTCTGCACAACACAACTGATGGTCCCAGCCCCATTTACAAGGTAAGAAATCCCACTTATTAAACCTGAGAGGGGACACCTGTGAAGTGACTACCTCTTGAAGCTCATCAAGAGAAGGCCTAGAGTGTGCGAAGCAGTAATCAAAGCAAAAGGTGGCTAATTTGATTAACCTAGAATATGGGACATATTTTCAGTTGCTATGCAGTTTTTTGTAAATTATATAATTTCACATGTTAATTCATAGTTTTGATGCCTTCAGTGTGAATCTACAATTTTCATATATATATATACTTATATTTTTGTGTGTATGTATAATATTTATTTTGTGCACCTTGTCATTGTTGTCAAGGATCATTTTCTCTTGGAGCACCTGTGCCAGCTGACAAAGGTGAACGCCATTGTCCAACTTTTCCATGAAACTATCTGCAGTGAGGTTTAACCCTGAGGAATACACACAAACACACTAACTTGCTTTAAAATACGCAGATCAAGCATACAGTGAGAACAAAGCCTTTACCTAACTTTGTATTTTCAATTTCATTCATGAGGGTGAGTTTATTCATAATTCACTGAAAAGTTAAGATCATGGTGAGGAGAAATGCATTTAAAACAGGGAATCTAAAACAGGACACTTTTATGAGAGAAATGTATCAAGTCTGAATCACTTTAACCGGAATCTTTCAACACGCTCTGACATGTGCAGATTCTTTTTCCTGCATAATGCAGCAAAGTTGAAAGAAACATTGTTGACTTTGGAGGGATGTCAGGGATTTGGGAAAACAATTAGCTTGATTTGTTTTTGTGCAAAAGACATATACTTAAATAGGGCATACTTTAATCAAGCTAATGTTTTTTTTTTCCTCTTCATCTACAAAGACCAGAAACCATAAAGTAAGCATAAGTCTAAAAAGTACTGTTAGGGGGTTATAAATGTACATTGACATCTTTAGGTTTCTAGATGGGAAAACACCTGTGACTGTTCAGTAAAAGAAAAACTATGTTTTTCTTTCCATTTAAAGCAGTTGTAAAGAACTTTAAGTTTTAGTCAATTATGGCTCTGCCCAGTGGAAAAACTGCATTGAAAGAAGCATTCAGCTCATTCAGCTAGTTGTAAGAAGAGACTGTACTCAGTTGCAACATAGAGATTTCTCACCCATGATGGAGTTTAGCCAGAGAGCTAGATCTTCTTTCATGGAGAAGAGGCTGGCGTCATGGCGGATAGGTAACCACTGGTTGTACTCCTGTAGACATGATAGGCTTGGCCCTGAGGGTCTGTACTTCTGAGAGAGGGGGGAACTCACAGCCAATCCAGTTAGGTTTCTCGGACTTTGAGGGTCATCAAGGCTGGTTGTAGTCATCCTTTCTATTTCACTTGGCAAGCTTCTGCAAATATAAGTGATGAATTTTAATGCACAAATGTGTAACAAGTAAAACTAAAACCATCTGATTTTTTAAATACATTTTTTGTGCATTCTGTTTGCAGTTAATGAGGGATGGATATCCTAAATCCATTAAAATTTAATAAACGTTATGCTTGTATATCATTCAAAGCTTCCACTAAAAACTAAATCAATTTAGTAAAATAGTAGTTCCATTGGTTAGATCCCAAAATAACATACACAGAAAACATTCACCCACTGAACTCATTTTGCATGTGGTCTAAGAGGCACCAGGAATAACTGTCCAGATATTAACTTAAGTACCTAATTTTGTTGCGTATACAAATGTATAGGTAAACAAATATATTTTCCTTGTTTGATAGGGAAAACTTCAACGTCATCCTGGCAGAAGTAGAACAGAGCCTCCAAGAGAAAAAAAAAGCTTAAAATATATCTGCGTTTGTATATTAACCCCCCCCATTTCCCAGCAGTGCCTTTGCCTAGCATGAGTGGCGGCCTAGTGCTTAGGGCATTGCTCTTGGGTCCCAGATGTTCGGAGTTCAAGCCCCACTCCTACCGACTGCCACTCTCGGTTCCTGAGCAAAACCCTTAATCCCACACTGCACCCTGGGCGCCCCACGATGGCAGCCCACTCCTTCAAAAGGGGATGGATTAAATGCAAAGAGGTAAATTTATTGCTTTGTATTTGTGACCGTGTAATGACAATAACGTTGAATTAATTAATTAATTCATTCATTCATTCATTCATTCATCTGTGAGGTGATTATCATTTCGACTTGTCCTATTGCGTACAGTAAGTCATTGCAAAGATCTTGTCTTGTGGCTAACTTGGGGAAAGTACTATTAAACAATACAGTTTCATACTTGTGTTTTAATATATGAACCTTTTATAATGTGGTTTGGATTTTTTTTGTTTAAATAGGCCTACACTTGTGAGTGAAGCCATGCTCTTTGTGGTCCAAAAGAATGAGTTATTGAGTAATTATAGCCAATGTTCAAACACTAATGTTCTATTACCAATTCAGTGTACATTGGTTTTAGGAAGTGATTTCCAAAATTCATTGTCTATACCAACCTATCCATGCAGGGTCACATGAAAGCTGCTGTCTGACACTTGTTCGGTAGGAAACAGGGTTAAACTTGAATAGGTTGCCAGGCCATCAAAGGGATCAAAGACTATGGGATACTTTTTAGTCGATCAAAGGGCAAGATTAACACACCCATGTATGCACATGTACATATCTAAAAACAGTTTATGGACACAAATGAACTTGTGGAAGGTAGTTAGAGTTCCCAGAGAGACCCAATGCATGAAGACAGATGTTGTGCTAACTCCATGCAGAAAGAATCTATGCTGAGATTTAAAACCTTTTACCCTTGCTGCTGAAATTGATCAAAACAAAGTTTGATACTGCAAATATGAGTTCTGATACTTCTATGGATCTGACGTAGGGAACAATGTAGACAATATATTTAAGATGGACTTTGTAAATACTCAGAAGTAACCAGCATCCAGCTCAACTCAGATACCAATGGGAACTCTATGCAAGGTGAAAAAAGTAAAAAAACAGCAACAAAAACTTGTCAAGTACCAGTGCGAGCAACAAGAACGAGCGGAAGAGTGCTGAAGTTCATGTTTTGGCCAGAGGTGGGAGCATCATAAGAAAACTCTGTAATGCCTCTTTAAAGAATGCAAGCAGAATAGTTCTGTTGTGAACAAAGCTATGGATATTAGGAGCTTTTTAAGGTCTACAATGGTCCTCTTAGCAGCTTTTCTTATCTATGCCCTCCTTGTACTCAGTTTCAAATGACGGTCAGTTCTTGGTAGGTTTGTTGCTCTCTTAAAGAGACATTCATGACTTTACTGAACAGTGCTTGGTAGAACATTTGAAGTGTGGGAAAATGTCAAGTAGTCTAAAGGGCTATGAATACTTTAGCAAAGAACTGTAGGAGAGTAATCAATACTCAATATTTTGATGCGACTAAGGGATGATTCCGCATTTAAAAAAACAATAAAGCAAAGAATTGAAAATCATAAGGAATATTTTGGCAAAATACCGGTAATAAGGTATTGGGTGTAAGTTTCTAATGGCCAAGATAAATTTGGCATATCCAAATTGAAATCAGTGCATCATTGAGTCAAGTGAATATTTGCTCCCAATCCCCCCCTAACAGATAAAATAGTGGTTTGCAAGGGTTATCATAATCAAGATTGAAACAGAGGGATCTTTAGTGTGCAACCACTGTGGTAGACACACTGAGCCAACAAAAACAATGTGCTGAAGCATACCACACTTTGGCTGCAACATATTCTTTGATGCACACACTTTGTATTTCTAACCAAACAATACTACAGACATCCATTAATCAAAGGGATTAAACTGACTGACTGTAGACAGGTTCTGTTTAATAAGATGTACAGCCATTACCCAGAGCCAGTCTCCTGGTACTGCTACATGGCTCATTTATTCTGTTCCCAGAGTAAATTCCCTCATAAAGCTTGGCCCCTTGCAGAGACATGCTCTTACTATCAACAATACTCTGACTAACCAACTAGAATTAAGGTGACAACACAAACAGCAAGTCACAGGTGTTATTTGGAGTTAGACAGAACAAACAAACGCCCGCTTTCATTTTTCATTTCCACATAACCCATGATTGAAACGTAACACTTGAGTGGTGGAACAATTTTTTTTTTCTTTTATGTTTTCGAAACTAAGTCAAATCTAAATATGTTCTAAAACATATTTAAGACAACAATCCCTTTAAAGGGAAAAAGTATGAACAGATTACATTTGCATGTGACTTTATAGAGAAAACATCATTTTCACAAATCAAATCAAAAGTTGTGTTCAAGTGGCGTTTTTCTAAATACTATGATTTTTGTATTTCTTTTCTACCTAAATTTGACTTGTTCTTCAGTAAAACTACATTGAAGTGAGCTACTCCTATTTGAACCCCTAACTGTGGATAGATACACGTCTTACATGCTGTATGTCTGATGACAAATACTTTTTCTTTGGGGTATAGTCTGGAGGACCGGTCTGCTGTGGTTTGGAAGGTGATTACCAAGATGCATCTGTGGTGGCCACAAAAAAAACATTTTGTGAAATTTTATGTGAAAGCTATCGTGACTTTACCCTCTAGTTCCTAGTAATAGTAACATTCAAAGCATCCCTTGCTTATTTTGGTAGTCAAATAAAATAGGATTGATGCAAATACGAATAAGGACTAGTCTCACAGTGAGCAAAGACAGACTGAAACAAAGGTAACCCTGTTCGGAAAGACATTAGCCAGTATCTTTATGGGCATCAAGGGTGTTTAAAAGTAAAAAAAAATAATGTTTTTTAAAAGGTTCTCAGTATCCAACCTATCTCAAGATAGCTTTGGTTTTGATTTATAGCATATAGTATTGCCAAGCTCAGGGAAACTTTGATCACTTAGATTTTTTATTTACAGTCTATTCTAGCGTGAAAGCAGTCTGCTGTAGGACAAACATTTACTTCCTACAGTAGCACTATTATGATGCCTACAGTGAAACAGGCTCTGGCACACCTTGGAATCTCATTGCATCCATATATTTAACCTGAAAACTGTACAAAGCAAAAAGAAGAATGCCTAATCTGTACAAAGATATTAGAAATCTTGCCCGGTCCAGTTGAAAAGAACCCCCTTCTATAGGCCATCATAATACTTTAAGCACCCCTACATGTCTCCATGTTCAGGGTGATGTGCAATACACAATATTTCACATTTAGGCAGAAGAGGTTTAATTTTCTGTTTCTTACGAGAGCAACTACTGCTGAGTTGGTGCAACATTTTAATCAGAAATGATGAGTAAAAAAAAAAAATCCCACTTCTTGTATGTATTAAATTCAATGTCAAGCTTTGAAATGCCACTGATTTTAAATATTTAAATAAAATTTTTATTTTAGATTACATGGTTAAAAAGAGCCTTTGTAAGCCAAAGGCTTACAAAGGGGGGGGGGGGGGGGGGGTTTAGGTTGGTTTTATTGGTTGACCCAAAGACCACGAGAGCCCCCTCTAAGAACGCATCCAGGTGCAAGATTCACGCCTCTGTTACAGGACAGCTCTACTGGGAAGACCAGACGGAGGTCAACAAAAGGTTCACTTCTCAGACACTAGCAGCCTTTATACTCCTGCAGAACTAAGTGTAGATTCTGTCAGCACACACACCCACACACACGCACACACACCCACAAGTCCATGCATGAGTCATGTTTCTATTCCACCTCATTTAATTTCGCCAACCTTGAATGTTTGCTAAACGGATTTTCTCCAGTAGTATCTCTGAGCTCCTAATTGCCCTTTTAAGAATTTTCACAGCATTTAGTTGGAATCAGTTGAAACGGCACGCAATCTGAGATTAATCAATGTCTTAAAAAGCTGCAGAAGTGTTGTACTGTAGCTATATTAGGAAAACGTGAAGGTGATTTATGGTCTGAGCAAATATGTTTTTCAACACATCGTTGACACTTGCTTCCACTGGGAATAAAACCAGAGCTTGTATTTGGCAAAAAGCTCTTTCACAACCAGCTAACAGTTTTAGCCACCAAACGTGGCATAGATACAGCTAAATAATGTTTATTTAGGATGGAGAAGCAAAAGGAATTTTTTCATATACACTGTCATAGTGCAGCCAGTGTTAACTATTAAAACTGAAAGGTTCCACAATGTTTTGGTCTTTAGTTAAACACCAGATCTTAGCGGTTAGATCAGAAATGCTTTTTACCATTCGTCTAAATAAATTAGATTAATAACTTTTAATGTATTTGTCTTACAAATTATAGTATATCTTTCATTTGTTAGAACTGTATCACTTTATATCTCAAGAGTTTGGGGATAAAGAAAAAATTATGCAACTTGAGGGGACCTAAACTCTGTATCTTTAGAGATGGAAGAGCTCTAATTCATGCTGCCTTGCCCTGACATACAAGAAAAAGTTATAAATTTTAAACTTGAATTAGTTTAAAAAAAACCCAGCATTTATAACTAAAAAACAGAACAAAACAATATATCAAGATAATCTTACTGCTTGCACTTCCTAATGTGACATGATAAATAGCGTCAAAGTTGATTGATTACTATATGTAAAAAAACAGAATTGTGCAAAAATCACAATAACTACATCAAAAATACAATTTAAACTTTCTAGACAACTGCAGTATATTGAACGGTTTTATACAAGTAGGCTTACATTTAAAGTGTTAAAATAAAATGAGCGAATTGAATTAATTTAGATCCAGCTGTTTAAGCAGTTAAAGGGGTTTTATTAATACACTGTTTACATAGGTTTAACTATGTAAGGGTTGAAATAAAAAGAATATACTTGCCAAACTCCAACACCTTTTGAAAGAAGTGCTTTGTTTCTTCTACAGCTAATTGTCCCCACACTCACAAGCACATATGACTTAGAACCAGATGTTCATCTGCCTCAGTCTAGCCATCTGAGAATGAGTGAAACAGGGGGAAGAGTTAAAACATGACTTCATGCACACGCCTGCAACTTTCTGGTGTCACATTACAAAGTGAGATCAGATGAACAAGAACCTAAACTGGAGATATTATCAGTGTTTTTTATCTACTAAGATTTTAAATTATGTTTTATTTCCAGGTTTTCAATGCAGGAGCATAAGAGCGAGCTTCTTAAAACTCTGCATGTTTATTCCTATTAATTATCTCTATTTCCTCATGATTTTTTTTGTTATTTTTACTCCTCCAGCAGTTTCGTTTAAGCCCTTACAATAAATTATCCACAGACTTTCATGTTGAGGCTTTTGGCTGTGAGATAATATCTCAAACAAAACACAATTGTACTTTTAGTTATAAGTATTCTCACATGAATTGCAAAGCAAATTCAAACCCCACAGCAAAATTAAGCTAACTGAAAATTATGCAGGCAGTATTTGTTGAACATAATTAGTGCTGAGAGAATATTTATGCAGGAGGTATTTAGCAGGAAAGCAAATGCATACCGTGTCAATGAAAAGTTAAGAGGTACTTATTGGCATTAAATTTATATTATTTTCAGGATTTTAGAGATTTTTGTTTTCCTTATAGAGTGGAAGGACAAATGTGAAAACTTTCACACAAAAAACAGCTACATGATTATTTTTTTCTGTTATACATTCAACATTCTACATGCAATTGAAATATTTGCATACATTTCAGTAAATAATTTAATACAACTTTACTGAAAAGCTACTGCTTGTTATTATCTCAAGATATTTCTGCAATCCCTGCTGAATACTTATTAAGAATAGGAGGGCTGATCCTTGTCTTATTATTAAACTTTTAAACATTGTTAACCAGTTATACCATTTCTTTCACTGGACATATATCCAACCAGAATTATGTCTGAAGCTCATTTATGGGGACCTGCTGAGGGTCTGCGTTTAACTGCATTTAAGGATGAATGTATAATTTAATCAAGAAAGTAAAAATTAACTATTTTTGGTGCATTTGGTTTGTAACACTTGTGATACAAAATGTTGTAAAACAGGATACTGTTAAACCCCTTATTTCCATTACAACTAATGTTGTGCTGATGCCATTTTTTGGCCCCGATACCAATACTCGATATCTGGCCATGCAGTATTGGCCGATACAGATACGATACCATCTGTTTGAAATGTATGTGTATGTGTATAAATGAAGAACTGCATACTACATGGATGTAAAATAATTGACTTTATCATGACCATGTGTTATATCAATCAGATATATATAGTAGGTGGTGGGCTACAAAATTAACACCAATATATTCACACCGTATTATTTTCTGTCCAAAGTGTGCCTGCAGTTTAATTTGCGTTCTCTCTCTGGGGACATGTCCTCCACCTCCAACAGACCGTCCTCAGTTCCTCCCTCAGAACGCCACTCTCTGACCTTTCTCTCCTTTCTCTGGTTAGTATTCATCTCTGCAATACTGTTGTAAACATTTTAAAAAATTTTTGTTAAAATGCATTGTTTACTCTTCTTCATCTCATGATTTTTACAAACATTTACTAGACAGTAATCTCACCCAGCCCAAATCACATCCTGATTCTTTTTTGAAGTCTTGCCCTGCCTTAGAAACAGGTTTGGTATCGTAGAGACACTGATGACATTTAAAAGGACTGTTAAAGTCATTTTAACAATGGCTCAGAAGCATTTATAGGGTAAATAAACAGTCCCTCGGCACCTGGAATGCAGACTTGATCATAACTAAAGCCTGAAAAAGCCTGAAAGACATTTCTTAGGGATTTCACTTCCTTTAAGTGATAAGGTTTTATTATATTTTCAGGAAATAAATGTATAACTTTCCAGATAACTATAAGTGTTTTACCAAGAAGCCTGGCTTGCCTTGAGAATATGATTAAATTAAAACAATGTCTCAGCTACATGATGTGGATCAAGATTCATGACAGATGGCATTATTGGTTTCCCAGGCAACCAAGCCTTAAATCCCTTCATCTTGTCCCCCCTACTCTTACACTGGTGGGGCAGGAGGGGGTTTAAGGTGGGGTGGGTTGCTCATTCAGCAGAGCACCATGTGCTGTGTACCACTGAAATTGGTCCCCAGGGTCAAAAGGACCTGAGGCCCATCAGATGGGGAATACTTATTAGAGACTCACAAGTGTTTTATCATTCTGTCAGACAAAAACAAATCTAATATTAATGCAGAATTATGTTTTTTAATTAAAATTGATCAATTGATTTTAGCTTTTTGTTTTTGTTCATAAATTCTAATGTGAGTATTTTCTTTTCTAATTTCAAAAACTGGTGTAACTTGTGATCAATCAAATTTCACTAAGTTCAGTTTGAAAATAGTACACAGAGAGCAGGTGTTTTTTCTTTTTTTTTTTTACACATTCAGGGCATCAAAATTGTTTCATAATGCTTAGAAAAAGAATAAACAAAAACAAACCAAGATCAAACAATGAGCTAATAAGCCAAGGATGCAAAAAAGAAAATAGAAAAAAGATATAAAGATTATGTTTAATAAAGATTATTTTTCCACATTAGATAGATTCAAGGAGCAAAGCTGAGAACCTGAATTTATATCAAAAGGTCTTCAGTGAAGACTCTTAAATTTTTGTTTTTAGACTAAACAAGAATTCATTTTGACTTTTGATGTAAAACACACAAAAAGACGCAGAATTATCTTGTTGGGGGGAGAGTGTTACCCCATAAAGGACAGCTGATATCAATTAACAAATCTACAACCAAAGTACATTTTATATGATTTTAATTTTCTTTTGTATGATCCTTTCATTATACAAAACCTCCCTCAGTTACCATTGAGGTCTGAGTGGTGCTGAGCTGCTCGTATAAATGGTTATTACGCAATATGTCAGTCAGCCCTTGTAATGAAAAATGAATTCTGGTTTCCTCTACTCAGACTGCTGTGCCAGGCGGCCAGCAGCTTCAGGGCAGACCTATTTTAATTAAACTAGCTGTCAAGTCAAGACTCAGTCCGGTAATTACTTCACCTTTTAGTCTAGCAAAGCAAAATCACAAAGATAATGTGACATATTTATGGTGATGTTTTCTTAGATCAATAAACAAACAAACATGTATAGCATAACCCCCCCCAGTTATGGCAATTTTTATGCTGTGCTCAATAAGGAACACTAGAGGGCAGCATAGCAACTTAATCTCATATTCTGTACTTTAGGAATATATATATATGAAAATATTTATCATCTTTTATAAAGTGGAATCATAGAGAGGAATACGCTTAGTTTCATTTTAATAGTATTTCAATAAGATAAAATATAAAAGCACAAGTTTTGAAAGAAGCTACCCATTGCTCACAAAAATCCAAAAAGACAATCTAAAATCAGCACCTTGGGTACTACAGGTGCTGGTCATAAAATTAGAATATCATGAAAAAGTAGATTGATTTCAGTAATTCCATTTAAAAAGTGAAACTTGTATATTATATTCATACATTACATACAAACTCATATATTTCAGATGTTTATTTTGTTTAATTTTGATGATTACAAATGACAACAAATTAAAATCTCAAATTCATCATATCAGAAAATTAGAATATTGTGAAAAGGTTCAAAATTAATGGCCCCTGGTGCCACACTCTAATCAGCTAATTAACTCAAACCACCTGCAAAAGCCTTTAAATGGTCTTTCAGTCTAGTTCTATAGGCTACACAATCATGGGGAAGACTGCTGACTTGACAGTTGTCCAAAAGACGACCATCGACACCTTGCACAAGGAGGGCAAGACACAAAAGGTCATCGCTAAAGAGGCTGGCTGTTCACAGAGCTCAGTGTCCAAGCACATTAATAGAGAGGCGAAGGGAAGGAAAAGATGTGGTCGAAAAAAGTGTACAAGCAAGAGAGATAACCGCACCCTGGAGAGGATTGTGAAACAAAACCCATTCAAAAATGTGGGGGAGATTCACAAAGAGTGGACTGCAGCTGGAGTGAGTGCTTCAAGAACCACCACACACAGACGTATGAAAGACATGGGTTTCTGCTGTCGCATTCCTTGTGTCAAGCCACTCTTGAACCACAGACAGCGTCAGAAGCGTCTTGCCTGGGCTAAAGAGAAACAGGACTGGACTGCTGGTGAGTGGTCCAAAGTCATGTTCTCTGATGAAAGTAAATTTTGCATTTCCTTTGGAAATCAAGGTCCCAGAGTCTGGAGGAAAAGAAGAGAGGCACTTCATCCACGTTGCTTGAAGTCCAGTGTAAAGTTTCCACAGTCAGTGATGGTTTGGGGTGCCATGTCATCTGCTGGTGTTGGTCCATTGTGTTTTCTGAGGTCCAGGGTCAACGCAGCCACATACCAGGAAGTTTTAGAGCACTTCATGCTTCCTGCAGCTGACCAACTTTTTGGAGATGCAGATTTCATTTTCCAACAGGACTTGGCACCTGCACACAGTGCCAAAGCTACCAGTACCTGGTTGAAGGACCATGGTATCCCTGTTCTTAATTGGCCAGCAAACTCTCCTGACCTTAACCCCATAGAAAATCTATGGGGTATTGTGAAGAAGAAGATGCAATACACCAGACCCAACAATTCAGAAGAGCTAAAAGCCACTATTAGAGCAACCTGGGCTATCATAACACCTGAGCAGTGCCACAGACTGATCGACTCCATGCCACGCCGCATTGCTGCAGTAATACAGGCCAAAGGAGGCCCAACTAAATACTGAGTGCTGTACATGCTCATACTTTTCATGTTCATACTTTTCAGTTGGCCAACATTTCTATAAATCCTTTGTTTTTATTGGTCTTCAGTAATATTCTAATTTTCTGATATGATGAATTTGAGATTTTCATTTGTTGTCATTTGTAATCATCAAAATTAAACAAAATAAACATCTGAAATATATGAGTTTGTATGTAATGTATGAATATAATATACAAGTTTCACTTTTTAAATGGAATTACTGAAATCAATCTACTTTTTCATGATATTCTAATTTTATGACCAGCACCTGTAGTAGTGTCTTTGAGCATCTTTTGCTCAAGTCTTTGCACTTCCATGGTTACCTGACAGAGGCTTAGTGCACTTCAAAACCTCCAGTCAGACACGAGGAGAGCTGAGAGGACTCAGCTCCACAGCAGGTGACTGGTTGTCATTACTCTCTGTCACTGCGATCCCAATCACTTGGACACTAAAGAGATTAGTTGGAGCGAGGGGAAGCAATGGAGAACCAGTGTAATATAATTATCACGTGATGGAGTGCCTGAAAGGTCTGTATTATCGCCAGCGAGTTTCTTAACCCTTGTCAACACATGAAACATCAGACAGTCACTCATCCCCATGCAGCCGTAGGTGATTGTTTATCTGGAGAGTTTGAGAACATTATTGTTTGAGGTTTTTTTTTCTAGTTTAGTTTTTTAGTATTTGTAAACAAGGCGCTGGTAATTGCATGGTGGATTTTTTGCTCAAACCACTGTGAGGCTGTGAGAACAAAGCATGGAAAACAGAAATGAATAATGCACCCTGTGACCTTACTCTTTCAGCTTCAACCATAGAGTGTCTCCTGACAGCCACATTTCTCTTTTTTCCTTTTCCCTTTGTTTGTATCCTGGTCTCCATAGAAACTCAGCTGTGAACTGAAATGTTGGATAAAAGAAAAGAAAAATAGGAGAAAAAATTCAAGGACAAACAGGAGTAAAAGATGTAGAGATAGAAAATATTCACATATACACAGTAAAGATCCTTTACCTTTGAGAAAGCTAAATGCAAAATAAAAAAGGTATTGAGGTATGTTCTTCTTCGTTGACACAAAGTGATTTAGATGGCCTATGAAATCCACTTCTTAGACTGTTTAACTATCCTATAATGGTGCCCCTTCACCAAAACCATGTTTATAGTGGTATTTCACTTTATGCACGCATCTCTGAGAAATCCTCAATAGTCCGTCACTTTCATCTGAAACGAGCAGATAGAGAATACCTAAGCACCTACCTTCAAGCCCAGCTCTAGGTTAAACAGTGCCCAAGGCGAGAGAACCTATTAGCCACCCCCGCTCACTGAGCTTGCACCCTTCCCAAAAAGCTTCATCGTTATTAGGAATTTATTTATTTTGAACTTTTCACAAAAACTTTTTAAAGGTAATCCTCTGAAGAAATTACACACATTTGTGCGCAAATGTGACAAATTCTAAATCAAAAGCAACATAAATCTGTACAATCAAAAGCAAAACTAAAATGTCAACGTTAAGACAACTTAACAAATAAATGTAAACTTGAAAGATGAGTACCCTGTGAATTAATTTATAATAATAAAAAAGTGTTATGGAAATGTCATCAAGAACTTTATAAGACTGCTGAATCAAAAAGAAAACTCAAAAAATATCAAAGTGTGTTTGTAAAGAAATTTCTACTTTTGGTCAACGTTGTCATAAATGTTGTTATAAAGGGGAGCGGCGGCCTTGTGGTTAGGGCAAAGAGCTTTGAAACCTGAAGTTCTGAGTTTGAACCCCACTCCCACAGACTGCCCACTGGGTCCCTGAGCAAGACCCTTATCCCCACATTGCTCCAGGGTGCCCGAAGATGGGTTAAATGCAGAGGTAAATTTCTCCAATTGATATCAGTAGAATTCAATTAATATTTTTAATTAATATATAAAATTATATATTAGATAAAAACATTATAACTCAAAGTGCATCAAAGTAATCGTGCGCTTTAGTGGAGCACTGAGATCTCTCCTCAAGAAAAATACATTATTATGCCTTCGTTTTAGGTTCTGACAAGTTGGAAAAGATTGAAAAAAACTCACTAATATTCCAAATAATGTTGTTCAAATGTAAACTCTTCTGGACTTCCTAACAGCAAAGGCATTCATGGTTTCCTAATACATACATTTAATTCTTTCTTTTTTTTTCATTCAAGCTATATAAATCTGTTTTTTGGAATCGAGTGGTCTCAGATTTTGTTAAGGCTTCAAAAGGTGATCGTGTGAGGCTAATCGCCCCTCGTTACCTCCTGTATTCTACACGATGCAGGGCACACGATCAGGCTGAAACTCGGCCCCATTGAAAAATTCTTGCAGGACTAGAGAATCGGCCTGAAAAGGGCAAAAAATTTTACAGTGTAAGCCTTCCTTAAAGGATGTTTGTAAATAAGTATTATAAAATAATATACTTTAGGTAAATAGGCATTGTAGAATGATAGTAGACAATGTTCAATAGGTAGCATTCCTAAAGCTGTTGGATTATTACAGTATTATTATCAAAGATTAAAATCTACAAAAAAATCATCCACTGATGTGCTCTCACTGTCCATAGGATTAGCAATGATATTGTCCCTCATGGCCAAATTTATAACTTAATCAAAATTCCTGCCTTTTAAACTGGGATTGAAAATTCTGACATATTCTTATATGCATTAGACAAATTACTGTCTGAAGTATTAAAATGGTTATTCTGTTGTAATGAACTTTAAAATGAACCTTGATTTGCCCTTTTCGATCCATGCAGACTGGGAACTGTATAGCTTAACTGATTTATTGGAACTTCTATATTGTATACTGCTTACTGTAAGAACCATTTCAGGATTTCAACATCATGTCCGCCAGAAAGTCTGACTGAGGGGAAGGGAGAAAGACTGATGGATGGAGTGAAACAGTGAGAGGATGAACAAAGATCTTCAGAAGAGTGTCAGATTTGAAACGAGTATGCACCCTTCTAGTGAAGCAGTGGTCAGAGCAGTGTGAAGAGAAAACCATTAAACCTGCATGTTTAAGTAGCATGAAGTTGTGAAGGAGAACCCAAATACAAGCATTTGTTATTTACCCATGACATCTCCTTCTGTACTGCTGCAAATCTGCTGGAGTTAAACCAGCTAGGGTGTGCATGTGAATCATAGGGGCATAATTGCACATTTGTGTCTGCACAGCGTTTGTGTCTTTGCATGACTTTGCATGAAAAATTTCCCAGAGACAGATGGTGTCCGACCAGTAAGTGACTCATGCAGCATATCATTCAGATGTAGCATCTCTGCAGAGTCTGAGTCACCATGCAGCAGTGACAGAATGAGGAGGAGTGAAAAGGGGGCGGGGGGGTCAAAGAGCTATCAGATAAAAATGGAAGTAAATATGATAAAAGAAAGCTCAGACGTGATCTAATGACTCTTGTTGAAGTCCCAGATGTGTTATCTCAGTTTCTCATCTATGTTTTGTGTCAGTCTAGAGATTGTGAAAGAATCCATTTGTAGACATTTTAGCAAAATATCGAAATATCGCTGCCATTGTGCTCCACTGGTTTCTCCAACAATATGCCACCTTGAATAAATATAAAGTTAATAAGATGTAAATAAAAACACAGTTTCTTTTTGCTTCAGCTTTGAAATAACCCAGAATATTTCCACATTTATTCTTACAATGCCCAATGTCAAAGCCTTCAAATGATATTCAGATTTTTCACTTCAAGTCTTTCCTCCACGTCTCCTGGGCCCAGAGTCAAATGCAGCGTCTCCACTGGTTTTATCCCATTTGTTTGTTCTTTGGCCTTTTTTTTCTCCCTCATCCTTGTCCCAAGGTGTCTGCTCTTAGTGGCTTTGCTCTTAAACGAACCTCACATTTTTCAACTACAGAAAACACAACTATGGAATGGTGCAAATGAGTATTGTTAAGTACTTGCTGAAATTGACAGTTTGAAGCTGATATAGAGTAAAATATATAAATGCAGTACTATTATTCTTGAATTTTCAAGCAGGTGCACTGTTTCTGCCACAAATTGATAGTTATCAACTGCAATTTTAAAGCAATTTTGTGCCTTGGTGGGTAAATGAGTAAATTGCAGGTTACACAAAAGGGGCTATTCATAGTGGCAATTACAACTAATAGTTAACATGGAGATAATGGGAGGCTTGTTCAGAGGCTTAACATTGTTTATCAAATGTTTGTATCAGGCTTGTTACTGTTTAAGTCAAGTGACAGCAGTGGAGAATGGCCTTATCATGGTGAGCTCTCTCTGAGATAAGACAGTGTGCAGAGACCTGCTCAATAGGAACATCAAAAGAGGGTGCTGTGACTGTGTCTTTCTCATATCGTCTTTCTGCTTAGAGACCACTCTATCAGATATGTCACTGCTCTGTGTCTAATAAGATCAGGTGGAGACACAAAGGCATGATATTGAATGAAATCAATTAAGCGTCTCAGGAAAGAGCTAGGTCATGTAAAGCATATTTCTCTTCATATTTTGTTTAAAAAAATATATATTATTACGCAGAGTGAATGCTGCCCAATGGACAAACACTAAAAAGCACTGGGCTTTACAGCCCTGCCCTGTTCCCCCCCTCCACTCATAAATCTCACTTTTTAATTAGATTTGGAGTGTGCTCGTCACCCCACTGTGAAGCCATCGGTGACAGGAAAGAGAACAAAAGGAGGCCTGATGCCTGGGCTTTGGGAAATACCCCCTCACCCCACACCCCACCCATTTGTGGCAGGCACACACATCTAATGCTTGCTCCCATCTGGTGATGGAGCACTCAGAACCAAGGCTAAATAAAAACCTTCCAGGACACATGTGCATGAACCGCATATTGGCTCCAGTAATTGAAGAAAGGAAGAAACCCTACATTCTCATGTCTTTAATTTTTTCTAATTGTGCCTTTAGTATGGATGTTGTTTTTGTTCTCACGAAAAATGGAAACCAACCCATTTAAACAAAATATTGCTCTATAAATATTCTTTCTGCTTTTTTTAATCCTACCTGAATGAATACAATCAATGTTTATGTTAGCTAAAGACAACAAACATACATAGAAATTATTATTTTTTTAAATTAGAAGGTTAAGTTAATAAAGTATTATCACATTAATCTAATAACTTCATGTGTCACCCTTGTTAATTGATGAGTCTTTCACACCACAGTGGAAAAGTTTCGGCGTTTACTTTTGTTTCACAAAATTGTTACAGTTCCACAGTGTTTAAGGAATTTGGGGCAGAAACAGCCTGTTGAGCTCAATTCATTTGGATTTCAGTTTGGCCTTGGAAGAGGCCACTTTAGATCGTACCGGTAAGTATTTTAAATCGCTTGGATGTGGACCTTTCACACATGTTTTGGATTAATGTTCTGGTACATAAACCTTTCAGGTAGTGTTTACTGACTGCTAGCCTGATGTTCTCCCTCAGGATATTTCTAATAAAAAACAGATTCATGTTCAGATCCCAGAACTAGCGGAGACTATCACACTATTACAACCGAAGCCCTTTGAAGTAGCTCTGTAATCCTTCTGAGACTGTTATCAGCCCAGCCATGGCTGGTGAAACTGAACCATAAAAATGTTTTCTTTTTTTTTCTTTTTTTTATTAATATTTGAAACAAATGGAGTTATGCAGTATCTTCATATATCATAAGGTTGGCTTAAATATCTTTTCCTCACATGAATTGGAATCACTATTTGAAAACTGCTCCTTTACTTACTAATGCTATTTAAACTAAGTATGCTGATCTAAATCCTAATTAATTATATGAAATACTGAAGTTTAGATATAAAAATAAACCTATAAAATACTGTAGTAACTTTCAGGGTAAATGTGTGTCCATCACTAACAAATTATCCTAATTTTCCAGAATTATGCAAGAGAAACCGTGTTTGCTTTGCATCCACATTTTGCATTTATGTCTGTGCAAATGATCTTAAATCATACTATTAGGTTTATGATAGAGCACTGTTGACTTCCTAATATTAGAGTGCCTCGCCCTAGAAGCTCCCCACTTGACGAACTGATGACGCATTTCCTGACATGATAGTTTGAATCACATGAGCAAGAGAGGAGGTGGTTGGAGAGAGGGAAGTTGATAGGGGTCATCTAAATATATACCAGCTGTATGGCTATGATACTGAAGTCTGGAATGTGCAACCAATCATGTCTCCTTTCTCATTCAGGAGGAGGAACTTTCGTTAAATTTTTGAACCAATCGCCACTTATCCAGAAACTGTTGTGAGGTAGATTATACCATGAGTGAGAGTAGAAGTACAGCTTCTAGATTGGAATCTGCTCTGGCTTTAAATGTTGTGATGGTATGCTGAGCTTTGTCTAAGTTCTACATGTCTTTCTACAACTCCCAGAACACGTTTAGATGGCGATTTCTCATTCAGTACCATGGACAGCTCACATGTGGGAGTGTGTGACCGTGCAATGCTGGAAAGGATAAGTAAAAGTGATATTGTATCCATGTTTAGGAATTGTGAAAGGTAGAAATGTCTCTTGATTTCACTTTTATTCCCCTAGTGAAATAGTTTGAATCTTCTGCCACCTGCTTAAGGTTAGTGGAGAGCTAAAGCAACAATCAGTGTTTTTATTTATGAGCCACAAAGGACCTCAGGGGGACATGCATGACATAGACCCCACCCGTTGTCATTAAAGAGGGATTTTGGCATGAGGTTCCCCTCCTTTCCTACTCATTCTTCAGATCCCTTGGGACTAAAATAGCACCTGCCCCCACACTCCCTTAAACAATCATTAGAATGGCTCAACATATGTAAACTCACTCTCTCGGTTTGGCACAGACGCACCCACATGCTGTTAATTTTATTTTTTATTTTATTTTATTTTTTTTACTGATTAAGTCTCAGTTTAAGCACAAAGATTTACATAATGTTGTAGGCAAAATGTACCCCCAAAAATTATTTATTTTATTCATTTATTTTTTTGCATGTAGTTTATTTGGTGGATTGATGGGCGCAAACAGTTACGGCTCACCTCTGAACAGACGTAGCTGGACAGCATGACGGTTATGGCTGGTTGCCTATGAGACAACGCAGTTAAGGGCTGAGCGACATGTTTATTGAGCTTGTCAAATTAACTCGTGCAGTGAACTGAAGCAGGATAAGCATCACAATAGAGCACACATACCACTGCACATAAGCACACACTAACCCCCCCACCCCACCCCCAGCCCCCCAAAACGACAAAAACTGACATTTGGAACATACTTTTAATACCACCTGGTCCAGACGTCGTGCATCAATCAAAGGCTGAGCTCTGAGTCACCTTGGGGCTTGATAAAGCTCCAGCAGAGTTTTGACTGTTTGACGTCAGTGTTGTTAGGAGGCATCCATGTGGTCAGAGTTGTACTTCTCCAGTGCTTATTGTAAGAATCTAAACTTCATTGGTTTGAAAGGTTTATTAAAATTAAATTATACTGAATCAAGCTTGAAGAAGAAAGATAAAATCTTATCTCTCTTCATAAGAACAAGTTCATTATAAAAGAGATGACTGAGGTTGATCTTTGTGAAATGTTTGTTGAAGGCATGTAAATGTAGATGAGTAATTGTGTCTAGTTATTTCCCAGATATCTGAATGCTGTTATTTGAATTTAAGTGAAAATGCTGATTTGTTTTACTTCTGTTTGTAGTTTAGCAACCTTTAAAATTGAGTGTTCAGTAGACCAAAAAGGCTGGTTTTAAAAGGATGAATTGAGAGGACATGGAGGGAGGGAACCAGGGTGACAGCAATGGGATATGATTAGGAAGTAAGTGCTAAAACCAGTTCACAATCAGTAGAAATGGCATAGACCACATGTGTTTGAGATTTTGGTCCTCTGTAGATTTCTCTGTTTTATGTTGTTGTTATTTATTTTCTTGTAGTTTCTTCGATGAAGTTCATCCATTGTGTACTTATTGCTTTGCTTGTTGTTATGCTTGGTTACATTTAGATTATTCTGGTCAATTCATTTTTTTTCTTTTGCTCAGATTTTTATCTCTCTGTCAACTTAATCCTCCTCAGATCTATCTAACTATCTATCTATCTATCTATCTATCTATCTATCTATCTATCTATCTATCTATCTATCTATCTATCTATCTATCTATCTATCTATCTATCTATCTATCTATCTATCTATCTATCTATCTATCTATCTATCTATCTATCTATCTATCGAAAGATTCTTGCTGTCAGTGTTTCTTGCCATTCCAGTTTAAAAGCTTCTGTAAGTTTTTTCTTATTTCCTTTATTAAAGAACTATTATTTTTACCTCAACCAGAATCTGCATTTAGGTCCTCTTGGGCAATGATGCAGCCTTCCTGTTGTCTAATGAGGTATGCATCAGCCTCTTGCACCTAGTGGTGGTGGCACAGGAGATGAAGTCTTACATTTACCTTGAACCAAGTTGTGCTTCTATGGCCATCCAACAGCTGCTTTATGTCTGTCTTTGGATTTAGAGTAGAGATGTCAGCTCTAGCGTTATATTTAACTTTTTTTTTTCTTAAATATTTTCTTAAATATTTTAGCTTAAAAGGGGACCATGGGTTGGAACCAAATATCTAAAAGGATATATATATTTTCAATATTTAGCAAAATGAAAAATATTACTATACTAGAAGAATTACTGCGATGATCCACTCTAGGAATTGAGTGATTCTATGCATAAAGAATTACTAGGAGTAATCTAATTAAATAACTCTAACAGATTCTCAGTTTTGAAATTCTGTTAAATATTTTCCTGTGTATTCTGATCAGTCTGGATCCATTTGATTAGAGTTTCTAACAAAAAAATCAGAAAGCACATCTTAGTTTGGGTTTTACGCTTTGTGGTGTTTTAGCACTTCTGTTGATTTTTTACCACATCTGCACAACTTGCAGACAGAGGTAAAAGCCAGATAGCAAATCAGAACAACACCTCCAAATAGCTCAGTAAGTGCTACCCTTCCCCCTTACTCTTATATCCATTAAGAGTTTAGGATGGTCAATAATTCCAGCCAAACATGGGTACCAACCATATTGATTTCACAGACAGGGAAGGAAGGTAGCCATTAATTGTACATTTCCTGTAGCCTTTGTAGTTGCTAAGACTCGCTAAGATACTTACCATAATGTTATTTCCACCACACTTTACTGAATAAAGGAGTAATTATTTTATTACTGTATTATTATGTGTTAGGTTTTTGTAAGAAATATACTGTGGGAGAGCACTTTAGCAAATTTCTTAGGCTTTTTTTTTTTTTTTTTTTTTCACGGAGGAGTAATCAATAACCTAAAAGAAAAGTGAGGAAAAGGTGAAATAGTCCATCATCTGCAAGGTAATTAATTCTGGCTAATTGCTCTTTGTAATGGAGCATTTTGTGGTGGGCATACTAGCTGCAGCTTTGTTCTCCGATTCCATTTGGCCCTGAAATATTAATCAACTATGGAGGTAGACAGTTCCCTCAGGGAAAACATAGATTAAAATCGAGAGTGGATATTGGATTTACAGTCCAAATTAATAATGCTTTAGGTCAAGGAATGGGCAATGTTTAAATAAGCAGATTGTCAAAACATATAACTTTATCATATACGGTAGCAGAAAAAAAAAACTCTACTTACCATATTCTCTTTAACGTAATCAGACTATTGCCTTTCTCTGTTGTCAATACAAATACTCGAGGCAAAAATAGATTTGTTTACTTTTTTATATCAAAAAAGGAAATAGATTATTTCATTTTGACATCAACAAACTTCTCAATTTACACATCAACAGAAGCCATATAATCACGCTATAACTTCAGAGGCACAAAAAACAGGAAACTTTTCACTATTTCAGGTCGTACATTTGTCGTTTTAGTCAAAATCGCATATTTAGATTTCAGCTGTAAGGTCAGTGAACATAGTGACAGTGAAATGCTATACAAGGGAAGGGGGAGATACATGTGGTTCTTCTGGGGGAGGGGGGGTATCCACCAAAAAAAAACACTATTCCAACTAAAAGTAGAGGGAAAGACAGAAAGAGAAAGAGGAACAGCAGCATAGCAACACATTCAGTGTAGACCACACCAAAACAAAAACAGAAACAAGAAGAAGAGCGTCTACCTCTCAGGTGGAGCTCTTTTTATCATTCTCATCTGGTGAGCAGCCCGTTCACAAACATATTGACTTTTTCTCATCAAATCTGTTTGTTTTGGGCTCTATTACTATATATTTATACACACAGTTTTGTTTGTTTTGTTTTTTTTTTTACAAGTTTTTGTACTCTACATTTAAAAACACAACTTCTAAACAACTGCATAAAAATGAATAAAACATTAACTGTCTATGACATTTGATCAGAGCTGTTACTATGAATTTATTGCTTTGTACACATAGTGATGTTTGGGGCCACCTGCACACTAATGTCTAACCAGGGTGGAGCCTCACTGCTGATGATCACCTCTACCTTGCAATATTACATGTCCAGCTGAAAAAAAGCAGTGTTTTTTTGTTTTGCTTTTTATATATATATATTTATATACCTTTGGTTGATTGTGCAAAGAAATCAAAGCATTAGTAACAGTTTCTGGGACAAAGACAGATTTAAAGTAAAAGTAGACAAATGGACATACAAATATGTACAAATTTCACTTTGTTCCATGCATAAATACACATCCACACACATCTACATTGTGCTGACAAGAGGTCTACATAAACAAGTGAAAAATTAAAAACAAGTTGGCCCCCTTCAGTGAAAACATAGAATGAATATTAAATGTGAATGCAATTGTCCTTTCTAGGGAGGAACATATGGAGCCCAAAAAGACAAAAAAAATCACTTTAGTTATTTGTAGTTGTCGATTTGCAATAAAACTACTGTCGATCTGCAGCAGTGTCATAATCTGGGGGTAAATTGAAGCAGGGAAAAAGAGTAGACTACATACAAACAGTAAAGAAAAGGCTTAGAGGTGTTCACAAGCTGAGTAAGCTTCAGCACTTCAATAGTATTTTAAAATCAAATTACAGTATACAATCACCTATATAGTTCTCACCCAAAAGTTAAGTTACAAATTTCTACTCTTATAGTTTTAAAAGATTTCTATCTCTAGATTACTTTTTCAATTTGCTAATTCTCCCAGCTTAGAATAGGACTCCTTTTATTTTTTATTTTATTTTTTCGTATGTCTACCTTCATCGCTTTATCAAGTAGTTATTGAGCGTGAAAAAATGCATTTAGCCATAATTTCTACCTGCAGAAAAGGTTATAGATAGTCACAAGGACATCTACTCTAGTCTAGCAATGATAGGTGGGTGGGATAGATGATTTTTTTTTTTTTTTAATCAACATCTGCCACCCTCAGGGCTCCATAGAAGACTTCTCCCCAGATTTCCAAACATAAAGGCATTTGTTTCAAGCTGATTATGGAGCATAAGATATCCATGTTTAGGCCCATTCAATAGAGGAAAAGCACAATGAGAAGTAAAAAAAAACCAAGAACACATTTGTGATTGCCATTTCAATTGTATCTTCACACCATAATTAAAAAATATCGTATCCTGCGAACATGTCTTAAGCATATTTGTAAACAGCTAGAAAATACTCATGTAGGAATGTTCAAAATGTTTGTATTAATCTAAAAGAATCATAAGATCCAACATTTGTTTGACATTAACATGGTATGGCATTTTTTTTCCAGCTTTGCTGTTTTCTCAAGCCAGGTAAAGAAAGAAAAGAACATGTAGGAAGAGAGGAATAACATGTTTGACAAAAGTGACTTAAGTGAAACTTAGCACAGAATCAGTCTTCATCATTTTAGTCTAAACATAAACATTGGATTCCTGCCAACTGGTTTCAAAACATGATACTATTCCTCATATGTTCTGAAACATGCAAAGTCACATTGCGTGGCAGTTAAATAATATTTTTTTTTTTATTATTTGATTAAAACATTTGTAGAGAGAATACTCTGCCAAGAGCTTATAAAGTAATCTAACATAACTCTGGAATAAATATTAACAAAATAAATTTGTCTAAAATGTTTAACATTATATATTTTTATTTAGTTTTAATTCTCTAATGTCCCAGAAAGATGAAATTAAACAGGATTTGTCAGCATGAGATCTAAAAATATGCATTCAAAGCTTTTCACCTCCTGGACGACTGTATTCATAATACCGTAACTTTTCTCTGCTGAGGATATTTCACTTTTATTCACAATAAAGATCTTTAGTTTTTTGCCTTTGTAGCATAATCATTTTTTTACTGATTTTGATTATTTCTTTTACTACTTCCATTGCACATATGCTCTTTTAAGGCCCAGTTTGACCACAGACATCTTGGTCCCACATGGTTCATTTTTAATCCTCAAACTGAAATATATATGTGCTCTTTAATATTTTCATATTTTCATCTTATAGATATAACATATCTATTTTAAGAATGCAATGGTTAACTAGATTTTAAATGGCTTGGCAGTGAGGTGAAGAATAATTTCTGGAATAAACCACATTATGATTTATTAGTTTGCAAATATCTGACTTTAAACTGCAGATGTACTCTGTTATCAAGTTGACAATAAGTACGACATTTAAGCAACCTCATGTTTGAACAAAACACTCATCAAAATCAATGTCTTTTTGAATCTGATGTATAACGGTCTTTTACATCCATAAGCCAGTGATAAGAGACTACATGAAACTTGTGCACTGAAAGAACACACCTGTCAAAAGAGATATGGGGCCGTCTATACCGACGGAATGTCTAGTTTGTGAATGTCTAGTCAGTGCTGTGGTTTAACATAATTACCAGGGGGCTTCTTGTATGTTGTTACCTTAATATCTATCAAGTCAGTGTGCTTTTATGTAATCCCAAAGGCTTCAGTATGGTCTAAAAGCATCAGCTGATAGTATGAAAATGTACAATTTTACTCACAATTGCACTACAAATAAATATCTATTATAAATATGCATAATAGTACATTTACATACTGCCAATTTGATATGTGCTACACCTATAGCCATCATAAAAGTTTTGATTCTTATTTTAGTCTATATATATATATATATATATATATATATATATATATATATATATATATATATATATATATATATATATATACAGAGATGGGAAGTAACGAAGTACAAATACTTCGTTACTGTACTCAAGTAGATTTTTCTGATATTTTTACTTTACTTTACTACTTATTTTTATGGTGACTTTTTACTTCTACTCCTTACATTTTTACACAAATATCTGTACTTTCTACTCCTTACATTTTAAAAAATTGGCTCGTTACTTTAGTTTTGAATAATTTCAAAGGAGTTACCGTTATTATTTTTCACGCCATCAATACCAAATTCAATCTAATTGGATGGGAATCTATGTTGCATTTGACGCACCACTACAAGATGAATCGACAGATTCGGCGGTATTCAATCGCTGCAAATCATTGCAGCTTGGTGGCGGTGGCGTTAGCATAGTAGTATGGACGACGAGATGATTGAAAATGAACACAACGGAGATCTAGTCCTATTGGCAGACATCCATTTAAAATGTAGGCAACGGCATGAAAAAAGTGGTTTCTACTTTTACTTTTATACTTTAAGTAAATTTACAAGCTTGTACTTTGTTACTTTTACTTGAGTAAAGAAGTTTAATCAGTACTTCCACTTTTACCAGAGTATTTTTTAACACAAGTATCTGTACTTTTACTCAAGTACGGAAAGTGAGTACTTTTGCCATCTCTGTATATATATATATATATATATGTTTAATTTCTAGATTTTGATAATTTTTATGGTTTTTTGTGCAAACAATAACACAATGGATCATAGCTTTTCTGGTTTATCATTTGTTGATAGATGAACACTCAGGAAACCCAAGAAATAAAGTCAACTTGTGTGCCACTGACTTTGTGTTTGGTCTAAGAATAGCCTTCTCCCTGCCTGTATCCATAGCCTTCCTGTGCCTCCTCCTGGACATACTCCTCCGTCTTCTCCCAGCCGGTAGCCCAGCCTCCGTTTACCTGTGTGGTAGCACCGTATGTTTTGGCTGCACCCCCAAAAGCTCCATAACTCTGGGTGATGTCACCAGTCTCCTCCGCCAGTTCATCTTCATCGATGAACCCACATTTTTCCTCACTAGTGAGTTCGGGGTCGGCCCACGGCTGTTTTTCTCCAGATGCAAAGATCCCATAGAAGACGACGCCACCGTAGTGCACCAGCGAGGCTATCAGGAATACATACTGCCACTCCTCTCGAGTCTGTAGAAAAGAAGAGGAAATGCAATTTATGTGCATACTGAAACACCAAGTAATCAAAAAGCTCTGGTTGTCAGTAAAGTGAAGACAGTGCTTTATAATCTTTGGTAAGAACTTGGATCTGTTATCCACGTGCCAGCTATCAAGAGAAATCATAATCATAAAAATCAGTTCTATTTCTGTTACGGTTGGAATTATAGAAAAAATCTTATGTACATTGTCAGGTCAAAAGTGAGAAACACATACAAAAATAATGTTTAGTTATTTGTTTAAATTCCTCCCCCCAAAATACACTCACTGAATATAACTAACCTTCTTTATGTAAAATTGTAATGGGAATTAGCATTGTACTTCTGTTCAATCTCATAGATTTGCAGCTGAATTACTCTTATTGCATTTTATTCTATGTTATAGTAAGTGACCACAACCAACAAGGTTTTCCCTGCAAACTCTTACAGGATTCTATGCCAAAACTACAAAAAGTAAATAATTGTATGATTTTTATCAAAATCGTTACTATCAGTTCTAGCTTGTTAGCTGCTATTATTTATTTGGTTTGATGCAACCTTAGCTTGTAAGCAACCTTTTTACCTGTTTGCAGTTTACCCAGATTTAGCTCAATGGGCAGGTGAAGTTTTATTTTATCATACGATCATTTTTGTGTATGATATAAATAATTTGCAGGCTGTACAGTAACTAAGTACCTAAACTTTTATACAGCATGTAATTAATTGTTTTAAGGATCAATACTTTACTGAGTATTTTTTATTTCTATTGAGGTACATTAGATATGCAAAAATTTTACTTATACTTCTTTACTTAAAAATCTATGACATTTTTTGTCGTTACAAATTAAAACATGGCCGACATTTATCACAAGAGGATTTGTTTATGTTGAATCCGCATGTGAATAAGAGGAGAAGATCTGCACTTTGTTTATCCTGTTCAATACTCCTTAGTAGATGGAGGTGATAATGCACTATATAGTTATTTGCCCAATTTGTTCATTTCATTTTTAATTTTTTTGAGCATGCCTGTTTACAAACAGAAATTGTTGTTTCTTTTATTTCTCTAGAGGGGTAAAATAAATTCTCTTTGCGCTACATTTGATTCTAAATATTGTCCTTAAAGCCAATAAACTCAACCCCTACTGTTAGACCATTCTGTATTATTGGTAGTAAAGTGTAGTAAAATATTTTTGTTTTGTTTTATCATTTTGACACAATGCAGTTTTTCTTTCTCAAACATAGTGGACAAATTTTATCTTGTATTCTTCCAAAGGTTTTTTTTAGGCCCAGTCCCATTTGTCTCACTTGGTCTGAAGGGATCCTTTTTAAGGGTTGGAGGGCACTTCTCCCAGCTATTAAAATTATAGGGACACACTAACTTTACATCTGAACGCGCAAAACCGAGTGCTAGAGTCCAAAATGAGTGCAATTGAGAGAAATGGGACGAGGCTTTAGTTTTCTCAGGCAGACCGCTGGATTCATGTCGTTTAACACTATCCAGTGGTGTTCTAAAAATCTTATGGACTGTACTAGTTGAATACTGTTTTTTAAGGCTTTGTGGGTTTTCAACAAATTCCATCTCCATTGTCTAAGAGTAGTAAAAGGACCAATAACAACAAACAAAAAAATTGCTTTTACCTTCCCAATCATTGTTAACATTTTATTGACTTTTATTTAAGTACTTTTCTCAGCAGGGGTTTTAACTTTTACCAAAGTAATTATATGGTACTTTGTATTCACTTTTTCATTGTTATTTCTTTGTACTTTACACACCTCTGATTATTTGTTTGAAGAAAAAAAAAGGATATTGTAATTATTTGGATCTGTCATTCCTCCATTGGAATTTTTTGCTTCCAGATGTTATCTGAAGATCTTCATTATGTTCGTATCCAGTGAATAAGGATTTACCTTGTTTTTTGTCATAGCACCGACAATTAATGGGCACACCATCCCAGATAGTGTACCAACACCATTAGAGATGCCCATTAGGATACTGGCATAACGAGGAGCGATGTCCAGGTGGTTCACATTAAAACCTGTTGGTATCAAACATAGCATGAAATTAAAACACTGGTGACGCATTCATCTTCTTTTAAACTGCTATATTTATGGACCTGCAACAGAATGATACAAGTAAAGCTGAACATAAAAGCAGCACAAATGCAGACTATCTTGTTGCAGAAATAGGCATCGACTCGCAACACATCCACCTCCCTCCCCCACTCTGACGGGCTGAATGAGTAAGTCTCATCGTGAGCTGCTGCACACTGCCTGCCTTGCGTATCCCCCGAGACAGCTCACACTGAATTATTAAAGAATCTGGCAGAAAGCTTGAGAGGAAGAGGGAAGAAACTGATTTTGCACACAGACCTCTGCATCCTTTGTTCTGAACAGAGATATGAGCTATGAGATCTGTGAATGATTGGAAGATAAAAAAGATCACTATGAGCTACATGATGTCTAAAGTCTAAAGACAAAAAAGCTGAAATAAATTTGGACTTTTTCAACAAGATAAATTATGCTTAAAATAAGCATTAATTTCCATATATATATATATATATATATATATATATATATATATATATATATATATATATATATATATATATAATGAACAGAGCAGTCTGTCATAATCTTCACTTTGTACTTTACATTGATATCACAAACCTGATATTGCAAATCCACTGAAGCCCACTGCCAGCACAAGGAAGGAGATTGCCACCGGTTTGCTGTGGGAATACCCCACCACCAGCAGCAATGTGGCTTCCATGCCAAATCCTAGCAGAGAGAGAGAGACAGCAGGTCACACATGGACACACAAAGTACACAAAAAGCCCGTTGGCCACTCTCTGGTCATCACTGTGCCAATTGAATTAAGTCTGATACATCCTCTGCACTCAATTACATAGGTGACAGATATGAAATCAATGCACAGTGACCCACACACACAATGAGTCAATGTAAGAGATGAAGATTTGAACAGATAGATTTTACAAAGTTGTAAGGGTCGCCTTTTAAACTCTTCTGTCAGGCGAGAAAAAACGAACGTTACAAAAAAAGCATGGTTCAGACACCCTGTGGTGGAGCAGGGAGAGGTGTGGAAATGTTTTTTTTTTTACTCATCCTTGGCTCAGCCTTCTCACCTCCACAGTTCATTATTTTCCTGACAGTGGTTGTTGTCATAATGTTCCTGCTGCGCAGGTAGTCTGCCAGCTGACCGCCAAAGGGCACAACGATGGTCATCACCAGGTGGGGGAGAGCAGAGAGTATACCCACCTGCAGATAAGAAAAAAAACAAGCACATCATCCCCTAAATCAAAAAACTACTTAAGATACAGATAATGTCTGTTGAATTAAAACGGTGACATTTTAATAGTAGTCATTCCTGTCTTGTTATCACCTGTCTCTTGATTTAAAATTATTTCTCTTAAAGAGATGGATGAAAGGACCTGTTTGTTCCATGTAAGCATGGTGAGTTTGTCACTTCTGGTGCCTTTTGGAAATTGGTTGCTTTTTCACATTTTCTCTACTTTCTTTGTACCTGATGTGTCATTGGTTCTGCCTCACAGCTCAATGCTACAGAAAGAGGCAACAGTGTTCATAAAGAAAAAAAAACATTTGTTGGGAAATGCTAAGGTATTAAACCATACATCAAAGAAAAAATTACTAATGTCCATAAGTAAAATCGATGAAAAACAATCAGATGGCCTCTAAAATTCAGAAAATATTCAGAGTATTTAATGTGGTTAAGAATAACAAAACCCTTTGATTGGTTATGTAGAGGAAAATATACTGAGTGGGCTGGCATGGATTGTAGAATAACATTTGTTACCATCTTGCTTCAATACAGACATACTTAAAGGTTATTATGGTTAACAAAGTGGATAAAGTCTATTTGGTTTGGAAAAATGCATCTTTTACACACCTTGAAATCATGTATTTGTGCTGCCTGGTGCATTTGATTCTCTGATAAATATTTCCAGACTCTACTTAAGCTGAAGTATCAATTGTTATCTATTTAATTATTCTATATGCAGCATGACCCACCTTGCTAATCTCAAAGCCAAACACCTCCTCAAAGTATGCAGGCTGACTGATGAGCAGCAGGTAGAAGGTCCAGCTTCTGCAGAAGTTTGCCACAATGATTGCATAGACAGGCATAGAGGTGAAGAACTTCCTCCAAGGCGTCTTGAATTTCTAGAAGGGATCATAACATATTATTTACTACAGTCAGAGTAATTGCTTAATTAAATTAAATCAAACCAAACAGTACATTGTAATTCCTATATCTAAGTGGTGCCTTCCTACCTCTGAAGGGCCCATCAGCTTGGCACTTTCCCCAATGCTCTCCTCTATATAGACACGTTCCTCATCAGTGATGGTAGGATGGTCAGCAGGGCTCTCATAAGAGACAAGAATCCAGAACATGTACCAGAAAATACCAAAGCATCCTGCAAGAAGAACATTTTAAAAAACTATTTTTAATTACAGGTGAAGTACAGAAGATAATTCAAATCTTAAAAGTGACAATTTGCTGGATATGTCAACAAAAATGCCTAAGAGAATAAAACCCAGACAGGAGAGCAAACTGTATCCTGTCTGGAGAGAAAGACGGGGCTATTTATTGACAAACCAAAACAACGGGGGAGGAAATCAATACTCGGGCTGCCTGGATAAATCCGTTTGACTTTCACCGGACTCTCTAGTTGTCACACTCTAAAGCTTAGAAACCCTTCCACCATTACCAACACAAAAGATCCCATTTAAAAACCAAAAACAAAACAAAAAGTTTCCCATTCACTTACCATAGACATAAAACACTGAGGACCATCCTGTGTACTGGACAAGGATTCCAGCTAGAGGCATTGCTATCACAGCACCAGCATAGGAGCCTGAGAAAAACATCACCACATTCAAGATAAACAACGTCTTAATTACAGTCAAAACCTGCAGGTCTATGGTTCTGTAGCTTGTTTGTCAATGAAAAATTATTATTTACCACAAAATGAGAGGGTAGCCAGACGGCTCCTTTCTAGTGGTGGAGCCCACTTGCTCCAGATGCCGTGACAGGCAGGGTAAGTCACTCCCTGAACACACCAGATTGGAGGGTAACTATTAACTCACCATTAATAGTGGCAGTAAACACAGATGATGTGTGCATTCATACAAAAGCAGACATTTGAATATGAATTATAAGCTATATTTACATTCAAGGGTTCAAATTTTTTATTATTACACTAATGCAATGTCGAACATGAGTTTTTCATAAGGTTTTATTTTAGCCGAGTCCAGGGTACCCTTGCAATCAGGAAAACACTATAAATGCATAATGCTGAATGTAGTAACAGAAAAGAAAACTTTCACCCCTGTTTCTAATAAACAAGTAGCATAACAGGGATTTGGATATTACATTTTTATTGGCTGTAGCTAAAAACAATTGTGCAGGAGAATGCAGTCTCTTTTTCACTGCAGGAGAACAATCTAGATTTACAGAATGTACTACTACATGGCAATACCTTATTCCCTTTCCCCATCATGCTTTTAAATATCAGAACTATAAAAAAGGGTGTTGTTACACTTAACAACAGAAAATTCACATGACATACAAGATTATTGAGTGTCATGTGCTGACCCCTTACTGACCATAAATGCTGTTTTGCTCATGTTAGAAAGTGAACTATAATGACCCACTGAATCTTAAAAATCAAGCAGTCTTCTGTGTTTCTGGTTTTGCGCACAATAAATGCACATTCATAAAGTAATACTTTCTATTGCAAAAGAAAATAAGGTGTCATTACATTTAACAATAGAAAATGCACATGGCATGCAAGTTTATCTGTTTTTATTTCACAGTGAAAAAACCGAGCGATGTGACTTAGAGAAGCATTTCCAATTTCATATATGGGGTGGGGGGGTGGGGCTCTGCTGCTGGGTATCCAGGATACAAAGCATGACGTAAGAGATACTGAGCTTGAATGTCCTACAAAAACAAACTGTAGTGGATCCGATCAATAAAGCTCATCTCATATTTCCTCTGGCTGCATACAGTTATCCACTGCATTTGTTTTAGTTGGAATAAACCTGGATATATGCAATAAATGCAATAGAAAACATTTTAAATGTTGTTCTTTTGTGTCAAAGCATTAAAGTAGAACAATATGATATTACCTCCACCAGTCCTTGTAATATTCTGACAAAAATGACACACCCATAGTGGACACGCGCAGCAGAGGGAATGAACATGTTGAGAGTTGAGGTGAGGACAATTGCTGCACCAAATACCCTGCAGAAAAAAAAGGACATTTAGGCTCTGTGGCATCAAGTAATATTTATTTTATCTATTTAAGCTTTTTTTGCAGCCGGTATTATTTAACGGACAAATTATTTATATATAATAAATTATATATATATATATATATATATATATATATATATATATATATATATATATATATATATATATATATATATATATATATATATATATATATATATATATATATATATATATATATATATATATATATATATATATATATATAAAGCATTCTGTGCAGATGATTTGGGCTTGCTATCTTTCAGTCATCACGTGAAATCATTATATATATCCAAGAAAGTTACAGGAAAATAAAACACCATACGTTTTATGTATTTATCTTTTTTATCTTAAAGGGAGAGGGGAGAGTATAGGCAACATCTGAGCGAAGGCCTCGAAAGACAACACATTTGTCATTTCCGCCACGTTCTCAAACCTCACTCAGCAGCACGTGGGGGACAAGCCCTAATCCGGCGGAGGCCACTGTGGGGCACGCGACCAAATGATTAGATTAAATTGCACGCGTCAATCAAGCGGGTGAGCCACGCACAATCACGTTAGAAAAATATCATTTAAAGGAAGAAAGGTTTGTATGACATTTAAAACTTGCTGTCTGAGTAACACTTTGATGACGTACCTTCATAATTAATACTATATATATATATATATATATATATATATATATATATATATATATATATATATATATATATATATATATATATATATATATATATATATATATATATAATTATTATTATTATTTCTTTACAAGTATGCACTATCATAGTAAGCCTATTATTTGGTGCCTGTATCGTGAGATGTGTGTAATTATAATGACCAAGACACTGGCAGGGGAATTAAAGCATTTGGCAAGGAAAGCGGGTCTGGTATCCATGCCCTGTGAGAGCGACAGATTAGACCCGGGTCTCCTCAGGGAGCTCATTAACAGGTGGCACAAAGCCTTGACACCCGCAGGGCCGCCAGCCCGCTGCCCTACTGTCTGCTGCTTATTGGAGTCATTCTGTTTTACAGCTCTGGACTCATCATGTGCGGGTTTTATCTCGCCTGATCTGCATAGATTTAATTCTGCTGCTTTGAATAGATTTTTTTTAATTATTCAGATTTTATTTTCTCTGTTTATTACATGCACAAATAGAAGAACGAGACATTTGTTTTTAATAAGCCATGTAAAAAAATGTAAATCTTATTAATACAATTCTAAACAAATGTAAAAACTTAGTCGTGCTGTTGTTATTATCTTTATTATCATCTTCATTATTATTTATGGAAATAATCGACCTGTTTGCTGCGAGCCTCGAGGAAATGTATCCTCCTGGGATTTGCGTCACAATGTAGCCCCAGAAAAAAGATCCATGGATCATTCCAACTGTCTCCGGGTCCCAGTTAAACTTGGCTTTCTGGTGGATAAATAGATCATATTACTGAGATGACACTGCATATTTTTTTTTTTTTTTTTGGTTTATAAACAGTTATTTTAGTGAAAGCTGTCACATTGAACTGCATTGATCTGATTCAATCACAGCGGCACTACTATAGAAAAATACTATTCCCAATGAAAGAAAAGTGTGCAAAAAATATGATATTTTAGGGTTTTAATGAATATTAAACACTGGTAAAATAAAAAATAAATAAAATAAACCCAACTGGGGAATCAAATTAAAAAAAAACATTAAATAATTTGCGTTACAAAAAATGTCAGCCGGCTTTACATTACTGTATAGCAGGCTGTTTTAAACGTTTATTATCCATAATGAAGATGAGTAAATGGAGATTGTTGAATGGATTATTCTACTGATACATATAGGCAGCAACAGGCCTTATGGTAAATACACTCTCTTTTTTTGTTTTTTCGTTTTCCTTTCAAACTAAATTAAAAATATAATCTTATGGATGTTCATCAGATTTTTTCCCAACATGCGTAAAAGCGTGTCTGCGTTAGTCCCACCTCCTTGATGATAATCTTGCCGTTCTGGTGGATGGTGCTGTTATTAACCATGCTCACGATTGCCACGCCCAGGTTGCATCGGATGCCGAAGGAGATGCAGAAACCCAAGCCACTCATGATGGCGATGATGTACCGGCGCGGCAAACCGAAGCACTTGCAGTCGCATAGAGGAGGTTTCTTCTCGGCGGCCTCCCGAGGCCTCCCATCCTCAGTCAGCTCGATCACCTCGCCTGTTTTCTGTCTCCTCTCTATCACCCTGCAGACAGGTGAAGGAAACACCGCCTGCTGAGTCCTGACTCAAATACTATTCTTCATATGAGATCGGGATGCTGTTTGAAATAATCTAAACCAAAAAACAAGGTAATCTTAAAAAGGGGAACATAATCTCCAAGCATTTTTCAGGATCTTTTATTGTAAGCTATGGGCTTTGATTTGGGGGTGTTATCCAAAAAATATTTCACATAATAATGAGAATTACAATGGCAAATGTGCCTGATGAAGCCTCTGGAACAAACATGCTTTACATCAATATGTTTCACCATCCCATTGCGCCATCACACTTTATTACGTTTAGGATTAAACAAAAACCCAGAATAAATAACACAAATACATAAGAAACAACAACGTGTGTGCTCAAAATAAATAAACTCAAAGAAATAGAAACAAAAAAGAAGTTTGGCCTGTAAAATGAAAAGAGGATCAAAATGTTCTTGACTGTACCGCATTGCAGCAGCCTTTTACTTTCTCGCTCATTAGTATTCAGGGACACAGTACCAGCTCCCGACTGCAGACACTCGTCTGTGGGCTTTCCTCGAACATCCCCCCACCCCACCCCATCCTCAGCAAAATCACGTTCATTTACAAACTGATATCCCAAACATTCCGATGGCAAAAAAAAAGAAAGAAAGAAAGAAAAAAGGCGCACACACCCATTTAAAACCTGGCTACGATGAGCAGACAGTGTCACTTACAAAGAATTCATAAAATCTACTGTAAAATAAATTAGTAAAGGCATTGATCCTGATTACAATACTAATTCAGATTTATTTCACTTCAAGTGTACAATGCACCATGCGTAGGCCTATCTAAAGCTGAAACAAAAATCCAGAATGGGGATAAGTGTTCTATAAATGCCACTAATAGCCTTGAGAAATGCATTTTTCGACTATATGAAAAAAAAAAATAACGTAATAGAATAAATGCAATTTGGGGATCGTAAAAAGGGATTTCTGATTTATGTTAAGGCAAACAGAGCCATTCGAAATGATTAAACTGTCGTTAAACATGGAGAAATCAGTACGCCAATCCTTATTTGCCAATAAACTGCATGTAAAGGCCCCATCATCCAGAGGCATCCAAATCCTGCAAAGATTGCTCACACGCACGCTCGTGGGATTACATAATATTACTCTCACTTGTAGCGGTGCGACTGCAGTTTCCTGTGAATCATTAAGACATTAATTTAGCCCATACAAACACTGTAATATAAGGTTGTGAAAATCCAGCAAATTAGCATTAAGTTGCCTAATTAAACGGCGCAAGAAGAAACCAACAAATCCTACCCCTACCTGTACATCTGACCCAGGGTCTTCCCCGCAAATTCCTTGACCCCTGTCGCGGCTTTCGTCTTCATGGACTCCATGCCCAGTTTTTGTTGGCTGGCTTGTTTTCTTAGAGAAAATAATGTTAGTGCCTCAGGGTCATGTTACAGCGCAGGATGGCCGGCTACAGCGGCTAACGGCAGGAAAGCGGCACAACGAAGGTAGATGGAATCTAAACCCAGGCGATTAGGCGACTATCCAGAAGACGAGTTCTTATTTTCAGCGCAATTGTGACAAAACCCTTGTGACGAAAACACCTTTTCATAAACTGAGGTATTCAAACGAGGTGTGCGCCCTCATCCACCAGCAGGTCTCCTCCTGCCTGGAGTACAGTAGCCGCGCAAAGTGCCATCACGACCAAAGACAAATGAAAGTGAGAGCCAGAAGCGTCAGAGATTAGACTGAGTTTACGACAGAAACATGGACAAAGCGGTGTACTGCCTTAGAAAAATACCAAATAGAAAAAGTAAAATAAAAAGATAAAAAAAAAAAAAAAAAAAAAAAAAACTGGGGCGTTGGAGTAGTAAGAAATAAAAGAGGGAGGGAGTTAGTCTCTCCTGTGATGAGCGCAGGTTCATCTGACGTCGTGTTCAGCACCGAGGTCAGCGACAGCAGCTGCGTCCGACATCTGCACAGCTGTTTTAAAGGTTTTTTGTGTGTCTGTATTATATATATATATATATATATATATATATATATATATATATATATATATATATATATATATATATATATATATATATATATATATATATATATATATATATATATATATATATATATATATATATATATATATATATATATGTGTATATATATGTGTGTGTGTGTGTGTGTGTGTGTGTGTGTGTGTGTGTGTGTTATTTGTTTTCTTCTACAGAACATCTCATAGAAATCTGCAAATATCTTTCTGTTGTGTTACAACCTATTTCTAAACAACGCAGTTAATGCAGACCATGTCCGGTTTTATTGAAAAGGAAAAAAAAAAAAAAAAACAAGGACAGTAACCCTAAAAATGAAAGCTGCTGCTCTCCTGAGGGAGGGCGGTACTATGGTAACCAGATGAACAGAACCAACACCACTCCCCCACCACCCTTTTTTTTCTCCTTCAACAAGCTACTCTCTCCAGCGCTGGAATCCATCAATAATTCAAGCATCTTTGCTATTCCAATGTTTCCGGACAACCACCATTCACTGGCAAAAATGAACCACATTTTTGAGGCATCATTATCTTCTTGCTTTATTGTTCTCTTCGTCTCGTGGCATTAGCACTGCTTTGCAGCATCAGCTTTCATTTCTTTGGGTTACTATCCTTCATTTTTAATTTTATTTTGCGCGCAAAAATAATAACTATGATGATTTAGATACAAACGCAATATGAACACCGTCCAATTAGAACTAAATAAGTAAGTCAATTAATAAGTAAATAGAAAATAAATGCAGTTTTAGAAAAGCAAGTGTCATAATCAGTAGTTACAGGGAAAAGAAAAGCGAGGCTCACGCTTCTCTTCATTCGTGGGTATTGGTTGCCCCCTGGTGGCAATAAATGAATGACAGTCTTGAATATTTTTTTTTTTACTTTACCGTTTGAGATGTGCTTTGTGTTTCGATCAGTGACGTGCGGTGAGGTTCATAGCTGGTGAGGCACTGACGTCATCAGAATCAGATTTGCAAATAGATGCATAGATTGACAGCAGTTTACAGGTTATGTTTCACTTCTGCATCCTTACACATACAAACTGTAGCTCACAAAACACACATTTCCTTAAAAAACAAAACAAAATAAATGTTATTACTGTCTTACCTTTACTTATAAATGAATAGAAGTCCTCCTTATCTTCCTTCAGTTTTAAAAGTCTCTCTGTCTCAATGGAGATCACTGCCAGGGAAGAAAGCCTTCCTTGATCCGTCCTGTTCCTGCCTTATGTTTTCAGTCTCTTGAGCACCCCCTGCCATGAGGCAAGAGAACTGCCTGCCTCACCTCGAACTTGTTCTCTGCCGTTTATAATCGCTCATTACACGAAACACGTTACACAAACACAGTTGGTGACAAAAAGCTCTGTACATTATATACATAAGCCAAATTATTAGAAATAAGTTCACATATTACATTTGTTTAAACCATTTTATTGACGCCGTACAGCAACATGCTCTCTCCGCTTTGCAGCCAGCGCAGAGCCAGGGGTTGCGCAATCCAAGGTGAGGCAGAGCTCGCTGCTGCCTCACCGGCATCGCTTCCAAGCATTTGAATGGGAAAATAAGAAAATTCAGCGATTTTGAACAAATAAAAATCGAAATTGGTGAAGCTACATGAAAAATGAATATTTTTTAGTACAAACCACCGGATGAATATAACAATTTAAATTACTTTATGATTATATATTTTCTTTCTTTCCATGATGGCTGGTGAGGCACTGCCTCACCTGCCTCCCCTGACCGCACGTCACTGGTTTCGATTTAGATAAACAATCCATTACTTCACACTCCCTTATAGAGATATTTGGCTGCAGTTCTTACTTTCCCACTGAGAAAAATAGTCAGCATAAAAAGCTTCGTTATCTGCCTTTGGAACAAAACAAAAACAAACAGAAATTATTTTGTTCTTATCGAAAAACACAGTTCTTGTGAAATCTTTGGGCATATTCACAAGCTTGAAAGTGACTTTTTACTAGCCCTTATTTATAGTTCCAGAAACCCCACATTAAATACCCTTTATTTCATTTATAAGTATGTCCACAAGGCAACATGTACATATATTTTCTACATTCGGTTTACTGAAAATAAACCAAGAGTATTTAAACATGTTCATATTTCAATAATTCCACAAGTGAGAAATAGAAAGCAACTAAAGTCTCCATTGTGAGATCAGTAAAGTTCACTATATCTATTTATTTGTAATTGATGGACTCATGGACTCATCTCTTACATAAAGCTACTTCCATCTTAATTTTTTTTGTTGTTTTTTTGCAATGTTTTGGACCTTTGTTGACTTTTGTCTCCTGATTGCTTTCACTCTGCTTTACTTTAGCTATGTCTGTGAGTACTAAAAACCCCTAGTCTCTAGGTTACACCAGCAGAAAGGGTTCCTGGTAGCTTCATGTTTAAATATTTACTAATCTGTTATTGTTGTTTTTCCCTCTGCAAGTAACAACCAATTGGATGAGAATCTTTGACAGTTTTCTAAGCACAGGGTATTTCAAGGATCCATCTTTTTTTAAATAACTTTTGTAGTATTTTGACTGCCTTCGAGAATTAAATCTTATTTTTATCCTAATTCATAAAAAGAAAAGTAGCTACCCAACACATATATTTTTTAGGTATTACTTTCCTTAGGATAAAACCCTCTCTGATTGCAAAAAAACAAAAAAAAAACAAAAAAAACACATCACATGCTCAAATACTATTTATTATACCACTATGATTAAGTAAAAAAAAAAAACCAATGACCTTATTTTTTGTGCACATTTTGCATAAATCTGTTTAGGTGTTCTGATAAAACCGAGATTCAGATTTCTGTTAATAAATTCTTCTGTGTTGCGCTTTCCTGATTGAAAAACAAGCTTGTGTTGTTTATGATTTATGAATGAAATTAATCAAAAGTTTAGACATCAGCAGGTACTGGTGTGTACGTTTTTGTGTCTATCAGAAGTGTCATGCAGTTTAAAGGTTAAGAGAGTGATTGAATTCTCTTATTGAGAACATTTATTGGTTTGCAGTAACAAACAAAACACATGCTTTAAGAGATTATGTTCATATTTAATAAGTTATAGAAACTAAAAAGAAAAAAACAAAATTTACACTTTGACAATATGCAGTAAAACTGGGAAGACTGCAAGCAGTAACCAACTGCAACAAATAGCATCATACAATACATTAAACAAATGTTTCATTATAAACACATAAAACATGTAAACACATATGTTTAAGGCATTTTATTGTTTGGGAAGCCACAATGCCACATGCATAATTAAGTTTATATGATGTATCTGTGCATAGCAAGTGATAATCAGCAAGAAGTTGATTGCTTTTAAACATGAGACTAAAGAGGCTAGATGTACGCTGCCAATGTAATACCTGTTCATAACAAAAATAAAAGGCCAATGAACGATATTTGAATTATAAACACAGAGATCCAAACATTTACAATAGCATACATTTTTCTTTTTTTTAAATAATGTAAACTGCTTTGCGATCCAATGGCTTCATAAAGCACAGCTTTTTAATCTTAACTGGTTCCAGATAGATAAAAAAATATTTTTAAAGGAAATGCTGAAAAATAACACTTATATGGAAGTAAGGGTAATGTTGGATAAGGACACTGTTTTATGGCAATTTCTAGAGAAAAGAAGAATATTGAGACACCAGCAAATCAGATAAGACAATAACACAATACAAAGAACTGAATGCAGCCAAACTATATAAAAAAAATGTTTGCAATTTGTTATTGTATCTACAATACCTTGCAAATATCATAATAGTGTAACCTGGAGTAATTTAACACCAGAAGCTTAATAATGTAATGTTAAACAAAATGAATAACGTTTATATACCAGGTAGATTACTAAAAGGTTTTTCTAAGCAAATCTTTTAACTCTTCAATTCCACAGAAACAATGAGATTTACAGTGTGCATACATTTATTTACATAGAAATAAAAATATTTTACCTAAACTCGAAGAACTGATATTCGTGTAGATCTGCAAACATTTCGAAAGGTTTCTTTTGGCAGTTGTTTGTGGTCCCTATAGAAGCTGATAACAAACGTGAAAGTTAGATTGCAAGCCTGCAGCTCCTAATCAGAGAAATAAATCACTTCTGATTGTTGGTATCGCCACAGTGAGGTACTTGGTTTTTTCAATGCACTGTTTAGATTTACCTAAATACAAATACCATAACAATCAAACTCTTATAGCTCTATTTAGATCAGAGCTACTGACAAATATGTAGCTACCAGTATGAAAGGAAAAAGAGTGGATAAGTACTCAGTGTTTACTACATTTATATTTAAATGTCCGATCCCATTTCATTCAAAAAAGAGTTTTCTTCTTTAATAAATAAATCCTTTATGTTACATTGCAGAAAATGCGTAAAAATAGGGACATCATAACCACATCCTTAAAAGTGTTTACACTATACATAGAACTTTTACTAGCCCATATTGGGTTTACTTTCACATAAACGTGGAAAGCTTTAAGGCTTTAAGAGGATATTTCATAGAAAAGAAGAAAGGTAAGGTACAGGATCCTTTTCTTTGTTTATGATTTCTATTCAGACCACCTCCAAATATTTCTGATCATTTCATAAAGATGTTACATAAAAGCAAAATAAAACAATATCCACATTATCGCAGCACTCAAAGTTATCAAGGCTCATCTGTATTGAAAGAAAACTGACTTTTATGCTTCTGAGGGAATTATTATTATTTCAGATTGTTTGATTCAGGTTACGAACTCTCAGAAACCACTTCATGTTCGTCCAGTGTGAGGGATGTTCCCGAATGAGGCAGCTGGCACCCAGCTGTAGCTTTCTGCACTTCATAGTTGTAGAGGTAATTGTGGACCAGATAACGTTCCCTTTTGATTCTTGCCTTCACATCTGACGGGACGTCCGGTATAAGCCAAGCGACAAAGAACTTCACCACAAAGACCACATGCTGTAGAGGAAAACATAATATATGGTAAACATTTACTTATTGCTCATATAATAGTTTATAGTGTTACATTTTAGGACAGAGCTGTGTTGTCTTACCTCCATGATAATAATAAAGGCCATTTTGGCTGCCAAGATATGCCAAAACTGCATGGTGTGGTTGTATTGCTTCTCATGGCCTGGAGGGTAACGATAGTCTCGATATCTAAAAATTAGACCAATCAGAGTGGCATCACACATCTATTAATATCTACTCTTAGAAAATAAAAAGGTTTAAGTGCTGCCCTATCCTGCATCGTCCAATACAGTGCCTTCCAACGTATTCCTTGGACCTTGAGTTTCAAAATTTTTTAACAGAAAGGTCCAATCTAAGCTGTTGAACTGTAACTCTGGCTTAGGGTTTAAAGTCACTGTCCTCAGGAAAAGGAAGCTTTATCTCAGTTTTAATTAAGGTGGTCCTCACGGTCCTCTTCCCTGTTTTTCTGATTAAAGCACTTACTGACAGGCATATCAGACATTTTTAACAATGTCAGGGTAAGATGACAAAAGGTGACGAAAAAGGTGACTGAAAGTTGTTCTTTGAGTTTTTCAAAACATTTCATAACGCAGCTTTAAAGATCCTCACAGCTTTCACCCTAACCTATCCGCAGTTTTGTTTTCTTGGTCTGCAAGGGGCTGTTTGTTGTCTAATGCTCTCTAACAATCCTCCAAGGCCAGTATGAGACAACTAGACTTATACTGATTTTAAAATACATTTAAGTAGGCTTGGTTTTCTAATAATGTGACTTCTAAGGTCAACAGATTGAACAGGGCTAGTGGAATCAATATCAGACAGCATGATTTTAAGATAATTATTCCTAAAGAAATATGGAAACCATTAATAGTTTTCATTTTTTCTTCCCTAGTAATGGTCATTCACATAAAATCCTTTTGAAATAAATCAAAACTTATGATGGTAAGTTAAAGGTATAGTGGAGGATGTTCTTTTTCCACTTGGATCATCAAAATAAGTGGTCCTCCTAATTGTCAATCATTCTGGTGATATGTTATCGTAAGGCCGTACTATGTGCTCATCAACATTTTCACTTACTGGTGATGAGTCTGACATTCTGGAAAAATTGCACATCTTCCTTTGGTGTGCATGAGGAGAAATGGGCTCCTGCATGCGCTCATATGCGTTTAATAACCGTTCCCTCTCGGGAGCGGGTACAGGTTGTGCATGTGCATTTTTTTTATTCACCACTATACCTTTAAGCAAAACAAATGTTCAACAGGTAAAATGAGATTTTAAAGCATTGTTTTCTTGTCATAAGTTTCAAAATAATTAAATGAAAAGTTTTTTGCAGATTCCAGCAAGGGAATATATTATATATATAATATATAATTCTGTGTAATAATTCAGGCTTCAGCTCATTATGTCTTATTTTTAAAATTCCATAAAAATTATTAAGCTCTCTAATGCGCCCAAAAATAGGTAATCTTACAAATTCATCAATATGAAATCACAAAGCAGCAGGTGAACTGAGTTTAGTTTTTAGAACTGCAGTTTTCTATAAAATGTATCAAGGTAATTTTCACCTCCCCAGATTGCACAATTATCCAAACATCTGTGAAATATGATCTATATATATGACAATATAGAAAATTCGAAATTCAGTTTTTAGCCAAAGTAGATGTTGCCGCCTGAAAAGTACAAAAAACACTTAATAAAACCTTTAGAGAGCTATTACCTGCATGTGGTGGTGGAGTTATCATGCCGGTAGTCCTCAGGCATGTTATCTGGGTGCATCTGTGAAATGTTGTACACTGACAGGCTGTTGTTGATATAGCCGCTCATACTGGAGTCTTTACTGTAGGCATACAGGTATACCATACGTGGGATCATGTCTGAAGTAAACGCCATGATAAAAGCCTGGAAAAAAACAAACCCAAATCAGTTGTTCTGAATGGGAGATGTTTCAAGCTGGTACAAGCAGTGTAGAAAAATTTAGAACCATGACAAACTTACATTGGTGACAACAGACAAAATGGCCACCGAATTGAGGATCTCCTGCCATGCTCCGATGTTTCGGGCCTTGGATGCCACCGGTCGCCTGAACTGGGTGGTAAACTTCCAGGCGTCAACTCTAATTTCCAGGATGTTGTTAAACAGGGCAAGGAGGGGGGCCAAGGGGAAGGAGGCCACAAACAAAGTGATGAATCCAAACTGGATCACTGTAAAGACATCAACGGAGGGACAAACAATGTTGTGCGAGTTAATAATTAAAAAGCTAAACTCCAAGTTGAGTTCACACTGATGAAAATGAACTAGCTCACTTTCATAGTTCACAAATCTAATAATGAACTTGTTCACGTTTATTTGGTAAATTAAGCCACAATCCCACAGAATAGAAGCTCATATTTCACCCTTTAAATGTGTGGTCATAATACCGGTATATGGAAAGAAATGGAGAATTCTGGATGCATTCAATGTATACTGTATGTGCAGTGAAGCCTTTATTTAGCCAAATCACAAAGAACTTCAGAAACATACAGGTACATTCAGGTTCTGCTTAAAAGTTCTGCATCAAAAATTATTTCCTCATGAACGTTCCTCATTCAGTAGCTGATATTTCCAAAGATAGCTTGGATGCTTTAACTCGATGAGTTGCTTTAAATTTGGAGTGGCCGTAGCTGACGTACGGATTTGTTTTTTTTTAAGTTCCGCTGGGCACAGTTTGCACAAAAACATTGTCCGACTCTTCCTCTGATAGTTTATAAAACTTTGCTAAGTGCTCTGCAAAACTGGCATCAGAAATACCGTAGTACATGAGTACATAGTACATGAGTCTTAATCGTAGTAGTACTACAGTAGCAGTTGACATGCTGGTCTGTCATGCTGTTTGCCGGGATATGTGCCGTAAAACCTGATGTTATCAAATTAAATGTGTCGTTATCAATTGAATGCAAACATGAGGCTTATGTGTCGCTTATTAAGTTGTTCCCTACATGCATGCGTGGGTTCTCTTCCGGGTACTCTGGCTTTCTCCCATAGTCCAAAAATATGACTGTTAGGTTGATCGGTATCTCTAAATTATCTGTAGGTGTGTGTGTGTTTGCGAGGCTATGTGTCTGTGTTTCCCTGCAACAAACTGGCAACCTGTCCTGGGTGTACCCTGCCTTTTACCCTGCCCAGAGATAGGCAACGGGCCCACCACGACCCTGACAGAATAAGCGAGAGAATATGGATGGAATAAAAAGTCAGGAAAAAAATAGCTCCTTCAAATGTAATCGGATTTGTATCTCACCCATCTCAAGGTACTCATAAAAAAGGCCGATCTGGCTAAAGTTCAGCAGAACATAGTCCTGCTCCCAGCGGCTAATATGGTTTTCATGGTTGTGTCTTCCCCTTCTGCTGCTCCACCAGTTGCGCATCAACCTGTCAACAAGCCGTCATCAGTGAAAGCAGAAGTTTTATTTTTGTGCCTAAATATCTAAATTAATGATTATTAACAATAATCATGCCAAATGCTGAATTTATCAAAAGGGCCAACTTATTACATTAATTATAAAAATTAAAATCAGAAAATGAACAAAGCTGAAGGTCTGTCAGATTTGATGGACTTACGGCAGCAGAGCCTCCTGTATGTTTCCCCACAACTGTTTCCCAGCCATGACGATCACCAGCTGAGTGGTCAGCTCTATCAGGCAGCCACCAGGATCACACTAGAGGGAGGAGAATCGTTAATCTATATCAAACTTAAGTGTTCTACAGCAGATCTTCGGAAAAAAAACTCAGAAAACTCACCTCTTCATTCCTTAGTTTGGTCATATTTCCAAACATGTAGGAATACTTCCCTGGATAACCAACAAATTTCCCTTTAAAAAAGGCCACATAGAAGCAGGATGAGTAGTAGTTAACAAACTGGAACAGAAACATCTTGATAGTCAACCGGTTCTCATATTCCAGGTGAGTTTTGGGGATTTCTGCGGAGAAGCAAATGACACATGAAGCTAAAAAAGGTCTCCCATGTTGGAATTTGCCTTCAATCTGTGTTATCTCTTTACCCATATCAGTGATCCAGATGGCAACTCTTTCGTAAAAGAAGTTCAGGATCATGATGATGGCAAAATTAATGCAGGAAGCAGTGACAGATGTGGCAAGCTGTGGGTTGATAAATCTCCCAACCAATTGGATCTTTCTCAATGGATCCTTAATGATGCTTGCGAAGGCTGCATATACAGCCAGCCTGTACGCTATCACCCCAATGATACAGGCCACGATCAAAGATATCTGCACAGAGCAAACAAGCATCATGTAAAATAGATGACTGTAGGTGACAACAAAGACAACAATGTGAATTTATTTTTAGTTACCCAGAGTATGACAGTGGCTCCTGAGAAGCAGAAACGTGCACACTTGCTTGTGACGGGAAGATATGGCTCCATTTCCTAAAAGTATACATTTAGTTTACTTCTTATTACGCATTTTTATTTGAAAATGCATCTAAAAATGTCTACAAATTTGATTTGATTTTAAATCACACGGAATTTGTGGCGTTTATTAGAAACCTGAACATTATCCCTTTTTTTCACCTGACAGTGACAAGCATAAAAAAGTAGATATGCACTATACATTTACCACAACCACTCAAATTTGTCCTACAAATAATAAAGTTAATTTCTGCATATTAATGCGCCCTGTGATTGACTTGCGACCTGTCCAGGTTGTACCCCGCCTCTCGCCCAGAGACAGCAGGAGATAGGCACCAGCACCCCTCGTGACCCCAGTATGGATAACCGTGTTGGAAAATGGATGGATGCATATTAATGCTATTTCTACAGTATCTCAGCAAAAAAGCTGATCAAATTTAAATATAGTACTACATAAAGCTGTCTGTCTCAAGTTATAATTTTTGGGCTTTTCGTCATGAGTTAAAGTTGAAGTGGAAGATTTTTGTGAATTTTTGAAAAGACCCGTTCACTCCACTTGGATAGTTGTACTTTCTGGGGAGGTGAAAATTATCTTGGTAAGTTTTATAAAACTGGGGTTTTAAAAACAAAATTCATTGATAATGATGAAAAGTTGTAAGGTTGTTATTTTTTATTTTTTTTAGGGGGGGTTAAAGAGCTTAAAACTTTTTTATGGGATTTCAAGAATAGGACACAAAAGAAATAGTGACCTGATGCCTGAATTGTTGCAGATAATGGTTTCCTTTGCTGATCTCTGCACAAACATTTCATTATTTTATGACCTATGATAAAAGAACAATTTTTTAAAGATGTTCTTTTACCTGTTTAACATTTTTTTCTTAAAGGTATAGAGGGGGATTTTCGCCAAAGTTTGGAAAGACCCGCCCTCTCCTTCTAAAATTAAAAATAATTCACATGCATAACCCTGTACCCGCTGCCGAGAGGGAACGCCTATTAAACGTGTGAGAGTATCCATTTCTCCTCATGCATGCTCTCTTTAGAACTTGCTGTTTGCATTGCAATTTTTCCACTATGTCAGAGTCATCACCGGTAAGTGAAAATGGGGATGAGCACGTAGGACGGCCTTACGTAAACATATCACCAGAATGATTGACAAATAGGAAAACCACTTAATTAAGATGATCCTCGGAAAAAAAACAAAAAAACATCCACCACTACCAATAACGACCATTTTGCCAACCTCACACATGTTTAATTTCAAAAGGTGATCCAAACCACCATCTAATGAGAGAAATATTGATATTCAATCTCCTCCATAGTCAGAGCTATTATTGACTCATGTCTAAATGGTGTTTAATGCATGCTAAACTGGGTTTTTTTTATTCCCGTCAATCTCTGCAAAATCAATAACAAAGTATTATTACTAACACACATATCAAAAAAATCATCTGTATATCTTTTTCTATATTTAGGTTATTTTTCAGATGTATTCTTATTAAAGATACTGACTTATCTTTGTTATTGCATTTATGTTCACAAAATGTAGATGTGTGATCATTTGTAGTGCTTGAAATCAGAGAATCAAACACCTGTGTGATCTTGTTTTTTCTCCTCTTTGTGCATTTGATTTCAAACTCTGGGCGAATTTGAAGCTGCTGCTGTTCCTCCTCGAAATCCACCAGATCCCATTCATACTCGAGTCGAGCCTGACGCCGCTTCCAGAACTCCAAGAACAGAGTTACTGCCCAAATGATATTAAAATACAGACACATTGAAATGAACAAAACATTTTATAATGGTTTAATTTAAAAGCTACAAATATGTTTATCAGTCTTTATTATTTACATTCATTGGAAATTATCTATTTTTTTACAATGCTCTGTAAAAAAAAGTCATGTTTGTGTAGAATTTCAACTGATATGAAGTAGTTGGAATGTGTCCTACTGCTAAAAACATTTTTAAAAAAACCTCTGTAATGGTATGTTTTTATCCTGGATTTATTTGGTTAAAGGATAATCCTTCACTGGGTAGAGTTTCAAACTGTAAAACAATTGGGGTGGTTTACTGGATCAGTGGAAACTCACCCCAAATCCCCATAAATATGGCAAAGAATATTGTTCCCTCGTTGTCAAAGAGATGGGATTGCTGAAAGACAGAATGAGGAAAAAGATCCACAGAGAGGCAGAGATGTTAGGCACATATACTCAAAACATATTGGCCACTCAGCATTATACTGGTGTTTTAATTGTGGTGTAATCTATTCTGATTAATCTAATCCTGTTTTAAATTAATACATTTGATAAGATGTTGATGAATAAAAAAGGAATATCATGAAAAATATGTTTACTTTAATTGGAAATAATCTGAAGACAACATACAGCATATATAAACTGAAGTCATATAATCTCAATGCTTGAATATTAAATAGAAAAATGCAATCGGATTACCCAGGATGAGAGACAGGTGGTGTTGAGCTTCCAAAAAGGACACTTTTTGTCACAGAGGGGGCACATCAATATACTGCCACCGATTTCTGGATCACAGATTTCTGCACTGAACATGAAAAGATAAAACAGTTTCCTCTCATATATATGACTAAACAGACTAAACAGATTCATTTGGAATTTGCATTCCTACTATGTTCTGTGAAATTTCCCCCTGGTTAATGAACCATTCATAAGCATTTACTGTAAAATGTTGTCTAACATGAAACAACACAACTGACCCACACTGAGTAATGACATTAATGTTATAAAATATCAGTGATTTTCAAAAGGAGCTGTGCTAAATATCGGATTTTATAACTTGGTCTAAATGTTGGGTCCAGACTATGAGAAAACAAAGGAATTTAAAGGAAGATAATTTTAAGTACAATTCTACTGTGAATATTTTTCACATGCCAGTTTGTACTGACATTATTACATTACTGTATTAAATAAAGCCTTCAAATATCATGAAATGATTGCCTGAAATAACTGATTTCAATACTAAGCCAAATAATAAAGAATGATTGATTTCTGTTGAACCTAAAGTCTTCTGGACAGTGAAACAAAAATTTCCTAATTTAAGTTAATATAAGTAAAGATGCAATAAAACATATGAAAGGGTTTTGTAAAGAAATTAATGTGAAGAACAAAGTTTGACTAAAATGTTTTTGACATCTCCAGGGTTCCTACAGCATAAGGCAAGTTAAATTCAAGACTTTTTAAGACTTTTTAATGCCACTAGAAATAAAAATTTAAGACCAAATTCACAAGAAACACAAGAAAAATCTGCTTGCGACAACTTAACCCAAAAGGTTTATTATAACATAAACCACTGCATTAATGTTTCAAATTTTGAAAAGCTTCAGATATATTTTAACAATTTAACTGAATTCACAAACTTTGTTTTAGCAGGGAACAAAACAAATCAGTTTTAAAGCCACAACATAACCAGTGCTAAGTCTTTTTTGCAGCTATTTTTCTTTGTATCGTTTTCTTAGTATGTTTGATTTGGTGATAAGTGGAGGCGTTGCAGAGACAAGGGTGGAACAAACATGAGGAATGTGTTTCGCGCTTCGCATGTGACTCCACTGCCTTACTTTCCATTACTCCGAGCTTGAATCGATTCTTGCACAAAGTACACTATGCCTCATGTATGTTCCCTGGTACTGGTTTTAGCCATGGAGAAAACTCTTGGCTGGATAGCCAATTTTCGTTACATTTGCACTGCCTTAGTTTTATTTTGAAGAATTCAATGTCTTTTAAGACTTTTTAAGGACCCGCGGGAACCCTGATCTCAACAATAAAAAAATATTTTAGCAAATAAAATAAAAAAAAATCTAAATAAAATAATATAAAAAAAACCTAAAACTAAAAAAACTCATATTCATAAAATCAAAATCTCATATTAAATAATTTTATTTAAAATATTTACATAATAAAAGATAAATGCACGCACAATAGTTAGATATACAGGTGCGAAGAGGTTTGTTTGCAGACACAAAATGGATTAAAAAAAGGGATAAAATGGTAACACGGTGAGTCAAATTACTGACTGGCAAAAGATTGAATTTAAAGTGAAGCGGCTGAGGTAAACTAATTTAAAATGTGTTCTGTTTGTTCTTCCTACGTAGTAATAACCTTGATTTGTTGTCGTCATAGCTGAGCAATCCATAGGTGAAACATATAACACCCATGACAGCTGCAAAGAACAGCATCTCAGTGTAGAACCCAAGCCAAGCAAAGTAGATCCCAATTTTTTCTCCATAATACTTCCTGCAGGAAACAAACAAGCAAACATATAGATAACGGCTAGGTTATATGCACAACTATACTAGTGAGAAATTAAACAAACTGCTGCCTGTTTACTTGATGAGGTTCAGAGGCTGCTCTTTGTAAAAGCAGAGAAACCTCGCCCAGTGCTTGTACAGGTTGAAGCGCTCACTCTCACACTCTGCATCTCTTGCTGCTTTCCAGTATCGACACTGCAAACAGATGCACATTAAAACTTAATTTTAAAACTCTTCCATTTTTTTCAGATTTTCTTATTGTCATTCCACTGTCACAAGTACAGAGCAACGAAATTAACTCTCAGCATTTAACCCATCCCGTTGGGGAGAAGTGGGCTTTCATTGTGTGGCTCCTGGGGATTAAGGGTCTTGCTCACAGACCCAGAGTAGATGTCTTTGGGAGTGGGGCTCAAACTCAGAACCTGTGGGTTCCAAACACAATACCTTACCACTAGGCCACCACTCCCCATTTTAGTAATGGTACAAACATTCACTACATTCAGATGCCTGATATTTTTTAGATAAAAATTATTAATTTCTTTGCTTTAGATCAAACAGAGGCACATGAAGACAGGGGTGGAAAAAGTGCAATACGAGTACTTTTCTTAAAACATTCAAAACCTCTCAGTGTCTGCTTCAAAGCTGAAGAGATGTTTTATTTTCAACTTCCAAGTTTATCTACATCTATCAAAATCAACTAAACATACATTTATTTGAAGCCTAATTAAACAATTGTTTGCATTTTCTTAATAATAATAATAATATATATGAACAACTTTTTAATAATTCTCAATAGTCTAATTTTTTACATTGGAAAGAAACATCATTAAACAGGAATTTGTAAATTTTCAGAGCCCCTGTATACTTGCTGTTGATTACAATGTTAGCAATAAAATCCAAAGTCAAATACCTTGTTTATGCACAAAAAATGGCTCTTATATTAGTTTCTGATTTTAAGAAGTAAAAGTATTGTGAACGATGAAAGAACTGTATAAACAATAAGTAGAAAACCTTTGAAGGCCTTAATTTAATGGGATATTTAACAGAAGATCTGCAAAAAAGCTGCAACTTTGGCTGAAAGTCTAAAATAAAACATCTAAATGTTTTACATGAGCTAGTTATACAGTACAAATATGTAAGGTGGTGTCAATAAAACAGTTGGAGAAAGAGATGGGGAAAAAACAAAGAAACAAAACAAAACATCTAGAAGTTACTATTTGAAATAATCAGCCTTACATCATGGAGGGGGAAGGCTGCAGTGTAGGTCCCATTGCTGAGTAATCGTTTGATACCCGTCTTCTCTTTGTCGGTCCGACCCTCGCTGTAGTACGGGACACGACCTAGGATATAAAACACCTTAAAGCAAGGAAGACATTTTATGAAAGGTTAGAAATCAGAATACAAATCTTCACTAAGATTTCACAAATGTATCACTGCAAAAAAAATAAATAAAAAATTCCTTAGATACTTACAATTCTGTTTCTCATAGATGGAGGAAAGAAAGTGTCTTTGTCGTTGATTAGGAAGAAGTCCTCCTTATTCTTGTCAAAGGGGCATGTAAAGTAGTCCGTCTGTGGATGCATGATGTGGTCAGGCAGGCGGAAAGGGCAGGACAGCCAGTCCAGATGGACGTCCTGACCATGCTGTATGTCACTCTCTTTGAAGGGGACTTTAATTTTCAGGATATCAGCATGTTTGGCGAGAACTTCCCATGGAGCGTGGATCTTTAAAAAGTATGTCTTCTGATCTTTGGACTCCTAATAGAGGAATGATTATAACAGCAAACATGTCACAGGGGAGCTTGTTTTGAAGCACAGCAAAGTTAGAAACTAAACAATCCCTGTAAGACAGGGTTCAGTTGATTTTCATGCGCCACCACAAATATTCACTAGATGGCGCTGCTACTCCACAGCTGGGAGTCCTTACCGATTTGTCCTCTGTTTCCAGATGCAGACCTTCATTTGCAAGGTTAGCCTCGAAGGTCTTTCTCCTTTCCTGAGGATAAACACAATTTAATTAATAAAATCCACCATATTTGGACAATATTGGTAATAATAGTGAGGAAATACACAAAATGTACCACTAACACCATCAGTGTTAGTTGGACCACACTGGGTGGTTCAACTAACACTGATAAAGTGTAAATTTTCTGAGCTGAGGTTTTTATTCTGAATATAAATTAGTTGGACTAACTTAAAATGAAATATTACAGGGAAGATAAAACTAAATGTCACTTTTATTACTGATTTTTTCCCCCCGTTGATTTAATCGTGGCAATGTCTGTTATCAAGTCTATGAAGAGTTGAAAAAAACTTTAACCCTACTTTGAGCTGCTCAGTTAAATATATCTACACCTAGAGGTTATTCCTTCCTACAATTCACCATTTTGAATTGACTGTTTCAATTTTTTTTAAAATAGTGTTTTGGCTCTTTAGATTACAAAATCTAATGAGGAATTAATAGGGAATTTCTTGGCCAATCTCATGTTGCTAATCCTACAAACTGCTTTTACTGTAGGTTTATTAGAAATAAGGGTAAATGAATATTTAACATACATCTATATATAAATCCTATGTCACACTTCTATGAGTGTTGCTTATAACATCCTCTTGTTCAAAACGACTTACAAGATAAGCTGTAAATAGGCTCAGAATATTAAATAAATCATTTATTTTAAGAATCTTTTCACTGTTAAGTCGTTTTTACTTTCTACTCTCAGTCACAAAGAAAATAAAACTTTTCTCGGCTAGGGCCTGGACTGAATTAGAAAAAAATTGCTGCCAGAGTCCAAAGTAAACTTTAAAATAACTTCATAAGACTTAGACAATTTTTATTGTCATTTTGTATACACAGAGTGTATACAAAACAAAATTTAGTTTTGTACAGCTCTCATGACATTTCCATTTCCTTTCGTGGAATTGTAGAGAGCTGTATCAAGTCGCTGTTGCCAGGGGCTGCCATGATATTTCCAAAAGAACAGATAAGAAGATCAATAAAACTCTAAAGTAAACATTTAACTACTATCTCTTCATTCTAGAGGTGAAAAAGTGCAGACAATGAGCCTTCTTCTGTGTTCTCACTTGAGCTATTTTTGGCCAACTGGTGGCAGGAGAAACAAGCAATTGCACAGAAATGAACTCGGAGTAATTCTTTTTTTTGTTTTCATTGTCCCTGAAGGCATTTTATTCTCTAAACTGTTTGTTCTCATCACTTGCCATCCACTCCTATCTGTTCAAAGGCACCTACTGTATACACTAACAAGGTCACAAAAAAGGGTTGGATATTTTTAGAGTATTTAAATATTACCAATGTATCAACCATTGATTACAATTAGCTCTAATATCTTTCCTTGCTTTTAAGTAAAATTATGCTCTCTTCTTTCTGTCTTCCATAGATGTGACCAAGGGTTGATATTCAGCCAACTTTTGTGACTTTTCTTTGTTTAAAAAAATCTAAAAAGGTAGAGAAACCAGGAATCATCTTATTGTTTTAATATTTAAAAACATTACTTCATAGCGTTCATCACATGCCTTCATAAAAACTCCGGAAAAACTCCAGAATCCTACTTCCCCTTTTGAACAGACAAACTCTGGGTTTAGATTATGAAATCATGTTGACTGCATCACAGTGAGGCAGATCTGTAGATAATTTAAGTAGTCAAGTCAATGAAGCAATTTTCTGAAACCTACCTGTTTCCTCTCATCTTTGTCATCTACATAAGACAAAACAAAGTCTATTCTGCGCACACCGTCCCTGAAGAACACCGTGTCTCTGTTTGGTCGCAGCCTTTCAGTCTGAAAGAGAAACAATAAGTCACAAAAGACACTAACATAAATAACCTAACTGTGTGTGCATTTATAGAACTGTAAGTTTGCCAAAGAGAATTAGTAGTGAACATCAGTTCACAGGTGTTTGTGAAACATACAAAGACCAACAGTGTGATGGCTGGATTTACAACCACACAGATGTGGTAACAAACAAAATTGATGTCATTTAGATTTTTCATGCAAGGATTGATTTACATGTTGTAGTCAGGAAGCATGAAAGATTCATTTGAAATTATTTGAAATTTATTGATCGCCTCTACACTATATTCCAAAATTAGTGCGCACTCTTTAGTTGACCCTGTTTTTGTTATGATTGTGTTTCTTTTTTTTTCTGTTTCAGTTTTGCAGTTGCTCCAGTCCCTTGGATGAGGAACCAACAGGTGGCCAAGGGGCTGAGTTGATTTGGACCATACCTCATTAATGCTATGGAGGGGGTTTAGTTACGTTTTTGTATGTTTTGCCTCATGTGTTTCTTTTGTGGACTGATCATTTAAGTTCCCCTTTTTCTCAGTGGGGAGGGAGGTCAGTTTGTTTGAGTTATGTTCTATAACAGATATTTTAAATAGTTTTGGTTCCTTTGACCTCTTTTCTGGATCCATCTTTGGACTTTTATATTTCTTTGGGTTAATTAAAACAACCCTTTTTTGACATACACCTGTGCCTGAATGTCCTTACTGCTTAGCTCATCACAGACAGGAAAACACAAAACACTGTAGTGCCTGCAATTACACAAAAATACATTCAGGTAGAGCAAAAAAACATTTAATGTGTTGAAAATCCCTTTTATGGCAAGTTTTATACTACTGAAACCCTAAATTGTATTCTGGAGATTAAATACAAAATAAGGGTTAATGTTTGAAACCGATGTGCATTACAGCAGCTAAAAATACAAGAAATTGAGAAAGATGTTCGTTTTTTTTAAATGTATGAGAACCTTCACTTTGAATTAATTTGAAGAAAATAAACAATATCATCAAAAAAATGCAAAGCTTGCATTCATAGTTAAACACTATGATAAATTCTTATTCATGCTTTAGTCATGCAAATTGGAAGTGATCTTAAACAAGAATGATTCATTGATTATCTTTTAGATATTTGTAAACTTCAAATATATTATTTTGAGAGCAGGATATCATGAAATATGCACCAAGATTTTCTGTTCACTGGTTTTTGAATTCAGGTCATTGATAGAGTTGTCCATTTTTATGCCTAAAATAACCTTATGGAGCAGTTAACTAAACTCCACCCAGTTTGTTTATCAGTTCCTGACATCCACTAACTGTCTTCCTAATAACCGGGTGTGGTTATGATTATTAACATCTACTGCAGTGTTGTTATTTATTTATTTATAATTTAAGTATTTAGCCCTAGAGTCAAATTAAAAGATATTGTATACTATTTTGTATACTGCACATTACTAAAATCGCCCCTCAATCAGATTCTCTCAAATACCACAGGAAAACAAAACAAGTGTCAGGAGACACAAGCTTGAGCAGCAAAAGTTTATTATTGTCTAACTGAAACTGATTAGCTATAAAAAAGAGTTCTTTGAGAATCGAAACGTCTTGTGACTCAGCAATTAAAGCCATGTCTTTCCTTGACTGACTTCTGAGTGACTCAAGGGAATAAAATGCTTCAAATACACTAAAGATGTTGTAGTCAGGAAGCATGAAAGATTCATTTTAGATTTAACAAGAGTTGAATTTCAAATATTAAAAGAAAATTCCTATTCACCTAAATGCGCAGGAAGATAAATCTGATAGACAAATCTGTTGCTAAGCAATAAGGACCTAAACTACAGATGTACCCTTCCACTTTTTAAAATTCCAGCCAGTACCGATACCTGGACTGAGCAAATCATCCTATAACAAATACCGATTTGATGTGGCTGTTAAATGACTGACTGTGTCTCACACCATCTGAGCAAAAGGCTAAAAGGTAAAAAATGGGAACACACATAAACTATGAATAACTGCTGTGTGTGCTCTAATGGTGTAAACAGAGTTATAAACTTAGAATTTAAGTAATTAGATCCCTGTATCTGTAATTCTGAGCATAAAATTAATAAAAAAAAAAGAAATGACTGGATCCGCCTCATTCATCCAATGTCCAATTCAGATAATTGGTCAGTTAGGGTCATGGGCTGTTCTAGACAGGGTCCAAAGGGGGCCAGTGCCTCTGTAGACCATGTCCTGGCCCCTGTACTGTAGACATAATACTCGAGAAATTCTAATGATGATATGCGCTGTCACAGTCATGGTTAATGATAGGTCCTTTGGATCTATTTCTTTTTTTTTTACTTTACAAACTCTGTTTAATTATCTAAAAACAATAAAATAAGGTGATTGCTTCAGTGGAATTGAGATAGGATCCCAGTTTTCATCTGCTAAATGTTTTTTTTTAAACAAAAAAAAAGAAAATAGTCTAATTTTTACAGCTGAATGTATCCGTTTTTCTTGAGTTCTAATTCAGATTTTATAGAAAACTGTAATTTTAACTTAAATTAAGTAAAAAAATATGTAAAATTTCTGAATTATGAATGTATGATGACCTAATAAGACATGGAATTTTAAATATACCTAATTGAATAGAAATTTCACTTCATGCAGCTATCTTAATATATTTGAATCCTTTGCTCTGTTTTTTATTTCAAGCTTTTCTGGGCCCCCATGGAAACACGCGGGGCCCCTCCTGGCTCCACGGTACATTTTTGTCTAGAACCGCCACTGGTTAGGGTATGGGATCGTGGTATCTCTCTAATGGAAACTTCACATTCTATAGTTGCTTTTCACAGCAGAGAAACAAGGAGCTGTGACCTCTAAAGTAAAAGTCCAGAATTTGCTCAAGCCAATCATTTTCAATTGCTTTTAAACAAATAATATACGTTTATATACAACAATTATATACAAAGTGAATAGCCTTTAAAAAAATTATATACAATAGAGTTGTTACCGCTTAATAGTGTACCTACTGTGGAAAGAAGATTCTTCTCCTCTCCCTGACTAACTAAGCTATCCAACAAACACTTTGTTTTTAATGAAAACCCTTCCCACCCTCTAACTCTAGTTGTCCCCAAGGTACCTTTCCATTGCATTATTACTTACTTCCGAATGTCCAGGCAGTGAAGCTCGTTCTGATAATGAATTGACCCCATTACCTCTGCCTTCATCTGCAAACAACAACAAACATAATGTCACATTTAAAAGAGTAAATAGGTTCAAATAGGGATAATGATTAAAAACAAAGCCCAGAGTTTACTTTCTTTCATAACATGCCTTTCTTTAAATCTGAGAAAAGAGTTACTAAATGGCGATTCACACCTTAGATGTACATACAGATCTTTTTTTAAATAACTTTATGGTTGTACTACTGTCAGTGATTACATCAAACACCATCTCTGTGATACTATTCGTCTAAATTTGTTGAAAGTATCCCTTCCATTTTTTGGGCGACAGTGACATGGGATGGAGGAGTTTGTCCTTCATCCACTGCAAGATGTTTCATCTGCATCGCTTGCTGAAGGCAGTCAGATGGCCCAACAGTGCCTGTTTATTACAGCCTTACTTTTGTCAGCGTGTCCCAGTCCCACTTTGGCTAGCATGTAGCTTGCCACCATCAATGCGTGAATTGGTGAATGAGTGCAGGTAGTGCGAAGCCTGTTTAATGAATCTGTACAGTCATAAAGCAATTTGGAGTCGCCTGACTTGAACAGTTTCCATATAAATTCAGTGAATTCACCAGTTTAGAAAAAATCCTTCGCAAATATGTTACCAAATCATCAAAAGGTAAATTTTCTATACAGTGTTTCTTAATCATATTCAAAGGAAGAAATCTCCACTTCAATAACAGATCACACAAAACATCTTAGTTCAATTGTTTCTTACATACTAATGATGAAAAGCTGTTGCATCAATATGAAAACTGCTTTTGGGTTCTATTAAAAACATAAGCACAAATATGATAATGGATATTTTCAACCTTTGTTTTGTCTTAAATTAAGCTCGACACCAAGTTGATTGAAAATCTCATTTGCACCTAGCAACACATGTCATTGTCAGTATCCGTGTCAGTTCCCCTTATACTTTATACCACACAACACAATGCCGACCAAAGTGCTTCGCATAAAGATATGCAAAGACAACAGACAAATGCAATGTAAGTAAAGAAGTGCAATAAGAAGCTACATTATGCAACATCTCCTCTTTACTGCTCTGGTGGTCTTAAATTATATTTATTTTATTTTATTTCAAAGACTATAGAGACTCTGTGGAAGAAATATCAAGGGGTAATTTATTTGACAGACCAGGGGCTCTGGCTGAAAGATCCCAGTGATCTTCTTGGGTTTTGAGAGTTCAGTAAAACAGTTAAATAATTGGGTTCAGAGCCTTTAAACTTTTAAAAATGTGAGTAAAACAATCCTAATCTATTGGAAATGCACAGACAGCTAGTGTAAATCAACTAAACGGAAGTGATGTGTTCAAATGGCCTGGTACAGCCTGGCAGCAGTTTTGTACTAATTGTAGATGATGGAGGGATGATTTCTCAAGTCCAAAGTAAAAGAAGTATTAGCAATAGGCTAATCTGGAAGTTTGCAAGTCGAGGAATATAGAATTTATGTAGCTGATGAAACAGCTAGTATTATTTTTGCAAACCATGTAAAATGCATCACTCCCAAACATTGAGCTGCCCTGCTGTTTTTAAGTGACCCCAAAAATCCCACTCTAAACTCAAGCTATTTTGCTAACAATTAACTTTGACAGGTCTTTAATCACCTTCTTTGTCTTGCTCATTATACACTCCAGCAAGATAAACATATTTCCTTGTCCAGTCCATAAGTAGGGCTCTATGCCACTTCATAATCACTGATTCAAGGACCCAGGACCCTTTAATTTGATATCAAGGCGTATGCTATAGTGAGAACAAGAGCAGGTCAATGGAGCCTTTGTGTGGAAAGGTTCTGATGACCTCTTATTGTTTTGAAGTTTGGACAGGAAATAACATAAACAAAACCCAGAACTGACCTCACAAACAATATTTCTATTTTCCTGTTTACATACAGCTACACCCAATAACAATTACCAAAATAAGTGCATTTCCCATGCAGCGTAAAATAAGCCTAAGCCTAAATAAGTAGTCATTAATTTAAGCCAGGAGAAGCTTGAATAATGACTGTGTTGGATATGGAACGGGCTAGGATATTTTAATGTTCACATAAAATCAGTCTGATAATCCACTTTCGTCTAAGACAACCTGAATTAAAAAAGGAAAAATAGCTAACTATTTTAGCAAGCACTTAGCTTGAGGAGTGATGAGTAACCCAAAGACCACAGCATAAACACACAGAGATTTTTTAAAATGACACACAGCTCTCTTCCCTCTGCCTGCATGGCTGAGTATAGAAGGGGGAATTTGCTCATGAAGCGCTGCTCTGACCAATGGTGGGAAAAGCAGCACTTCCTGTGGGGGAGGCTGCATGAAGACATTGGAGAGTGCGAGGAGCCGGAGGCTGAGGCTGCTGCTGCAGTTGCTGTATCACGAGACTGACCTCCATGTGAAGCAAACAAAGTCTGGAAGAACACATACATCGACAGGCTCTTGCTGCTCCGAGCCAGCTACACAGGCAGGCAGTTTTTATTTAAACAGTAAGGTCGGCCAATGAATCAGAGATGGTCATGAAGGTTCAATTTAAGGCCTTACGACTTACTAAAAAGGAATGGAAATATGATTATAAGTTACAGCCTCTCTAAAGAAAGCAACAGTACTTCAAGAAACCTGAGGGAGGAGTGACTGGCTCTTGGTCTGAATTCTACTTTCTTCCAAGCAGCCTTTTCCCTCATTTCTTTTTTGTCTCTGTTTTTTTGGCCTTATTCCAACCACGCTGGCAGCTATTCAGAGGCTGGCTAGAGCAAACAAGAGCAAAAGGCCAGCTGAATATGTGGTAAATCTGCAGAGATGAAACTAACCAGGGCACTTAAACAGAAACTTAAAGACAAGTTTAACGACAAGTTTAGCTACTATATATTCATTTGATCAGTTCAGTTGATAACTTAATATAATTTAAAATTATCTGTAAATCCCACATGTTAAACTAAGTGCCATGTAAGTCACATTTTGAATTGAAAAAGCTTCCTGGATGGGAGCTATATTGTCTTCAAACCTGAAAACAAAGTCCAGTGTTTTTTGTTTTGTTTTTTTTACTTTTTTGGAATGACTATGACCTGGATGACTGAGAATCTTCACCAGCATAAGTCTCATGTCCCTTATTTTCCAACCCACTTTCATCAGGCCAACTGAATTAGTGATAGATAGACAGATGGATAGACAGACATATGCTGAAATAACTGATTTAAAAAGGTAAGCTGCTCTATTTGCCCTTTAAAAGGCAAACTGACACACTAGGTTTACTCTACCTCTATTATGACTTTCTAAAGAAATACTAAAGCCCTGCTTGTTTTAAATACTCAAATTATTTCAATATAACATATAGATCAAATCACTGCTAATGTAGGGAGCTAAAAGTTTTTTTAATTATCATCATTAGACATGTAACAAATCTTCCAAAGTACCAAACCTCGCTTGCTATTCTTGGTGGAGACTAGGCTCAAACTAAAGTTATAACATTCTAAGTTAGTTGGTCTTATTCACTGTGAAGAAAAAAAAGACAAACCTTTCACCTAAGTGGTGACAATGTTATGAGTTCTAAGCTTATCTTAAAAGGCAAAGAAAGACAACAAATCCATGAGAGAAACTGCTGAGGCTTTTGCGACATTAGAGCACTTACAAGCTGTGACCGTCTTTCTGCATCTTGGTAAAGATGGCAACTTAGCCACAAAGTAGTACTCCAGGCTAAATAATAGCAGAGCCTGATGTTTAGAAAACAGGGGTAGCTATGGACCTCCCAACTGCAACTCAAAGCAGCTCAATAACATTTCACCAAAAAACTTAATGCAGCGCGTTTCTAAACAGTATTCAAGCTTAACATCATCAAGTGAAGCGCACACACACACACATATAAATATATATATATATATATATGTGTGTGTGTGTGCATGTTGATTGAAGTATAAGACTAATTCATAGATGTGATTTATGAAAAAAATTTATGAAAAAAAAGGATGTTATATATGAGAAAGTGCAGAATTCTATTTTCTGTTATTGAGACCATTCCAGGGTTCAGCCTAAACAAAGTGCAGTTGTTTGAAATTTAAATATTAGATTTATGTGGCATCACTACTCTGGAAAGTGGAAAAGTGTCTTGGAATTTAGATATAAACCATCAAAGATAAAATGTTATTAAAGACCTGGAGGCAATACCGGAAACTTTATTACCAACAAAGAAGAACAACATAGCCGCATTTTAGGGGTTGACTGGCCATAAGTGACTATCTATATCTATTCCAGGCTTATCTGGCTAGATCTTAAAATGCATTTTTACCCAATAAATCGCTAGTGCGTTTCTGCATGGCTAAAGGCTGCTCTCACAGCTGAAGGATGCAAAGTAAGGACAAATGGAGGTGATCTAAAGTCCTCACAGTTTGATTGGCCTCTCTCAGTTTGGAAAAAAGGATAAAGAAAGACTCAAACAAAGATAAAGAGGACCAGATTAGAGGATAAAATGGAAATAAAAAAGAGATTGATGGGGCAGATAAAGTGCAGAGAAATGCCTAAATGAATCGACCTTGTATGAAAGCCTCTAGTTCATTTGCTCAAATCCCAGATCATTTATCCATTCTGTTTGCTCTGTGATTGTTAAATTATGCAAGCATTCTTATACACATTCATGGTACTATTACTCCCAGGTAACAATGCTTTTAAGACATTCTGAAGTAAAGTAAGCTCCCAGTATTGCTGCTACTGATTAATCACAGGAGACAATTTCAAACACATCTTTCTGCCTCAATTTTAAAAAATCCATTCTGTTATTCCTTCAAAAATACTGATTTCATGATATTAAGATTTTAAATGGGTGCTGATTTTAAAACACTATTGAACAAAAATGTTTGATATACATCTTTGATTTGCTTTTTGAATTAGTTTGAACAAATTCCAATTGCTCTAAATTGGATTAAAGAAAATTCAACCACTTATTTACAACTTCTTACTAATTAAATTGTAGTTGTTGTCTTAAAGTTAAGACAATAAGATTAGAGAAACTGCTACGCTACCCCAAGATTTTCGTCATTATAATTGAATAAATTGAGTGGCAACTCCTGTCTGTCATACTGCAACTGCTAAGCTAAGCAATGAAAATTTTATGTCACCTCAGATGCCCTTAGGGCAGGTCTTCTTCCTGCACAGCTTCAGGCCATTATTTTGCTTCAGTCAAATTGTAATAGTAAATAACCTGCATCTTCTTTGCAGTAACTCTTATTGCCATACATATACCTGCTTGTCTTGAAATACCAGGCTTTGAGCCTCTGCCTGACCCGGAGAATTCAGATAAACCCTAAATCCGAATTGGACAGGATCACCTAGCAATAACGAGCGAGCTTCATACCTCTTTGGAAAGGTCATCTTCTACAGAACCCAATGATATGCACCAATTTAAGATAGAAAAAAAGCTCCAGCAAAACACACGCCAGAGTAGCAGAGGTGTTTATGATTTATGCACAGATACAGTTTCCAAATATGGGCATGCAGCTGTGCCGTAATACAGAGAGAAGAAACGTTTTGCTGAAAATAAGATATTGGTTGAATATATTCCAAAAACTGCCTTTTATTCAATGAAAACATCTTTTGATGAAAAAAAGATAGCAAAGGTAGGACAGATTATATTTGCTTTGCTTGGTTTTGCTGGTGTTTTGGGAAAACTATTTTTAATCATCAGTTTTTTTTTTTTATTAGACTGACTAAGGCCGTTTCACTGTCTTGTTGGCTTTCATTAAAAATGCATCATTCAGTGTTGCTATGTGTGTTTTTGAAACCAGGCCTACCAAAACACAAGCTGGGTCATAAATTGCAGTTTGGCTATCTGAGCATTTTTTGGAACGGTGTTGGAGCTATAGTCTGTGGGTATTAGAATGAACTAGGTAGTCTCAGATAAAGATCTGGACAGATAAATGTGTCACTCTCAGAGTTAGTGAGCTAAAAGCATATTATTGTTGCAAAAGAGCTGTAAAAATAAGATCTATAGTGTAATTTGTTTCATCTGAAAGGTCAGTAATTGGAAAGACATTACCACTCAGCATTAGAGCTCCATTAACAGGGAAATCACACAGTGTCAAGATTGCTATTTTTCTATCACCCATTTGTTTATTTATCAACTGGATGTAATTTCATGGAGATTAAAACCTTTATGTCAAGGGATTACTGGCAAAGAAGCAACAAAAAATGAAACACAATTTTTGTTAAAAGGTTAAACAAACTATGAAACACAGGTTAATGCAGAATGTGTTGTTAAAGTATTGAAAGGTACCCAGGGATCCATGAATTTCTCAGTTTTTTAGGGCTTTTCTGTTTCATGGTTTCTTTCATACTTGGTTTAAATTGTTTTTAGTGTCTCATTTTTTAATACTTGTATGATTTGCTTCTATTATGTGTGGTTCTCTCATTATTGTTTCTCTCTTGTTCTTGTTATAAACAAATTTCCAGTTAAATGTTGGGCCCTTCACTTAAAAAAAAAACAGCATGAAGAGTTATTTTTTAATTTATCAAATGTCTTGTTCTTCCACTCAAAATATGTCGTTTTTGGATCTATTTTCTGAAGAGATTCCTTCCACCAAAGGCTCAGGTTATTAACTAATTAAAGATCAATACGGGTTCTGCTGAAACGACTTCATTCAGTGCTTCTCAGACCAAGAGCTAATCCCAGACCCAAAGCAAAACACTAATTTACTCTTTTATTTCACGTCGTATACAAAGATCATAAACGAAAATAAAGAGCAGAATACCCCGACTCCACTTCAAATCTCTTTTCAAATTATGGCTGTTATCAGGATTGATTTCACAGCATAATGATAAGTGTTACAGTATTGGTGTTGCAGTGTCGCAAGTTACACTTGTTTAGTCGAATTCACCTTTGCAGGAGTTACTTAATTCAAAGAGCAGGTGTAAATCTACTGAGTTAAAATCAAGAAACAATATATTTTGTGTCAGTTTTTAACAAAAACAATTAGTAGAGTTTTTCCTAGAATTCAAACCTATCTGTGAACTCTTATCTATTCAGATGCATGTGCATCCTGCACAGTAACTAATGCAGGATGTAATGTAGGCTGCAAAACTTTGTCCTGCAGACGACCCCTGAGGGTTGATGATTCGAATCCTTGGGGATGATGATTATCCTGCATTGATGGTGTTGCCTGTCTACAGCAGCCTTGCTTCTATCAATTTATCCCTGGGCGGTCATGTAACACTAAAAAATGTAAATTCAATGGTAAGCAAAGTCAGAATTTGGAATAAACTTTATTCCAATTAGAGTAAATCTTACTTTTAGAGTAAAAAAGAGATGAACACTTATAACTGTTAACATTTTTAATTTTTTATTTTTGTTTTTCCAAAATCCTGGCTCAATCTTGAAATCTTCAATTAAAGTTGTTATTTTTACAATGTATGAAATAATATGAATAACAAAAATGTTACATCAGATTCACTAAAAGAGCCAGAGTGATAAGAGTATAATCGTAATCAGCAAACTCTTAAATCACTCTGAATTATTTAAGACTTCAGTGGAAGAGTTCTACAGTGGATTTTCAGAGCAGGTCACTTGTGCCAGGATATAAATTACAACAACAGGGAGCTGATTTGCTGCACTGAATGAAGTGGCTGTGGTCAGCATAAGCAAATCCATCAAGCCTCTGAGTAGAACCATAGCGGAGCAAAATGTAATGCGGTATCTTTGGTCCCATACTTAGTGGTTTCATTTTACATTTTAGCACATATAGCATCAGAACTGATTCAGTGCAGCAGCAGCTTAATTATTGAAATAAATATTCAGCAAGACTGTCAACAACTTTCAGTTTTAACTTCCTTGTTTTTTACTGTTACACTTAAACGAACACACAAGAATTGTTCAAATTCACAGCCTTCTGACTCTCATTACAGCAACTGCTGTATTTACATGGCCATGTACTCCCATGGTACATCTGCAATTTAGAATAATGTTAAATATCACATCAATTACTTAGAAGTATTGACTGATTCAATTATATTAATTATATTTTATTTACATTTTTCCCCTCTGTGCTTCCATATTTTCTATTCCACTGATTGTTTTGCTCAGATTGTACAGCTTCTTTCTAATTATTTAAGTCCGAATTGTTGTTAGTCATTTCTCTCTCTCATAAATTCTTTGATCATGTTGCTCTGGCTCATTTTTTATAAGGTTGATCCTCTTTGCATGTTGTAGATTTTCCATGTTTTGTAGCCTCTCATCTGCCACTGGCCTCGCTTAGTGATTCAGGTTATATTCTTATTCATGCATTTAACCTTATTAAAAAAGTAAAATAGAACTGTTACGTATAGAGTCATCTGTTGGTCTTTCTGTTCACGTGATACGGACTGTGTTCTATAGTGGGTTTTGCCAACTTCCATTGCAAGCACATGCATTGAACAGGATTATGTTTTTACCTCAAGCTGTGTTATTCTGCAAGAAGTATATCTGCTGCAGCTCATTATGGCAAATGTTGACAAATGAGAAAGAAATTACCACAGTTTTCAGGAGGACATTAGGAAACTTTTTCAGGGGGTAATGTAGATCGATATAATGTGGATGAGAGAAACTGGTGCGAAACAAATGAGCTGCAGGATCTGCACATCTCATTGTAGTGGTTAAGAATATAATTATTCTCAGTAAGTTGACAGTTATATACGTATTATTGAGGAATGTAAAAGAAAATACATCTGAAATTTCTATTTAATGCTCCTGATTTTGTAAAAGCTAGAATGACTGCAGCAAATCTAGATGTTGTCTGAACCAAAGCAGTGATTCAAAAGTCGAACGAGCAAATGCTTTATTGGTTGTTTTGTTTTTGCATCTTTATACATAAAGCCATGTCATAACCAGGCATATAAAATAAAATTATATGAAACTTTTGTGTTATGATATTATATAAATTCAGAATTTTACAATATTAACAGTTTGTTTCTAGATGTCTACTCACAACTAAAAACTCAAAGGCATTTTCAGTGTTTCTTGTAAGACCTGGTTATTTTGCAAGCATGTTTCACAGCTTGAATTTTGTTGTCACCTATATTAAGCAATATATGGCATTTTTTATGAAACGGAATTTAGAAAAATAAAATGATTAATCAGATTTAGTAGGGAAAAAAATCAGAGATTAAATCTTCTTCTCTAAGTTATTGTTGATATTGAGAACACAGCTGGTGTAATATTAGATCTGTGTTAGGCCCTAGGATTGACAAAGACTAGTGAATAGTTAATGCATGGTTTTCAGAAAATCAGAGCTGAAGTCTGGTTGCCTCCAGTTAAACTTGTTCTATAGTTAAAGTTGCATGTTGATGTTAATATATATTTATCAGTCTACATCACATGAATTTGTGAAATTAAACAATTTCTATGGAAATAAACATTGCAATGTGGGTTCATAGCAGTGGTGAAACTATATACTATAAGGTAAACAGCCACACTTATAAATAATTTCATTGAACCCTTACATTTTTGTTTTTAACTGTAAAAAAAGTAATAAATGCAGAACTTATGACTTTTCTTGTGCTTAAGATTAAAGAACATCTATTCTTGTGCTTTTATTTAAATGTTTAATGTTTGACAAAAAGAACACAGGATTTTTGTCTTGAAGACTATTAAGAATATAAAGACAGGATTGCAATGTTATGAAGAGCACTGTACTATTGCAGGATGCTTAAATCCGGCTGGGTGCATGGTCAAGCTAATCATGGTTTATTATTAAATCAAGCAATTACTGGAAATTGTACTTTAAGTTTGGGTGTGAGTGTTCATGCATGGTTTATTTAGCTGTAAATACAGCAGGCAGCACAAGCAAACAGAGGACAGATGACCTGATACAACTAGTTGCTAAATTATGGAGGCTGATATAAAGCAGGCATACATGCAGATATCTGTATCTCCGTGACCTAAATGTCTTTGAAATAAGGCATCAAAAGAGAGCAATAAGGCCGACAAAGATGAGAGTTCAGCAAGACGTGTCAACGGAGCATAGAAGGCAAAACGACAATGTGTGATGGCAATAGAACAAACAGTAACGCATGACATAAAGCCTCCAATCAGCCGTACCTGAGGGTAAGTTTATCCTGAATGCAGTCAGCACAGCAGGACCATCTTCAAAGAATAGATAGAAAGGAGTTAGGAAGTAGTATTAAACTGGAAAAGGTACCTTTCCATTAAAATTTTAGTTTAAAAAGCATCTGATAAGCACTTTTATTCACTTTAGAGCATGTTGTGTACATCTGAGTGGGTACCAACATTTTTCATTATGACTCAGGCTAGATATGTAGGTGTCTGTTATTCATAAAAAGCACTAGGCCTACCGGCTTACTTCACTCAAACCAGCTGTTCCTTTTTTATGGCCTCAGAGTCATAATTCTTTGCACAACAATACATGTGGTTTAAGTAATCACAGCAACAGATGACAGATAACATTATAGGCTACTTCTCTCAAGGGGAGATGGGAATACATGTCACATGTTGCTCTACAACTTCAATCTAAGCAGGGCTTTAACTAATCCCAAATGGTCTAACAGGAGCATGAAGTGCAGGAAAGCATATATCAATAAGGAATAGATTTTTTTTTTTAGTTTGAATAAACATAAAACAAAAACGAAAATGATTTCTGTTTCTTAAATGATATTGAAACCACTAAAAAGGCCACAAGTCATAAGTGTTTACATTCAAACAAGCATGTTTATATTCAAACACTTATGACAACCAGTAAGTCCTGATAGTCTAGCAGACGTGCAGTGCCATGTGTCAAAGCGAAGCCACCACATCCTGAGTTTCAACCCAGTCCCGTGTCTTCTCTGACAAGACATCATCTCTATCTCACACACCACGTTTCCTGCTATGCCTTCTTACTGAGTTCACAAGGAAAGTTAGATAAATGTCTCAAGTCAAAAAGACATTTATTTAAATTAGTAAGGTTAGTAGTTAGTATGATTGGAGGTTTAAAATATGCAGATGTATACTCGCTGGCAGTGCAATAGGTAACAGTAGAGATCTTAACCCTTAAGAATGGATAAAACTTTGATAAATACGCAAAAAAATAAAAAATAATGGAAGCAGTCTAAATAATGCATCCTGGTTGAACCACATAAAAAATTGTTTCCTGTCTTATCATCAGGATATTATTTGACATCTTGACTTATTCAGAAACAGAGGAGGTTAACAATAGAAAGGATAGAATACCATCTTCATGCATCACAATATAGCTCTAACATGAGTCAGGGAGCATCTGAAGAAAAAGCATTGTAACAAAACAGGTTTACACAACCTATGACACAAACCTTAAATCACACGTCTAAAGTAATTGCAAGAATTCAGCAGAATCCTTCTGCTTTTAGTTGGTTACTACAAGAGGAAAGAGCTGCTCTGGACCAGACATGTTTTTGCTGCAGGATTCAAGGCTTTCTATGTTGACAGATAAATAAAAACACACTTTAGCGGCCTTTAATGTGATAGCCTTTTAGCAATAAATCCAAAGCAAACAATTCAAGTTAGATATAAACAATGGAATAGGATCTGACCTAAGGGTAAATGGATCCGAATGCTGAATCAAAATAAATATAAAATGTCACTGAAATGTTTCTTTTGTTTTTATGTAGTCATTCTTTTCAAAAAGTAAAAGTCATTTATAAATTTAGTAATAAAATTTGAGGGCTGCTCAGTGGCGCGGTGGGTAGCACTGCTGCCTTGCAGCAAGAAGGCCATGGGTTCGATTCTTTTTCTGCATGGAGTATGCATGTTCTCCCTGAGTATGCGTGGGTTTTCTCCGGGTACTTCGGCTTCCTCCCACAGTCCACAAAGATGACTGTTAGATTAATTGGCTTCTCTGAATTCTCCTTAGGTGTGAGTATGTGCAGGAATGGTTGTTTGCCTCTGTGTTGCCCTGCGATGGACTGGCGACTTTTCCAGGGTGTACCCCGCCTCTCGCCCATCGAGATGGGCACCAGCACCACTCACGACCCCACTTGGGATTAAGCGTGTCAGAAAATGGATGGATGGGTGTTCATTTGAAGGGCTGTAATTTACAGTAAATAAAAATCCAACACTAAGTGTATTGTAAAGTCATATTTACAGATATTTTTAACATAAATAATGGTATTGTCTTGCAATAGCCAACAAAACAAAGTGGAAGTTGCATATGGAATAAATAATTGTCAAGCAAAAAGTCTTTTGTGTCTGGTTGTTCACAGAGTGTTGTGAATAATAATGTTTAGTTGAAAGAAACTGGCACATGCAATGTGAAGTATTTACTAGTGTTGCGCCGATGCCATTTTCTGGCCCCGATACCGATACCCGATACCTGGCCGATACCGATACCATAATAATGTAAAATAATTGCCATCATGGCTTTGTTAAGCTGCTGCCTACCTTTGTGAAGCAGGAAAAACTCTAATACAAAGTGAATCCAGTAGAACTTTGTATTGCCTACCAGGAGTGGGTGACAATAGTTGAATAAACTTATGGCTCTCAAAATGGTATCGGTGCTCTATTTGTTGGTACTTGCCGATACGATACCACCATTTTAGGGCAGTATCGGCGCCCCGTCCGATACTGGTATCGGCATCGGTCCAACACTAGTATTTACATTTTATGACTACTGCAGCTTTAGAAATGGAAATGCCTTGAGAGCTGGGATAAACTAAATTTATTTTTGAATACACTCTGTGTGTACAAAATGACAATAAAGTCTGTCTAAGTCTAAGTATTGCCCATTCCAGACTTTTTTTTTTTTAGAGATTCATGAAGTGTCGGCTGCAGCTTTATTCAATGCTTTAAGAGTCATTACAAACAGCTGAATCCATGATTTTGCTTTACAACTATCAGGTTCCTTGTATTAAACCAGAGACATCAGGAGTTCCTGGAGGTCCAGTAGGTCCTGGTTACATGGATGTAAATAATCAGATTGAAGGCCTGATAAGATCCAAAATGCTTCATGTAAACATGTCAGTGATGATTCTAATCTTATATGATTGGAAAGAAATTTTGTCAAGAAAGAGAGAACTGTTTTTTCTGAAGTAAAATAATGTCCACATTTGATGTGTGAGATGTCAGTATATATCTTTTTTTGCCATTTTTCATTCAAATTTGACATTTCCATGCATATTTAAATTATTTAATCGGATCGAACCCTTGTTGCAGGTATACAAAAGTCATGATCGGATAACTTATTTAATGTCCATGTAAAGAAAGATTTTGAATCTTCGATCAACCAAGGTTTAGATCGGATCGGGGAAATTTTGCACACACAGGTGTAGCTACTATGAAGTTTCCACAGTGATGATTTGAAGACACATGTCATCTACTATTGTTGGTGCACTGCTTTGTCTAAAGTAAGAACAGCTGATTGTTAGGAGATTTCTAAGTATTTCATCCTTCAATCATCATTCCCTCTAACAGGTTTTATAACAAGTATATAATTATGATTTATTTTCAGGAAGGACTTGTCCTTTAACTACACTGCTGAGGCAATGTCAAAAATAAAAGGTGTCACTGAGCTCTTCAGCAAACTACATCGAGAAGTATTTAAAGCCAGTTGCAAACAAACTTGGGTTTTGAATCCACCTTAGAGGAACAGTAAGTGGCTTGCCTGCATGGCACTATGCATTGAAGAAGGACTTAATTAATGTAGAAGGAAATATACATGAAAATGTTACACCTGTTTTCTGCATGACATATAAATGGTTTCCCTAATCCACCATTTCTGAATGTTTTGTTTTCTTTCTTTTAATAACTATTAATAATATTAATATTTTCTAAAAACTGAACATGAGGTCACGATATTGCCAATCTAAGAACTTCATGCAGCTTCAAAAAAGATGGTACCCTCTTTGGGTTTTCAGTTCAGTCGGTTTCTAGGATAATTTTTTTTTACATAGTTTTTAGAGTAATCAGATTATGATAAATGCTTGACTTTTCAAAACCGTGGTTAAACTTGAAACCGATGCACACTATTAGGGTCTACTTAATCTGTATTAATGACTGTGGTAAATCTAGAAACCGAAAAACCATTAAATTAGTTTGGATTACATTTCCTAACCCTTGGATTATATTTCTTTTACTCAAGTCGAAAATCTAACCAGATAATCCAGACCTTTTATCTGTGGTTGCCTAAGCAGATGGGATTTGGTTCCTTTTGCTGTCTCATCTTATATCGTACCTCTGTCTAATGGGATAATGCGATTACAAGTCCAGTTTCCATAGCAACTCCTGTACTCTGCTTCACCTCTGACAAGATCACGTCATGGTCTATGTGATATACACCACATGAGATCACCTCAAATGAATATAAAGCTTGTAGCCTACTGTAAATAACAAATGGTCAGAATCACCTGAAGAAGAAGGCCACTTAATGTATTTCACTTCATGATGGTGCAATAAATCTGGGACTGTAACATAAAAAGCCTTTGAGTTTATTAATATTTCAATTTGGGTGACATCAAGTTAAAATAGTTATCTATGTACGATTTACCAGAATAATACCCCAGTTAATTAAGTGCTCACTAGTCAGTACACTGTGTAACAAGTATATAGTCATGATTGTCTATGAATCACTGTTTGGACAGCTGTGAACAAGGTAACACACTAGAAATAAACATGAAGATAGAGGCTTTCCTCTCTTCTGTGTTTACCCTTTGGACACGTTCCTGAAGGGTAGTCCTGATAAGAGCCTTAACAAAGCCTCTGCACAGCAAGAATAGTTTATTACCTCACAGCTCACTCACAATAATTGAAAAACCTCTTTCTACTAGCAATTACACCATTAGATGGATGGTAAATAAAATGTGAAATATTGAGTTAGGAGTTGATTGTGCTGCCTGAATATCAAGTGATTCCTCAGGGGAGCTTGGAATACAGTTTCTTTGTTTTGTATATTTCATGCTGACCTTTAATGCAGAGCTTATGTGGACATTTACTGAGATTCTAGAGAAACCATAGAAGTAAAACCTGAATCCTTCTGGGGATGTTATTATAGTTTATCATGCCAATGGGACTAACAAAGAAAAAAATACCTCAACTATGGCTTGCATATTCTTCTATATCTACCTACATCTATATAACCGCTGTAGGGTTCAAAAATAAGTGGAGCCGGCCTGACTCGCTGCGTCCTTAACTTTTCCAAACACAAGTTGTTCAGATGATTCATCCAAGAAATCCACTAAGATGTTATTGCATTTAAAAACGTTTAAGAGAGTAGATAGAATAAAGTGGTGCTGAACATACATACAAAATAAAAGGGCGACAGAGGTCAAAAAAACATTTGGCTCCACTCTGTGAGATATACAAACACAAAACTCCCATGATGCATCATCTTTAAAAAGTGACACATATGCATCCTTAAACCACAATAGCTAAATATACAAATATTCCAAATTAATATGAAATACCAATAATATTTAATCATTTCAAAAAAAGTAAATTTAGTAAGAAAAACAAAACACAAAACATTAACCATAATGCATTCCAAGAAAAAATCGCAAAGTATAAATTTAGGGCTCCTAATACTGGAAAGATATGGAATTATTACATTAAAAAAACATTAATTTTCTTTAATAGCTGAATCAGTTTCTACAATCTACAATCAAGATTTATTGAAGCTAGTCCTCAAATTAACCTCAATGAATACCACTGTTTGAGTAAAAAACCACATTACAGTGAATGCTTTCCTTTTTTCCTGTCTAAGAAAATTAATGATAATTAACATTTCTGCTCTTAACAAGTATTGGTAGTTGAAACCATTATTTAAAAAAATCTTTAAAAAATCTTTATTTGTACACTAATAATGTACAAACAAGTTAATACACACTGGTTCAAATGGGCTTTAAAGCTAACCTTCCCCACTTTAAATAAAAAAAAAAAAAAAACAGTATAGTTGCTTTAAGGTACGTAGTAAGGAGGCACTTGTAGAAGAAAATGGATGCATGTGTTACCAGAAGAAAGCTATTAGTGAAATAAGGCCAAAACCATCAATGCTGCATCTTCCGAAGCAGCAGCAAGAAAGGTCGAATGGATGATCAATATTACACCATTCGGTGTGTTTGGGTTGTTTGAACAACAAAGGTAAAGAGAATTTGGTTTACATTGACATTACATTGAATGCAACAAGGTATTATTAAGTACCTCAAGGAAATTGCACAGATATGTTTAGCAGCTCTGCTGGTCACATATTTTGAAATTCCACCTTAAAGCAGCACTAGTGGCACAATTGGGGTGGAGGCTTTGAGGACCCAAATGCAGAGAGGCAGTAGTGATCTGTCCGTGCATGAGTTGAGCCCATACAGCAGGCATCCCCAACCTCAGTCCTCGAGGCCCGCTGTCCTGCAGGTTTTAGAGGTTTCCCTGCTTTAGCACAGCTGATTATAATGATTGCAGTAGACCAAAAGCCTGTTAATCAGCTTTCAATTAAAATCAGCTGTGCTGGAGTAAGGAAACCTCTAAAACCTGCAGGACAGCGGCCCTCGAGGACCAAGGTTGGGGATGCCTGTCATAGAGCACAACACTGTATCGGTGCATTATCATTAAAATATCAAGAATTTTGGAGCAGCCTAAAAGGAATAGGAACGTTTCAGCGGTTTTATTTTAATTTTCTCCTTGTGTCATACTTTTCCTCTCACTTATCACTCAGCTTATCTGAATGAAAGCTAATTTGAAATTGAAATTTGCCAAGACACAACTTTTGTGTCCTAGCAACCTAGATTTTGAGTTTAATCTACCAGTAAAAATCATGCAGTAGAATTATGTTGAGACTTTAAAATTTGGATAAAAACTGTTATCAAATCAAAAGGTTAAGTGCTTCACATATGTATATTCCTTTAATCAAACTAATCTGCTTTTATGGCTTAAATTGTTAAAATTCTTAGTAACATTTCTTAGATTACAGTTTCTCTTCTCCATTGTCAGTTTGATTCATACTTTACAAAAGATTCATGAAGTTTCAACATCTCAAACGTAATGACTTCCCTGTTTTTGATGACAAACTAAAATCCAGCGGTCAGTTATCACATTTACAGATCACAAGAAATCAGAGGTTCTGTTTAATCTTGACTGATAGTAACTGACAGACTTCTGTCAGTGTTTATCTAAATTATCTAATAATCTAGTACGGTAAGTCAACTACACGAATGTCTGGAAAAACATAAACATAGATAAATCCATAAATATTTTATCATTAATAATTCATCTAAATCCACTGACTACCTTGGATTAGGCAATGATGTTGGAAACATGCAGTTCTTTTAGGAAGGAAACGTACATATTTGTCAGCAGATCTTTCTAAGTTATGTTGCCCTTTTTGCAACTTTGTTTAAAGCAGAGATCAAATGGGTCCTTTGACCCACTTGACCACAGTGATCCTTAACAAAGGTTTTGAACGCACTGTTGTAATTGATAGCTTTAATAAAACAAAACTATAACAGGGCTGAACATAAATTAATAAGGAAGGTGGCTTCATGTAAAATGAACATGCTTTAACACAAGTACCACCCTGTCTGGGAAAAGTTCAGTCTCATTAAAACATGTGTACCTACTTGTTGATCTCTGAGTATATATTTTTTTTATTTAACCTTTCTTTTTTTGGGAAATAAATCAATTTCAAATTAATAATATATTGTATAGGAATGTTCTGTTCAATGTTTATATAATGAGGCATCCTCATGTTAACATAGGAGCAAATACAGCTCAGTAGTAGGTTGGTGATTACTACTGCAGCATGCAGCTTATACTGTATGCGCTGCTTCATCTGATGAGGAGGAAGCATGGCAGCCTTATTCGCAAATGTTTCCGTTTTAATTAGATCAAACACGATATATCTGCGATTTTATGAGGGGCAGTGGCGGTATGTTTGTGTTATTACCTGTGAGCTGAGAATCCGAGGCGCTGTGCAGCTCGATCAAAGTTTCCTCCTTCGCCTTTCCCGTTAGTCGTCTCATAGCGGCTAACGGTGATAATAAGAAGGCTGCTTCACCTTCTCAGGAAAGCAGGAAGGCCAGTGAGGATGTCACCGTTCCCCACTTATCAATGAAGAACCCACCTGGCAAGAAACAGGCATGGATAAGACGCTGATATGCGGGAGTCTGATCAGATGGATGGGTGATAATAGGTGGATATGACTGACTGTCAGTGAAACTGTACCCTGCTGCGCTAACATACGCGCGCGCAGACCAGGCGCGCATAAAGGGGAGTGGCGATGCCCCGTTTTTTCCATTGGCAAAAATGTGTTAAGATGTTTTTTTCTTCTCCTTTTAACAGTCTGTGTTTCTGTGTGTAAAAATGCTTGCATCAGACTGTTCTGTTTTAATGTTGATTTTGTGCATCAGGGCATTCTAAGATGCTTACCTGCGTAATCGTTTAAATCAAAGAAGAGCAGACAGCAAGGTTTAGGATTTCATTCCAATTTCGCCATCTAGTGGCAGTTTCTGAGTAACTCAAGTTGTTGCATTTTGTTTCGAAAATAGAGATAAAAGGAAATCCACCCATTCATTATCTGACACGCTTGTCCCGATTGGGGTCGCGAGGGGTGCTGGTGCCTATCTCCAGTAGTCAATGGGCGAGAGGCGGGGTGCACTCTGGACAGGTCGCTAGTCCATCGCAGGGTAACACAGAGACAACCAGGACATACAACAATTCACACACACCGAAGGAGAATTAACCTAACAGTCACTTTTTTGGACTGTGGGAGGAAGCTGGAGTACCCAAAGAGAACCCACGCATGCTCAGGGAGAACATGCAAACTCCATGCAGAAAGACACAAGGCCAGGAATCGAACCCAGAACCTTCTTGCTGCAAGGCAGCATTGCTACACATTGGCCACTGAGCAGCCCTAAAAGGAAATCCTAATGTTTTTTTTTTTTGTTTGGTTTTTTTTGACTAGGCCTACTTTAAAGTCAAGAGTACGAGTACACCAGTCTTCAAGAAATCACCTTAAAGGCTCTTTTACGAAATTGAACTGCCAGCTCATATGCAGTAAAGCAGAATTTAGTCAAATTTAAAGTTATTTTAAAACATTCTTATTCAATTAAGCCAAGTAAAATCATCTGTCTAATAATTTGAGGCAATTTTGCAAAAAATGAGGACATTTAGAGCTGGACCTTGATAACCATCCAGCTGCTTTGACCACATGGTCACAGGAAAGAGAAACTATTATTCACAGAGGCACTGGTCTATGCATACTGTTTATAGCTAAGAAAACAAACTAACTAACAAAATAAATCACAAAAGGCTAGCAAAATACCTGGAGACATACACTGTATTGTCAAAGCATTTACTCATACATCCAAAGTGGAATCATTTGTTTCAATCACTTCCTTAGCCATAGGTGTACAAAATCACCCACCAAGAACAGGATGCAGGACTTCTGTTACAAAAATTTGTGAAAGAATTCAGAGAGTTCTCAGGAACTCCATGAATTCCAGCATCAAACTGTGATAGAAGGCCACCTGTGCAACAAACCCAGTGGTACAATGTCGTTTCTCCTAAACATTCCACAGTCATCTGTCAGCTGTATCATAAGAAAATGGAAGTGTTTGGGGATGGCAACAACTCAGCCACAAAGTGGTAGGTAACGTAAACTGTCTGAGTGGGGTCAGCAGATGCTGAACGCACAGAAGAACAGAAAGCTTCAGAAGATAGGGTTCCATGGTCCATGGTAACTGCATACAAGCCATACATCAAAAAGTGCAATAGAAAGCATCAGACACCAGGGGGGAAAACACAACGCTGCTGGACATCTGAACAGTGGAGACAGTGGAGTTTTCTGTAGTGGCTAATCGAGCTTCTCCATCTGGAAATCTGATGGATGAGTCTGGGTTCAGTGTACTTATCTGACTGCAATGTGCAAAGGGTGAAGTTTGGTGGAGACAGGATTATTGTATGGGGTTGTTTTTATCAGGAGCTGGTCCTGGCCCCTTATTTATGATAAAAAAAGAACTCTGAATGCTGTAGCATAAAAGGACATTTTGGACAATTCCATGCTCCTAACATTTATGGGGCTCACTAACTGTTTGGAGCTGACCACTTAATCTTCAAACATGACTTTGCACCAGAACACAAAGCAAGGTCCATAAAGACATGGATGGAAGAGTCTGGTGTGGATGAACTTGTTTGGTCTGCACAAAGTTTAGGAGGAATTAGAGTGGAAACTGAGAACCAAGCATATGTGTTTTTACCCAATTTCTGTGGGTGTTGAAGCGCTCCTATAATTAATCAAAGCAACCCTAAAGTCTGAAGTGTTTTTTATACAATATGCATTTTTTGAAATAAAAAGCAAACACAAATGAACTAAAAAAGTGTAAACAAGTTGCAGCACTTGGTTTAAAAAGAAATATGTTACCCTATTGCACCTTTGAAATGGTTCGATCCATCATTCCAGGACTCTGGAAGGGAGACAGTGTGAGCTCTCTGAAGAACTTTGGGCTTATTTATGAGTGACTGACCTGCGATAGTGGTATTAGTGTCCAGCTTTAACCAGGATATGTTACACAGTGCTCAACTTATACTTAATACCAACACACTACTATGATTACCAGTGTTTATGTTTGCTGAGCTTAAACGCAGGTTACTCTTTATATGAGTTTTAATTTAGGTGTTAGCTAATCTTACAGGTGTTCAGTACCACTGTGCTTTAAACAGGAATGAGAGAAGCTAGCTCCTGTTAAATGCATGTGTTTAGAAAAGTGCTAATAATGAGAAGCTAACTGTATGACTATTAACATTATCAATTCCCCTGTGTGTATGGTGTTGTTTTACCTACAATTGGGAAGTATTTTGTAAAAAATCCTACATGCCATTACAGATACCTATGGGGACATTCAAATAGACTCCATGCAGTAACGTTCTGGTCTTTGAGTTGGGGTTAGGTTTAGGACTAACACTACGTTCAGACCGCAAGCAGCAACAGCAGCAATAATGTGTGTGCGGCTTCATTTTTGATACTTGTACAAGCATCTTTGCTGCTCTGGCTGCGTGGTGAAAAAGTGAGTCTAAGACACGTTGGGCGAGCTACCCTATCCTTTCTTTGCCTGTAACAATGGGAGCTATATTTGCTGTGATCAGTGGGTAAATGTAGTTTGAATCTATTTTTAAGTGAGAAAGTCCACCTGAAAACATTGTCTGTGCAGTCAGATTATCCAGATTACCATCCTGTCTTCAAATATTTTTCTGTCGGGGCCTCTCAAACCCCCGTACACCGTTGAAGCTTTGTGACTAGGAACCCAGTTAAACAGCAGCCTCTTGCCTCTACGTGGTTTTCGGCTAGTGTTAACAGTGGCTGGAAGGTGTTTTTCACATATTTATCCAAACTGCAGGCCCCAGAATAATAAAATCGAACATATTTGGCCAGCAGGTACTTTAATAAATGCTAGGCATTTAGATAAACTGTTTCAGAGGAGTGATCATAGCGATCTGAATGAGAAGCAATTTGTCTGTCTCCCTGCCAGCTCCAGATCAGCTCCACTGATTGCTTGATGTGGCGCATCGAGCAGCAAAAGTTACATTTTTCCAACTCTAGCATCTTCAGCTTCTGAAGCGCATCCAGAGATGGGAAGTAACGAAGTACTCAAGTAGATTTTTCTGATATTTTTACTTTACTTTACTACTTATTTTTATGGCGCCTTTTTACTTCTACTCCTTACATTTTTACACAAATATCTGTACTTTCTACTCCTTACATTTTAAAAAATTGGCTCGTTACTTTAGTTTTGAATCATTTCAATGGAGTTACCGTTATTATTTTTCACGTCATCGATACCAAAGGATTAGGTTTAGGGATATGTTGGCCTAGTGCCTAGAGCAGTGCACTTGTGCAAGTATCCAGTTCGATCCCAGCAGCCTCCACTCTGGGTTCCTGAAAAAAACTTATGACCCCACACTGTTCCCCGGGCGCCACACAATGGCAGCCCCCTGCTCCTCAAGGAGAGGGGTTACATGTAGAGAGTGAATTTCCCCATTGTGGGACAATAAAGGACATTTTTTTTTACATTACATAAAATTAATGCAAGTTAAAAAAAAATCCCCTCAAGTCATGAAGACAAAGCTAAGAGTGTCCATATGAGTCTGTTGACAACTTCATCATGGACACAAGATTTTTTTTTGTAAAAAAAAAAAAAAAAACAGGAAAAGAGCCAGATTGATGTAAGAGTAGCCCAAATCAATGTCTATATCTCTTAGTAAATCTGAAACACATTGTTTCGATAATCATCCCATATTAAATGCTTTCTAGAAGCACCCATACACTTAACATATCAGTGGACTTCTGCCTAAACAAGACAGCTTTTTTGCATTTCCATCATCTTTATGCTTTACCACTTGCTTAATTTTTCTACACAAGGAAAAAAAGAACATGGAGATTAGACAGAGCAGACCAGGGAAAGAGAAGAACAGGAGAAACAGGGCAAGACAGACCAGCCACCTAAGCAAAGAATATCAAAATCTGCCTATTGATTTAGGGGAGTCTACTGGTCCTAAACAGTTAGAACCATCCTAGTTCCCACTCACTTAGTTTGGCACAAAAAGAGCCTTTCATGAAAACTGATTCAAAGGCTTTAAATGGTTGGAATATTTTTCTTAGAAAATGCTGCTCTCTGCTTTGCTTGTCGAGTATTTGGCAAAAGTCCGATACGATTCATTGGTGAATGATAGAGTTAGTAATTGGTAAAAGGCAATGCGCAAGTTTGAAAAATATAGAAAATGTATGTAGAAAACAGTGAAGTTTATCATCCCTGGCCAGACAACTCTATGGGTGCTAAGTACTCTTAAACCTCTGATCCTATTATAACCACTGGAGCCAGGCCTTCTCATCCAACACCTGCTTCTGGTAGAATGGTCAAAAAAACACTATTAACACACTCCTAAACATTGTGGACAACTTTCCCAGAAAAATTGAAGCTGTTCTTTAGCTGCAGAGGGTGGAACAACGTCATGTTCAACCCCTATGGATTAGAATAGGGATGTCTATTAAGTTCATTTTCCGAGCCAAAGGCAAGTGAGCGTAAACTTTTGGCAATATAGTGCTTATATTAGTGGTATACAAGAGTAATAATAGCTGAAAAAAGAAATATGGTTAGTGTGTCCTCCATAACTCTACAGATTTGGCTGCAAGCCATTTCAAGTACAGTTTTTTTTTTTTTCAAAAGTGACTTTTGAGCTAAATTCTAGAAACTTGGAGCTCTTTCCACAGGCAGAGTCCATTAAGTAAGAGATCTTTATCTCACTTGTAACTTTCCATTGCATGACCTCTTTTCTCAATGGTCTATATTGAATCAGACTGAATGTTTTTCTGTCATAAGTCAGTTAGTATTGACAAGACTTTCTATTTCCTCAAGGCAAGAAAAAAACAGATATTTTCTTATTTGTATATGCTTTATGTTTGCCTGTTTTTTTTAAATAAGGGAATTCTACATACATTTCCTTAGTATTTGATATGATTTGTTTTTAAACTACAACAATCGGTAAAAATCGTCGGTGTTGTGTTGTAACTGAGACAGGTTTGTGATCCATTTCTAATGTGCTCTCATCATTTCCACCCTCAAATTTCTTGTTGTGCTCATATCAGTTTAATCATAATAATTTTTACCCTGCTGTATATTTGCAACCATTGTAGAAAGAAGAAAGGAAAAGTGACAGAAAGGAAAACACAGTCCTGAAAAGCAAGCATAGGCAAAGCATGCTGTGTGGGTGTTGGAGAGCTTGGAGCACTTGAAAAATAGAAGCAGTATAAGGTAAGACATTATGGTCTTAAGGCGTCGACTGAATGGACAGCATGCTAATGGACAACAACAATAATAATACAGCTATATTACTTACAAAGTTGCTTAAAAATGAGCAAGGCAATTACAGTGGGTATTTATTAGGGATAGGTATCCAGTAGGACATTTATTACCACAGCTGAGCTAATAACCCGGCTCAGAAACAAGAAATAGACTAAAACTTCTATTGTGGTAGCTTTGTTGCAAAAACCATGATCATTTCTCCTTATTCTGGTACTAAGCAAATACTACTGATGATATTAATTAATCTATTCTAAAACAGAAACAATATAGTTTATCCAATTGGAAATGTTTACTAGTGTGTATAAAACTTGTAGTTACTGAAACACACCCTAGGAACTATTTAATTCTGAAAATTGTAAACCTATGGCCATAAAATACCACTTTAGTTATAGTATTAACTACTGTTGTTTTTGTTACTTATTAGTTACTTAAATTACAGGCCAGGTAAATAGACAGAATAAGCATCTAAATTCTGCTGTCATGTTCTGTGTTTTATATAGTTCTTTTGATATCATTCATTCTTCCTGTGAAATTTTTAAACCTCCTACAATAAAATCAAACTTTTGGATAACCTTGGGGATTGCACTTCAACTGTCAACTGTATTCAAAGAATTCAACTTAAATTGACTGCATGGGCCAACGGCTTAAATAAACACCAGCAATGTCAATTACTAGGGTTAACACCTAAATCCCAGCTGCTGTTTATAGCTGATAATAAATAAATATGACTTAATGAAGGTCACAAATCCCACACCCCCCAATTAATAATAGGTTTTCAAAGATCATGAAGCATCCTGCTGTTATTCGTTTGTTTCACCCCAATTAGTTCAAGAACCCAAGTATGTTGCAAAGACAGCAATATAGAAATGAAAGATGCTTCATTTTCAAACTTTTTAAATTACAGATGGACAGTACATGTAGAAATTACTTATCATGCATAAAAGACCCCCTGCAAAGTGTAGCAGTAGATGCCCTAAGGCATCTCTGGTTAAACTAATTATCTGTGTCTAAGCAACACCATCTTGTAATGAGGTGGGGCTCTTCTTAATTACCACATGTAGGGTTAGATGGTTCAGTCTAGTAGGGTTCCTTTGGTGGTTCATTCAAATAAATGTTAATAGTTCAACACAGGACGTTAAAACATAAAAATGTCATATTTTATAGTCCAAGGTGACCATGCTATCAAAGTAATGGCATAAAGATTGCCTATAGTATTTTCAAGTTTGAGTCTATGCCTTCACTATTTACAGAACAGCTTACAAATGTAGAATGTATTAAGTGTTTCTTAATGCAAATATATTTAAGTTTCTTTGCATAAATGTTTGATTTAAAAAACTTGTTTTATAACAAAAAACGACATTTCTATATCTCTGCCCTGGGAGCCCTGGGAGCCGAGTCATATCAAAAGTATAAGTGAAGCCGTGGAAGAGCCCAGCTGAAATCACTTCTTTAATCTAATAAGCTGAGTTATATTGATAATTATGGGCAAAGATGTTTAAATGAATCATCTTTTTGTGCTAGCAATAGTGGTCCTGCATGGAAACATTTTTAGCCATCTCAAAATCTATTATTCTTCCACAACATCCAAGAAAAAATACTTCTTAAATGATCAAATAATGAGCAGGATCAAAATGATCTCCACATGCTGTTAACTGTTTGGGACAAATGTGCTTCCAATCTGCCTTTTTTTTTCAACAGCGAAGAGCACTGTTTTAGAAGTCAGGAGCTAAAAAAAAAAAAAAAAAAAACATCATATCAAAATATTGGAGAATCTGTGGTAAACCAAGTGATCAACACCAATAATAAAAAGCTCAGATTTGGTTAACATAAGACTGGATACGACCTAGCAGTGGATATCATCAAAGTCTAAAATCTAGAAATAATGGGGGGAAAAAGTCAGATATTTTAGTAACAATTACTTAAATAACTGAGTATTTGATATGGTGGCCATCAGGTGCAAAAGCTGTGCAAATACATAGTTTAACAGCATATTAAAAAAGTTTATCATAAACAAAAAATGACTTTATTACTAACACAAATAAACAGATGCAAAGATAAAAATGCTAGAGCACCGAAAATAGAAAAAGGTAAAGTGGAAACGCCCTGCAAACACAAAACCTTGTGCAAATGATGTAAACACATTATCACACCAAACAAATGCAAGTAAAACAAAAACTGCAAACAATGCCTCATAATGGAAGTGCTCCAGACCACTAGGGGGAGATGATCATTGTTTAATTTATGTTCTTTGTAAAAGCATGAACGGGAGGATATGGGATCAAAGGCCTGATTTTTTGTGTGTTTGCATTTCTTAAAACAGGTGAACCTGTGGAATGTTTATTGAAAAAATAGAATATTAAAAGAGCCTGCATTTCTTTCTCAATATAGTAAAACATAATTGTGTGCGATTTGTGTTATTTTTGTTTGGAGCATTTTGCGATAGGCTACGAGGTCCACTAGGTATAAATATTACTTAGCATTATCTTTTTTTTAAATGACTATTATTATTACCTCCAACTACTATAGCTTTAAACCTAATCTTTCTCTCATGGTCTCTTTCAAACTGCCTATAGAACATAATGCATGGAACCAAATTGTATGTTTTAACATTTATGCAACAAACCTTGCTGATTACCTGCTTATTGCACATTGGTCTACTAAAAAAATGCATGTGAAATTTTGCACCTATTCAGATCTTTGAAGATCAAATACTAAGTGTTTTTTTTTGAATGATAAAGAAAACTTACCTTTTCTTTACTCCTTCCAGAGGTCCTCTGGATAGCATCCTGTTAATATTTGATGGATGGATGGATGGATGGATGGATGGATGGATGGATGGATGGATGGATGGATGGATGGATGGATGGATGGATGGATGGTCCCACGACCCAACCCCAGATAAGTGGAAGAGAATGGATGGATGGTTTCATTTTCATGTTTTCAGGAATTTTTTTAATTTGCTTCATGATCATGTGTACGTACAGAGTTTGCAACCCTCAGCTACCGTAATTTGTTAATAAAAGCCTTAATAAAAAGCTATAAAACTTCAAAAAAGTTAACAAATGAAACGATTGCAGTTAACTGCAGAAATAAAACCAGAGACACACACTTTTTCTGAAGAATTTTTCACTTGTTCCCATGTAGCTACTTATTGTAAAAATTAAAAATCTAATTTCATGATAAAAAATTGCATACTGTGTTATTTTCTTTTCAATATTCTTTCTCTTTCTGTAGTCTTTTGGAGAACATAACATAGCATTTGATCTAAAGTAAATGCTCAATGTCATGGTATTTCCAGCATTATCAGCTAGGGTGATAAAAAAAAACTTTAATTAGTTATTTATGTTAATATATCAGCGAGAAACCGTTTAGACAAGATAGTAGATGCTTCGTTTGCTACATCATTTATTACACAATAATGCCATTGTTCTTTCCGTTAAATGCCTAGGATGTGTGGTCTGTCCAGCAGATGGCGGTAGAGTGCAGCAACAGAGTCCCAGAGGTCCTCAGGATTAATTTCTCGTGTCAGGTTCACATGTGCTAAACCGTGAACTTTAAATGAAACATGCACCTGACACATTTAACTATTTCATTACAAATTTTACATAATTAAGATACAAGAGGCTGCATATGGAAAGACGTCAAACGCAATTCCAATTAATGTGTTTTTGTTGCTTAAAATCTATAAATCTTTCCTCTTTTTGTTTTATTTAAAGCAGGGCTGTGCATGCCACTTAATCAATTATTATTCTTTTTTTTTTTTTCAATAATATCTTATCTCAGTCCCTCTATTTAAATGCAGACGCTTTTTTTCATTGTGGGAAATTGAGACATTATTCTGTTTCTGCAGATTTTCCCAACATTGAGTGGAAACATTGAGCAATCGGTCCTTTTGTTCCAGGAGCAGATCCGGATTTTGTGTTTGTGTCTGCTGCTGGGGGGTGGGGGGGTGTCAGAGAGAAAGCAGTGAGAAGAGAGAGACCCACAGCCAGCACAGCAGCGCTTAGGATCCAGCAGATCGTTTGAACAGAGGCTGTAGGATGCTGATAGACTGTTTCCTAGACGCGTAAAATGGCTGAGCGTCTTGGAGCCGTGTGAGCCCCTGAGCAGCAGATTGGTTGGTCGGAGCATGCCCTAGTTAAAGCTGGGACTTTCAATTTATTTTTGTTTTTGTCTTTTTTTGAAAACCCGCTTCTTCCCCTCCCTCCTCTCCATTTAAAGCCGTATTCTTTTGCTGGAATATTTCTGTTCTATTTTTTAAATGGCATCCACACGGCGCCGAAGCCTTGTTTCCTGCTTTTTGGGAATCCTTTTAAATGCTTTAATCGGTAAGGAGAACAAACCTGATTATTGCAACGTTTTTTTGTTATTGTTTTGTGTGTGCATGTGATAAGCTTTTGCTGCCAGCCTGCACAGAGCATACTACCCGCTGGAAACGGAGCGTGTTCCGCACGCAGCGTAACCCTGAACTTGGCTGCTGTCCTGTTCTTTACTGTCTGCAAATTTCATCGTAAATCCAGGAGCTGAGATCTTAATTTGTGTTTCTGGCTGATTTATGATTATTTTTTCTTTTGCATAACTTCTTAGTAATTCATATAAATGAACTCAAACCCCTAATCAGGTATTTATGCGCCCATCTCCTTGTGTTGGCACAATAACAAACATGCATGGAGGAGTCTCCAACATGTGCTTTTTGTTTGTACCTCAGCTACAGATTCTGCACAATCAAAGCAGGCAGAACAGTCAGTTGTGGCTGATTTTGTGTCTTTACCTTTAAAAATGTGATTTCTGAGCTGGGATGTTTGTTTCACATCAGGGGAATTTCAAAAGTAGATGGATTTATTGACCGGACAGTCATTGGAGAACACTGCCCCATGGCTGGGTGAAATGACAGCGGTTATTGCTCAGAGAATAGATTAAAAGACTGTGGTTATTGCCTGCTGGGGAGAATATTTGTACAGATTAAATGTCAAGGCTGTCTCTCTACTCCCTTTCAAATTTTCTCCTCCATCGCTTTGTTCCCTATGACAGTCACTTTCTCTCTCTATGTGGGGGCCCCTAATTCAAAAGGCTGCAGAGTGTATGGAGTATTTGCAAAGCATACCACACAGGAACCCACAAAGGGCCCCGCTGGAATCATAGAGACTACTGGTTCATAACATGTTCGCTCGCTCCGAGGACTGGGAACAAAAACTGTCAGAAACACACACTCAGCTCTGTGATGGATGCAGCTCCAATCTGCTCAGTGCATTGAAGAAATTAAGCTCTTTCAAGTGCTCCTCTGCCTCAGAGAGTAGATTAGGGTGAGATAAAGGAGGTTTTATGGCATTTTAAGCAGTGTTGATAAGGCAGAAATAAGCTTTATCTTTTATATCCACCTTCCATCGTGTAGGAATAAAAAGTCAGAACAAATATACAGGAAATCACTAGAATGATCTCATGATGAGAAGTTTTGCTCACTAACTAATTAGAGATGCAAGGATTTGAGAAAATACCATCATAATAACTCCTTATGGTTCTCACTTAAGCTCATGGTTGTTATGGTTCCCAAAATATTGCTTAAGATCTTAAGAATGAGGTTGCTTAGTGATGTGACTTTAACAAAGGCCTTATTTAATATAACAGTATTTTATATACAGTGATTACATTTGCTGAGACGGACACCTGTTTTCACCCATTTTTATTCCATACTTACAGTAGAATAACAAATTTTTGGCCAATATTGTGCAATCAAACAATGAATATGTGTTTAGTCACAATCGCTCTTAGATTATAGGCTTTAGGTAACAGTGCACTTGAGAGGAATCACTATAAAGGGTAAAGGGTACAGTATGTACACAATGTGTACGTACAGCCATTACTCCTCCCAGCTTCAGCATCTATCTACTGTATACCAAAGCTGCTCACATGTAATATTTTTATAATCCTTAAACCTTCATAAAGTCAATTCTAAAGCATATCTAATTGGGATATTTCTTAGAGTCCCAGCGCAAAGGACAGAGTCCTGTCTAAGAGCTCATTTCAGTGACCTAATCTATTATCTGCATGCAAGACACGGATGCCGTACACTAGAAATGTGCCCTCAAGCTGCTTTAAAGTAATTCTTTGTGATTCTAACTCTGCAAACACTGACATTGCTGTGATGATTGTATTCACTTTGCAGCTTTAATCAAAGTTATGCTTTAGGAATGCACCATTAACCAAGTTGTTGACAACAGCATATAAGCAGCCAACGTGCCTTATGTTTCTAAAAAGTACTTCACTCTGATACTTAGAATTGTTTGGATAAGGAAAAGCAGTAGCCACGTTTACCAAGCGGCAATAAAGGAGCTGCTTTAGCGCATTATTTGGTCACAGTAACAAATTTAATACAGCTCAAAGTACTGTACAAACAAATAAATGCATAAAAATGGTAAAACCGATTGAACATTTTTAAATACCAAAAACATATCTCAAAAATACCTCAATGTTTGTTAAATGGTTGTGGGAAATTGTATGAAAGATTTAAAAAGTAAACATTCTTGCTAAGAGTAAACAACAAGTCATTGCAATAAAACAAAGTAGTGTTCTTTCATTATTGAGATGATCCCACTTTTCTTGGTGATGATTAACTATAAAGGGGGTTTTGAGATGTTCAGGTAGCTAACACAACTAAAACTTCATTCATTTGCAATTTTGTCCTAGTCCAGGTAAACAGTGTTGCAGGAATAACTTGGAATAGGGTGAAAACTTCCAGTGGGTTCTTTGGCGAGACTCAGAAATATAGCATTGAAATATTCAAAACAACTGGAGACAAAAGCAAGAATTATTATTATTATTTGTTTTTTGTTTGGACAAAAAACTTCCAGATTTTTTCATATTTGTCTTAAGCTTTAAAGTCAAATTCTAATGTAATGTACCTCCCTGACAAGTGACAGCATCAGCTTGATGGAAACTGGAGCCATCCAGAAACTGCCTCATTCACTTATATGTATTCCTATCAGAAATGTTGTAATAGAACTGACTGTACGTAGAATTTGAACAGTTGGGAAGTAAGGAGTGAAGTCGCTGGCCTACTTTCTCTCCAGCTCATTAACTGTGTTCTTCTGCATCCCCATGTTGCATTATATTAAATTTTCCTGAGCGCAATCATCTCTGAGTACCTTTTGTAACAATAGAAACAGAATATGCATAATATGCAACTCTTTAAGGAGAAAATGCATTAAGAACATATGAGTATTGATTCATTGTTTATTAAGCAGGAGCCAATTGTGAGATTGTAAGTATTAATAACATTCATAGTTACCCTGTGGAAAAGGATAAACGCAGCCATTTAGCCAGAAATGATTAACTTTGGAAGATAGAAGTTGAGCTGGTATTTATTCAGATATTACTGCTTATTTCAACCTGAATATGAGTTTGAAACCTAAACTTAAAATTAGATAAAAAAGAGGCTTCGGTATAAGCTGACATTTTCATTAGTTTATGTTGAGGTGATGTTTCTCTTATTTATATAGAAATGATAATACCACTTTTTTCTCTTCATTCGAATTGTAGAACAGTTAATAGATTGAAATCCACAAAGTAAAGACAAATCTACTTGTTTGACAAAAAAAAAATAAAAAATTAAATGCATTCTTTTCATACCAGCTGTAATGACTTTATGCTAATTACTCTAATAGAGGCGATGTCTGTCTGTAGTGGTGTTGAGGTCTGGTACGTACCTTTGAAATATGGTGACCCATGTTGGAACCTGGTTGTGTCAGGAAGGACAGCTGGGCTTAATACTCTGCCAAGAGCGTCTGCAAACTGTAATGACTTGCAACCAAAGAGCTCAACAATTGAGAGTTTCATTTTTATATATTAGCTAAAAAAACAACACAAACCTGTAATAGTTCATATATGATGTTGATTGTTTCCAGTGTGATTTTATAAAAACCCTAAATTGTGTTAAAGGGAAATAAATGTCCTCTATTTCAGACTCGATTTCCAGCATCTTTGGTGATTTGATCAAGTTTTATCTGTTTTGCTTCATACCAATCAAATCCTAATCTTCAAGGTTCACCTTTGTTTCACGTCTGTAAATGAATGCCTAACAAATACATTAAGAACTTTCAGATTTTTAAATGGTTTTGGAATTAAATCTTGAATGAACAAAATCCTTGGTATTTTACTACTAAACTCTACACTTGGGTATTAATAGCTCCAGCTTTATTTTTGCATCCACCACCAGGCGGTATGATATCCTCACCCGGAATACTGTTAGAAAGCTGTAGAGTATCTTGATCCCTCATATTTGCTCCCTGCCTGCTAACCTTACATGTGTGCAAAAGCCTGTCATCTTTTATCCTACACTGTAGCTGTGAATGTGTATTTCAGATCTTAACACTTATTTCTTGGTAGCAGTAATAAGTCACCACCCAGAGCCTCACTGAATCAACACTTATCTCATGTCTTCTTGGTAATCTGACTTTCAAACATTACTAAAAAAAAAAGCATACAGGTTTTGATATGTTGGTTCTTATCTTTTTATAAAAAAAAAATCCAAACTGGTATAGCTTCAAGCCTGTAAACATGTACCTAAGGCCATTTTTCTCTACAGGTGTGCACAAACTCTCCATCCGCTCACTCCTTTCTTCCCACAGTCTCTGGATGTGCATATTTCACAGATGACTTGAACCTTTTTATTGTTTTCTTATCTCAATGGTTTAGCATCATAATTAGCTGTTGTGCTCGGTTATATTTTCTCTGACATTTTTCCCAGTACTCTTTGTGACCTTCAAAGCCACCCGGAGCTCATATTTGCATTAGCTGGTCACTCGGGCAACATGCTTTATTCACCAGGAAAGACAGCGCTATCACATTTTCCCTGCTAATGGAAGATACTCGGATTTGACTTTAAAATAGAATCATAGCTGTTTAATGTGGTTGATATGAATGGCATAAAGGATTTTTTTTTCTTGTTAAGTAATGATAGAAGTCGGGAATTTACACAGAAAAAAGTTAAACTTTAAATAATAAAATTTGACAGGTGGTAGTTTTAAGATTTTAAAGCGATTGTAGTTTAGTTACTATCCTGTGCTGTGAAAACGTTCTTGTAAACCAAAGTGGGGGCCTGTAAGAACAGTTGGGGAACCGCTGCACGAAAGAACAAGCTTCATGTGAATGTGTGGAAAGTGTTTGCCTGTCAGCCTTCTTTGCTTTCTGCACCTCTGAGGCCGGAATCAGGCCAGCTAAGGGTTAAATACTTCGGCAACACCACCCCCTTGTTGTTCACTGATGTCTCTGTGCTCTCATGGCCATTTTACTTACTGTGCTCTTTGAGGGCAAAAAGGAAGGGGGCAAGGGGAGCACACTTGTGGAAATGACACAGAGCAATCAGAGAGGAAGATTTTCTCTGTGCAATATTTCTTACATGTGTGTTTGATGGAGGGGCGTGTCAGATAAAAGGTTGCCTGTTCCTGAGGGGAATAACTTCCCTTTTGGAATGCTTGTGGATCTGACTGGAGGTCCCCTACTTTGACCCTTGCGCTTATCCCCCCTCCTCTGCCCTCCTGAAGCCCATCCCACTAGATTCCAAGGCCTTGGGCAGAGACTGGTGGTGCTCAGTCCATCAGTAGTTGAAACATGATGCCAAGAAAGTGTGCTGGGTTGCTGTTTTACAGAACTAAGTCATGCACAAAATAAGATCTCACATTGTTGTGGACTTAAACGATTACAAGTACATGCAACACATTAGAGTATCTGAAGTTTCTCCTTTCAGTATAGCTATTAGTAGAGTTATAGATATGCAGTTCTGGAGTTCAGATATATTCTAGAAGACAGGAAATCATTTGCTCTGGTCACATTCAGTCTAAATAGCAAGAAATCCCTTGTTACTGAAGCTGAAGTTAGAAGTGTCAAGGCTTTTTATTCATCAGGTTCAAGGATTAGTGAGCACTTAACAGAACATAAAGAGCCTTCTAGTTTGTTTTAATGGTTAAAAATGAAAATTATAAGCTGTCATTCGATATGATACTAGGTTAAATGGATAGGAACTGGTGATGGGGGAAGGATATAAAACAGCTTGGGCCTCAACTAACAGTTATTTTGCTAATTGAATAATCTATCAATATTTTTTCAATTTACTGAATAATAATCCGAATAATATTTTTTACAGAATTAAATCAGTTGAAACTAAAACTTTTCCACATGTGAAGTTCTGGATTAAGCGATTTGACAGATTAAAAAGTTTTTTTTTATCTTGAATGCAAAATGTCAATTTTGGTATAGGTACTGCTCTAAGTGGGTTGTTCTGTCAGCTAAAGGCATGTTTTACAGTCTCTATACTCTAGTTACAATTATTGGATTACCTAATTAGTTGACAATAAATTTCAACAATCGATTAATTCCAATTAATCTGACTAATAATTTTAGCACTGTACAAAGCTTTGTTGACCTTTCACACATTATTATTATGAGTGGTAAGATTATACTTTATGGCAGGATATGTTTCTTTTTTTTTCTTTTTTTTTTAGGTAAAAGTAGAAACAAGAGTTTGACAAAACTTGTAAAGGTAAATTGTAACATGAAAAGTAAAATATATACCAAAGCATTTAGATCAATGAACATGTCTGTATATATTTTATTGATTTTGTCTGAGAAAGTGTGCCATTAAAAGGGAAATGAAAGCAGACTTCTCATTATGTGAGCTACCGCTCTGATACAACATGTGAAATAATGACCCCTCAACCCAAAAAGAAGGATGAATGATTTAGGAGACAAGCAGGTTTTTTTTATTCATGGTAGAAATTCATGGATTTATCTGAAAAAAAAAAAAAACCTTGTTCTAATGCATAATCATTTTTAGGTTTTTTGCATCCATAGAATGGGCTCATGTTTATATTCCTTTGTTTAAATGCCAGCATGTACCAATGCTTTATAATAAATTAGGAAAGCTGTATGTTCTGTGAAAATTAATATTAGTCATCTGAAATTTCATTAAATGAGACATTAAAGTTGCACAGTACAATACAATAATAATATTTGAGTTTACATTTTAACAAATGAGTACTCGACCAGAACTTTTGATAGAAAGTTATTTTCTTATTATCATGTTTTAATGCTCAGCATATCATTGATTTAGTGGGACAAACTCTAAGCGTCCCGATATCTTCTCTATATGTATTAGTAACTGCTATACCAAAAGTGGCAAGAACACCAGGCACAGAAATTAAAAAGAAATAAAAGAGTAAATAGTTAATACTGTAATCCCATCTTTCAGCAGTTGTTTTCTTGATATCAAGCAGTTTGCAATAATTACTTGAAAGTACTATGTTCTGTTATCCATCTAAAAAAAAACTGCCCTAAATCTAACGCTAAGCAGCTGCACTAGGGGTATACCTATCAGTCAAAAAATGAATTTCTGCCTGCTCTAAAATCTCCTATATATTAGAAAACTCATAGAAACACTTTGCTCCTACACACTTTTGTTTAAAATTTATGTAACTCTTTGACAATTAAAAAAATGGTCTGTTATTTTCATACCTGATATTAACTATTGTTCTCTGTTTGAGAAATATCACTTGATCAAGCCTTATGTTTCATTTCTCATTGTAAAAATAGTATTAAAAGGATATATGATTCATGCTGGTATATTGGAATATTGGTATCATATCGGAAATGAAAAAGTTTCTCATTATCATATTGTTATTATTATCTTTTTCTGCCACTGTTGTTTTTGTTTTGTTGAGGTTTGAATCCAGCCAGCTGATTAAAAGCTATTCAGGGAAACGGTTGTAAAGCTTTGCTGTTCATATTTCAGTGAAAGTTTCCCTAACATCTCTTCAATGTGTGAATTTATTCTCAGGTGTTGGTTGTGGAGCTGAACTCTCCTTCAAGCTGGAGCCAAGCGACATTATTGCTGTTCAGGAGCAGCCGCTCATGCTCCACTGCCAGGTGGACGGCGTCCCACCTATCACTACGCAGTGGCGGCACAATAGCTTACTCTTAACTCAGGATCAGCATCACCTCACCTTCATCAACGGCTCACTTCTGATTGCCCACTTCCAAAAGACCAAGTCTGACGGCTCATCTGATGAAGGCGACTATGAGTGCATGGCCCAAAACTCCTTTGGCCGTGTGGTGAGCCGTAAAGCCCGCATCCAGGCAGCCAGTAAGTTCCTCTATTGATATTAGGACTTTTGTGTTTTTTTTTTTTTTTCTTAATGATGCATATTTGTGGTAATATACTGATTGCATGTTGGCTTTTTGCCCATTTGTAATTTCTTTATATTCTGAACCAGATCTTTTTGTTTGTTACTGTGTTGAGTATATGTATCTTTAGAAAAGGTTTAATAGTTTGTCTCAGAATTACTCTAAAATTACTCAAAATTACTCTAAATTACTCAAATCTGGTTTTGATCTACAAATTCGATGATACCAGTTAAAGCACAATTGACTAAGTACAGCTATGTGTGTAAATGTGCTTAATATCCCTAGCTTTATAATTGTTTATATACTTTCTAAATAGATTATTGAGTTTAAATAACATTCTGATGGTTGACTTGGTCGCTTCTTGGACATTTAATCCTCTGACTGCAGCATTAACAGAAACTATTGTAGAGACTCCCCCGTCTGCTTTTGTAAAAGTGCAATAAGCTGTAGGCAACTTAGCAACCCACTCACTGGTGAAGGCATCAAGATGCATTTTCTCCAACCTGACGACCAAACTCCATATTAGAAAAAAATCAAGATCCTCATTAAGTTTCGCGCATTTGTTGCCATGGTTCATCCTTACCTTATTTCTATCCGATCGTTTTAAGACAATCTGACACTTTGTCTGCCTGGTTTGTCTCCTGCTACGCAGCATGAAGTTTTCATCCTTCTTGAAATCAAAGGCATCAGGGATGCACGATCCACAGCCGCTCAAAGCAATATTGCACGCTTCCATACTGTGCCAAGTTAATGCTGTATTCTCTGAAAAAGAGCTGGATAAAGACTCACAGAAGCCTGTTGATTCCTAGATTATGTGTAGACACAATACTGCTGTGCCAGTGTGGTCCAGCTCTGTGGGGTAAGGAGGGTAGCGCGGATATCCCTGGCAGGAAGGCAAATGTCACTTCAGCGCAATAGCTGGTCCTGTCAAGCAACATGTAACGTTTGAAATATGAATCTTAAGGTCTTTTAGAAAATAAGTAAATAAAAAAGAAATAGAGATTGTGGAACATAATCATTTCAACCACCTGTAGAGAGATGATCCAGAATGCTTGGTTTATCAGGGAATGGTTCGGTACATTTAACATATTTATTGTTTAGCTTGCATAAGTCATTATATTACATTAAATGAATCTTTTTTAAAATATGTGATGTCATCTGAGGAAAGAAAGAAATCATTTAATTATCTGGAACTGAGAATTCTACCAATTTAGCTAAAGAAAGCTTATTCCCACGTCAGATCCTTGCTCTCTCCTTGTTTTAAGCTCAACTCTTGTTTCATTCCTTTACTGATCAAGATTCCAATTCAGGCCTTATTCGTCGTACTTCACATTATTTTCTCTCTCATCTGTGATGATGTTGGAGGTGGATTATGGCTGGTCTTTTGTGATCTATCTTCACAGATCACATCCTTTTTCTATACTCTCTGGTCACACCCACAAGTGTGACAAGAGAATTAAACCTAAATCACTTACATGAACTGACCGATTGACTCTACTGAGGCAACTATAATGAACAGAGGAGAGCTCATTTTACGTCAGGCAACTGTAAGGGCACGTATGCAAAATACAGAAGTTTTATATTTAACTGTTAAACTTGAGCAATGCACCTTAAATATATATCCTTTAAAAACGTAAAGTTATCTTGTTTGTTAATCAAAGTTGGATGTTTTTGTCTTGATTATATCACTTTCAGTCAGGCTTGCCCTCGGGAGCACCGGTGGCTCCTTTTTTTCTCATTTTTCCTTTTTGTTTTACAGCGTTTTGTTGTCATTACACTGTCACAAGTACAGAGCAACAAAATGAACTCTCTGCATTTAACCCATCCTCTTGGAGAGCATTGGGCTGCCACTGTGCGGTGCCCGGGGAGCAGTGTGGGGGTTAAGGGTCCTGTTCAGGATCCAGTGTGGCAGTCTGTGGGAGTGGGGCTTGAACTCAGAACCTCAGGAGCTCCAAGCCCCAACCACTATACCAGGCATTAGAGTAAATGGTCTTACCTAAGGATTTATGTTTTCAGCTCACCCCCCCCCAGCTGGAATATGAACCCAGGCTTCCTGTTTGCATGATGGGTGACTAACCACTTGAGCTAGTCAGTCGTTGGTCATTTCCTGATGACCTAAGTGTTTTTTAGGGGAAAGCCAAGGGCTAACTTTGTAATGACAATTAGATTTAGTCAGTTGAATGGTAGGGCTGGGCAATGAATACATTTTATTGATTAATAAAATTTCATTTGTAAAATTGTAAAAAATGAAAAAAATACTCAATGAATCTATTATCAATTTGATTGATTAATTTAGCATTTTGTTTGTGACAGTGTCCTTTTTTGGTAAAACTTTGCTTGTTCTCACCAATCCGCTCCTTATACTTCCTTAGCTCAGAGTGATATCAGTTCTTCACTTTTTGTTCTTAGATGTCTACTCATAACTAATAAACTAACTCACTGTGTAATACCACCAGCTGCAAACATTTAGTATGTTATATTTTCACGTTTGTTTTGAAACACTATTTTCCTGCACATTTAAGGGCTTTAATTTTGTTGCCCTTTAAATAAACGTCACCTTCCGGAGAGGAGGTCTTAAATAAAAGCTAGTTTTTCAAAGCACTATATGTCATTTGTTGTTTTAATTACTAAACTTGAGTCAGAAAAAAAAATAAAAATCTGATTCTTCAGGAAAAAAATCTGGAATTAGATTTTTAAGTAATGTTGCCCAGCCTTGTCAATAGTTAGAGGTTTTAAATTTTCCTTCAGCTACAGATGAGATGAAGTCTTTTAAACATCTTAACCCAGGATACGAAAATAAGTTGTTCATTAAAATAATTTTTTATTTTTTTCAAATAGTTCCCTTTTATTTAAGATAGAGTCATAGCCATTTGAAGCCTGCAAAATCTCAAAGTGGGCTTTTATTTCCCGTATCATTTTCTTTTCAAAAGCGTCGACTTAAGAGGCCTGCCAAAGCAAAGAAAAATGTATTTGTATGGCACAATTCTGCAACAAGACATGTCTAAGTGCATTACATGAGAAAACAGAAAAAAGACAGTAAAAAAGTAATTATAAAGTGGATATTTTCTATGCACTCATTCTGTCTGACATTAATGTGCTCTCTTAGTGATTGAGTTTTTTTCAGCGGCTTTAAATGGTGTAATAATCAAGCATGATTTTAAGGTACTGTAATTTTATGTCAAATTGGTGCTTTAATTTAATTTTTAAAGATAATAGTAAAGGAAAATGGTTTTCATAATGAAATGGTTCAGAACTGTTAATTAAGAGTTGTATAACAGAGTTTTTTTCTCTCTGAAAACAACCCCATCTCATATTTATGACGTTCATAGTTGATTCTTGCTGCAGCGGAGCTTTTCTGTTCAGTAAACATCTCCTGACTTTTTCTTAGACTTGTATTGATAAGAGATACTAGAGGATAAATGGAAATCCCGTTTTGACCGTATTTGATGTATTGGACTGTGGAAAACTCTTTTTAAAGCATAAAACAACTACATTTCAAAGGTTATCAAATCTGTTAGACTCTTATTTTTGTTAACCTCTCATTGTATATCCGTCACTACTCAAATATTTACCCCATGTCTCAGGTTTGAAGAGCTTTAGAAATCTCTTGTCATACCTTTCTCAGGCTTCATACCTCAGTGCTTAACTGCAATTGTTCTTTGCTCTTCTGTATTTTTCTGTGTTCCGTTGTTAGTTATGCTCAAATGTATCAGTCTGTTTGTAGGTCTTTGATATATATTGTTGTATGTTATACATTTTCTATCTGTAGGTTTTTCCTTTTTTTAATATGTTTTATATATATATATATGTATATATATATATATATATATATATATATATATATATATATATATATATATATATATATATATATATATATATATATATATATATATATACATATATATATACCTGGTATGTGAGTGGGAAGACAACTAAGCAGAGATGGAGGCATAGGACAAAGCAGTGTCAGGCGGCAGTGCAATAGAGGGTGGGGGCATATATGTGTGCCTATAGGTATATGAATTCAAATGTGTGCGCAGGCAGATGAAAGGTTCTACTGATGCAGGAAAATGACATTATATATATATATATATATATATATATATATATAGATATATATATATAGGGTTGACAGAATTAATTGATTTAAATCTGATTAATCGATTATTGAAATAGTCGTCAACTAATTTGGTGATCAATTAGTCGTTAATTGGAGTATTCTGACAGAGCAACCCGCTAAGAGCAGTAATTGTACCAAAATTGTAAAAAATATACAAACATTTTGCATTTAAGATAAAAAAAATGTGTCTGTCAATATGCTCTATCCAGAACTTCTGAAGTGGAAATGTTTTAGTTTCACCTGCTTTAATTTCGTAAAAAGTCTTGTTTAAAGAATCTTTGGCTGTTTTGTTATTAATTGTTTAATCAAAAAAATAATCAACAGATTAATCTTTTATTTGCAAGATATTTCTTAGTTGCAGCCCTAGTTATATTATCTAAAACAAATATAACCCTGACCCCTCCTCGACAAGTGTGTTTTAATGCTGGTCTTGTGTTTTCTGTCAGAAAATAAAGTGGTTGGCTTTATTTTCTCATGGAACAAGGCTAAGTTGTATGACAGTGATGTTTAGTGCAATTTACTAAAGCCTCTTTATGGTCCACAAAATGAATAAAGGCTCCATATAACCCTTCACAGATCACCCTCTTTAAATTTCACTTTTCATTTGCCTGACAACCATTTGTGGAGATTCGCTGTTGGTGGCTGGTGTTGTACAGACTCCCTGCTGCCCATATAAATCAGCAGTCAGTCTTAGAAACTCCTTTTTTATTCAGCTCAAAGGTTATCTCTTTAATGGTGGGTTTCCTCTCACTCTGTTTCTCCCACTCTTTCCCTCTTCCTCTATGACTTCCTCATTAGCTTAGGTTCAGGAAGCTCTTTATCATTCATACCAATGACAAGCCCAGTAGAGTGGACCCAGCCGCTGCCCCACCCCCCACAGCACAAACTACGCCACCAGGCAACACACCATGACAGCCCCCCTAGCAGTAAAAAAAGAAGCTGGACATCTTAATTATTTCCTCAGAAACATCAGCCTTTTTTAAACAGATAAATTAATTCAAATATACGTCTGAGATTTTAGAAATATATGGAGGTTTGATAGACAGTAAAACCCGTGGGAGTCATGGAGACTGGAATAAGTGACCAGTAAGCATCTTGTTTTGTCAGTTAAATCCCTAAAGATGTAGTTTTTAAATAGTGTATTTTCACCCGTGATAGGACTGAAAGATGTCACATTTTGCCTTTTAACGCTCTGAAGATAGTTTATCACTGATAGTGAAAGTGATTTGTATGGAACAATGTCAGATTACCGGTACATGACAGGGCTTGTTTTGTGGTGAGCTCTCAATGTTACTGTGGCCATTTTCACAGCCTCCTGCCTTGAAGATGACTAGAGCAACATCCCTGCCGTCCATTAGTAGCTTTCTTTGTCTCCTATTAAGCCAAGGTTCACCTTTAATCTAATGTTTCTCCAATCTATGTCTTCCACCCCATTAGCTGACAAGAAGAAATTGTCTCTTTTGTCATATTCATAAGTCAAATATAGTACTGATATTTAAGGATTTATATTTGCCTAAGCAACTGTATTTTTCTTATTAATCTAATCCCATGTTTGGAATTAGTGATCTAAATTATCCCTAATGAGTTCATCTAAAATTGAAAATGTTGAGTTACAGAAAATGGATCATTACATTTTAACAAATTATTTTGCAAACTGTATTAAATACTGACCAAGTAAACAAAAAGACGTGATTAGACATAATTATAAAATACAGCAAAACAGAATCCTATTATGCTACTGGATACAGATAGGATGAATACAGTAAAATATCTGAATTATTCATGGCCTCCAAAGAACACAGATCTAAAGTAATTAGTTAAATACGGGAATTTTTTTAAATGTTTTTTTTATTTTCATTTTTTTTTTACCATGCAACTCGATCACAACTTAAGTAACTTTTTGAGCATTTTATATTTTAAAAAAGAACCACATCAGTTGAATTCTATATCTTTGTTGCCATTAAAATGTGTAAATTATAATGGCACTGGACCATGTTTGGATCGTTTCATGGTTTTGTTAAAAAACATTAGCCTGAGCTTACATCATTATTATTAATTAAATATATAAAATTCTAAATAAATAACCCATTATTTGAGAATTAATTGAAATTTAATTATTTATCTGAATTCCTGTTTGAGATTATTTGGATATCAGGCATACATGGCATCCAAGTAATACTATATTTTTTATCACCAGATAATAGTAAATGGGGATGCTGCTTATGGCTGCATCCCTGTACCTTGCATTAGACTGGTATGCAAGCTGGATGACAGCTTTATTTCTGCCATTAATTCAGATGGATTCAGGAAAAAGTGACTCTTTTTAAAACATTTTGTTTTGTTCTTTACCAAGGAGGCAGACTGAGAGTGACAGCTCCGAGTCTCCATTATAACAGTTTCATAATTTAACTAGAAATGTAAGAATATTTGCAATTTGCTAAACAGAAGTCATAAAGATGTGACCAAAAGTAATTACTAAATGTGTTTGTATTAGTTTTTCATAAGATTAATTATTAGAAATTACTAGGTTACCGGTAAGTATTTATCTACAGCATTCCACACCAAACATATGCATCAGTGTCTAATAATAATGATGCTTAGGATCTTGATCAGTCAGATTGTTTTTAAACCATGAGTGTGTTGCAGAAAATCAAACAGGAATGCAAAAACAGGTTATTAGAGAGGAGATGGAATTGTGTCCTCAAAACTAAACTTTATCGTCATTGAAATACTATGAAATGATTAAGAATTTACTGGCTGAAACTTAATTTTATATTTACAGGTGCTGGTCATAAAATTAGAATATCATGAAAAAGTAGATTGATTTCAGTAATTCCATTTAAAAAGTGAAACTTGTATATTATATTCATACATTACATACAAACTCATATATTTCAGATGTTTATTTTGTTTAATTTTGATGATTACAAATGACAACAAATGAAAATCTCAAATTCATCATATCAGAAAATTAGAATATTACTGAAGACCAATAAAAACAAAGGATTTATAGAAATGTTGGCCAACTGAAAAGTATGAACATGAAAAGTATGAGCATGTACAGCACTCAGTATTTAGTTGGGCCTCCTTTGGCCTGTATTACTGCAGCAATGCGGCGTGGCATGGAGTCGATCAGTCTGTGGCACTGCTCAGGTGTTATGATAGCCCAGGTTGCTCTAATAGTGGCTTTTAGCTCTTCTGAATTGTTGGGTCTGGTGTATTGCATCTTCTTCTTCACAATACCCCATAGATTTTCTATGGGGTTAAGGTCAGGAGAGTTTGCTGGCCAATTAAGAACAGGGATACCATGGTCCTTCAACCAGGTACTGGTAGCTTTGGCACTGTGTGCAGGTGCCAAGTCCTGTTGGAAAATGAAATCTGCATCTCCAAAAAGTTGGTCAGCTGCAGGAAGCATGAAGTGCTCTAAAACTTCCTGGTATGTGGCTGCGTTGACCCTGGACCTCAGAAAACACAATGGACCAACACCAGCAGATGACATGGCACCCCAAACCATCACTGACTGTGGAAACTTTACACTGGACTTCAAGCAACGTGGATGAAGTGCCTCTCTTCTTTTCCTCCAGACTCTGGGACCTTGATTTCCAAAGGAAATGCAAAATTTACTTTCATCAGAGAACATGACTTTGGACCACTCACCAGCAGTCCAGTCCTGTTTCTCTTTAGCCCAGGCAAGACGCTTCTGACGCTGTCTGTGGTTCAAGAGTGGCTTGACACAAGGAATGCGACAGCAGAAACCCATGTCTTTCATACGTCTGTGTGTGGTGGTTCTTGAAGCACTCACTCCAGCTGCAGTCCACTCTTTGTGAATCTCCCCCACATTTTTGAATGGGTTTTGTTTCACAATCCTCTCCAGGGTGCGGTTATCTCTCTTGCTTGTACACTTTTTTCGACCACATCTTTTCCTTCCCTTCGCCTCTCTATTAATGTGCTTGGACACTGAGCTCTGTGAACAGCCAGCCTCTTTAGCGATGACCTTTTGTGTCTTGCCCTCCTTGTGCAAGGTGTCGATGGTCGTCTTTTGGACAACTGTCAAGTCAGCAGTCTTCCCCATGATTGTGTAGCCTATAGAACTAGACTGAAAGACCATTTAAAGGCTTTTGCAGGTGGTTTGAGTTAATTAGCTGATTAGAGTGTGGCACCAGGGGCCATCAATTTTGAACCTTTTCACAATATTCTAATTTTCTGATATGATGAATTTGAGATTTTCATTTGTTGTCATTTGTAATCATCAAAATTAAACAAAATAAACATCTGAAATATATGAGTTTGTATGTAATGTATGAATATAATATACAAGTTTCACTTTTTAAATGGAATTACTGAAATCAATCTACTTTTTCATGATATTCTAATTTTATGACCAGCACCTGTATTTGTTATCCTTGATATCCAGCATAAGCTTTGTCTGCTTCTTTGCAGCTTGTCTAAAAGGAACAAGCCTCTAATAACAACCATGCGCTGTTTACAACTAGGCTGTGACAATCACCACAAAGTGTAGAAATATTTTAACATAAGGTTTGTGATTGGCAACCTTACAGGGTGATCCCTAACTCTTACCCACTGTTGATTGGAGATAAGCACCAGACCTTTAACTAACTTCCCCAACCCTCAGCAGCCGTGTAAGGACAGAATTAAAAAGAAATTGGATACCTGGATTGTGGGTCACCGATGATAATGCAAAATGGAAAAACAATTTTGTAAAAAAAAAATAGGCAGCACCACTCCATTGCTTTGAACTGTCACATTGAAATCTGGTTGACACAATGTAATTTTTATGTAGTAAATTAAATTGAAACAATTCCTGATTTAGGGATGATGAGGCTTAAATCTAGAGTTTTGTTTTTCTGATATTGATTTTTTTTTTATATTTACTTGTTAAACTTGTTAATGTGTCAGGCTGCATGGAGAAAAAAACGATTCTGGGGGCCAAACAATCGGGAGCAGAAACATGAGTTTCCTTCTATGTCAAAATGAATGAATAGCTGAAGAGAATGACAGACCTTTCAGTGTATTGATCTATGTGTGATTTGTTTTACTTCCATTGGAGAGGTTATTCAGCTCCATACTGCCTTTACTTATGTTCTATTCATTTATAGTAATATTTAATTTTCTTGTCCCTGAGTTGCTATACAAATCAACCTGCCTTGCCAAGTCTGCATTTGAGTCTCCATCATGGGAGGGGGTGATAGTGTGTTGTTGTCTGGATCATAAGTGATGTTAGGATGAAATGTGACAAGGGTAGAATACATTACCACTTTGTCAAAAATAAATCAGATGTTGCTGTCTTTCCTAATGAAGAAATGGCTGACAGAATGAGAAAGTTCTTAATACACCAGCCTATGCATGTTCCAACCTTGAATTAAAACCCTTAAGAATTGGCAGGAGAATGGATTATAAAAGAACATTGTTCCAGATTCCCCCTGTTGACTTGGACCTTAGAGATGAGGTACCAAGTTTATTGTTCTGGGTAAAGCCATTGCTCCTGTTCATCAAAACGTTAGTTAAAGTGGTTTGGCCCTATGTGCAGGGTTAGGATCCTACTTGGGAGTGACTCTCTTTAAAAAAGAAAAAGCCCTAGATCTTAACAAACAGGCTAGACATTCAATATAGAAATATGCTGGTCTGTGCCATAATAAACTTTACAGGATTATCTTAGAGGGAGAAATCTGTATTTATGTCTTGCCTTCTTGTCTTAATTGCTATTTCATATAAAACCAAAACAAAGTCAATTAATTGATAAGTAGATGGGTGACCAGATGGATGAATGGAAGTTAACAGGGACAAATCCTGAATTGCTGTACAACCGATCTATCTTAGATTTCTATGTAAATGCTTCTATATCATTTCTATACAGAAGCATATCCAAAAAACGTGAGGTATATATCAAGAAGGTATTCCATTGTATCTTTAATAATTACAGTGTAGTCTGTATCATAACTCTCATATCTTGTAAGGTTTGGATAAGTTGAGAATAATTTAGAGCCTTTGATTTCCTCTAAGAATCTTGTTTGTCCTCTAAGGGTTATTTTATTGTCAAGGAGATGAGTACATTGCAGCTCTGAAAACCTTTTATGGCAGTTCTTGATATTTTCATTGATGAATGCTCAAAGTTGTCTAACTCTCCTGTGGGAAAGGAGCCTTATAAATCTCAATTATTCTTAGGATGACACACCATTGACCTTGGAGCCATAGAAAATCACACAGGGATACCAGACTGCAATCTTATTGTCAGACTGGCATCTCTTCGTGTTGCAGAGTAGAATAGGACACAATTAAAACAGTGCTTCAGAGAGACTTTAAGCAATTTATGACTGAAGTAATTTCCTTCAGCTAATTCCTAATTAAATGTTAACCAGAAGTATTTTTCATCAATAGGTCGTAAGCAAGGAAGGCAATAAAAGCATCTGTCTCAGCTTGTTTAACTGATTTACCTGAATTCCAGTCAACAATTCAACAACATAGAAACATTTTTGCTGCCTGTTTGCGTAATGCTTACAACCCACCCTCTTTGTACAGAAGTAATATGTTTTCATACGCTGTGACCTGCTTTAAAGTGTAGTGGTTTAGTTAAATTGCCAAACGAAAATACAACTGTTTTGACACTTTTGAACTTTTTAACCGTTGCTTTTATAAAAGGGATCTTGACTGAAGCTGATCACTAAGCTGAAATGAAGGATATTGGTATATTCTGACTGCATGGACTACCTATATCTTCACAGGCAAATCAAGATATAAATATATGCAATAGTTTTTTGTTTTTTTCTAAGCGCAGCCTTCTGATTATCTGACTCTTCCTGCTCCTAGAGTTAAATCTGTTGTTAAGGTCCCTGTTGGTCTTCAGACCACCCTAACAATCCTCAAACAAACAAATGAATAGGGGGCCAAACATTCCATCTGCATCCTTTTAGGGCTCAAGGGAGGAATTCCAAAGTAATGGAGGTGAGAGGTGAAAGGAGAAGGAATGGAGTCCAGACCAAAGGTCAGCTAAGGCAGACTAGAGTCTGAATGTGATATTTAATTTTGCTCTGTTTTCATTAAACTTGCATACCCATGTTTGTCTCAACAGTGTTGTGTTAATTCGAGCTTGAAATCAGGTAAACCAAAAGAGCAACAAAAAAACTGTTTTGAATCTGTAATCAACAACAACTAATACCCATGTCCCTTTGTTCTCAGACAGTATATGCCTGAAACTGCAGGCTTGACTAGACTGGCTTTTACTTCTTCCCCATCACTATGCTTCACTACACTTAACAGAACCTTTATAGCCACACTGTGCAGTTTAAAGCACTTAACAGGTTTTGAGGCGTCCACCAATAAAAGCTCAAAAACTCCATCTTCCTGTCCACACATTGGTGTAAAGTTTGTTTCGGATGTGTGAAAACTTGACATGAGGGAGAGAGGTGAAGCCCAGGTTGGTAGATCTAGTATGCACACTGCCTGGACTCAAGGTCTGGTTTCTTCACAATGTTTAAACAGGGATCAGGGAATCGTTCTGCTAATAAGAAGAGGAGACTGAGACAAAAGACCATACAGTGATGGGCAAGCAGCAGCTTTAGTCCTCCACCATCTCTCCCCCACTCAGCTGCATACATGTTTGTGTATTTTAGGGGTGCCTCTCGCCTTGGAGAAATTCTCATTATGCATCTTTGAGGGGTAAAGTGGCTGGGAACGCACAGGGGCTGCATGTTCAGCTTGTGTTGTTCTGTTTTGTGGTAGAGGCCTTAGCATTTGTTCTCCTGGCTGACTCAGCTAGCAGCTGAGGCCCCTTTTGTCTCTGCTGACTCTGGATGAGTGTGTTTCCCCTTGCACCCCAGGCCCCACACAACGTCCCACCCCTGTTTCACCAATGACTTAGAAATACATAGGTCAGAGGTCTCCCCAAGGAATTGGATGGGTGGGGGTTTATCTGGGAAACTTTGACCTTTTTGTGTGCACTAGTGCAGAATAGCCTGCTGCATTTTCTTCTCCAAACATTATACTTACCCTCCCCCAACTCAGAACCTGTCCCTTTATCCCCAGTGGAGACCCTCTCCCCCCTGCCAGCATTTTGGCCCCAGGGCAGTGGCAGTGGCAGTGACCTTGGCTTTGGCTGTGAATTGGCCCAAACCTGCTGCTGCATCACAACTCCAGCCCCTGCGTCTCCTAAACAAGCAACGCAGCAATGTTTGAAAAGGACAAAAGCAACATGGGCACATTGTCTAAACACAAAGATCAACTCAGACTGGGCACTGTCCTCTGGCTTTACTGTTCCTCCACAAAGTCAAAAATGTTACCTTTCCAGTCATGTTTTATGAGCTCTAGACAAGTAAAGGAATAATTCTTCTTCTTCTCACAATTAGAATGATTATGTTCTGCAGGAATGCATTGATTTCAACCACAGTGACAGGGATTAGTGACTGCACACATCATCGCTTTAGTTCCGCTCTAACTGCATATATAAACTTTGCAATCTTTACACAAGCAGCAATGTCTAAACCTCCACTGTGTCTTTTATGGGCATACTAAGTATGTGTAAGATAATTTCTGAAGTGTTTGTGGTAGAACATATGTTTTGTGGTAAAATTGCAATCTGTTGCAAGTACATGAACTGAAAGTCTTTACTCTTGTATTTTTTCCTCAATAGTTGTCACCAAGACTCTGACATATCTGGGGTCAAAAGCTTGTCAGGCTGCTGCATGTGTGGAGTTGATCATTAAGGATAGAATAAATTCCACAAGAGCCAATTAGAGGGGGTTACTTCTCTATGGCAAAGGATAAAAGATATTGGCCATTGCCAGTTTTTTAACCTGTATGTCTGTCACTATGCTTGTGCTAAGAATCAGGGATGTTAGAAAACATGGAGCTTAGAAAGCCTGTATTCTTTATCTACTAAGTTATATTTTTGATTAAAACTTTATATGCTCAGAAAAAGTATTATTTAGCTTTTTAAGATTTTTAAGATTTTGTTGTGCAAAAAGTCAGATATTTAATTAGGTAATTTTTCTTTTTTTGCAATTCAAAAAAAATGTTTAAACAAGAAGAAAGTAAGGACAACATTGTTTCACACGAACACATATAAAATAGGTAAATCAAAAGTGAAGATCAGTGCTTACGGTATTGTAAAAAAACAACTAGAGAGCTGTATTTTAGTATGATTTTATACTTTATGATTGCCATTAGTGCTATTTCACAATAAAATTATCTTTCACCTGTTGGATGGACTTTCACCGAACATGATGTTAACAGTTTATTTGTATTTTTAAGCTGTTGTGACGCCAAAGCTTGGTAAGAGCGAAGAGGATATTGTGAGAAAGAAGAAAGAAAGATAGGGAAATCCATCCATAAGCACCCCTCCCGCAGACTACCACTCTGGGTCTCTGAGCAAGACCCTCGACCCCACACTGCTTCCCGGGCGCCCCACGATGGCAGACCACTGCTCCCCAAGGGGATGGGTTAAATGAAGAGGTAGATTTCTCCAATGTGAGATAAAAAATTTTAAGTTATTATCATTAATTCAAGAAAAAAATTATATATTTTAAGAAAAAAGAATTTATTTAGATTTCTATTTTTTGCAGTGTACAAAACCATCTGAAAACACGGAGCAAACAGAGCTTCAAACTACAGTCAAGTTAGAATATAAAATATCAGGAGCCTATTTTGTCAACTTAAGTGATTTCCAAGTCTTTCCAGCAACATAGAAACATTCAATCTAGCTGCTGTCCTTTGACCTCCTCAACCTGACAGCTTTGGTTTCAGGGTCAGCGTTCGACAAATAGAGGGATGCAAAGAGTGGATGTACCCTCTTAGCTCCTAGAAGTCTGCTTTTTCTGTGAGAAAATGCTAAAATGCTGCTCTCTAGACCCCAGAGTTGTGATTTATCTCTATAACACTTAAGATCAAATAAAAGCTTTGATAGGGACATGTGCTTAGTTTCTGGTAAAAAAGAGGGGGAAAAAACTACAGCAAAAAAAAAACCCTAAACAAATGTGCACTGTGTGCTTAGTCTGTGCATGAATATGCAGCTGAGATTCTTTTTTCTCTCTTACATCCTGACTAAAAGCATAATTTCTTTCACAGCAGGCTAAATCTCAGGCTCCATCTGCAGACACGCTTAAAGTAGCTTTTTTTACTGGGCATCAGAAGATGAGATATTTATCTTTCCTTTGCTGGATGGAAAGTTGTGTCACCTTTGCAGTCTGTCTTTAATCATTTTTATGCAACCGTCTACCATTTTTTCCTTTACAGGTGTAGTTTTATGTCACGCGTTAGTGAGTTGTAAAAGGGGCTGCCTTACTGCTGTGGTGTAAAAAGAGGAAACATGATGCTTGTGGCATAATAGCCCTCTCCATTTCCAGCATGGACAGTATTTGTGAGTGAAAGGATAGCTTTAAAGTGGTTACCTGGGTAATATGTGCTTCTGTCTGACAATTTATGGTAGTGCCTCTTCTCTCCACTGCAGGGGTTTAGATCAGATGAACCTAAGGACTGGTGTCAGAACTACCGATTACAGATAAGTTTTTTGTAGTAAAATGCATCCCCTTATATTCCGTGTAACATTTTTAACACTGAATTATATATATATTGCAACTGTACTATATTGAGGGGCTAGTTTCCTGGTTTTAAATATTCATACACTTTATGTTATCCAAAAAAACAAAAACAAGAAAATACAGCTAAATGATCTCCAAGTGCTTGACGGTTAGTTCTCTAAATTGAAGATTCAGTTACAAGCAACTCTCAGCCTTCCCTGTGTCTCCTATAGCAAAACATTCTTTAGTTACTGGTGATTCTTTCACCACCATCTTCTACAGTTGGGTTGGTGTGTTAGGGTTGATGTGCACTGTTGCTTTGACACATCATAGTACTTTGCACATTGGCCAAGAAGCTCAGGTTTTGTAACACATACGCAGAGTACCATACCTTTTTTCACATCTTTGTGGGGTCTCCTACATGGCCTGTGGCAAACTACAAACTGGATTTCTCATGGCATTCATTTAACAATAGTGTTCTTCTTTCTACAATTCCTTAAACATTTGTGTACTGCTGAAAATAAATGTTCTAGTGTTGACAGATTCTTTCACCTAAACCTTAAACTCTTACAGAGTCATCATGGGCTGACATTGACCTCCTGGATACCTCTGTGGTTCTGTTTAGCCATCCTGTCACTTTATGCCGATGGCTGTTTTTTGCTCGGTGGCAGTAGTGGCGTGCTCTTTTTTTGTTTTTGGATGATGGTTTTTACAGCACTCTTCTCATTGTCTATGTTTGTTACCTCTGCCAAGGAGGTTATGATTTGGTATTTTGTTAGCTAGGAGGATAACTTGAAAGGTTATGAACGTATTTTAATGATTTTTTTTTACCAGAGGTGCACCTCATGCTAAAGAACAATCTATTAAATTTGTGTCAATCAGATCATAATCCGGATACAGGATTTTTTAAAACTAATTTAAGATTATGAAATATAAATATTTGACAGAACAAGGATTTCCCCATACATCACAGGGTGAAGCAGGGACTATTGACAGCTTCAGCATTGAAACCAACAAGTATTATTCTGAAGACAAAAATACAAAAACAGAAGATAAGCAAGTGTTGTGGGTTTTTTAGCAGGATTACTGAAAAGTTATGAACAGATTTTGATGACATTTGTTACAGAATTGCGCTTCATGTGAAGGAACAGTTGATAAAAATTTGGTAATGATCCAGATCATGTGAGAGTTTTAGCTATACTATAGGTGTAGGTCACAATATGGGGCAAAATGTGCTGCTCAACTCTTTTCTAGTTCAATAATGTTTTCAAATAAACATTTCAGTCTGTCAGCAGAAGATCTGCATTCATACTGAGCTGAATTTATATGCAAATAAACCCTGTTGAGCAATGTTATGCTAACTCAGGGCTGTCAGTCACATTGAATTTGATTAAGGGGTACCATAGTAAATGGGTCTAAAATTCTTAATTGTTAAAAAAAATGAGAATAATGTATCTAGAATGTTTCTTCTGTTACTAAGAGAAAAGTGTAAATGTATGGCACATCTTGGAGCATACATTAAATGGAATCACACTGAGATGTCTTATGGTTTCACCAATAGCATTAAAGTAGTGGGCATATAGCAAATGCATCTATTGTTGCAGCTCTACAAGATATATGTATACATATAAAGCTTTTAGTATCACAGTGTTTAAGCTGTTTCAACTTTATACTGCTTCTTATATAGCATCTACTCCATTAGACCCATGGTAAAATATGCATGTGTTTAATGTCATCATCTGATCATTGTCAAGAGGGAACATTGAAAATGATCTAAAACCGTCTGAAACGTTATTTTAAAATAAAGATCAATAAAATGTTTTTTTTTGCTTATGTTGATTATGTTTATGGATGGAGTGTTTTTATAAAGAGCAATATTATGGGTTTTTTTTTTCCTGTTCTTGAGCTTTCATTTTGAATTTGTTGCTTCAAAAGAGAAACATTTCCAGGGTGATGCAAATCCAGGGTTTTCCTCTTTTTTTTTTCCAACGCAGACCTTGAAAAAAGTGTTTCTTTATCTCATAATATGTTATTGCAAACATATCTGTGAAGTCTCTGTTTGCACATGCTATAAAGACAAAGGGCTTTATTTCCCCCCTGATGTCGGGTAACATTGAGTGATAGTGACAGTTCCTGCTTCTCCTCTCCCTCCTGCCTCTCTGCCTGAGTTGCAGATATATTTTTTTGGTGAGAGCTCAATGCCATGGGAATGGTTGGAGAGTTGCATTGACAACAAGAGATAGGATGGATACTGATTGCATATTACCATTTGCCAGGATTAGTAGGTTTTGAGGCAATCTGCGGGCTGGGTGAATCCCAGCGATCAAGTCTGCCGGCAGTCTCAGTGGAAGCATGAGGGAGGCTGAAGAAAGGATGACAAATAATGCAAGGAATGGAGGGAAAACTAAGATTTTTTACTTGGCTGGGATGAAAAGATGTGCTGGTGACAGTATCCTCATATTATAAAATTAGCTGGTGGTAATTTTTCATATATTAAGGAGCTGTTCTTATTGTTATCATGTTTTCTAAGGGCTCAGGCCACTTGCAACTGCCTTAAAATTATTGTATTTCATTTCCATCTAAGTTCCCTCTATAATAATTTTAAAACATTTGCACACATTGTTCTTTCTTTTTCTATTTGTTTTGCCTCATCAGTTGTGGATCCTAGTAATTTAAACTGATGATACGGAATTAATTTCTTTAAATAACTGAGCTGATGCTGACTTAATAAAATCTCTGAACAGAAATAGCGAAATATTTCCTCTTTTACCTTTGTCATCAGTTTACTTTCTGTGTCATACATGCGTGCCCCACATCACCCCTCGAAACATCTGTGTGCCCCAAACGTAATGGCACCACATTGGTCCAGATTGTGATTAATGGTCGCAGTTGAGCCTGAAAAATTCCCCTGAGTAGGTGTCAGTTGGTTTACGCACAGAAGAAACTCATTACAGCTGTCAGCTGGGATGATGGCACAGGGAGGACTGAGAGGGACTGTGTGTGTGTGTGTGTGTGTGTGTGTGTGTGTGTGTGTGTGTGTGTGTGTGTGTGTGTGTGTGTGTGTGTGTGTGTGTGTGTGTGTGTGTGTGTGTGTGTGTGTGTGTGTGAAGGAAAAAAAAAACACATTTCTGCGTAGTTTACGGTGTACTATCATGGGCGCTTATCCTTTCTATATATCAGTCATATTGAATGAATATGGGTTTTATTTGAAGTAATGCATGGTACAGGTCAGATAGATTTCTGCATAACAAGGATTTCTCAGAAAGACTAAACTACTCTCTGCCTGAACTACTACTCTCACTCTGAATTCTCTTAAACTGATTTTACAATAGTTTTGGTTAGAGGTTAAAATTCCAAATCTTTTAGATTTGCATGCTTTTTGACATTTAAATCGTGCATCTTGTTAGTGTTGTATTTAAAGTTCAATCAGAGTACTGCTCACATCAGCAGCTACAAAGGATGTAGATTTCTGAGACAGCTCTGAATGGTTGACCCCTGCTGCATCTCTGATGAATGTGTTTGTAGCTGCAGTTGATGGTGCTACATTCTTGAAAGCTGTGATGAGAGAATTGGTAAATCAGCACAGGCATGGAGACCGGGGAAAAAAAAGATACAAAGCTGGAATCACATCTTTTTTGCGCAGTAAACATGCCTGTTTTTGGAGCTTCTGTTGTTGTCTCTGCACATCGGGAGTGATGAAGGCTTGAGATTTATACAGTTGGTTTTATCATTTGGGAAGCCCTGTTTAAAGGATGCTCTGAGACGCAGTGGAATGGATGGGCCGGTCCCCCCCTGCTTTTAGATTTCCCATGGGTGTGCAAGATGCAGGGTCATCCATCTACCCCTGGGATCAGACCAACCCCCGACTCAACGTCACTGTCGGATAAATAGATAACAAAGCATTTTAGCCTCCCGTGAAAAAACACGCTCCACAAATCAGGATACATTATTTCCTCTGAATTAGTATCCTCTCTGCAGGCGATCTTTGATCAAGAAACAGTAAAGGAAATTAAAAAAAGGGCTTTTCGACAGCAATCCATCGCACTCTTTTCAAAATGGCCTCTGTAACCAACAGTTGTTCTCTAATGAGGGGGAAGTAATGAGTGTCAGGCCAAGGAGAATTGTGGTACCAAATGTCCATCCAGGTTTTGCAATTCCATTCATTTCTGGCTGCACAAAACAGGAGGCAAAGACTTTCTCAAGTGGAGTTTAATTATATAGCCATTTCTATACAAACATAATTTAACCTAAACATCTCAAACTCATCAAAGTAAATCAACAACAAGATTTAAATAATGTTTGTTAGGACTTACTGGAATACGGTGAATGATTTAAAATGATTCCTGTTGGGCATGAACTCTAATATAGTGGTACATGATGGAAGATGGACCTCATTTGAATTCTTAAGGAGGCTGTTGCATCAGACGTATTGGTGATATTAATTAGATATGTGGCCTCTGGACAAATAGAGAATTTGCACTGAGAAGTCATCTTTCAGTGAGAGAAGGAAAAATGTCTACAGCGTTTTAAGGTACATTGCTTATGGTGATTAATGCCTGGAGAATAATGGTTGTCAGAGAATATTTTTTAACTGACAAAAAAGGATACCATCACCATGAGCATTGTTAGGTATGAGCTTGAATTCATTTAATAAAAAAGGAATGTGAATTTATTCCTTCACGGCTTGGAATTTCAGAGCACTTAACAATAGCTTTCTGCTCCCTGAAACACCCAAGAGAAATGAATTTCATTACTTTAAAACATTTTTTTCAGCTGTCAGTGAAGTCACAGAAAGAAAGGTGAGAAATCAGCAGTATTTAGAGGGACTGAACCTGACCCACTAAGAATAGCTGCTGCTCTTCATGTCTTTTATCATCTGTACCTAAAAATCTAAATTGGATTATTTTGCTTGTATTTTAATTATGGGATAGCTCAAGTGTCAGCTCTAGTTTTAAACAATGATGAGAAGTCAATTGAACCGATGAGTTTAGAAGGATGCTGGAAACCATTGAAAATCCTTGGATTATACTAATTACGGTACCCTCAAAGGTACACTTAGACTGCCTTCAAAAATATTATTTTGTTCAAAAGTCGAAATGTTACTTCCCGATTCAGGCATACACATTTAAACATATTATGTTATGGAGTTCCTAGCTCAGAACTTGCAAAACTTAAGGTTTGGACTGCAGATATTCTGGAGACAGCTCATCAGATATCTAGTGGAGTCCAGAGTCTGGCTTTTTTTAGAGCAAAATCAGGACTTCTCGTATGCATCAAATAATCCAAAAGACAAGTTCCAGTGAAGTTTTGTCTCCAGGACAGGATTTTATCCTTCTGGATCTATCCCACATGCAATGTCCTTATTAAGGTGGTCATTTAAAGAAAGAAACAAAATTAAGGAAGGAACTGAGCTAAGAAGAGAGCAATGTAAAGGGTTTAAAGCACTGATAGGGTGAAGCTCTTGTCCTCAACTCCTTTTAAAAGTTTTTTTTTATATTCAGTTCATTTATTCATGGGCAGAATATATTTTATTTCAAAAGATCTTTAAAAATAATATCTCTGATGGTGTTTGCATTAAGAACATATTAATTATTCTGGTATAAGGTTAACCTAAAACTGGAAAAAATTGTCTGATTTATGTGTGATTTTCTAGTTTCAACTAAATGTTTGTCCATGATGCAGAGCTCAATGTTCAAGAGTACAAACACTTTAATGTCATGAAGGTAAGGTGGACTGAAATGTAATCAAATAACAGGTACATCAGAAGTGTCCTGGTAAGTGCATATTAGTTAGAACTCAACTATATAGTCCGAAGAAAATGACTTTAACACCATTTTATGTTAATGTGGTAAATCACACTAAAACCCTGGTTTTCTAAGACCTTAAAGTGAAAAAGGACCTGAAATAGATTATTCTTGTGTCTTTTTACTCACTTAATTAGTTACGTTAAAACAATAGCTTGATGTTAGCAGGGTAGGACCTGAAAATGTTGTGCTAAAGTAACTAAATACGCTTAAGTCGGGGCAAAAGATATGTAATTTTTTGTGTGTTTTTGCAAGCAGCACCAATACTCACAGATCATATATGAGCTGAGATTTTAGAAAATTATATCAAAAGCATTTGGAACCTTCATTACCCAATATGGATTGATGCTCAGTGTGAGTTGTGCAAAACTAAGCAATTTGAGAATCTCTGTCTAGCAGCTTAGACTGAAACTTGGCAAGACTATGAAGACAGCTGCTCTCATTAGTATCCTATCATCTTCGCAGCATATTGGCTCCAAAATTTTCCTTTTTCTGTCTTGGTGGCCATGAGTTTTATAAGATGGTGTCCATTTGAAATACACCATAAATTGACAAATATTTAGTTTATTGTTTTGCTTGCAGTTATGTTACATATGTAATAAAATACTCAAATTTGTTTCAACATAAACCAAAAATGTATTTTCAAGTTATATGATTATTTTATAGGTTAACTGTGATTTTTTTTCAATCATCATATATAATTAAAGACTCTTATCTGTATAAGATTATAAATAGTCCATAAATTAACTAACATTGTTCTTAAAGATTTGTCGTTTACTCATATTTAGTGGAAACTAAATAGCACAGCTGTGTTTTTTTTTGTTTGTTTTTTCTGTGTCGGGACAGGCTAGTAAAGGGGAAATACCAACGCTACTTACATTCTGAACACACACAACTCACATTGGTTATTGAAAGGGACCAGGGAAATGTTATGTATGAAACAAAGACAGCTGTATTTGAAAGTAAACAAGATTATTTGACCGGCAGTGCTAGGATCACACGGATCCCATGTTTGGAAAGCATAGAGATTTTATAATCTCATCAAAGCCATCTCTGACTGCAGTGAGGGAAAGTTTGAAGATTTTTAAGAGTTTTAAAAAAGTTCATCCTGGGAAAAAAAAAATGTCTTCTGGATGTATTCTTCTGTTGTTCTCAAATATCAAATCCTTTGATAATTGCCTGTGAGTCTTTGCATATCCAAATAGTTATTAAACATGTTTTTCATTAAAATAAGTATTCATATCAAAAGACTTTGCAGAAGAAGAGAAAAACACACAGATAATTTCAAATCCGCTTTTCTCTTTTGTTACTGGTTTGTCTGTTATTTTAGCTCCTATTCCTGTTATATTTTCCTACCAACCTGCTCCCCCCCTGCTGTTATATGCTCCTCTTTCTCTCGTGCTTGTCCGTAATCTCACAAAGCCGTGAGAGGGAATCATTTGAATAATCCCTTAATTTTCAGCATCTGTTGAGTTTTAATGGCTCTCCCTTTAATTAGGCTCTGCATGCTGAAGTAAGTGAAGGATGCTAAGTGTGAGATTTAGGTCCACTGTGAATGGTGGGAGCATTAAGCTGGGGGGGGGGGGCTGTAATGGGCGGAGTAGGAGCAGGAGGAACCAAGGGTGTTGATGTGCTGCAAAGGAGACTGATGGTAGTGCTGTAGCGAGGGGTGTGGCAGGCAGGGCGAGGGTAGCTGAGGAGGCCCTGGCTTTGTCTCTGAGGTCGATGGGCTGGGTGAGAAGGGCCAATGAAAAAAAACAAAGCAGACGTTGAGAAATGTGGCACTCCATCATGCTGCTATTGTGCAGTATGTTATTATATCTGCCTAGCTCAGCATCCTGCAAATTGATAATACAGCACCAAGAGATATCTCTGTGTTTACACAGCATAATTACACTGATTAACTGTTTGTTCAGCATTTTGCAGACAGTCTCATAATGTATGTTATGACAGTAATAGATACTATGTTGAAAAGCCTATCTTTTACTTAAACATCAAGTGGTTTATAGTTACAATATTTACTGCAAGATCAATTCATATAAATGCATGTGGTGGTTTCACCTATTCATACTATACCTTGCCTCTCTGACATTTTCAGCTTTATGATTTCTGCTGAGATGGACTGAAACATATTTGGTGGGCAGAGACACACACACAAAAAAAAACATTTCCATTGAAAGCTTTAGGATTTAAAGCTCCAGGATTTTTATTATCCAGGTAATAGGAATCGCTGGGGAAATCGCCAGCCTGCTGTTCCCATTACCCTGAAAGCCCCTGGACAAGCAGCCTGAGAGAAACTGCACTTCACCCGCACTCCAGAGGGTGGCAGTAATAAAAACGCACAACTAATTTTACCTTTACTTCCATAGCCAACAAGCTATAAGGAAATAACTTAGTTTTATTATATTTTTAATCAGCCTGCATCTTTAGTAAAAGTAGTATTTTTTTTTTATAAAAGCTGCATGAATTATTTATTATAACTCAATTTATTAAAATAATATCCAGTTAAATCTCAAATATTTATGGCACAAAAAAATAATTTTTTGTCAAAATATTATTTATTACAAAATGTACACGGAATTAATATCTTGAATTTATAATCATAAGCAAACATTTATGTCTGGTACAAGCTGCAGACAGTAGATGATGGAAACACTTTCAAACAGATTCTCAGCAGCCAACAAATAGCATCCAACTCGTGACATCTTGTAAGCATAGAACCGTGAAAAATCAACAAATATGTTTATTTATATATGTAGATAAATGAAGCACACTCTACTAAATTAGGTTTCCATGGAAATCAGTTTAATGAAAGCATATGTTTCTAAATTGTTAAAGAAAAAGTAATCTTATCAGTATATTCTTTAAACATAAAATGTTTAAATTTTGTGGCAAATATATTATATATTGTATTATGGAATTTACAATTTTTAGCACTTATCTCATAAACACTGTATATTTACTTTCATTCAATATGAACAGGGATTCCCACTGCTGCTAACACCCGACTTGCTCAACTAGCAAACCATCATCAGGCCTCCGCCACTCTTTAAAAGCATATTTTGTAGTGGGATCATAATCTTGATGAACTGACTGCAAAGGTAAAGTTTTGAGGAACACATTCTCTCTTAAAAACATCATTAAAAACTTTTTGTTTCCATTTATTTAACGGGTAATTAATGGCAGACTGGTGGGTCAGTGCAGCTGTGATAGAACGTACATCCCGCTACATACACTATATTGCCAAAAGTATTTGCTCACCCATCCAAATTATTGGAATCAGGTGTTCCAATCACTTCCATGGCCACAGGTGTATAAATTCAAGCACCTAGGCATGCAGACTGTTTTTACAAACATTTGTGAAAGAATGGGTCGCTCTCAGGAGCTCAGTGAATTCCAGCGTGGAACTGTGATAGGATGCCACCTGTGCAACAAATCCAGTCGTGAAATTTCCTCGCTCCTAAATATTCCACAGTCAACTGTCAGCTGTATTATAAGAAAATGGAAGTGTTTGGGAACGACAGCAACTCAGCCACGAAGTGGTAGGCCACGTAAACTGACGGAGCGGGGTCAGCGGATGCTGACGCGCATAGTGCGAAGAGGTCGCCAACTTTCTGCAGAGTCAATCACTACAGACCTCCAAACTTCATGTGGCCTTCAGATTAGCTCAAGAACAGTGCGCAGAGAGCTTCATGGAACGGGTTTCCATGGTCGAGCAGCTGCATCCAAGCCATACATCACCAAGTGCAATGCAAAGCGTCGGATGCGGTGGTGTAAAGCACGCCGCCACTGGACTCTAGAGCAGTGGAGACGCGTTCTCTGGAGTGACGAATCGCGCTTCTCCATCTGGCAATCTGATGGACGGGTCTGGGTTTGGCGGTTGCCAGGAGAACGGTACTTGTCTGACTGCATTGTGCCAAGTGTAAAGTTTGGTGGAGGGGGGATTATGGTGTGAGGTTGTTTTTCAGGAGCTGGGCTTGGCCCCTTAGTTCCAGTGAAAGGAACTCTGAATGCTTCAGCATACCAAGACATTTTGGACAATTCCATGCTCCCAACTTTGTGGGAACAGTTTGGAGCTGGCCCCTTCCTCTTCCAACATGACTGTGCACCAGTGCACAAAGCAAGGTCCATAAAGACATGGATGACAGAGTCTGGTGTGGATGAACTTGACTGGCCTGCACAGAGTCCTGACCTCAACCCGATAGAACACCTTTGGGATGAATTAGAGCGGAGACTGAGAGCCAGGCCTTCTCGTCCAACATCAGTGTGCGACCTCACAAATGCGCTTCTGGAAGAATGGTCAAAAATTCCCATAAACACACTCCTAAACCTTGTGGACAGCCTTCCCAGAAGAGTTGAAGCTGTTCTAGCTGCAAAGGGTGGACCGACGTCATATTGAACCCTATGGATTAGGAACGGGATGTCACTTAAGCTCATATGTGAGTCAAGGCAGGTGAGCAAATACTTTTGGCAATATAGTGTATCTTGGATGAGTCACCTATCTTACAACATGGTCCTCTGTCACATCGACACAATTTTAAAATAGGGCAATTCTGGAGAAACTGACTCCTCAGAACGTTTTTGTGGTGTATTTTCTTGTTTTAATACATATAAAAGATTGTTATTTTATTCTGTGTCACAATAAATGTAAAAAAGCAACATTTCTACACCTAGCTTCATAGGTTACTGCTGCTGCCGGTGGATCAAAGCTCTACACAAAGCTACCCACCAACAAGACCTTGGAAATATAAAAAGTAAGAGGTCTTTTGTGGAACCAAATATACATTAGAAATAAAGGACTCACAGAAAAAACATAAAGCATAAAAAACTAACATCAACAATGTGGAAAAAAAAGAACCTATATGACCAAATCGGAAGAGTGAAACTGAAACAAGGCAGCAGAAAAAAATTTAAAAAACTCAAGTAAAAAGGTAACATCTAACCAGGAAAATCTACAGAAATGATCAACTCAAAAAGCAAACTAATCATAACAATATAGACAACAATAATATATAAAAAACTAAACACAAAATAAAATACTTGAACTTCGATTAATGACAAAATAATCTTTTGTCTGTATTTTAAGTGGCTGACAAGGCAGCAGACCTTGTTTTGTAGTATTATTAATTTCAACCTGGAGAGACTCGCACAGAGAGAAGTTGCAATTTATTTATACAAGCAACACAATCATATTCTTCAAAATATTTATACCTAAGGAAAACCAGCTGATTGTGAGGACACATTGACTCTCTGCAGTCCCTCGCACTGAGCATGCATGTGGCAACAGTAGAGGGGAATACTCCCTTTTAACAGCAAAAAAACCTCCAGCAGAGCCATGCTCAGTGTGATTTAAGGAGACAGAAGCAGATGAAGACATAAACAAAAGAACTTAATTGGCACTCAGGCCCTGGCAAAAGACTTCAAAGCTGTGAATCAACATATTCTTAAATGAGTTACCTAGAAAAGGATTAGGGTAGTGTTCCCCGGAGCCTAAACACACCAGAGGGTGAGTGGTACTGAAAATGAGAAGGGAGATGGGGTGGAGGTGGGTGAAAGTTTGCATGCCTGTGGGAGACAGAAGCTGGGCCATGGTCTAAATAAATAAAGGGGAACTTGCAAGATGATTGGCTTCAGAGAAGGTGTGGCCCCCGAGTTGATTGACTAGAGCTGAACGAGGGACATCACAGGTGGTTCAGGGGAAGCTGATAAGAGTCTTCCAGATTGAATTTACACTTCGTTAGCCTGTTAAATGGTAAAACCAAAGTCACCAAGAAAAATATACATCAGCTGTTTTTCTCTAACCCTGGTAGGGTCTTGCTTGCCAATAAAACCAATGTAAATGTGGAAGCACCACATAGGGATGGGATATAAGTAGTTAACAGGTTTAGCTATTAATTAGTCCCCTTGGAGGCACTTGTGAGCATATAGAGAACTCAACTCTAAGCCCGAAATCATTAGGAAATCAAAAATAAAATAATTAAATACAACCCCTTGTATAATAGTAGCCTATGAATTTTGTTGAATATATTATTTGGGTAATATAAGGAAAAAAACATACTCATATACATTATATATACTGTGAGATTTTGAGTGCCAGAAAATCTGTTTTAATTCTTTAATTTTGGACTTGCATAAAATGTTTTTTTGTTGCAGCAACATGTATGACAAGATAAGTGATGACTAGAATTAATAGGTATGTAGCATTTTTGTGAGTAGTGAATATTATCTCTTTGCTGCCGCACCCACTTTGCTGCAGAGACTCATTATAGAGGCCATCAATCTTAATGTTTAACTTGGTGCACACCAGCTCCATGATATTGATCAACACAACAGCCAACAGAGAGTGACAGCACCTGATACAGTCAAACTTACAACACAAACAGAAAAGGCAATCACATTCTTGTTTAACACATTTATTTATTTGAAATTTTTCTTAAGCTGGAGGAACAGTGTTTATTTATTTGCCTCTTAGAGCACCAAATCATAACAATAAAATTTTAAAGTGTATTAATAATAGTAAAAAAAAATTGCTTTTTTGAGCTTTTCAGCATTGATTAAGGATGGTTCTGTTGGGAGCTGGAGAAAATCCCATCTTTCTCCAGCAGAGTCCGCCGTGGATCCTCTGAGGGAGCCTCCTGCACAGGTGCAGCTCATCAAGACCATCAGAGGATCCACTACTTAAGCTGTCTTCAGACCTTGCCTCAACGCCGCAGTGTTGTTCCAGTTGGTCAGCGCTAAAGCCTTGCTCCTTGTGAATCTCCATGACTTTGAATCCAGATTGGATTCTAACTTCTCTCTCTGTGTTCCCAGGTAACCCGAGTCTCCTCTGTGAAAGCTCTAGGAGAGCTAACCTGCCGAGCCGACCCTCTGAGCCAAACCCTGAAGACTTTCTGAGAACCCCCAAGCAGCTCAGGACTAGAGCTGGAAAAACCAAACCAAGGTCTGTTCGAGCTAGACGTGAGACGCTGAAGCAGCTACGGACTCTGCTGATAAACTCTTCTCCAGAACCAACAGAAACTCCCCCAAGGAGAATAACTCAAGAACCCTCAAGGTACTATCTGAGCTCACTTGAAAACCAAACCCTGCCAGCAGTACATAACAGCTCTGTCTCTCACGCAGACTCCAGTGAAACCAGGACCCAGGCCCGAACCAGATTCCAGTACACTCTGTGTTTGTGCTTAAATAAACTGTTAAACTTTTATCCTCGTGTCCGCCTTGTGGTGTTCTGCATAACTGGGTCTCCATTTGAGAACCCATCATGACAGAACACTGCGGCCAAACTCAAGGCCCAGCAGAACATCTCCGTCAACTACTAGAGGAGCGGGATGCCCAAATCCACAGACGGGTTCAAACTCTGAGTGAGTTAAATTCTCAAATTGATTTCCAGGATCATCTTGTCCGTAATTTCTCTAGTAGATTGAACAATGCTAACGCTACCCCTTCTCCACAACCATTTCCGGGTCCTGTTCCCCCTCCGAGGTCACCAGCAGTGACGTCATCAGAGTTCCGCCCCAGTCTACCAGAAAAGTTCTCTGGCAGAATGAAAGATTGCAGGGGATTTTTATTTCAATGTCATTTGATTTTTATGAACTCCCCTGGTTGTTTTCCCACGGACCACAAGAAGATAACAATTATTCTTTCTCAGTTAACAGGAAGAGCCTTGGAATGGGCTCAGGCCAGATTTGCATCCGACGACAGCTTAAACTGTTATTTTTCAGACTTCATCTCAGAATTTAACCAGGTATTCAATCAGGAAACTGACCAAGCTATGGATTCCAGAGCTCTTTTCAGCCTCAAACAGGGAAATTCATCGGTGGCAGACTTTTCGATTAACTTCCGGGTTAAGGCGGCAGCTTCCGGTTGGAACCAAAGCGCCTTAAAGGGAGCATTCTTCATGGCATTAAATGAACAGATTAAAGATGAACTAGCAACCCTCGACGAACCTGCTTCCCTCGAAGATTTAATCCGCCTCTCCATTAGACTTGATAATAGGATTCGAGCCAGAAACAGTTCTAAGAAGCTGAGTAATTTCTCTCCTGCCTCTCTTAACGTGACTGTATGTTCTCCCTCTACAGAGCAGATGCCCACTCAGAGGTCTAAGCCCCAGTCTCTTCCATTGCCGGTTCAGACCTCTCACTCGGGAGAAGGGGACTCCGAACCCATGCAGGTGGGACACACTAGGCTTACTCCTGAGGAGAGACAGAGGCGATTCCTAAGTAAACTATGTATCTACTGCGGCGAGAGTGGACATTTTATCGCCTCCTGCCCGGCAAGATCAAAAGCCGGGGCCCGCCAGTGGATCTGAGGAGTCTGGCGGGCCAAATTAACACAACAAAATCTCCTCGTTTGTTGCTTCCAGCCACCCTCTTCTGTGATAACCAGAGTCTCTCTTTTTCCGCCTTCATCGACTCAGGCTGTGAGTGTAATTTAATAGACTCTAACCTCGTCCAGCAACTTCACATAAAGACCGTTCCCCTCTCTCAGCCTCTCTGTGTGTCAGCCATCGACGGAAAAAGACTCCACCGAGTTACCCACCAAACCCAGCCCCTCGAGCTACTTCTATCAGGTAACCACCGAGAGACAATAACCTTCTTTGTTTTTCCCTCTGCATGTTCCCCGCTAGTCCTCGGGTTTGAGTGGTTGGAGAAGCATAACCCTCACATTAACTGGACTAAACGTCTCCTGGAATCATGGTCCACTACGTGCCACAAAACATGCCTTCGTTCTGCTGCCCCTATGGTGGGGCCTCCTAGTGGTGGGGGGGAGATGGACGCTCCTGACCTTTCTTCAGTTCCCTCTGAGTACCATGACTTAGCCCCTGTCTTCAGTAAGGTCAGTGCTACGTCCCTACCTCCACACAGACCATACGATTGCGCCATTGAACTTTTACCTGGTGCTCCTCTTCCAAGCAGCAGACTGTATAACATTTCCAAGCCTGAAAGAGAAACTATGGAGAAATACATCAACGAATCATTAGCTGCTGGAATTATTCGTCCTTCATCCTCTCCGTTGGGTGCAGGTTTCTTCTTCGTGGGCAAGAAGGATGGTTCCCTGAGGCCTTGCATTGATTATCGGGGTTTGAGCCAGATCACAATTAAAAATAAATACCCATTGCCTCTTCTTGCTTCTGCCTTTGAACCTGTACAGGGTGCTACAGTGTTTACTAACTTGGACTTAAGAAACGCCTATCATCTTCTGAGGATACGAGAGGGCGATGAATGGAAAACTGCCTTTAAGACTCCTTTGGGCCAATTCGAATATCTGGTAATGCCCTTTGGTTTAACCAACGCTCCTGCCTGTTTCCAGGCCCTAGTAAACGATGTTCTCAGAGATTTCCTCAACGTGTTTGTTTTTGTGTACATTGATGACATTCTCATTTATTCCAAGGACCTCAATGAACACAAGAGACATGTTCGCCTTGTCTTACAGAGACTACTGGAGAATAAGCTGTTCGTGAAAGCCGAAAAGTGTGAATTCCATCAACCGTCAGTCACCTTTTTGGGGTTTGTGCTCGAGGGCGGCCAGGTAAAACCTTCTGAGGATAAGATCAAAGCTGTTTTAGACTGGCCAGTCCCTGAAAACCGAAAACAGCTACAGAGGTTTTTAGGATTCGCTAACTTCTATCGTCGATTCATAAGAAACTACAGTCAAACCGCCCTTCCATTAACCTCTCTTACCTCCATCAAACGAACCTTTCAGTGGACCCCCGAGGCTCAAGCAGCATTTGAAAAACTAAAATCCTTGTTTTCCAGAGCTCCTGTTCTAATTCAACCTGATCCAGCTAAACAGTTCATCCTAGAGGTGGATGCTTCTGATTCCGGAGTTGGAGCGGTTCTCTCCCAAAGGCTCGACTCTGATCAGAGGATACACCCCTGTGCTTTCTTCTCCCGTAGGCTTTCTTCAGCTGAACAGAACTATGACGTGGGCGACCGTGAGCTCCTGGCTATTAAACTGGCGTTGGAAGAATGGAGGCATTGGTTGGAGGGAGCTGAGCATCCAGTTCTCGTGTGGACAGACCACAAGAATCTGGCTCACATCCAGTCAACAAAGCAGGCAAATCCTCGCCAATCCAGGTGGTCAATCTTCTTCTCACGTTTCAACCTTATCATTTCCTACAGACCCGGATCCAAGAACGTGAAGCCCGATTCTCTCTCTCGTCTCTACTCCGTCGATCATCCTGAGACACCTGAACCCATCCTCCCAGCTTCGTGTACCATAGGAGTGGTCAACTGGGAGATATCGGACCTCATCAATTCTGCCCTAGCCACAGAACCAGACCCAGGTACCGGTCCGCCTAACCGTACATATGTCCCATCTTCAGTCAGGTCCCGTCTCATCCAGTGGATGCACGCCGCCAAATTCACCGCTCATCCAGGAGTGAGTAGGACTATAGCTCTCATCTCCAGGCGCTTCTGGTGGCCCAAACTCCACAGAGACGTTAAGGAGTATGTGTTGGCTTGCCCCACCTGTGCCCGCAACAAAGCCTAACACCAACCTCCTTCTGGCCTGCTTCAACCACTTCCTGTTCCCTCGCGTCCATGGTCTCATATAGCTATAGATTTTGTCACCGGCCTCCCTGTCTCCCGAGGTATGTCCACTATTTTAACCATTGTTGATCGTTTCTCGAAGTCCTGCCATCTGGTTCCCCTCAGGAAACTTCCCACGGCCTTCCAGACAGCCCAGCTGTTAATAAAACATGTTTTCCGGCTTCATGGCATTCCCCAGGAGATTCTATCGGACAGAGGTCCACAATTCATCTCGCAGGTATGGAAGGCTTTCTGTTCTGCTCTCGGCTGCAAACCATCTCTCACTTCAGGTTACCATCCTCAATCAAACGGCCAGACAGAACGCATGAACCAGCAACTGGAATCCACCCTCCGCTGTCTCACTTCCAACAACCCCGTGGATTGGAGTCAATACCTCCCGTGGATAGAATATGCCCACAACTCTCTCCGTTCTGCATCCACTGGACAGTCCCCGTTCCAGGTCAGTCTCGGATACCAACCACCTCTTTTCCCTGCAGATGAGAGAGAGATATCGGTGCTGTCCGTTAACCATCACATCTGTCGCTGCCAGAGGATTTGGAGGGAGACAATCGCCACACTCAACCAGTCAACCGAGTCAGTCAAGCGTTTTGCTGACGCTAAGAGACGCCCCGCCCCTGAGTATTCTGTGGGCCAAGAAGTTTGGCTCTCCACTCGAGACATCCCCCTCAAGGGGATGTCTCGAAAACTCTCCCCGAGATTCATTGGACCTTTCAAGGTTTCTCGCATCATCAACCCCTCCTCTGTCCGTCTGCAACTTCCCCAGTCCCTCCGTATCCATCCCACTTTCCATGTTTCCCAGATCAAACCTGTTTCCTCGAGCCCCCTGTGCCCTCCGTCCGACTCCCCACCACCCGCCCTGGAGGTCGATGGCCATCCGGCCTTCACGGTGCGCCGCATCGTGGACTCCCGTCGACGAGGTCGCGGATGGCAGTACCTCGTCGACTGGGAGGGCTACGGACCAGAAGATCGTCAGTGGGTCCCAGGCTCGTACATCCTCGACCCTGCACTCATAGAGGAGTACGAGCGTTCCTGTCCGTCCACTTCCTCCGGACCGCCAAGGGGCGGTCGTTGAGGGGGGGGTACTGTTGGGAGCTGGAGAAAATCCCATATTTCTCCAGCAGAGTCCGCCGTGGATCCTCTGAGGGAGCCTCCTGCACAGGTGCAGCTCATCAAGACCATCAGAGGATCCACTACTTAAGCTGTCTTCAGACCTTGCCTCAACGCCGCAGTGTTGTTCCAGTTGGTCAGCGCTAAAGCCTTGCTCCTTGTGAATCTCCATGACTTTGAATCCAGATTGGATTCTAACTTCTCTCTCTGTGTTCCCAGGTAACCCGAGTCTCCTCCGTGAAAGCTCTAGGAGAGCTAACCTGCCGAGCCGACCCTCTGAGCCAAACCCTGAAGACTTTCTGAGAACCCCCAAGCAGCTCAGGACTAGAGCTGGAAAAACCAAACCAAGGTCTGTTCGAGCTAGACGTGAGACGCTGAAGCAGCTACGGACTCTGCTGATAAACTCTTCTCCAGAACCAACAGAAACTCCCCCAAGGAGAATAACTCAAGAACCCTCAAGGTACTATCTGAGCTCACTTGAAAACCAAACCCTGCCAGCAGTACATAACAGCTCTGTCTCTCACGCAGACTCCAGTGAAACCAGGACCCAGGCCCGAACCAGATTCCAGTACACTCTGTGTTTGTGCTTAAATAAACTGTTAAACTTTTATCCTCGTGTCCGCCTTGTGGTGTTCTGCATAACTGGGTCTCCATTTGAGAACCCATCATGACAGGTTCCTTGTCTTTCATTAAAGGCTAAATAGGGCTTTTACTCCCTATAAAGCAATACAAAAATAAAACGTAAAGCTTGACTGCCAGAAATAACTGTCAGGCCATGCCTTATAAATTTTAGCACAGGTACATTGGCTTGGGTGCATTTAGATCAGTCGGTTTGCTTCTTCAGCCTCATTTTCATCTCAACATCTGTCGCTTTGGCTCCTATAGCAGATGCTCTGGTAAATTGATGCTTTTGCTCACGCAAGCTCCAACGCAAGAAGGTGTCATGGTGACAGTGTGCTGGAGAGTGGAGGGGATGAAGCCAATTTTCCTTCCTCAGGTGATCAACATTGCATACCCCAAACCAGCTGATGGATTATTGGTTTTGTTCAAGCAGTGCACTGGGTACAGAACAGAGGGAAGCGCCTTTGAGACTAATTGGGCAGCCAGCCAATAAAATATCATATCTGCATTAAAATGCTTTGGTCACGGTCCCAGCACAGCGATTGCTATTTCATGGAAGCATGTTTAAAGGTTGTGCAAGCTCTCCAAACTGGAATTGCACTACACCTTCTCCATTATTCATGGGTCATCTCTGTTTTACTCATTTACCAAGGTGGAGTGAGGGTGGGTGTTGCAGTCACTGCCACTGCCTGAACAACATGTGCTTAATGATGTCACAGGCTTGAGAGGACTTGTGGGAGTGGGGTGAGGAGTGTGATCAAAAGCTGCGCAGATGCATGCTAGAGGTGGCTGGTGGCAAGGGGAAGGGAGTGCAGTGACATTATAACATATCTAGTTGCAGGTTTGACTGCTGCTGCAGTAAGTTTATCTCCGTAACAGCATCATTACATCTGTCATATCAATGAATCGTGCCGACCACAGGAGAAAAAAAAAACACATCTACAGAGCTGTAAAAGCCACGAAAATGGCTAATCTCATTTGGTGAATTGTTCAGTTTAGTATGCAGCTTTCTCTATAATGTGGCAGGTTTTTGATCGGTATGTTTTGCTATGCGTCTGTAAGTCTGAGTCTGAGCTATAAAGATCATTACCTTCGGTCGTTAGGCACAAAACAGGCCAGTTCAAAGAGGCGTAATTGAAACAATCACCATTTAATCTGCATTTTTTAATTAAATACATTTGTCTTGCTAAGACTAATGGCTTAGATTTGCTCAACTTTAAGTCTGGGTTAACATGACCAAGGATGGAGAGGTAAAAGGTGAAATACTTTAACAATACATGTATACCACAATATGGACACATCCACATGCATTTGTTATTAGGTATTTGTTCCTACTTGCATATACTCCAGCATAAGCAGGTGAAGTTTCTTTTCATCTGATTTTCATGCTGATTTCTGCTTGATTCAGACTGCTTTTGTTTAATGTGAAACACTCAGCAGGACCATCCCTTTCACTTTTGACTACATCTGAGTTACAGTGCATCTACTTGTTGAAAACACCGTGCCTCACACTTCCTGTCTGCATCCCTTCCTCATATTATTCCCTCCATCATTCTTCTTTTGTCACAAACTGTCGAACATATGTTGAAGGAGTGATCTCCCCTCTGTGTACTGGTGTATGGGTTTCTTTTTAGCATGCAGCCCGTCCATTCTCTCTTCTATTGCGGCAATTAGACCTGCTTCATTTCAGCCAGCGGCGTCACGCTGGTAGTGGACACTCTTTAATCATGTGTGAGTGTCTGTCAACAGAGAGCAAAGGAAGAAAGTGAAAAACAAAAGCTGAACAGGTCTGGTGGGGCCGTGCTTTGGGAGGAGTGAGAGCGCCTCATGTCTCTCACAGCACAGGGGGGTTGAAATGGTTGTGTTCCAGTCAAGCTTTTTACATTAGCATATGTTTACGCATGACGGCCATTACTGAACATTTTTAGAGTGACTACAACATTTAACAGTAAGAGGCTTAAACACCCTGAAGATTACAAAAGTCTGATTTTATTTACAACTGGTTCAATCAGTTAAAAATTCTCTTTTTCTGTTTGCATTTATCTTGATATGTTTCTCTATTATAATTCTGACAATTGTGTCTGATTTTGTGTGGGTTTAAAGGGGGTGAGGGCCTCTTAAAAAGTAATGTTTTATGCATGAGGGCCAAGGGTGGGGCCCGCTAGGGGTGTGTCAGAGGACACACACAAGAGCCAAATCAGTGAGCACCATGAGTACTTGGCAAAGATACACTATATGGCTCCTTTAGGCAGTATTTCTCTTTTGTTCGTAGATAGAAGCGTCTCAGTATATTTGGACATTACTGTATCGTAAAAAAAAAAAAAAAAAAAAAAAGGTGTCTTGTGTGACTTATGTCCTCTCAGGATCGTTTTATTTGAACAAACCTCTTTGCTTTTTATAGATCCATTATTGTTTTGCAGTGGTCTCCAACCCTGGTCCTCAAGATCTACTGTCCTACAGATTTTAGATGCATCCCTACTTCAACACAGCTGAATCAAATGATTGATTACCTTTTCAAGCTATTAATTTGATTCAGCTGTGTTGAAGCAGGGATGCATTTAAAATCTGTAGGACAGTAGATCTTGAGGACCAGGGTTGGAGACCACTGGTTTGAAGTGATATAAGTGAAACATTACTTATCAGATCAATGCCGACAATTAATTTTTTAATGGCAAGTGATTTACTAGTAGTAATAGAACACCAACAGGCCCGATGTGCATGAGGCTGGCTGACAATTAGCTTAATCATTGAAAGTTTGAGTGAGAGTTTGAAAATGATAAAAAATTGTTAAACCAGTGTGGTAAAGGTAGCCTGGTGCACAGTGTTTAATCATCTGTACAATAAAATACAAATTGCTATGGTGTTTCAGCTTTTTTGGGGTTTTTGTAACCTTTGCCATTTTGCGTTAGCCTTTCACTGGACAAAAGGGGCTGGTATCTGGGAAGATTCAATAAGATCACAGTATATGGATCTAGCAGGTATCCGGAAAATATCCGGACAGATGTGATCTTTCAAATAGCCTTTAGTATAGACATATATATTATCTATCTGGATCTGTGTGTTGTGAAATTATGTCATTTTTTATTTTTTATTAAAGCCTGAAAATGTTTTCTGTCATCAGACAGACTGAGAGAGAATTGTTTTAGATTTGAAATAGACAATACCTTGGACAAACATTGCATCAAGCAGAACTAAAAAAGAGACAATATAAAATATTAATAATTAATGTAGATTTTCTCTACAATGACTAGATAATGCAAACATTCTGCTTAAATATTTAGCATTTAAGCAGAGAGGTTTGCAAAGCGTTAGTTTCTATCATTTGTTTCTCAGTCTTATGTCTCTCCACTGTCTCCTCACCTTAGCCACTACAGGCATACAGACATCCTTAGTCTAATTCTGCTAAAGGTCTTTCCTTGTTTGAAACATGAGGAAGGCTTTTTTCCATCAACACAGTTTCTAAGCAATACACAAAAGGAAACTCTTGTGTTTTTCCTCTGTAATATAGCAAGGTCACGACCCTGCTATATAAAATGCCCAGATATGACTTATCTTATAATTTGGTGCTATATAAATGTATGGAATTAATTTTCATTAAAGCTCCTGACATCCACCCAGGGATCTAAGGTCAAGTCATGTTGGAGAATGCCGCTTCTCTCATTAAGCTGTGTGAAATAATTACAGCGTTAAACTTTGATATAGCGCTGGTGCCACTCTGCTTTATAGTGTTGGCTCTCTATGTGAACTATTTCTCACTAAGTTGTCTGCTTTTATCTGCTGACCTTTAAAATGCACTCTAGTTTTTCTGTAATTACATCTAAATTAAAATAACCCATCAACACTGAGATACTTTAATTAATGTCAATATCAATTATGAGAGTCAAAGTATCAACTATTGATATGTTAAGGTACAGAAAAAAACATTTGTTTTTAAGTACAGTAAACAAGCTGTTATCTGAAAGGCAAACAATATTTCAGACAGTAAATAAGAATGCTTATTGCCGTCTCTTCCTGAAGCTAATCAATTAATGTAGGCTACATTATGGAGCAAGAGGTTATGAAATAATCAGGGTTCTAGATGGTCACGTTGTAATAAAGTAACTAAGGGAAATAAGTCGTCCTTCGTCCAAGGTAATTAAGGCTGACATTTAAAAGAGGCCACTCCTGTTGAAGCACGTGGGAGAACGGAGTGAGAGGAGAGGGGCCTCTCTCTAATTGAGTTTGCTGCAGGCTACAACTTTGATTATGCTTTTCTTTTTCAGGGAGTAGATATGTGAAGTGCAACTGAATGAAGCTCTCAGTAGGGATATTGATAGTGGTTTTATTATATAGTAAATCTAAATTTGTGCTTTAAGGAGAGATCCCTGCCTGCAACAAGGTGTGTGGTAAATGTAAAGGCTATGCATTATGAAAGAAATTTCAAATTTGAGCTTGTTTTTTTAAAAACTAGGTCATTACTAGCAGATGATAAATATAGGTTGCTTTATCTATATTTGTTAAATACGTTTTTGTTTTATTGAAGTCGAATGATTCAGTAAAAGAAAGCTTTTACTAAATTAGTCTTATGGATTTTTGGTCTCTGCCTCTGCATCTTCATGTAATCTCATTGAGATTCTGTAATACTCAGATCAAGACTCTACGGGGACCATGCCATCTGTTGCAGGGCTCCATGTTCTCTGTAATTACAGGTGCTTCTAGCTCTGGAGCTTTTTTTATAACATTATGGCCTAAAGTCCCATTCTGTTTCTCGCTCTCTACAGCTATGGCAGACTTCCATGTCCAGCCAGAGTCGGTGCACGCTGAGGAGTCTGGTGTGGCTCGATTCCAGTGTCAGATCCATGGTCTGCCAGAGCCGGTCATTAGCTGGGAAAAAGACAGCCGCCCGGTGGACACTACAGATGAGAGGTTGGGTTGAGCATGGCCTGAGGCTTTCTATAAAACAGTGGGACATTTCATCAATGTGCCTGACATTCTTTTTTACTTTCTCTCTTTTTAAGGTATACACTGCTGCCAACAGGTGTCCTGCAGATTACAGGGGTCCGTGAGGAGGACAGTGGGAAGTTCTGCTGTGTGGCACACAACAGTGCAGGAGTAAAACACAGTGCAGAGGCTCTGCTAACAGTTTCAGGTACTCATCAATTACAGATTTGTATCCCACCAACAATGTTTCCTTCCCACTCTATATAAACCCTCCATGAAACAATATATCCTGTTAAACCACTTATCATATGCTCAGGCGCTAATTCCCCACTAAAGTCCTTGTAATGGTCTCCATGGAGATTGATGCCAGCATTTACCAAATGTATTCACCATCTTAGGAGATACGACCTTTTGTCACATTAGATATAAAAATGTCTCTGTGTTGTAATAACCAAACCAATGCTTATCTGAAATGAAATAGAAGATAAAGGATTTATATATATTTTTATTACTAAATGCATTTGTATCGGTTTGCATTTAGGCTCCTTTAGCAGGAAAGCCATTATTAAAACAAACCGCCTTTAGAAATCCTCAAGAGGAAATATTTCACAGAGCCCACTCCATCATCACCTGGCACAGTTAAGAGAACGACAAGTGTAAAATATGCAAGACATGGTCGTCCGTATTGACTGACAGGCAACAAAACAAATAACAAAAGAAGTCACCAAGAATCCCAAAGCAACTGTGCCACAATTCACAAACCAATTGGGAAGAAATTGTTTGACTATACATAGGACGCCATTATTATCATTTTTAATCTTCATTTCGAGCATTTCATCACACACACAAGAATAAGCGTGGTCACACCAGGAAAAGTATGCCATTTTTTTCAGAACTGATCAGGATTGCCACATATGTACAATTAACATTTCGCATGACTTGGGGTGATTTGAAACATGTTGGTGGTGGCACCATCATGTCAGAGTCATTTTTCAACAGAACAAGACCTTTAAACATTGCTGATTTAGCTAAATCATATCCATGCATTAGAATTACCGATCCGTCAGCCCTAAATCCTGCTGATAATCTGTTGGAAGAATTATTAGCTAATGTTCAAAGAATAGCAAACTACTTCGGATGGTAAATCTGAAACTCTGGGGGTCAATTACCTACTTTACCTCCAGCAGATTGGCATTTATATTTGCTTTAAAACATTAAGCAAAAAATGCATCAGATGCATGACATAATTTGACAACCATGTATTTTTTCCTTGACTTAACAGTACTTTGTATCAATCAATCAAATAATGTTTAAAAAACTATTTTGGTTATAAAGTGAGAAAATGTGAAGGTGTTAAAGTAAGCTGAAAATGTTCAAGAAAGCAGAACAGATCGTACAAATAAATTAGAATGTTATTGAAAAGTTAATCTACTGCATAACTTAATTAAGTGAAGCATATTATAAAGATTAATTACACTAAACTAATTTCAAGCTTTTGTATCCTTTTAATTATGGTGATTTTCTGCTTATTGCTAATAGAAAACATGAAAATTAAGATTAGAAAATGTCATCAGACTAATTAAAAATACATTTTTGGTTCAGAAATATGGACATCAGGAAAATTATGTTTAATACCTGCTTAAAGAGTGTGATTTTCTAAAGGTACTTTGAATTTGATCCAGGCGCCTAATGAGAAGCATGTGCTTATTCATTAAACATGATATATGATAGCTGTGCATTCAGCTAATCCCCGAAGAAGCAATTAAAAATCACAAAGCTATATTATTTTCTTGCAGGCTCCCAGTCGTCTGTTTACAAGGAGCCGGTGATTTTGGTTGGCCCAGAGAATCTTACCCTCACTGTTCACCAGACTGCCATCCTGGAGTGTGTTGCTACAGGATACCCTCGCCCCATTGTGTCTTGGAGCAGATTAGGTGAGTTAAAAAAAAAAAAAAAATCAACAAAGCACAGAAAGGGCTACAGAAGTAATACATACAGCATATCTTTATTTTGAAGAATTATCTGCTAAGGTGAAGTACGTTTTCCTCAGCTGGAATGTGAGAGGCCGCGTCCTGGTGGATTTGTTTATTCCTTGTTGCCCACCGTGTGTAATGCAGATGTGTACACAGAATACATTTCAGAGAGTAAATCTTTTGTGTATACACAAGGCAATGAGACTCAACAATAAGCCTAAGGGCTAAACATTATGCTTGACTCTGTGCGGATAAATACGTGCTTCATCTCATGAAGTTGAACCTCTCTTCGAAGCACAGGCGAGCCTCTGAGTAATTGCCACGAGGTGCTGAGCCAGATACAATTAGTTTCTCCTCCATACATGTTTTTTTTTTTACCTTTACTATCACTCAGAGTCTGTCTGTCAATTTTCCGATGTCCTATCTGTTTTCTTTAACTATAACACAGTCTGTTTTCCTGTCCTAGATGCAAATTGCTGCCCCTCCCAAGCAGTCAGCCGTAATCAGATTGACAGTATTGCCTTACCTAACGCTGCCAGAATGAAATGCTAACACGATGGGATTTCTGTGTATTAGATTACAGCAGGGAGGCCTGGATAAACTGCATAATGAATCTGATAGTTTCACATCCGTCACTCCTTAATGTTAGAGTTAGTTTGTTGCTATTCATTGAACAGCGCCGCCGCCTGCTAGGTTGTGCTCTTTCTTTCCTGACACTAAATTAATTAGTGGCGGGTGGAGGGGAGGTGACTGAGAGGAGAAGGGGAAAAAGAAGGAATACATGCAGCTCAGAGCAAATAAAAACAAAAATGCGGTGAGCGGGGTGCAGAGTTCCCATGGATTGTTAGTTCTTTCTCTACTTAGATTATAAAAATCAAAGAGGAAGATAATTGGACACATAAAAATGTATAAAACTGTGATTTGTTTCACAAAGAGTAATTAGCCAAATACATCAACACAGATGAAACACTCTACTGTAACATTAGCACATTTTAAGGACATTTTACAAGCTTTATAAAACAAAGTTAACACTATTTGGAGCAGATAAGACTGTCCTGAAACTCTGAGAATGTATCAGTGATAAAAACAACAAACAGCCTGAATATTATTTGTGACGGAGTTTTGTAGAACATGGTTATACCTCTTTCACACTGGCAGAAAAAAACGTTTAAACCCGGGAACAGTCCATTGCATGGCAACACAGAGACAAACCATTCACAAACACACTCACACCTAAGGAGAATTTAGAAGAGCCGATTGAGCTAACAGTCATGTTTTTGGATTATGGGAGGAAGCCGGGGTACCCGGAGAGAACCCACGCATGCACAGGGAGAACATGCAAACTCCATGCAGAAAAACCACCAGCCAGGAATCGAAGCCGGATACTTCTTGGTGCAAGGCAGCAGTGCTAACCACTTTTGCACTGAGCAGCCCCATCAGCACACATCCACAACAAAACAAAATAAAACTTAATTCTTAATAAATAAGAATAAGTTGATTGGGTTTGTTTTCCTTCAAAGCACAGGATCAATGTTTTGTATCATTTTTCTATCAATCTGAAGTTAGCAATCTTGTACTTAAAAATAAATGAGATCTGTATCAAACCAAGCATTTAAGTCATGTTATTTCATGTAGCACACATTTTAACACATTGAATGAAAGCTACAGATAGAAGACATGGAAGAGATTAGAACACCACCTTAGCACCATAGCTAATATCAGAGGCAAACCAAACTCATCGTTGGATCTGACACTGCAGATAGGGATCAGAAGAAACAAGTGAGTTTATCATATGATTGCAGTAAACAGAGGAAGCCACGGATAATGTGAGAGAATAGAAGATAATAAGTGTAGTTTTTGTATCCAAAGTTAAAAAGCAAAAGCTTTTCAGTATAAAATTGTACCTATGAATTAAATAAAAAATTTCTTACGGTTTACTGAAGAAAATATAAGCCTTATTGCTGTAAAAAAAAAAAAAAAAATCACAGTATTACAGATATCAATGAAAAGCAGTTCATAACTGGAAGCCGCTGCTGTTAAACACAAATAAAAACTCAGTGACCTTCCTCCTTGCATCTGTTGTATCAGCGGCAGCATTATAATTCTACACCTCACTCACTGTAAAAGCTGCATCCTTGAGGGACAGAAATAGCACTCTCTCTGTCAGCTGGTGGTTGTATTTGTTTATGATGTTTTGTCTTTTTTTCCAATGCTAAATAAACCTTTTTTAATCCTTAGTGCCACACACACACACGTTAATCCTTTACAGTTTATAATTGTATGGTCAAATTACCTCACCGTATATTTACTTCCAATCTTTGTGAAATGCTCTCGTTAATCTTCCATCTCTGATCAGACGGCCGGCCCATTGGAGTGGAGGGAATTCAGGTGCTCGGCACAGGAAACCTGATGATCTCAGATGTTGGCGTGCAGCACTCTGGTGTCTACGTTTGTGCTGCTAACAAACCAGGAACACGCGTTCGCAGGACAGCTCAAGGACGGCTAGTAGTCCAAGGTGAGTTCTGGATAAAACGGTTTTTCCTTTTAGTAGCTCCTGATTTTTTAAATGTGAACGTATAGCTAAGGTCACACAAAACCATATCACTCAGATTCAGGCTGCATGATTACTATAGCATTACCAGAGCCTTTTATGCCTTAAGCCGAAGTAGTGTCTCAACCATGATAAATATGATCTCTGTGCGACAAGTGTGCTTCATGTAGGTGTTCTTTAATCTAAATTTCTGAGCTAGTGGGTGGTTCCAATCTCTCAAACGTACCTTTTTTTTTTTTTGCATATCTCTACCGTAAAGGAAAATGCAGTCCTGTCTTACTCTTTTAAATACATTTACTACCAGACTATAGGCAGAAGTAAATATTAGATTTTTGTGTTCCAGGTTGTTTAAGATGCATGTCTGTATACAGTACCTCTAACAGAAGAGCAAAAAAAACATACTTACATGTTATTTTTTATAGCCAACCCAAATCATTAGCCTCATAAGCATAGCACTGTACAATATAAAATAGATTCAAAGAGGGCAAATTACTCAAAAGGTTAGGATGCAAATCTTTAGTGATGGCCAAGCTGAAATGATAAACTTTATGGGTAATTATTGAGCATTACCCATCAATCCATTAACATTAGCTAACAAAAGATTAGTAGGTAATCATATCTGCAGGATGACATGAACAAGTCACTTTTCTAAATCACTCTGTAAGACTGTATGTAATCACTCAAACACAGAATGGAGATAAGAGCAGCTTTTAATAGTTTTAGCCATTAAACAGGAGCATTCTATCAAATACAGAGTGTTGCATTTATGGAGTTATGTTTGATTCCATCTGTTATGGAAAATAGCTTTTTTCACATAGTGAGAGCAAAAAGCCTCCGAGTGATGAATCCACCTGACAGTGGATGGCTGGTAAAATAGAAGTTTTATACTGAGAAATATTGATTCTATGAACATAGAAAGAAGAAAAGTACAACACTTTTAAATTATTTGAAGGAGAAAAAAAAACATTAATAGCATTCCTTGTGTCATTATACTAGTAACTAAAAAAGATACAATTCTTCTTTTATAACCCTTTGTATCCATAGCTTTAAATGACTTATTTTTGTTTTTCCTACTAAAGTTCTCATAGGATATTCCCTCACTTTATAAAGTAAATATGAGCCGTGTATGAAACCAAATGATCCATGATATAGTAGATCTTATTTCTAATGAAGATTTGCTTATTATGTTTTTCAATGAAGAAAAATTATTGTTCCTTATTGAAAACATATAATGCCTGCAATTAAAAATCTTTATATTCAAAATTTTTGGGAAAGAATTACCTTGACTAAATAATGTGAGTTCAATAAATAAATAAATAACTGCATTTGGTTTAATATATTTGTGTAAGTGTCTTATCATAAAATCTGTGTGAATTTACTCTATCAGGGTTTTTTGTGGTATGCTGCAGTGGTTATCAGAGAAATTAAGTGCTGTATTACTTCCCACATCAATGTGAAAACAAATGGCAGTATTTTAACCCTTTGAGCCCGGCGGCCCATCTTACACCTGCTCATGTTGATCTATTTATAGAAATGGCCAGAACACAGTCATGTGGTGTTTCATCCACATGTCTTTCAAAATGGGCCTTAAAAATGTCTAAAACATGTTTCATCATTGAAAACTAGATACTCAAACCTTTGCAAAGAGGGGTGGTGGAGAGGTGATTGTGCGACCATTTTAGGTGATATAACCGGCATGCGTTACATAGGCTTACTCTGTTATTCTTATTTTCTATTCAGTTTGGTGATATTATTGGTAGATTTCAATGTAACGACTGCTAAATCTTAGGAGCAAAGTCTCCAATAATGTAAATCAGCATATTAGTCTGGCCAGATTCCCTTTTATGAGCGGAAGAATGCATTCGGCACGATTTGGCCACTTTTGGCAACACTGTGCCAAAATTACATTTTCCTCCTAGCACACTGCTCACTTAAACCTTTGTGGAACAAACATGCTTCAACTTCTTCAGTCCGAATTTGCTTGAGTTATAGTCAAGATGTGGATCTATAAAGTTGAGGGTTCAAATGGGGTTTCATGGTGTTTTGCAATGTTTATTTTGGAAAAAAAAATTGGCAAGGCTAAATATTTTTCTTTGTTTAATCATCTTTAAATCAGACATGGTGACATTTAAAATAGTGGTTCCACCTGAAAAATACTCCTCAATGCCTTTCTGTCATACAAATACAAACAGTTGTATTTCCAATTTATAGTTTGGGAGCTGTACTAGCTTTAATTCAAATATGTAATTTCAGGCTGAATTTGCTTCTAAGATCCTTTGGGCTTAAGGGAAAAAGCATTTAAAGACATTAAAGCTGAATTCTCCCACAAACGGTTACATCTGTTGTTTTCTTATCCCTCAGTCCTAATCACTGTTCATGATAAGAACTAAATGGGTCCTTGTCCACAGCCTTGATACCAGTTTGAAATCATATTTCTGACTGTAAATAAGGGAAACTTAAAGTAAGAAGCTATTTATGGTTCCCATTTCCTTTTACATACTTCAACTTTAAATGAATGACATGTTGAAAATGTTCCAGTTTCATTGTATTTATTTAATCGGGACCATTAGGCCTGCAAAGAAATGTGTAATTATTATGACGCTTTCATGCCTTTTAAAAATAAGGTTGCTTTATTTCATCCGTATTTGCAAATGTACCCTTTTCATTTTGAATCATCTGCTGTCTTCTATATGGTTATGTTATTGTAGGCATTTTTTTTCTCTTTTTATGTTTTTTTTTCCACACCCAGGGCAGCCTTCTCATTGCATTTCACTTAGAGCAGATACAGCAAAGACCTTTGTTTGTTCAATCGCGTTTAAGCTTACAGCAAGGTCATCTTTAACAGACATTGTGTTTATGTGCTGTAAAGGGAACTGTATGCATGTCTGAGTGTACTTTTATTCTTTCATAAAATAAACATTAAACATTTGAAAACTCAAATTAATAGTTAGCCTTCATCCCTTTGGATTTGCCTCGTTATGTACCACAAAAAATGGTCATGATCGTTTGCTGTTTGTTTGTTTTCGCAGTAATAAGTACTGTTCTTTGAAGGTGTTTGATGAAAGCTAAGAAAGATCAATGTTTTTAACATTTCTTACATGTAATGGAGCCAGGTGTAGGTGGCTGTGTGCATTAATTGTTAACAATAAAGAACCAGCCAGCCTCTGCTTTGCTCATGCATTGATCAAATGAACCCCACTTTGCTTCAGCCCATCATGGTATTGATCCTGATCGATATTTCATTTCATCAAGCTGTCAACTCTAAGGCACGCTCCTACCTAGCTGGGGACTGCATCTGAAAACTATAGATGTTGATTATCTGTCAGTTCTTTTAGTTCTTGTCAATGATTTGTGAAAACAAAGGTGTCCTGTTAACTTCAGACAAATATGTGTCTTAGTCCTAGTTTAATATGAGGAAACAATATTGCACGTCTTTGAGGAATTGCAGCATTTGTTTGTGGAAATAAGGCAGCTGTCACATCTGTGGAAAGAACGTTTCCTATTCTCTTGTATTTCCTATACCTATTTAAAACACAAGTTCAGCAGTCTAAAACATGAAACTCTAGATGATTGCAGGGCTTTAGCATATCAGCTTATACACTTCCTCAGAAGTCATGTCACGATAGACTTAGGCTCATTTTTTATATAAAGAGAAACTGAAAGAGGAGACAAACTGTTAGGGCCGGCAGTGAAAAGAAAGAGCAAGATGGATGACTGGTGCAGATGATCTGACCCACACCTTTAGAGGTGCAAATCAATATCATTCTGCGCTCCTGCTGATCTCTGCCTTTGAGTAGTCAGCTTACAAAAAAACAAAAAACTTCAAGTGAAAAAAATGCCTATAAGGCTTGAAAGCAGAGAGACAAATGAAAGAAACATCTCATGCTGCAAGCTTCCTCCTTAATTCAACTGCCTAGAGGCACCTTCGCTTTTTCATTGGAGGAGACGGAAAAGCATCAGATAATATTTGGTGTAGGAGGGAGGGAACAATAATAAAGGTTGAACAACTGGGAGGAAAAACAAACAGGAATCGAAAACAATCTGAACAAAGAACAGAATACTGGCAAAACAACAACAATAATACCAACTATATTTGTTGTTTTGTTCTTATTCTCTACTTTTGATATTGACAATATATCACTTGAAAATACCAAAGTGTTCGTATAATCAACCTTGTAAAGACAGTTTTTGTGCAATTAACTGCTGGAGTAAATGATGCCCCTGGCTCACTTCTTTATTGCAAAGGGTTATTGAAAGTGATATTTCTTCATATCTCCAAGATGGTTGCCTCAGTTGTTCTTAAGACAAACCAACATCTCATTTCATCATCACATACTCACTAAAATACTAAATATGTTCATCTTGGATTTTTGCTTAGTGTTAACTATGTGGCTATAAAGAAGTGTAATTTTAACTTCAGCTACAGTAGTTCAAACATATGTTTATTTTATATTTGCATATAGGTACTATATATACTCAGGCTTAGCTTTTGATATACATCCAAAGGTCCTGTTATGTAAGATAAATTTAGTTATTTTTAACCGTTACATTTTCTTTTAAAATGTTGTAAAAGAGAATAAGTATGTTGACTGAATTCCTGCCAGCCCAAAACTATATGAGGGTATTATTAAAAGATAAATTACTTCATGGTAAACTGTAAGTTGGCTGTAAGGTTAGGTTGCATCTTTTTAAATTTTCTACGGCATCAGTGCCATTTATTTACAAATTAGAGGACACGCAAGTGGCCAGAGAGAAAAAAGGGAATAACATGCAGTTGCTGTAGGCATGGATTCAAATCCAGGACAGTTGCACTGAAAGCAACTAGTCTTAGACTTATACAAACCTTTTCGTCATTTTGTATGTACAGAGTGTATAGCAGCAGCGCTGGGATGAAATGTCTTTAATGAAGGGAAGAGGAGCACCGATGATCCTCTCTGCTGTTCTCACTAGTCTCCTCACGTACTTCCAATCTGAGGCGCTGCAGCCTCCACACCACCCAATAAGACAGCTGGTCGGGCTCTCTATGGTGCTTCTGTAGAAGGTGGTGAGGATGGGTGGGGGCAGCTAGTATCTGTACATCAGGCACCTAACCCATGGTTATTTAAGTGATGAGGAATACTTAAAGAGATCACTTAAGTGTAAAATAAAATAATCTTTTGTGCAGGTGTCTTTGATCATCCCATGCATGACTATTGTATAAAGCAGTAGTTGCTGATCTATGTTGGTTGTTACTATGCTGAGTGAATGACAGTAAGCATAAGATGCAATGTCATTATTAAAATCACACCCAGAAGAATCTCACAAAGGACTACCCATATCTGAAAAACCAAAACAGGCTTTCTATAAGACAATTTTCCTTTGCATAGTGAGATGTATAGTAATTCATATGCGGTCAGTTTTACTTCTACATGTAAGCGTACAGTTTGTGGGCTGTGGGAAAAACGTATTTTTGGTGTGTATTAATATTACTGACCTTTTTTTTTTGCAGTCATTCACCCACACTAGGTGTATTTTGCTCTCCTTAGTTTATTCTATGTTCTGTAAAATATATTTTAGTGTAACCTTGTATTCTTATGAGCATTCTTCTAATATTTTCCAATAATGTTGAGGCCAAAAGTAGCCACAGGCAATTATCCAAAGGGAGCAAAATCACATACAAAAAAAACAAAAAACAAAAGAAATATGTAAGATATTTTGGAGATATTGCAAGCTAACACTATTTAAAAGTCTGCTTAAAATCACAAAAATAAGAAGCAGCACTTTTTATTTCATTACCCTGTCAACAGTGGAGTATAAAGCTTATAAATATCTGTTTACCAATGACGTGTTTTTGTTACACTTGGATAAGATAACGGACTGGGCACTGAATACAGGCGAGGGTATAAAAACTACATAAACATAAAAATTTGATTAAGCAAAGTAATATAAATGTAAGACATAATTAGCTGAAAAACATATACACATAACTATAAATTATAAATGTGAACAAAATTTGCAATTATTTAAGGCAAAGGATTGTTGTTGTGAATTAGGTTTATGTTGTCTTATATCTGTCTTCCACCCTTCTTTCTTCCCTACTCACACGCCTTTTCTTTTTACCTATTAGAGCATTGATCCTGTGTCTTTCATTGTTTAGGTAATTGAGCTTTGCCTTAATTATAGATTTAAACCCAGTATTTACACCTCAGTCCTATACCTTAGGAACTTATGCCTTTCTCACTCCTATTTGCTCTTTTATTCCTACCTTGACATCTCAGGATCAATATTAAATCAATATTTTACATATCTGACAATCCCCCCATCTTACCAATGTCTGGGGTTTAACCAGTAATGTAGCTTGATTAGATTTTCGATGTCTTTCTTCTTTCAGCTCCAGCAGAGTTTGTGCAGCCTCCACAGTCCATCTCTCGACCAGTCGGCACCACGGCCCTCTTTACATGTCAGGCACAGGGTGAGCCTGAGCCTCAGCTCACCTGGTTGAAGAACGGGCAGGTTCTGGAGCCAGGGGGACATGTCAAATTCAGGAACAACAACAGGTAAAACTAAATATTATACAGTTGTTATATGATGGCAAACCTTTCCTTGCTTAGTTTATGAGTACGGTGTAGATAAAATGTTGCTAGAATTAATTAAAATGTCAACAGCAAGTCTCGACTTTAAATTATCTGCTTACCTGATGACATGGAATATATCAGTGTTTTATTCTATGTAATACCGGTAAGTAAGCATAAGTTGTTTTCTAAAAGAACTTACTGGAAATCTGATTAAAATAAAGTTTCTTATAAAAGCCTCTAAACCTTTTAATGCCACTTGCCAGTGGTAATGTCAGCTTAATGGTCCTCAAGGTTTATGCCTAAATGACACGTTTTTCATCATCACAGTGTGTATTCAAGGCTCCCTCTGGATGCTTCCGCATTCACAGAGCACTAAATATGCAGGGTCTGAAAAACTAGAGTTCTGCGCTTCATACATTTACTCTTTTTCAAAACCCACTTTACACTATTCATGGCCACCTGAGGGCTGGAGCCTCTTCCATTTATCCCTGGAATACATAGTAATCTAATTTTTTTGTATAAATTTAAACCACTGTATTAAAGGTATGGTGGAGGATGTTCTTTTTCCGGTTGGTTCATCAAAATAAGTGGTTCTGCTAATAATTAGTCATTCTTGTGTTATGTTTATATAAGGCAGTCCTATGTGCATTTTCACTTACCAGTGGTGAGTCTGACAGCGGAAAATTTGCAAATCTTCTTTTGGAAAGTAAGCTTGTATAAGCGAACAACAACTTTTAAACAGAGCATGCACGAGGAGAAATGGGCTCATGCACGCTCTCACACGCATTTAGTAGATGTTCCCTCTTTGGTGTGGGTACAGTGTTGTGCATGTGGTCTTTGAAAAAATTGGCTAAAATCCTCCTCTATATCTTGACATTTTCTTCTTTTAGTTGAAAACTAAAATTTTATGACTATTGCTAAAATGCTAAATTGACCTTTTTGTTCTGTGAAAAATAATTGTCTCCAGTCCACCACCCCCCAAAACCACTAAGAATATTAAAAATCAGCTATTTGTTACTTCACAATAAAATAATTGATGTTCTGCTCCTTTTATATACATGGTTAAAATCTTTATCCATCTGTTTTGTTGCCATCCTTTCGCTATCATCCTGAGTGACAATTTGAAATTAAAATCTAAACTATGATAGGGCAAAATAGTTTAATTTTGAAATAAATCTATTAAATGAGACATGCAGAAGGAAAGTACACTCACACTCTGCTGAAGTGAGTGAAAGCAGCAGGCATATCCATTGCTCACCTACATTTTTGCGTTCCAACTTGGTGTCTCCACTCTCTATTAACAAGACAAATGGAATGAGAGAATGTTAAAGGCAGAAAGAGGACAGGAAAGAAATAGATGAGAAAAGCCTGACTGAGATGTTGAATTGAAAGGCAAGTAATAAATGAGTGCCTTGCAGAGAAACGATGAGGCTGCATGAACAATAAATAGGTGAAAAGCGAGAGACTTGAAAGATGGAATCAGTAGTTGGAGCATCACTTTTTTTTCTCTTCCTTATGTTACAGATGACCTGGTATAATATGAATCGCATGCACCACAACTGCCCTCTGTGATCGGTTACAGAGGCAGACCTTAGCTTGAGTTCCCCCATTAGCTAATGAGCTCATAAACTCAGCTGGTTGGCCAAGACATGCAATCAGCTGGGTAGAGAACAGAGCAGCTTCAAGAGCATCTTAAGACTGTGTCATTGAATGGCACAGCAGGAGGAAAGAACATGAAATAATGTCAGTCCTTTTCACAGTCCAGTGTGGTAAGCTATTTAGAATCAGTTTTACATGGCTTTGATAATCTACATTTTGTATTAAACCTTTTAATGATGGTATATATGAGGATAATTAATTTTTTACCTAGCTAGGGATAAAGGTAAAATTAATTTAAAAAAAGATTTTCCTCTAAAGAACTATAATGGCAAAATGTTTGCAAAGCCTTCTCTGCAGAAAACTTTACAGATAAATCAAATAAGATCAGAAATGTCCATGCTAATAATAGCATCCAAAAAAATTCATAATATAATTTCTACAAATAACTTATTTCCAAACGTCCAAACCTAGTCACACTAGATGGTTGAATTATGTTCTGACTAATCTAGCAAACTGCAACTCGAGCAAAGTTTCATAGAAACTCACTCTGTTGCTGGAGAAAGCATCTTTTTGAGAGTTTTGTTTCCTCACTGCACAAGGAAAGCAGGAGTGAAGAGAAAGAGGCATGCTTGATGCTGATTGGCTGAGGTGTAAGGTGGGTTGGTGTTCACCATGCACTACAGGCACAGTGAGACGCATGGTGCAAAAAAAATCCAAAGTTAGCAGTGCTATAATTCATGTTACAATTTTTCCATTTATTAATTATGAATCATTTTAGATTTAATACTTAAACTAAAAGGGAGGGCATGGTGGTAAGGTGGTACGCACCTTTGCCTCACAGCAAGAGGGTTCTGGGTTCAGGTTCCGAGGGAAACAGGACCTTTCTGTATGGAGTTTGGATGTTAGTCCCTGTCTGCATTGAGGTTCTCTGAGTTCCTCCCACTGTCCAGAAACCGGCATGTTAGGTTGATTAGACATTCCAAATTTACCTTAGTAGTGAGTGTGCGTGGTTGTTCATCTTTGCATGTCTCTGTGTGGCCCTGCGGTGGACTGGTGGACCATCCAGGGTGTACTCCCCCTCTCTCCCATTGACTACTAGGATAGGCTTCAGTCCCCCCCACGAACCTATTAGGGAATAAACGGTTCCGATAATGAATGGATGGATGGACTTAACTAACATTTTTTAAAAAGTTTTAATAACAGGAATGTCTTGTGAATTGATTTACTTTTAAATCATGAAAAGCGACTGCATAGTTACTTAGTAATTAGTTACTTTGACATTCCATTACGTCCTGGAATAATTTACTTCTTACTCTTAAGTGCTTTCTTTTTTTAAGGGGTTGATCTGATAATAATATGTTAATAAATTACTCCTCATTCAGATTCGTAATCCATACACTGAAACAACAGAAAGGATGATGCAGGGTTAAGCCCCAGTGACAGTAAAGGAGAGCTGACTTTGTGCTCTTGTTGAATTTGTCGCACCTCAAAAGACCCTGTCACATGAAGTGGCTCACAGTCCCCAACACAAACAGACGTGCTGCTGTGTAAGGCCTTAATTATCCGCCCTGAATGACCAGGTTCCTGTGAAACATGTTTTTCAAAGCCTTTGTTAAAGCTGTTGCTAATTATGTATTTTAGGGCTCACCTGAACTTTATGTCTCCTAAGTAGCAATGCTTGATCAGCCAATCTATACATCCTGTGATTTCTCAACCTAAAAACATAACAACGTGAAAGCCTGCTGGTATTGTTTTAAAGTGATGCTGCTGCTGACAATGGGAAATATTCCATGTGTAATGTTTTAAGTGAGTACATGAGTGACTTTAAATATTGTTCAACATCCGGCTTTCACACTGATCTGGGAGTTTTATCATTTAAATTGTAAATTTTCCCTTCTTTTATGTATGTTCTTGTTTTTTGGTTAGTGTTCTCCCTCTATTCACCCTTGTATCCCTTCCTGCCCCCCAATAAGAAGAACTGTGGCCTAAGCATTGGCCTTGACCTTTGGCCTGCCTGTAATCAGTCATATCCTTGGGCCCTTCCTTCCTTTCAGGCCACAGACAGCTCATTTCTCCCTCCCTACCCCCTCTACCAGCAACTCTTCCTCCTGTTTTCTCTTTGTCCCCATATTTTTCCCCTTTTCACTGGTGCTGAATCCAGAACGTCCCTGCTCCCTTTTGATGGGGCGCCGCTCTGAAACAACAGAGGGTAAACATAGACTAAGCAGCTGAACAACAGACCCCGAAACCCCACTATCAGCTACCCTTCTGCCCTGACCCACTGCCTCATCCGTCAATCTGTGAAGTGACCTCAAACTGATGAGTAAATGATGGTGTCAGCTTGTCAGGACGGAGCAGCTTGGTTTACGGAGTTTACGACAAGCAAGCAGCCTGAATTCCAGCCGAACACCTCCCATATTCTTTCTTCTCTGTCACTCAGACGTTTCTTTTGTCCTTCGCACATTGTGTACATTCAGAGTCTGATGTTGCATATCAATGTGAGCCGTGTGATTGGAATAATCATTTGAATTGCAAAACTGACCCCACTGAGTTGTGTCTCAAGAGAATAAAACGTAAAACACAGATGTGTTGTTGGTATGAGAGCAAAATTATGGAATGAACTTAATAATTAAATTTAAAAAAGCATTGAGAGGAATTTTAATGAAAGCTTTCATTTTTGTTTAGGCGAGTCATAAATTAACATATGGGTTCTAGGCTGTTATTTTTTTGGGAAAATGACTTTTCCAATCTAAGGTTAGATTATTTTAAAATGACAAAATGTTTATTTTTTCATTTTTTATATTCACCTCTTCACCATCGTTGATCGTGCCATTTGATTAAACAGACACCTCGCTTCATGCATTAAATATGAACATTTGTCATTTATTTTCTCTGAAATGATGCTTCATCAATTCAGATATTATGAATCCCATAACAGAAATACAAGGAGACATTCCCTGGATTTTAAATTTCACCAGGGTTAGTAAATATCACTGGCAAGCATTGAAGTTAACAACCTTTAAGAACTTGAAAGCCAGAAATTAATAAAAATACATTAATATTAGCTTCTGTTGATAGGAGAAATTTTCACCAAAAACAAAAACAATTTGCCGCTTCCACTTGCTTTCTGACCTACAGCCGTTCAAGCACTCTTATATGTTCCTGTTCTATGTTATGCATGTTCACTTCATTTTAAACCTTATCCTAAAAGTTTTTAAGGCCATGTGTGAAATTTTGCAAGGTGAACATCAGCAGGATATGACCACACATCTGTGACTTGTCACAATGCTTTGAATGTTACTGTACCTTGTCAAATGAAAAGAAAATGTTCTCCCCTTTCTCTACACCCACTCAGGGGGCCCATCAAACCCTGGTGGCACCGGTAGTGATTTCAGTGGGGCCTCCTTAGTTTTCCTGCTCCTCTGGCATCTGTTCAGGCTGCTTGCCTTCAAACACCCCATCCATTGCAGATATAAAAGACTGTCACAAATGTGATGGTTGATTGGCAAGCTGAGGGCTAGTGTACAGCCACCTTCAGGGTCAGAGGTGAGATTGGTTCCACCTCTTTCAGCTGATAACTTTACAGATTGAATCCACCTGGCATCCTGGAGCTGAAAAATAACCGTTTGACCTATTCTTAAGCACATAACTGTGTCCGAGCTCACCCCTTTTGAAAAAGAAATAGAATGATGTAACTCTGCATTATTCTTATTGACCCAGAAACTGAACCACAAACGCTGTTTGAGTCCTGAGATAACACTTTTTTCCATCACATCTTGTCTTAAAATCCAGAAGATGATGAAATGTAACCCTTTAGGCTGCCTTGCTGTTTCTTCTTGGTTGAAGCTTTTGGCATTTTGATAAATTTTGTTTTTAACACATAAAGGATGTATCCTGTTCTTAAAAGAGAGTTGCTTGCCAGAATCTTACTAACAACAGGCAGCGGATACAGGAGATACTTTGTGAGGGTGTCACAAACTTCTGTTTAAACTTAAAGCAAAGCAGAAGTAAATTCAGCTTTTTAACTAAAAAGTATATCTCTGATATTTTTAAATTTCATATTCATGTCTTTTTTCTGGATTCGATTGGAATTCTGTATAACTAACTGCTTCTCATATCGTTGCTTGCTCATTGCAAGGCTGTTCTCTGCATAACACACAGTAAATAATGCAGAAACAACCTTGGCTTAAAATAGAGGAAAGACACATATGAAATCATAGGTCCTCACCTCTATAGAAAGGAAAACGTTTTCATATGAGGAATGGTTTGTGTCTTCCTTATACAAATAATTATTGTCTACATCTGGAACCTGTAACAGACAAACCTTTCATCTAAAAAAAAATTATAATAATATATATATATACATATATATATATATATATATATACATATATATATATATATATATATATATATATATATATATATATATATATATATATATATATATATATATATATATATATATATATATATATATATATATATATATATATATATGCAGTTTGCATGAGTGAGGACGGTCCATACATTCTGCTGCTGTCTGTCACGCAGGAATTTGTGTCACAAATCTTTTTGCCCTCACTCACCAGAGCACAGGGCTTTGTGGATTTGACAGAAGAAATTGTCCCATTTATATTTTATACTGTACCCTCCACGTCTCCTTAGAGATTATGCAAATATTCTAATTTCATTTGCATATATCTAGGTTTGGAAATTTATGAAATAGCTTAGTGATTCACGGTATTACAAGCCAGTTTTACTATTACAAACACTACAGTAGGTCAGATATATAAACAGATTCTTCTTCTTAAAAAGATAAGGCTGTTTGTATTGTTCTATTGCATTAAAAAGTTTATTTGTGGCAAAAATACATTTGGTTTCTCATAAATTGTTTCATCGTCTTAAAAAGCTTTTTATCAAAGTTTTGTTTTACACATAATTGGCTATAAGATGATAAGAGCTTGGAATAAAAATGAGTGGAATAGGAATGTTATGATAAAATAGATAAAAATGTGCCACTTTTTGCAGAGGAAATGCACCGTGGCAGATATTTAAAAATATACAATGAAAACAAAATCACTTTGATAGTATTCACTTGTGGTGACAAATTATCAGGTTTCAGTTTGATAAAAATACAAGCCTATACAACAACACAATATGACCACGCTGTCTGTATGTGTATGTGTGGATGTGTGCTCAATTTTTCAGTGTTGCATATATAAGGTCATAAGTCTTGAGTGTATGCGCAGCAACACTTAGTGATTCCACAAGGTTATGTGACATTCCTACTGGTGGCATTACTTCAACATGATAGATTGAAATGGTCCACAGCTCAGCGGTCCACATTCTGACTCACCTGGAACTGTGTCCTCATGTATCCCAGCATCATTTATTTATTATGGCTGCCATCTGACAGAAAACACAGCCTTTCTACTGTAGTAACACCAATATAGTTTGTTAGAAAATTATTGAATAAAAATCTCAGGGACAACATTCTACACCTGCAGGTTTTTTAATAGCTTACAGAGCTTTGCAAAAATATTTACACAGCATATGCATTTAATAAGAATCTAAGGTTATATTTGTAGCCAAATTAGTGCAAAATTGTTAAGTAGAATGGAAATGGTAAATTGCACTTTGGTCAGGAGACTTGACCATAGTGCTTTACACTACATTCGGTCATTCACCAGTTTCCTCACACATTGATGATGGCAAGTTACATTGTAGCCACAGCTGCCCTGGGGCTCACTGACAGAAGTGAGGCTGCCATAACAGGAGCCACTGGGCCCTCTGAGCACCATCAGAAAAATCGTAAAACAATGCAGTTCTATAATTTATTTGTGTTCTCTTGGTACTTTTAAAGGAAAAGTCCAGACAGCAAGGAATAACCAATGGGTCATTATTTATACCTAAAACTTATACGTTTGCGGTTATATAATGAATTTAGCATTAATTAGTAAAAAAAATAAAAACAAAATTTTTTGTTGCAATCACTGAGCGGCCATTTTACACAAATATAGTAACACCTCACTCCTCACATCTTCCAGCAGTGACGTCACGGTGCGGTAAGGCTAACGCCATTCTGCCCATTTTACAAGCAAAATCAGTGGGAACTACTAGAAACATCTACAATCAACAACAGTTATTTAAGATTTCAAGAAGACTACATCATTAAAATTCACCAGAGCTATAGTTAAACTGACAATGCCCACGTGCATGGCAGTTGGATGTTGTAATACATCGGGTAAAAGTGAAAAAAAAAAAATTTGTTATTTCACCTTTCCTTTGTGCTGGATGTTTCTGGTAAAGCACATTCAAATTAAATTACTCTTAATTAAAAACACTTATCATTTATTGAGAAGTATTTAATGATTTCATACTCAAAGTACTTAAATTTCCTTTAAATAAAAAAACAGTACAACTAATTGTCTTTAAGAAATACTGTAATTTGTACATATAATCCACTCCTTACTTAATATCTGTAAAAAGAAAAGAAAAAAACTCTTCTGTGAAGTACTTAAAATGTTTTAAGCAAAGATTATTGAACACAACGAACAGGTCAAAGGTAAAGTTTTGTGGATTTTTAAAGCAGGACCAGGTTAAAAAGGGAATACTACCCTGTGACCATCTCAAAAAGGATTCTTCTGCTATGGCCTAAGAATTTTGTAACCAAAGCCATGATATAAATTCACCAAGAAATCACCTGCAAATCTTGAAAACTGCTGGAAAAACAAGATGAATAGCCAAGAAAATGTCAAAAAGATTTAACTTATTGCCCATTTATTTATATAATTTATATTAAATTTATTTTAAAAGATTAAAACACCGTACATCCTTTTACCATTCACATCAGTTATTTTTGTATTTTGGTGCATCAGTTTGTTTTTGTAATATGACAAAATTTGAAAAGGTTCAATGGGTGTGAATAATTCTGTTATCTAATCAAACAAGTTGATACGCAATGTTAATGTAATGCTTCAAATTTTCTGAAGTAAGAACTGGACTCCTCAAACTATTTATAAATATCCAAGCTTCTCCCCTCTCTCTTCCTTCTGCAGCACTCTGACTATATACAGCATCAGTCAGGAGGATGAGGCCATCTACCAGTGCATCGCTGAGAACAGTGCCGGCTCTACTCAGGCCAGTGCCCATCTCACTGTGCTCTGGGCTGATGGACTGCCCGGTGTGCCCACCCATGTGCAGGCTGAGGCGCTCTCTCCCACCTCCATTCAGGTGTCCTGGAAGGAGCCTGACCAGAACACTCAAGACATCATTGGATATGTGCTACACATTCGCAAGACATCAGGTAAGCCCTAAGAATTGTCATAAGATAAATGCTAGGAAATAGGGTAAACAGAATATTTTATATGCCAATTAAAGTTTTTATAAAATGTAATATTTTATGTAGTTTTCATTTAATATACTTGCACAACATTTTGATTTTGAAGATTTAGAGATAATTAAATGTTTTCATTTTGAAAAATCTGATATTTATTGTTGAGCATATAAAAAAATTATCAAATATAAAAAATAAAAAAAACTCAATCCTCTAACAAGGCTCAAACTAGTGAAATCCAGTTTTTTTGTCTTTTTAACTTAACTACTAGAAATGTTTTTGTGGGCTCTTTTATGACAGACAGGTTCTGTTTACAATAAGAAAAGCCATGATTTATTGTGTGATCTGATTAAAAATTTAGAGCTTTAAGTAGTTTTGAATATATTCAGGAAACACTGGTATCCAATCCAACTGTGTTCTGACACACATGTGGCAGCATCTGTTCAACACAGCATATGTAATTGCATTTTGGGCTACGGCAGAGGAGAGGATCTGCAGGGATCTCCTATTTATGTGCATCTTGATTGAATACATTTTATGTAAAAGTGAGTTTTAAATGCATCTCTTGCTATAAACTGCCTGACCTATTTTGTCTTTATTTTTGAATCAAAAGTGAGCTAAAAGACTTTGAGTGCAGAGCCAATGCTGTGAGGTCATTCTTTTGGCTGCTGCTTCAGTCTTTCAAATGAGATTTTAATTCTGCTCAGAGCTCGACATGAAGCGTAGGAGGGCTCAAAACATGAGCTGTTGTACCCACACGCACAGAGCCATTTATTGTGTTAAGATAAACTTAGAGGTTGTCACTATACATATAATTTTTCATTTAGTGTTGAATAACCACACAAAAAAATACAAATCTTTTAGACTTTACGGCTGCATTTTGGTTCCCAAAAAGATTGATGACAAATAAACACAAACTTCTGGTGTTAAAATCCATTAACTTGTTTGATATATAGCGTGTGGTTCAAGCGATGAAATGCTCGTCAAAAACAACCATCACTATAACTCTAATAAATCTTAGGCACATTGGAAAAAGCCTTACGCAGTTTGTTCCCCCTTATTCATTGTGAGTTAAAGATCAAAGCAATGTATTGCAAAGGGATTTTGTAAAATGGAAGAATGCTATGAAGATATTTCTAGCATAAAATGATGCACACTAGTTATTGGACCATCATATCATGCATCAAATTCAGAACTCAGTCTGTTCACAGCTTTTGGATTAGTGTAGATGTGTGTGACCTCCCATTTCTACAGACTCCTTCATTCGTGAATGCTTTTTCGGTCAGAAATTCTAATCAATTTGCTAGTCCCTTTGGCTTCGTGGCAGTGCAGCATGATGGACAGCTGTAGAGCTGATATTAACCTCAGTGCTTCACTTGGATTGATGAATAGGAGCCCAGAGAAGGCCCACCTTTGGGATTTGCTCTAATTATCAGTAGATCGTTTGGCCTAATTGGTTAAGAGATGGGCGTAGATAGAAGTTATGGCTGGCTGGGTCTGAAAATGTTAGAAGATGTGGGTCTTGGAGATGGACCCAAATGCAGACAGGCAGTTAAAGGCAAAAAATGGCAAGTTAAAACTTGAATTTCTTTAAATATGTTAAAAATGCTCTCATACAAAACATGGGTTTAAAAAAAAAGGCTAACATGAACATTAAGATGGCTTGGCGAGGTAAACCAGAAGTAAAACGGCATGAAACCTAGGATTTACCTGTTAAAGGTAAAATCAAACTGACTAGTATATAAGTGGTGGCAGACAGGTGAAAGCAAAGGATGGTTAGCAGGTAAACTGAAGTGATAGAGAAAACAGGAAAGAATATGACTGAATGGGATCTTGTTAACTGCTCTGACAGGAAAAGAAAAAATAACAATTCCAACTGCATGTGTAAATTCTCATTCACCCGCGTCACGGCAGCTGATTGCTGCCAATTTAAGCCTGTTTTGAGGAAATAAACACATAAACTAAAAAGGGTGGAAGAAAACTACTTGTAACATAAACACTGAAAAAGGCAAAACCAAAATAGCAAAATATGCAGGAAACACAACATTCTTCAAGTAACGAAGTAAAACCTAAGGAAAAACACCAAACATAAACGATGATCTCAAAAACAATATTTTAAGACCAGGATAAAATAACAGAGAAAATTAAAACATAGAATAAAAAAAGATCTTAAAGAACATAAAATCTAGATAGAAAAGCAATGGAAATAGTTTCACTTGAATGACTACTGCCTGTACACCATTGTTTTACTCACCCTAAGATTGACCCTATCTCTGAATCTTCAGTCGAGATTAGCCAGTAACTCATAGGAAAAAAAAAATTTGTCAAACCAGCCAAATGTTTATATGTATCATATCTCTCCCTTATTTTAATTTCATCTCATTTTCATTGAAACCATTTTCCAATTGATCTTTGATCATTTATCTCCAGAATTGGATTATTTTAAACTCTAACAGCCTTTTCTTCTTCAACCATCTTCTCTCTTTCAGATCCACTTGAAATGGAGTATGAGGAGGCGGTCAGTAAGGTGACACTGCAGCAGGTCATCCGCGACCTGGAGCCCTCCACCAGTTACACCTTCTATGTCAAGGCCTACACATCCCATGGAGCCAGTAAACCGTCAGAGAGTGTTGCAGAGACTACTCATGGCGAGGGTGAGTTAGACTCAAATAGAAAGTTAATTTTTCTCCCATAGAATCATTGCAACATGTTACAGTGCAGCGTTAGACCATTTACCATTTATTATTTCCTTAATATTTTAAACATGATTTATGATGTTGGTTAACCTGCTTTGGTTTAGCTTTGTATTCCCAGTCAACATCAGCTCTACCGTTTCTTAAAACTATTTAAAGTTAAGATTAAACAAATATTATAATCTTCATAAAATTATTGTATAACAGCTTATTTTTGTTCCCCCACTCTTACTATATTTTGTTTGTTTCCTACTGTTTTGTGTCTGTTATTTTTATTGACATCTTATTTTGTGTTATAGTGCCTGCTGCTCCTTCTGTCTTCACCAAAGTGCTGAATAGCAGCGTTGTTCAAGTAACGTGGGAATCCTCCACCAAGATGGGCCAGCATCAAGGCTTCAGACTCTACTACAGGAGAGCACACACACCGCTTTTTGTTGGACCTATCCCCTTCCCTCACAACGTTACCCAGTACAACATTACCCAGCTTGGTGAGACCTGTAGTTTTAGATAAAGTAACGAAATGTGTTCTCCTTGTATACAAAGTGATGCAAATCTACAAATCTTTAAAGTTTTAAGATTAATCACCAAACATTGTTAAAGGAATTCCAATTGTTTCTAGGAAAACAAAATTCCTTGGTTGATGAGCAAAAGTAAAATTCTTGACATTTTCTCTTCCAAGGAGCCACACTTACATTAAGAGTAGTATGTCTCCTGATTTTTGTGAAGTCATTAAAACCTGTTTTTGGGACTTTCTCTGTTTTTTACATAAAGTCCGGTACCGGGAAATTTTATAGGTATAGTGAAGGAATTTTCACAAGTTTTTATAAAAGACCAGCCCTCTCCACTTTAAAAAAAAACATGCACAACCCTGTACCTGCTCCAGAGAGGGAACATCTATCAAACTCGTGCGAGAGCATGCACGAGCCCACATCTCCCCGTGCATGCTCTATTTAAAAGTTTCTCTTCTCATAGCTCATACAAGCTTACTGTGTACAAACGTCCACCCTAACCCCTAAATCCCTCATCCCTATATAGTGGCCGTTATAGCAAACTCAGTAAACTTACAGTTCAGACAGATGTATCACTGCTTTTTGCTCCCCGTCCATCACATTCGTAACTCCTACTGCATTGCAAGGAGAGTGCCCCATCCTTGTTATTAGACGCCACTGTTGCAAAGCATCCCGGGATATATCTGCCTTCTGATGCCTTGCTTTACTTCTTACACATTTCGTAGATACTTTTTTCTCTTATGAACCTCGACCATTTTCAAAGAACTGCGGTGAGAAAGGTGAGCTTCAATGATTGTCTGAAACCATAGCTCACCACAGATATATACGCCTGAAAGTGCGCATGCACAAAAAAAGATGGCTAACTGGGGAGGAGCTTTACGTAAACATCACCAGAAAGATCGACTGTATGAGGACCACTTATTGAGACGATCCACCCGGAAATAAAATATCGTCCTCTACACCTTTAAACTAAATATTTTGGTTTAAATTGATTTATTTGAATAAACTAAAGATACAAATTTCCGTCTCTCATAAATATTTTAAGTAGTAACTGGTTTCAGTAACTGATTTTATAAAAGCATGTATTAAGGTACATTCACACAGTCACATTTATGGTGATCAAGGCATGTTCAGGAGCAATGGGAATGCAATGACGCGTCTCAAGCGCATATTAGGCGATCAGGGTTGAGCTATACTGCGAGTATAGGTGATCAGTCTACAGGGTGAGAATTTGCATTACATTAAGCAATCAGGGACCACCATAGCTGGTTGAATCATCCCCCTGCAGCAGCAGAACAGTTCTTGATGCTGGGTCCTAGATAGATGAAGCACTGCTGGAAGTAATCATCCAGCTGCAGCTCCTGTAGGAGTTAGTGATACTGGCTGAACAGAGAGTAGATCTGGTGGTGCTGTCGTTCAGCTTTCCATATCATATATATCACTGTGACTAAGTCTCAGTCATGGTAAGTTAATCTGACAAAATGATCCAGTGTTGCACCATATTCTATGCCCCATCTTATATTATGACCCATATGACACAGAATGTTGTAACACCAGATAGCAGATAGACCCTCCTCTTTTTTGATGACGCAGTGAAGTGAGCTGGACAGAATTTGCCCATAGGGTCTATCAAGGGAGCTGAAATGGAAGGGGACCACCGGCAGGCGACCCTGTGAATGTACTCTTACTAAAAGAAAATTAATAAACACATACATGTTAAAGCCATAAGATTACCCCTTAGTTTGATCTGATGTTCTATTTCTACAAGCTGCTATAGAGCAGTGCGTTCATGGTGATAAGTACCAATAAATCGTATTAAAAATAGAAGTGACTGCCCATGTTACATTAACTTTATGTTGAGGTCATTTTTTTGTATCCCACCTCTATTATTAAGAAACATTAAGGTATTTGGTTTATTAATACTTGGATCTTAAAATTATTTCCTTACTTTATTCAGCCAAGTAAGCATTCAGGAATAATGCGGCCTCAATACTATGGTATAATTGCACTATCAGAGACTTTATATCAGTTGGATTAAAGCACTTGAATTGTAGACGGTCATGAAAGCACAATTTGCACCAATTTATTTAGCTAAAACTATAACCATTTTAAATTTTAAAAAGACTGACAATTGGAATATAGCACTTTACAATCAATTTAGTGATTGTGAACGAACTGCTATGTAGAATAGTTTGAACATCAAAATAAGGGGTCTAACGGACTAGATCCTTGTCTTTTTCTGCGCATGCTCACTTTCAGGTGTATATGTGGGGTGAGTTACGGTTTTGTCCAGTTATTGAAGCTTGGCTTTTTCACCACATTGGAAAAATTGCTGATCTTCTTTTGGAAAGTAAGCTTGTACGAGTGATGCAAACAGTAACTTATAAACAGTGTGCACAAGCAGAAATGAACAAGCATGCTCTCGCACACGTTTTATAGGCGTTCCTTCTCCGGAGCGGGTACAGGGTTATGCATGTGCATTTTTTCTTCAGTGGAGAGGGCAGGTCTTTTAAAAGAATTAGGGAAAAATACTCCCCTATAGCTGTAATTGCATTACATTTTTGTATGGTCACTTCTTTTGGCATTCACCTTTCCCCTGTTCCATTTCTTTTACCACTTTACTGCATGCTGATGAGATGCTGTTGACTTTAGGTTCCTGAATTTGACAGCAAAAGTCCTAAGAAAATAGCCTGACGTAGTCCTACTCAATTCTAGTCAGAATATGAGTCTGATACTGCACCATAGAGCTGTGATTATGGGGCGTGTTTTGAACGAACCAGGAAAAAAAATGCCTCTGCACTCAATTGGATAGACCTACAACCAATAAGAGCAACGGAGTGCGTGACGTACATTAAGCGACGCATAGTTGTTGTCAACAAAAATCAAAGTGTGCAGTTGCACGCCTAGAATAAGAAGATGAGCCTTGATCGCGTTTCTCTGTTCCTCTTTTAAAATTAAATTGCTGTCGATATCTTCTAGAACAGACCTAATAGAAGAATCTAAACACCTCAACTCTCCAGCGGCAGCCATTGTTGTTGTCACCCAAGCGCGCTTTGGTCACGTGGTTGATTACGTTACTGTTGATCATCTGTCCATCATCGTATAAAGCCCGCCCTGACAATTTGATTGGCCCGCCAGATATTGTGCGAGCATACTCGCCTACTATTGAGCAATGCCAGACCGAACTTCCCGACCTCAAACGTTGTGGGCGGGACTAAGTTCGGAATGGCACCCAGGCTAATAAGAAAAATGTTAAAGCGAAATAAAAACATGAAAATCTATTAATTACTCTTTCTTTAGATAATTACAAGAAAGTGTGGATTGTTTTAAACTAGTATCTAAAATTTTATATATGTTATGCTTGGATTTTTAAGACTTTTGAACAGCCTAGTATAGCTAAGTAACATTAGGGGGACAACCTCCATTTTAAGTCTTGATGTCAGAATCGTAAGTCTGCCTATGGTAAATGAGAGATGTGATGCACTGATTATTTCCTATTTGTCTCAGCCTTCCTTTCACAGCAGGATGATGGTAGTTAATGTACTGTACAGTACTGAAATAGCCTCGGAAGCAAGAGCATAGGGTTAGGAAATCGCCTCATTTTTCACAAGAACAGGAACTGGGTTAAAAAAAAAACTATTAAAAAACATTTCTTAACTCCACTGGTGTCATTTAAAAACTGTAATAGTTTTGTTATTGATTAGGAAACTTTTTTTTTTTACTCTTCTCTTTCCAAGTTATGGTCATTTTCTGTTAAAATAAGTGCATTTTTTCTTGGATTTAGTGATTGCCTTGTTCCATTGGCAAAGTGCCAATGGAACAAGGCAATTTACATTTAAAATAAAAAATAAAAGAAAAACAATTGCATTGTCTTATTTCAAGTGCATATTATCTAATTATCTTATTTTAAGAGTTCACCCATTCCATTGGCAAACTATCTTATTAACCTGCTTAACTTAAGGCCAAATACCATTAATTTAAGACCTTTTTACTTATTTAGATCGTTTTTGGAGTGTTTGCTTTGAAATACAGTAAGCACTGCTTTAGTGAATAAAGTAAATGTTCAGATTACTTCCCTCTATCATGTTGTACTACAGTTTTTTATCATTCCCTTAAATATAATTAATTGCTGTAGCAGGATCACAGCTTTTAGTTTAGGGTGATTTCATACAGCTGTCCAGGAAATTATTAAAGTGAGAAATTCACACCTTCAGTTGGAACGGTTTGCTTTCAGAGATTTTTAATTTGGGCCAAACAACATCTTGTAGTTGCAGAAGATTCTTCAAGGGACAGTACTGCGAAGAAGAAAGTCTGTCTAATGAGGTTTCTGTTGCTACAGTACTTTGCTGTTCCCCTCTTCACTATATGCAAAAATAGATCTAAAATAAGAAATGAATGTGCTACTCTAAGCACTGCCCTTAAGTTACATCCTCTCTTCGTGCCTTTGGTACGCCGTGAAAATGATTCTCTAGCCAAAAACTTTCCTGTGTGAGGAAAAACGTATAAATATGTATTGAAGAACAATATGATAGAGATAAAGCGACAGGTTTTATGAGCCGATCAACAGTTTAACCCTGAAAAAACTTGCAAAAATTATTAAATAGAAATTTGATTTTAAGATCATTTAATGTAGTGTATTTTTCTGTCTTTGTCTCAGATTCCTCAATGGTTTATGAGATAAAGCTTCTTGCATACAACCAACATGGAGATGGGAATGCCACCACTAGATTTGTTTCACTCCGTGAGGCACTGGAAAAATCAGGTAATATTTATTCCTCCTTTGATAAAACTCCATTGGGTTTCACATATTCCTTTTCATGTTTGTTTTTTTCTAAAATTATCAAGTCATGACTTAATTTTCATGTGAACCTGCCTTACCTGACCAACTGGTGTTGTGTTTCCACAGTGCTCGATGGGTCGTGTGATTGTATAAAAGATGAACAAAGCAAAACCTCCACCACCGGCATCATAATTGGAATCCACATTGGTGTGACTTGCATTGTCTTCTGTGTGCTTTTCCTTGTCTTCAGCTACCGCGGCAGGTCAGAACCACAGTTCTCACCAAAAATAAAATAGATGGAAGCATTTTCAATCAATTAATGTTTATACTACAGTAAAGTGATTATGTGTTTGTGTTTGGTCTAATCTGCAGGCTAATGATGTGTAAGACAGTTCAGGCCACCCCCCAGGCAGGACACAGTGCAGTCCTGGAATCCTCTTCTTCTTCTCAGGGGGCCTCTGGACTCAATGGGGCTGCCAGGAGAGAGATGGAGGTCAATGGCTGCGCCGCAGGGAAGAAAGCGGTCGACAGCAACGAGCTCCAGAGACTCTTTACTCAACCCACCACGCAGGATGCCTGCATGGTGAGTACCGATGCCAAGAGCTAGAGTTCCAAGCTAACGGAGTGGTTCAAATATTTGAACAATAATTATCATGTGTTACTTTTACTGAAAACACGTTAAGTTTTATTATTTCTTCTAAAAATATACCATCGTGCAAAATCACAAAAGTCATTCCTTTTTATACAAGTTTTATTAATAAACTAGATACATGAACCTATGAATTTAATGTTGGGTTTTAAACAATGTGGCTGCTGAGGAACTTTGCTTTTTCTTGTTTTGTTTATGTATCTGCATTTCCCATTAACGAATAAACAGAAAAACCTCTAAAAACAAACTTATTAAGTCAGTTATTGATTTTACATTTAGAGCAATTGGTACGAAAACATAACACATTTAAGAAAGCTGAAGGTTTCTTCCTGTAAAAAGGGAGTATTCCTCTCCACTGTCGCTACGAGCATGCTTATTGTGAGGGATTACTGTCGAGCCAATGAGTCAATGCAATCAGTGGGTTTTACGTACATAGAAAACTTTGAAGCAATCTGACTGTATGATCTGGTTGATTTGTCTCTATAAAGTGCCTTTAGATGACATGTGTTGTGAATGGGTAATATATAAATAAATTCAATTGAATAAGTATAAAATAGTTTCCTTTCCAGAATATTTTTTATATCTGTGTTGAAATAGTTGATTTACTGAGTGTAATATATCAGTTTATTTACTTTCACTTGATAAGTAAATAAACTGATTTACGTATATGCATTAGAATTGATTTAGGGATCTATTTGTGTTGAACTGCTTGATCGTTGGTGTTTGGGGGGAAAAGGTGCAATTGTAGCTGTGATATAATTATTTTATTCCTTATTTTTGTTTTTTGTTGTATACGCGATCTCTAAAGCCCTAAAAGTAAATCCATAGACGTCATCAAGAGCAACTAATATAACCACTACTTTAACTTTTTAGATTCAATTTAGTTTTATCCATATTACTCCAGTTCCGCAACATGTGCAATTTTACAAAGACGGCTCCTATAAATCATAAACACACAGTTTGGTTACAAGTTTTTTGTCTAATGAAACCTAGCTAACAGTATTGAGTTATTGACTTTGCACAATTCCTTTCTGCCAGATGCTTTTTCAGTCTACAGAGGTTGAACTTTTTTTACTCTCATATATAAGTGCTTTATATATTAAAATATACCTACACCATTGAGATTGAATTAATTAAAATAATAAACTTAAGTAAAACAAAAAGGACAGCAGTATGTTAGTATTTGACTCTTGTTTGCTTGTGTTTCTAGTCCAACTCCTACATACTCAACGACACCCAGCTGTCTACAATACCTTTGGATGAGTTTGTAGAGGAGAGGGAGACGCCATTTCAGCAACATTCTTCAGCCAGAGGGGCTCAGCCGGACCAAGGCTAATCATGTATGAAGGCCCATTCACATTCGGCACTTTTAGTGCCCACTTAGACTTTTCTCTCACTCAGGTCAACAAGTATTTCTTTTCAAAGTATTATTTCCTTTTGTGCAAAGAATTTTTATGGGTAAGTTAAGAGGTTTTAGAGAATCTGGGATGGTTCATTGGAGTGTTTTTTTTTCTTCCTTTTCTGGTGTTGGGCAGCACAGAGAATAAAGACCCCTGAATGTCTTTGTTAAAACTATACTTTTATGTTTATACATGACTGTCACTGGGAAATTTGAAATAGTCACAAATTTGTATAAATCCATTTGGTATATATTTGCTGATTTTTGTGCAAATCTGCTAAAAATATGTCAGAAATAAGAGCCACTATATTCCTTAAAAAACTCACAAAGGGGGGTGATTGTTGTAAGGTCCAGTAGATGTGTCTAAAAGTTAAGGTGGATAGCCAAAAATATCTAAAAATCATTGGTTCTATTGTAGAGATATGTTTTCCAAGTTTTGTGACTACTTCCCATTTTTCTGTGAGACTTGGCTTTGAGATGCATATAAATGCCGACACTCTGATGTTATCATCCATGTGTTGAAGTGGTTATAAGTTGTTGGTTTTATCTCTGTGCTTCTGTGGATGTCAAAGACTTGCTGCCTGCTCTTAACCACCAACGGGTCCATCTTTGTTCTCAGAAAAAAAAACCTCAACCTTCTTCCAGGGATTTCAAAATATATTCTGTCTCAGGACTTTATTTCAGTAATATCAACATTTTAATGAGTTCTCGGCCTTCATACAGGTTCTAGACTTGGCTGTGTGAACCTTACAAGTTGACAAAAGCCTACCTCAGCCGGAATGAATGTGTTGCGGGAAGTTGTAGGAACTTTGCCTTCCCCCCATGCTCATGGTCACTATATATTCGGAGGAACCAGTTGTTTCCATAACTACAACGTCAGGTGCCGCTCTACCTCAGAAGCCAACAATCGTCTCTCCTCTCCCTCTTATTAATGGACAAAAGAGCATTCAACATAAAGCACTTCCAAATGCTGAAATTATTGTTCTACCTCAAGATAACAGAATTAATGTTGTCACTGTTGTTGTAGTTTATTTTATTTTTCTATTGTATAATGAAAAACCCTTCTTCTTCTTCTTCCTCTCCCTTTGTAAAGTCCCGGCTCCTTCCCTCTGTGGTTGAATATGATGTCTGTAGAGCGTCAGTACCTCATGCAAGTTGACAGATTGGTAAAATTATATACAATGTGTTGAAAAATATGTATAAATTAAGCTGGGAGCTATCTTCCTGCATGTTATTTTAATTTAAAGGTCACAATTGTCAATAGAGATAGGTTGAGTGTAAGGAAAGGTTAGAGATACACTGCGTTACAATTCATGAGGTCTGATATTTATTGTCAAACTGAACAGGAAACGGTATATTATTGATGCAGCCACAGCAGTTGCAGTGATTATTAATATATGTTTTTATTTTTTTAGACAGATAATGTAGGTTTAATAACTAGTAAATGAAGAAAAACTCAAAATTATTTTTCTCATAGTATTGGTGTCAGGACTCTAGTGTCCAATTTGATTTGATGTTTATTGGCTGAAGATATGAAGGTCGATGCTGCTCCTTCATATTTTTCCCACCTTGAAATCAAATAATTTGTATCACTATACCTTTGCAAAAACTCCAAGCGACATATTTTAATTTCTAATTTAAATTTCATTAATTTGTTATTACTCTTCTATGAATACAAGAGAAGCAGGAGAATCTCAGAACATCAGGCTTATGTACTTATTTACAGTCTTCCAAAAAGTATTCAAACACCCTAAACCTTTTGGTCCATTATGACATATAATTACAACCATCAATATATATTACTGGGATTTTATGTAGCAAAAAACAACAACGACATATTGTATATCTGGGTATATGTACTGGGTTCCACAGGCCCTGGGCATTGTGGGAAATTTTTTCTGGAGTGTGTTTCTACCAAGTTTGTGATTTTCAGCCATTCCTCTTTGCAAAGTGGCTCAGGCTTTGTCAGATTGGGTGGAAACCATCTTTGATCATTAGTTCGGAAATCTTTGCACAAATAAATGCATTCAGACCATTCTAAAACATGAATATGACTCAATTTAGACCAGCTCTGTCTACATGTGTATTCGGAGGCCATTAACCTGATTGAGGGTTAACTTCTCCCCAAGTTTTAAGTATTTTGCTGCCTCTTGCACATGTTTTTTTCAGGATGACAAAAATTCAAACCTGAGCTGTATATCTCTGCAGCTCCTGGACATGAGCCTCTTGGCTGCTTGTCTCATTAATGCTGATCTTCTTCAGCATGTCAGTTTCTAGTGATTAATTGAACATAGCTTTCAGATTACTGAATTAGTATTAAAATGATTGTAAAATGTGTCCCTATTGTGTTGGGAGTGTTCCTTTTTCTTTGTGGTTTTGGCCTTTGTGAAGGAACATTTTATCTTTCACTTTGCAAATGGGTGCTACCTTGTTTTGTTGTATCTTACAAAATCCCATTAATATGTATGGAGGTCTGTGGTTATAAAGTGACACAACATAAAAAAGTCAAAGGTAGATGGAGATCTAAACAGGACTAAAGTCTGTTTTTAGGTGTCTTTTTTAGCATATCTTAGTGTTAGAAATTGATGCAGGAGATATAAACAGGTCAACAAAATCCCACCAATTTTTTTGGTTTGTTCAACTGATTTTGGAGAAAATTCATAGAGTATTGTTGATCCCTCGTTAGAACCTTAATGCACATTTTTGTTTTAAAACTGTAATTGACAAACATTGATTAATGATCTTTAAAACGAAAACCTAATTTCTATTTCCCTAAAAGAATAAATGTCAAAAATGTATTTTCATCATGTAGATGGTAGGCAGTGTATCTCTAACTCTTGTACGAATATTTGTTGCTGCATTATTATTACCGGTAAGTGCTTTTTATTTTGCATGATATCATCTGACATTTTTTTCTGTTAAAGAAACAGTAGCCTTTTAAACATCTGGTGCCCAGTAGATAAAGGATATTATGTGTCTATTCAGTCTACTGTAACTCTTCCCAAAACCACCCAAGCTGCTCACCACGTCTCTCAAGACACGCCAGGATCATCTGCCTTTTAGTTCTTAGACTGATGACTGCAGACCGACAGCTGGCTGAAGGAGACATGCGAATAGAGATTGTTGAGTAGCTGAACATTCACACCCTCTATGCAGCTCAGTGCTCTCTTTCATCACAGATGCATTTTGGTTACCTACCTCAACCCTGATATTGGCCTTTCTCTCAGGTTCTAATGAAGGAAACTATATAGCATGGACAATAAAATGGTGAACTGTAGTATGTTGACAAAACAGAATCAATATTTAGCCGCACAAATGGAGGGAGAACTTTTCAGGACCTTTATATCATGCACTAACTTTGTAAACATTTACATCTTTAGCTACTTAAAGATGTTTTGGACATTATTATCTCTCACTTACAGTTTGCTTGTGTCGTGAAAACTCAGAAAAAAGTGGGCGACATTCATAACACCCAAATCCTCACGATTGGTTTATTGATTTTTCTCTCTGGCTAAGACTGATTAATGACCTTGACTAGAATAGGCTACGATTATTTATTATTTATTAATTTTCAAAATGAAATGTGGAAAGTTAAGTTTGGACGAGGCCCTCTGCAGTCATTTTAATTCGCAATACAAACTAAAACTTCTTCTTTAATGGTTACTATAGTTATAATTATTATAAACAGTTGAACCTTTTTGTTAGTTATTTAGACTTAATTTTCTGTTGATATTTTGCATACTTGTACTTAGTTGTTAATATCAAATTGCAGGTGTTAGGGGAAAGAAGCAGGGCCCAAGTAGATGATCAGATGTCAAACCTAAATGTCTCTTCTGTGTATATTTTTAACAACAATTAATATTTCCCTCAGAGCTTCTCTCAGCCAGAATCTGTACATTACTGTGTTTTTTTTATCATCTGTAGGGAGTAGCTTTACTAGCGATCCACTAATCTAGTGCAATTCAGTTATCGTGTGCGTATGGTTAGACCTTGATACATCAGGCTGTCATGTTGCAGCATGACGTTAAAACTTGTCAGATTCAACTGATTGTACAGAGCTGTAATCACAGACTGAGTGGTGCTGTTACTCTATCAGCAAAAGGGACTGTGTGACTCTTTTGCTAATAACTTAAGTAAAACGGTTAGGATTTATCCAACATGTTAACAGCCTTTTTTTTTTTTCTTTTAACATCCACGCTCCACAACTCATGGATCCTTACTAATTCAAATCAAACTTGGTTTGTTTTATAATTCTGCATTATTTTCAGTTGAAACATATTTTTAATCATCTCTGTTGGACATTTAAGTAAATATAAAGATAATAGGCAGAGTTATAAATCGATACAAGTGTTTTATTTGCAAGGAAGGAATATGACATATTCATCTTTAGCACACCTAAGGAGGATAAGCATTAACATTAGGGTATACTGCATGGCTAGGGAAATGGTTTGAGGAAAGCTAACATTCACTGGTATAACTGAAAGTTTTCAAAATTAGATCAAAAGTAACTGTATGATGTATGAAAATCTTGTTTAGGTTTGATTATTATTTTTTTATATAGTATCAATGGAATAATCATTAAATCAATATTTTTTGCAGTGGATCTTCCTTAAGTGCTCAAAAAATTCATGTTTCATTTTAAATAATATGATATCTGATCTTTATTTACCTACCCTGAGCATCTATATCTTCCCTATTACTCATCTAAACATAAAACAAATAGAGTTAGTTGGAAAAAACAAAAGCTAGTTCTGACCAAAGTCATATTCTACATCTCTAGGTTCTGTTCTCCATAAAACTAATGATTATAAAATCTGATATAATCAAAAACTTTCAAAAAGCTCACATAAAATGCAATCAGCTCTTCTCTTGGAAAGACCCTTGACATCAATCAAACACTGGGATACGATTGTGAAATGCTTCTAATTACAACAAATTAATTTGTTTGGTGTTCTTCTGGGACCCCAACCTCTGCCCCCCACCCCGCAATATGACTTCAAATGTTTATAACTTATCCTTAGTTTTAAGATGTTCTAACTAATTTATTGTCAACTGGTGATATGCTGTAACTGTTCTTCAATGTTTTGAGATCAGTATTATATTTTTGCATACTTCTTTCATGAAGGCAGATTAAATCCAGTGTGTTTAAAAGTAGTAGGTAAAGTAAACTCTACTGTAGATCTGCATGGAAAAATAAAAAAGCTAATGTATTATTTTAGCTCAATTGAGACGTGTTAGTAAATTCTTATTGGACTTGTGATGGTAACACTGTGATATTCAGCCACATAATGGCAAAAAAAAAAACAATGTTGTGATCCCAGTATGGTACTATTGATGGTCCTGTCTCACATTGTCAGTCGATCTGTTTTAATGGTGTGTATTGATGAAAAAAGGCTGAGTGACCTTTTCAGTTGACAAACTCTGTCTTGCCCCTCATTGGTGCCTGATGATCACCTTATCCACATCCTGTCCCCATCTGGCATCCTGTCTAGTCCTGTCAGTCTTGTTACCTTTTTTGAAATAGCACGTTGTGTTTATTTTCCCCTCAAACAGCACCTTTGCTTGAGGAGAATGTCTGGGTTGTATCGATGTTGCTAACACGAGCTAAAGCCACCTTCTAAGCCTCAGGAAAAAGGAAAAGAGCTTCTGGGTAGAATTAGATCTGCAAGTTGAACTGACTACACAAAGTCCTTTGCATTAATTTTAGGATTAAATGCTTAAGTCAATGAAAGCCTTCTGGTAAAAACACTGAGACATCCATTGAATGTTTATAAGTAGATAATAACATGGGCAGGCTAAGCTTGTTACACAGCATCTCCTTAAAGGAGAAGAATTATGTCAACATATTGTCAATATAACTAAAGGTAAGAACATATGATCTGCTCTAACTGTTAGGGTTCAATCAAGGTTCTGGGTAAATGTTATACAGACAAAATTAAACGAAGTATTAAGTTCCAAACTTAACTTCAGATTTATTCGATTTAGGAGTTAAAATCTCACACTTTGGTTATTTACCTCCTGTAGTATATGCCCCGTTCACACTACTCCTCTGAAACCTTTCTGTGCCGAGTTCGGACCGATTTTGGATCAGTTAACCGTGTCGAGCTTGGTTCCTTACGACCATTTACACATCATGCTAGAACGGTTTCTCAACTCTCATCGGCAGTCCACGATACTACAGCTCTAAAGGAGCGATTACACAAACAAAAATGGTGGCACCCATAACATTCAGGAATTCCAAAAAAGTAAAAAAAAAAAAACACTGGGCTTTGTTTTCCAAGTCTGAAGACGTTTCACATCCCATGCAGGAAGCTTTTTCAATTAAAAAATTTTGAAAAAGCTTCCTAGATGGGAAGCGAAACGTCTTGAAACTTGGAAAACAAAGTGGGTTTTTTTTTTTTTTTACTTTTTTGGAATGACTATGACTTGGATGACTGAGAATCTTCACCAGCAACATACAGGAAGTTATGTACCTAGATAGCATCCTCCACCCAATTTTCAATGAGAGTGTCAGTCTTGGCATCATCCTAGGTCGCACCATGCTATTTTGATGCCATTTATTGTTAATAGGCTGAGAAGAACTCCAGTTAAGTTGCATTCCATTTTACACTCAAAAGTTATCTCGGTTAACGTGCTCGGACAGTTCTCTGCACGGTTTCAAAAGGTAGTGTAAATGGGACTATAAAGTCATAACAAATTGCAATAATAATCTATTTTTGAAGTAATACAGTCCACAGTTACAACACCAATAAATGGATTAGGTGCTGAATATTACAACTTCTGCTTTTGTTAGATAGATTTGATAAATTGGATTGCAAGATGTGTTGTATTGGCAAATAAACAAAAACAGCTCACTGCTTTCTCAGAGTATCAACTTTTCTCTTTCTTTTAGAGAATCCATTATTACCTACAAGGTTATCCGGTAAAACTCATTTCAGCTTTTACAGGGATTAGTGTGGCAAATGCTACTGTAAGCATTTCCTGTCATCTATTTAGTCGAATTTCTATAATGTCCTGCAGGGTTTTAACATGGTGCCAATGTGAAAACAGATAATATACACTGTGCATTTTTATATGTTTCATATGTTGTTTGGCTGTGATTAACTTCCCCTAATGAAATAAGGGAGCACAAATCCTTATAATCAGCTCATTATCATACATAATCACACCTGTGTATCTGTGTGAGTGAATGTTTTTGTTCTTTTTTTAGAAAATTGGCTTGAATGTCTGTCTGCTGAGGTCACTGCCAATATCTGCTTTTTAAACAAGGTTTGATTCAGGTCAACACGAAATATCTTAACTCCTGCTCTCACAGCATTGTCGGGGATCTCTCATGTATGTTTTCATAAAGTTTTGTGTCTACGATCTCCTTTAACCAGGGTGTCACAATTCTAAGTTATGAAACTCTATACATATCCACATATACTGTATGGTTTGTATGTGTGTATGTATAAATGTACAAAAAGACAATTTCCAATGGTTTGTATTGTTTAGGGTTTATTGTTCAACACTGATTAAAAAAAATCTGTAATAATAAAATAGCTCTAGTAATATTAAACCTACTTGTTGGTCTTCCCATGTCTGTTTGTCTGTGTGCCTTGTGGAAAGTAATGAAAAACTTGCGTTTGCCAGCTTTGTTCTTCCAGCTGTCCGCAGAGATGCAGCTGATCAATGCAATGCACTTTTATTGGCTCTCTCTCTCCTTTCTTTTCTCCTGTTTGGCACATTAACTCATGGCCTCCTGGCCAGACAAAGGCTATCGAGCACAAAGCCTAGAGCTCCTGGTCGATGAGGTTTGGTGCCAGGCTTACAATAAAGCTAAATCCCAATGCATGACTGCACTTTGAGACAAACCCAAAGTCCAATATAAGTCAGCTGTCTCTTTATGCTCCCCCTCCTGAGTAAAGCACCAAAAGAAGCTTACCTTTAGTTGTGGTTTTTTGACCTGTCTTTACTATCACTGCTCTTAGTATTGAATAATTTACCACCATGGAATGCAGAAACAACAAAACAACATGTTTATCCAAACAAAATGCAATAAATCAGTGTTCAGATTGAGTGCTTTTTTTCTTACTATAAATATGCAGAAATAAAACGGAATGTAAACGGGAAAGAACAATTGGATTTAAAGGAATCCAATGTGCAACTAATGAGCTGTACATAAACATGTCCCTTTTTTCAGCAGTAACCTTTCTTATCCTGCATGGTGAAACCCATCCAGTCTGTATTTCACAGTTTCAGTTGTAATCTTTTTTACCAATTCCTGACTTAACAAATGGGCTAGTTTAATATAGCATAGTTTCTTTTAACTTGTTTTTTTTTTTTTTTATTAAAAGCAATAATATCCCATTTGTCTTTCCCAATTTAAGGAACGAATACAAAAAAGGCCATGTATGTAAGCCAGGGATGCAGAGAGTCATTGATTATGGTGCAATAGATCCAGAATGCTATGATAAACATAAAATGTAAAGCATACATTCAAATATTTTTAGTAAAATTACAAAATGCTAGACACGTTATGCTTCAGCATAGTTTCCTTAGCCAGGTAGTTGCAAATTTCCAAAAGATAAAACGAGTTTATTTACATAAATAATGGATGACAGCATCTAAATACAACAGATGAGTTGTTTGGAGGAGTTCAAGTTTATGAAAACATCTAAGTGTGAATGAGGAGACGAAAGTGAGCTTAGTCTTCAGAAGTTGGAAGACAGGAGGATACTGTAATCCTGACAGTGTGTTTTGATGCAGAGACAATGAGATGCCACTGAGGTTTCCAGTACAGCTTTTGCTGCAATACGCGACATAAAGTGAGTGTTGAGGGAGCACATTCAGATCTGGGAAGAAACAAAAGAATTGCTGGAAAGAATGGCACCTAAGAGAAAGTTGAGCTTGAGCTTCAGATGATGACTGAACTTTTCTAGAGCGGATCCAGCGATGAGTCATTGAAGCCAACTCATGGAGACATTTAACTGTTCAATGAAAGTAAAACATTTAAGAAATAATTTGAGGAGAAGCACAGGTGGCTTGATCCTCCCAGGGAGACTGATCATCAGGGGAAGGGTGGTCTAACAACAGCTCAGTTAAATCCCCAGCAGCCTGATGATACTGATAGCACTCAGATGAGAAAACTGCAGAAACCAAGCCACACCTTACAAGAGAGCTCCTTTGTTCAGGAAAGACTTTTATATTATGTACAAACACAGTGACACCTGTGAAACACAAGACTCCCAAATTAAAATACTGAGAATATAACAAAAAACATTACAAACAACACAAGGAGCTGAACAAATTCACTGCTGCCAATAGTGTAAGATCAGGAAATATAAGGTAAACTTTAGATCAGTCATAACAAAAGAAAAAAAACCTGGATTATCTGAGACTACCATGGAGAACATCAAAACCTTCTTATAAAAATGGAATACATTAGTAAAGATCGGTGTATTTTGAGGAGAAATGCTATTGTGGAGCAGCATGGTGTCACAGATTTACCAGAGACGCTCAACAGTAGTTTCCGTTTAACAGCTTCCCCCTCTTCCTTATATATGCAACAAAAAACATCCAGAAATACAACAATTGAGACTCTATCCCCAACTGGACCACTTCAGCTTGGTCAAAGTTCCCTCTGACCCGTCAGCATTTAGAGAAAGACCATAATGTCTCAGGAGATCCCAGAGGACTGTGAGGTGGGGCACAGATGTCTTTTGGTTCCTCACGCTGATTGCATTTTAGGAGCTCAAAGGGAGCAGCAGAGGGAGGGAGGGGTCAGAGGTTAGTGTGACAACAACCAGTCAGACTCTCCTACCTACAATATTCAGTCTTTCTGCTTCTCCCTCCTCTTTCTTTAACTGCCCACAGATTTCCTCTGCATTAACACTTTCCCCAGATGACATCCCTCTAGTCATGTCACCCTGTCAGCTACTGTTTTATTTTCTAAAGGCAATTGCAAGTTGTGCGTTTTAGACTTTTTGTGAAAGTTGGTTTGTTTGTAACACCATATAGGTTAAATAACATTACATTAAGTTAAGGTAGACAATGTACCCGAGCTCCCTCAAGTAAGAAAAAAGGAGGGAAAAGGGAAAGCATGGGAAAGGGGGAGGGGTAGAGAGGTTGCATTCCCTGTGTGCACATCGATGTGCAGAGTAGGACAAAGAAAGGATGAGGGTGGAACAAAGAGCAAAGGATGGAGGTGTGAGGATTCCAGCTTCAGCTTCAAGAAGTGCAAAGATTTAAGGAGGTGGCAATGCATGGTCAAAAGCATAAAGATCTGAATCTACAAAGCTATGCAGAAATTTGAGGTTTTATTCATAAAACATGAATACTGAGGTTGAGGATTTACATTGTAAGCTGATAGTTTCAAATTATATGAATTTCCCCAGTGATCATCCTTGACATACGAACACCATGTGGAATATTCTCTAAAGAAAGCCCACTAAATTGGACATTTAAGAAGAGTGTGCAGACTTATTTCCAACAGACAAAAAAAGCCCTGACGCACTTGCAAATTTCACAGTGTTATGGCCCTGAACACTGCATGGAAATCATGCAACTGGGAAATTGTTCACTCTGTGATTTAGCAGCAGTAATACTGCATCTGGGAAGCCAGTGTTGCTGAATTTTTATCTACAGATCCAAAACCATTATGTTCAATGAGGTCACTTGGTTTTAATAAAAAAATGTTTTATACTAGTGCTGTCAAAATTATCGCGTTATTATCGCGTTAACGCGAGGCCATTTTAACGGCGATAATTTTTTTAACGTGAGATTAACGCTATGTGGTTTTATGGTACAATTTTCCAAGTACATCCCGCTGCAGCCTGCGGGAAGGCGGGGCTATTTTCCCCCAGTCTGTGCATTTCTCATAGGCTTCAAGAAGGCTAAAGAAAGCCCACTAAATTGGACATTTAAGAAGAGTGTGCAGACTTATTTCCAACAGACAAAAAAAGCCCTGATGCACTTGCAAATTTCACAGTGTTATGGCCCTGAACACTGCATGGAAATCATGCAACTGGGAAATTGTTCACTCTGTGATTTAGCAGCAGTAATACTGCATCTGGGAAGCCAGTGTTGCTGAATTTTTATCTACAGATCCAAAACCATTATGTTCAATGAGGTCACTTGGTTTTAATAAAAAAATGTTTTATACTAGTGCTGTCAAAATTATCGCGTTATTATCGCGTTAACGCGAGGCCATTTTAACGGCGATAATTTTTTTAACGTGAGATTAACGCTATGTGGTTTGATGGTACAATTTTCCAAGTACATCCCGCTGCAGCCTGCGGGAAGGCGGGGCTATTTTCCCCCAGTCTGTGCATTTCTCATAGGCTTCAAGAGCGGAGCTCCTCAAGGGAAAAAGACGCTCATACACTGGGTGACGTGTTAAAGAAAAATGATTATTTTTTAGACTTTAATACAGTTAATCTTATGGCATGTGTAAACACTCTCACTTGAACATATTTCTTAATTTTGAACAAGGCTGTGTTAATGATTTAAAACTACTAATGGATAAGTATTTAGACCACCAGCCCATAGAATGAGTATCTCCTGGGGGGTGAATAACAGTTAAGCCTGCAGGAGAGATTTCTGCTTGGTTTACAGAAGGTCAAAAGTCTTCCAGAATAAACAACCAGGGATGGTGAGGCCCCCCGCATTCCACAAGCTGTCTGTGAGAGCTTATCTTGTGTTTTATGACTTTAGGAATTCTAGATGCCAGGACAAGCTTTCCGCCTTTTCTTGTTAAAACAAAGAAGCAAATGACCCCAGATGTTTGCAGTAAATAAGGGGAAGCCCTAGCAGTGTCAGAGATGGCGTTTGGTTGGAGGACCGAGGGCCAGCCCCTTTTTGAATGGATTAGATACAAGAGGATAAAGCTTTCTAAATAGAAGAAAAAGATCAGATTTGCCCTCGCAACTCTCCAAAGATGTCTCTGTACTCTTTGCTTTCTTTCCTCCTATGTCAGGTAATGGAATGTATGTCTCTGTTGTTCTGCAGTTTCTGGTGTAGGTTTGTGCATTGTCTTATTTCTAAAGTGTATGCATTGTCTTATATTGGATTAAACTCTGTAATTCTGTGACGTCAACACGCAATGTTGGTTTTATTACCAAACGCAGCTCGCCGAGTGGACCTGGGGAAGGGAAGAATCAGAAGCCAATCTTTTTCCAAAGTTAACTATGTTAGAATATTTTCTTCCTTTACAATTGGGGGCTCGTGCCGGTTCTGGAGTCTCGGCGCGCGGCTGTTTGGTCCTGATTGATCCGTTTCGGCCCGACGCTTCGGTGTGGTAAGACAGTATTTGATTATTTTTCAGTTGTCTGAAGCGCCGTGTCGTCGGACCGGGGCTGATTTGCTGTGTGCGGCCTCACAGAATTCAGATGCTGCAGAGGTAGATAAAATCCCTTCTAAAAGAGTCAGTTGTTTAAGGATTTGAATAAATACACATTACAGGGAACTGTGGCTAGTTCAAAACAGAGCCTTTACGTTAACTCTGACTTAAGCTGGGTTTTAAAAAATGTATATTCTTTTTACCCTGAGGAGCAATGCCTGGGCCTCTAAAAAAGTATTTTGGAAATTTGTGTATTGGTTAGTTTTGGCTTGTATCAGCCGGAGATTTCGACTCATCTCCAGTGGACTTATAATTATTTGGGTTAATTGGATCGAGTTGTATCACTCATGGAAAAGGACTAATAGCAGGTTAATTGGACCGAGCTGTATCACTCGTGGAAAATAAAGGACTAATAGCAGGTTGGATCACCTTTCTTTGGCACCCTTAAGCGGGTTGCTTATAGTATAAAGGACTAAAATAAATTATTTGATTTAATACGGGTTCAATCGCTCTCCCCAGCTGAAAAAGAAAAAACCTTTTGTCACTGGGCGGATTGAGTGATCGAATAAACTAAATTGAGGCTTATTTTCGCCTCGAGCTTGACCCAGCTCTGAAGTGTAGGACTGAGAAGTTGAAATGAGAATAAAAGGGATTTGTAAAATTGAAATTGGACAATTAAAAGATGCGTCATACATTCTTTTAGCCGGCTCCTGACGTTTTCTTTTCTTTTTTTTCTGTCTTTTCTTGACTGAACTACAAGGTTGTCTGTGTTTCTGTGTTTTGTATGTTTCTTTGTGTTTGTGGCTGTGTGTCTGTCTTCCCCCGTTATACTGTAGCCTATGTCCCACCACGCGCTGCTGTCTATTCGTCTGTCTGTGTCTGAATTGTGCTGAGATTGTGCGGAAGTGATTTGTGTTTCAAGATTGTGTTCTGAAATATTGTTAAATATTTTTGCTGGATATTGTATTACTAACTTTCTGTTAAAATGTGCTTCTGTGGGACAGCGGTGTCTCCGTTTTGGATGCAAGTTTTGTTTCACAGCGGGGGGACTGATTGACCCCCCTTATTTGCATTTTGGGAGTGCTTCAGTTCTGTGCTATTTCCAGCTCACGCTTTCAGGATTCTTGGATTTTGATGTGAATTGCTTTAGGACTGTGTTTTGTGTTGAAATGAAAAGTACAAAATAACAGATTTACAGATGTTTTTACTTTCTCAGCGGGTGAAATGTGTTGCATCAGTTCCAGGCTTGAGCACTGGAATGATCCAATTGTTTATTATAATACTGTAACATTGACAATCACTTAAATTTCTAGGTTTCCTGACAGGATGGAACACCCTCACTGATTGTAAGAGAACAAAAATGAGAACATATGGATGTTTTTCTGCGTAACAGTGGTTTCTACACTGTTAATGTGGGACATGTTGAAACGCTAATGAATGACTTTGTTTTTTGTAGGACGATCTTCGTGTGCAGCCCATTTCGCATATTACATGACCACATGAACGGTTTTTGGGTTTTCCTACAGGGGGTATAGGTAGCCATTTAATAACAGTGGGCTATCATGAAATACGGTTGTGTGTATAATATGGAGTTTTTACAAAAGGTTCACTCAAAACTGAACAATATTAGAACTATTGGATAATAATGTCTTTTTATTATTTTTTTCAACCATGGTGTTATAATATTTGTGTTTAAGACTTTTACAGGATGAATTTTGGTTTGAAATCTGGGGTAACATCCTGCATCTTTCTTACAATGGGGTGTTGATGAGTGCTTGAGTGTGAATGAGAGTGAATGTGTAGGCTGATGGCCTTTGATGGGTTTTAGGATGCTCTATGTAAATATGACCTTAGTTTAGTGTGTAGCTGTGTGATATTTTTCTTATTTTAAACTATTTAGGTACACTGAAGGTTTTGTTTCATAAATATGTTTTTATTACTGCTTTAAGGGACAATTTTAAGGTAATGACGATTTCATATTTTGGTGTCACAATCTGGTTGAAGCTGAATCTTCTGCTTGTGCAGTGAAATTAATTTGAAACGAGAATTCAGCCTTGGCTTAAAGCAGATAGATGTAGTTATTAGGAAATTGTGTTATCCACTTTGACTAACAACACTAACAAACTAACCTAAATTCTAACTAAATAAACTTGGTTTATATTTCATATGGGTGACTGATTGGACATGTTGAAATTTTAGCATAATGGGGGTAAGTTCTTCCATTTTTGTTTTTCCACCTCTAAATTATTTTTCTTTTGGAAATAAGAAAACACAGGGGGATGTTATAAAGATAAGACATTACAGATGGAACTTAGAAATTTACATAATCTCAGTCTAGTTTGAATACCAGATGGAAGATTTGGAGAAATGGTGGAACATCTTATGATATTTTGGTTTTTCAGCAAATTATTATATAAAAGTGACATAGATTCCAAATTGTTTTCAAAATGAGAATTTTATTATATCAACAGGGGGAGAAGCAGAAGTAGACCCTAATTCCTGGTAAATTTTTGGATATGGTTAATGGTAAATTAGTTAATCAATAATTTTGATTTTTTTCGATTCAACAATAGTGAATTATGGATTTCTTTAATGTAGAGTCATATGGCCTTCCTGCTTTACTACAATATGGTGTATGTGATATAGAAGCTTCTACTAAATTAGATTTGATCATCTCAAATTGAACGGTTTCAAATAACATCTATGCCATGTCTATTTACATTTAAAATTGTTGATAGATTTCTGAATCACTGCTGACTTTGATTATATACAGTTGGGTGTAAATTGTTAATTTTGAGGAAAATTTTGGTTAAAACTGCTATGGAATTCAAATAAAATGTAAATAATTTCTGAAATTTTGAAATAGGACTTTGTCTTGAAGCGTGGGACAATGATAAGGATGTTTGGTATTTAGTAGAACAATATGCAATTCATAATTATTTGACCAAGGGCAATTCCATCACAACTTTTATAAGTATCAGTACTTGGACATTCTAGAGTTTGTTCTAATTCTTTAATGAGTTTGTGAGGTTGTGATTTTAGAATTTGTAGTTGATATTTGGCACAAGCAGAGTGAATGTCATCGAGGTATTGACGTTTATTGATGTTGAACAGTAAGTGTCATTATTTTCTTAATTCTGGCACATCCGATCGTGGACTATTTTAACAAATTTCTGTTTATTCTTTTTGCAGTTCAGGATTTGGGGCAGTTGGCCGTTTGTGCTATAACAACAACAAATCTAGCGCCACACGGGAGGAGGCATCACAAGATAAATTTTATTTATGATAGTGAAAGTAACAAAATGTGGCAAATATAAGTTTTGCTTTTTAATTACTTTGTATTATTTTTTCTCTGGCAGTTCTCCTTCCTTCTGACTTGATGGCAATCTTGGGGGAAGGGTCTTTTGAGCTCAGAGATCATGGGAAGATGTATTTGAAGGGATCTTCTTGATTACCGCATCAGGCCGCTGTTGTTGCTGAACAAAGACATGATGATGCTGAACTGTGCCCATCTTCTGCTGGACTGCTGTATGAAAGCCAAACGCTGTTGAGCGATTACGAAGGTCAGTGAAGGCGAACTGTTACCTGGCAACAGATGTCTCCTTTGACTGTTGCTTTTCATGCCTGGCTGAAAACAAAAGGGACTCAGGCGTTATCTGTGGGAGTCTTCTATGGCTGGAAATCAGCAGTGAGTCGGGACCACAAAGATCATAGACAAACCCGGACGGGGGCTTCAGTAGATGACTGATCTGCTCGTTTCTATGTCCTGCTCTGTCGACCACGAAAGGCTGACCAAAGTTCATCAAAGCGGGACTGTATCCAGATGTTTCTGCACTGCTGGAATGACTGCTTCTCTAGACACGTTCTGATTCAGCAGATACAGAATTGGGGCATGGCAAGTCGCTCAGCGGTGGTCCTGTTGTGTGTTCTCATGTTTGATCCTGGATTCTCACCTCTGATCATGTGACCTGGGCGCCAAGGCCCACTCCTGGGGTTCCCTTCAGTCTGCAGGTTGGAGACGAAATGGGTGCCAACACAACTTGGTAGTGGTGAATAAGTTCTTTTCTTTAAATTTTTGTAGTGTGTGATGCCATTGTTCTCTTCTTATTTTAGATATAGCACTGAGGCGCCCTGTTTTCTTCCCATCCTGCAGCCCTGCAGTGTAATTCTAGGTGTTGAGGACAACCCCATCTCCTGGGGTCAGAGGTTTTACGATGCAGTTAGGGGTTGGTGTGCACCAACTGTTACGACACTGCATTCCTCCATGATTCACTCTGTTTGTCTCACAAAATGCTAGTGTGTTTTTTTTTCCTTTCCTGCCTGAAAAGAATGGGCAGGGACTAACGATTGCAATTACATTTTTTTTAACTATAGCTGAATTGCATTGTGTGTTACGCTTCATCTACTAAGGAAGATGATCTAAATTTTATTTACATAGTATAGTGGCTATCATTCAGTAAAACTAAATTTAAATTTAAATTGAATTTACAATTAAGGTGTTAAAGTGGATTGATGGGTGTCTATAGACTGACTTACTGAGCAAATGACACCAAGTTCTGTGTTGATTTCATAAATTTAATCAAACATTAAATTCTTTGATTGAGGTGTGCAGATTGTAACAGTAACTGGGACACCATGTTTGAATTGCATCCAACTGTGTTACATGAGGCTAAAGTTAGTGGTGATAGCGGATTTCATCTCAATGAGTTGTATAGGATTTTTATTGTATTCTATGACAGAACATTTGTTCTGTTATAGAAACAGGGGGACATGAATGGAATTGATCTGATAGGCAAATTTTTAGTTTGGATCTCTGCATTTACTTTTCGGAAAAAGAGGTTATTGAAGTTAAATCAAAATACATTAAATGTTTTACGGTGTATTACCAGCATTAAAGATGAGCTAACTATTTGGATATGAAATAAGTAAAATGTATAAATTGAATATACTAAACAAAATATTAACTATCAAATAATTTACATAAAATAGTGTTCTTAAACTAAGGAAGGTGATCATTGGATTGTTGTATCTCTATTCATATGTTTTAAAATAAGTTGTTTAACTAAGACATCCAGGAAGGTCTAAACTAAAGATTTACATCATTTAATAAATTTAGCTGTATTGAATCTCTCTCCAAAACTGAAAAGGCATTGATAATTGATAAACAATATAAAAAGGGTAATACATTATTCAATTAAATATTTTATAAATAGGTTTTCAAATGAATAAATGGATCAAAGGTAAAAATGGTTGAAATTTGGGGGATTTAAAATATGATTGGAATAAAGTAGGTCATTTTTGATATTTAGTGACTCATGTAAAGCAGGCTGATCATTCTTTAAGGTTTTAAAAAATAGAAAATATGATGATTGAAATTAAATTGGTCTAAATTGGAGATTTACAAATTAACAGTTATGGAACTGCTTCTAAAATACAGTTAAGTTTTGGGTTTAACATGATAGGAAACTTTCATTTCTCATGTAGGCCCTATATAAAAAGAGGGTCAAAGGATTGATAAAATACAACTCCAAAGTAGCAGATTTATAATACAAAAGGAAGACAGTGAAGCTGTCATAAAGTGTAGGATCAATCATTAACCAATCAACAGGGTTCTCTCCATATGAGCTCCAGACAGGACGGATGTTTCCAGGACCTGCTACCCGCATTCCAGGATGGAAAGGTAAGCTTGCACATTTATCTCATAAAGATTTCTTCAATGAGTTACAGGTCCTGGCAGCAGAATTTACAAAATACCAGACAACAGAGGAACGTCCAGGCTCGGGAGCAGTTCCAGGAATCGACTGGGTGCGCCTGAAGGTCATCAAAAGAAAGTGGTCTGAACCTCGCTTCGCCAGACCATACCGAGTCGTGGAGAGTACATCTCATGCTGTCCGTCTACAAGAGAGAAGGAGACACGTGGTTCCATTGGAGTCAGCTGAGGAGCCACAACGCACGCTGCAGGGCATACAGTAGAATCTACAGTCTCAACCTGCGGTCGAGGAGTGTCTGAGGGCCATCACAGCGCGGAGGAGGATCTGCATTTCCGGGCAGAAGTCTGCCAAAACCACTTCATTTTCCTGAATTACAAGGCTTAAAAGGCCCAGACAGGCACAATAATCCTGTTCCGGTGTCCTTCCATTGAGAAAAGGAGATTGCACCCTCTCCTTAAACTCACTGTTAAATTGGCATAATACTCCAATTTTCAGTGAGCACCGGACACTCAGGTGGAAAACCTGAGGTTTACAACCGAGGAGGAACACGTGAAGGATCCAGCTACAAGATCATCATTAACTTATCTTCTTTTTATTGCGTGTTTTCGTTTTTGCGAACTCTTCAAGAACATTCGTTTCTTTTTGCGCGTATTTTTGGATCGTTTCCTGACGAAGAATTCATATTCATTTTTGAAAGACTATCGAAGGAGCATAGAGACGAACTCTAACTTCTTATTGTTGAATTGTGAAAAAAAGAAAAAAAGGTCTTTTGTAATTTTTATGTGTTTATGATGTATTTTTTATGTTGTTATTGTTTTTTATTGACAAATTGTAGTTTTTGTGGTGAATATTGTCTTTTAAGTCTGCTGAGCATTTTTTTGTAATTTTGAGATATCTTACTTTTATTTTTTATTTTTTATTTCATATTCTGGGCTGATATTCCTATTGTGTGTTTGCTTCTCTTTCAGATAACTGAGTTTTATGATTTTTCATATTTGATAAGTGAAATGTATTTTTAGTTTAGTTTTTACTGGTTAAAATTTTGTGGTTCATCAGGTGAGTATTAAATTGTTGGACAGCGCAAGATACATTTGATAAGTTTAGATTATGGAGTTCAGCTTTAGACACATGGCCTGGCAGGGGACCTAGGAGGTGCTGTTTAAAAAGGGGACTGTTATAAAATTGGGCTAATGTTTTAGTTTTTTAGTATACTAAATAGTTTTTTGGTTCCTCTATTAGAAGGCTTAATCATTTTATTTGTGAGGTCTGTATGTCTCAGACCTCAAAACGGGGACTGTTAAAGAAAAATGATTATTTTTTAGACTTTAATACAGTTAATCTTATGGCATGTGTAAACACTCTCACTTGAACATATTTCTTAATTTTGAACAAGGCTGTGTTAATGATTTAAAACTACTAATGGATAAGTATTTAGACCACCAGCCCATAGAATGAGTATCTCCTGGGGGGTGAATAACAGTTAAGCCTGCAGGAGAGATTTCTGCTTGGTTTACAGAAGGTCAAAAGTCTTCCAGAATAAACAACCAGGGATGGTGAGGCCCCCCGCATTCCACAAGCTGTCTGTGAGAGCTTATCTTGTGTTTTATGACTTTAGGAATTCTAGATGCCAGGACAAGCTTTCCGCCTTTTCTTGTTAAAACAAAGAAGCAAATGACCCCAGATGTTTGCAGTAAATAAGGGGAAGCCCTAGCAGTGTCAGAGATGGCGTTTGGTTGGAGGACCGAGGGCCAGCCCCTTTTTGAATGGATTAGATACAAGAGGATAAAGCTTTCTAAATAGAAGAAAAAGATCAGATTTGCCCTTGCAACTCTCCAAAGATGTCTCTGTACTCTTTGCTTTCTTTCCTCCTATGTCAGGTAATGGAATGTATGTCTCTGTTGTTCTGCAGTTTCTGGTGTAGGTTTGTGCATTGTCTTATTTCTAAAGTGTATGCATTGTCTTATATTGGATTAAACTCTGTAATTCTGTGACGTCAACACGCAATGTTGGTTTTATTACCAAACGCAGCTCGCCGAGTGGACCTGGGGAAGGGAAGAATCAGAAGCCAATCTTTTTCCAAAGTTAACTATGTTAGAATATTTTCTTCCTTTACAGACGCTAGTGCCTTTTCTTTAAGCCCCACCACCAACAAACAAGTTGAGTGTCTGGTAACTAGTAGCAACCTGAAATACGCTGAGAAAACAGATTACTGAGGTGAAATGGAATCTGCTACGGCACTCTTGCCGTCTGTGTACGCAACAGGTCGGTATCGTGTGTGTGTGTGTGTGTGTGTGTGTGTGTGTGTGTGTGTGTGTGTGTGTGTGTGTGTGGGTGAGTGGGTGTGTGTGTGTGTGTGTGTGTGTGTGTGTGTGTGTGTGTGTGTGTGTGTGTGTGTGGGTGGGTGGGTGTGTGTGTGTTCTCATTTTTGTTAAGAGGCTGAAAAGTAACTTTCTAGAGCATAGACTACCTCCATCTAGTGATGTCGGTCTATTGATTTTGATGTATTGATTGAAAATTGTTCATTATTACCTTGGTTAATTGACATCTAATGTTAACTGTACTACATTTTATAGCAGTAGGGTAAAATGCTTGTCTTTGTTCAAAAGACTGTATTAACTGTAAAGACTGTCTTTTACATCAGCCTGTTTTCAGGGCCTTTTTTTTGCCTACGTATTTGTTATTTTTGGCATAAATCAGTATCTGTGACCTGTTTTCATTTTAAAAAAAGAACATTGGCACAAACCTAGCCTGTATGTATTTTTTTGTATGTCATCGAGAGTATTTAAATGATTTTCAATCAGGAAAAAAATGTGCGATTAAAATGCGATTAATCGCGAGTTAACTCAGGCATTGATGCGATTAATCGCGATTAAAAAAATTTAATCGATTGACAGCACTATTTTATACATATGCACAGTTTATCCATAGCCTGTTTGTTGGGTTTTAAACCAGTCCATGTTAATTTACACAAAAACTGGCCAGTAAAGCGTATTTATATCATGCAATCTCTTGTTTGCACTAGAACAGGAGTGTTAAAGTGATTCCAGAAAGAACTGCGTGGCTGCAGGTTTTCTTTCCAACCAAGCAATAGAACACCAGACTCCAGTCATCTCATCAAGTCAGCATGTTCAGATTGGACTCACTTGATGAGTAATTCTGGAACCACTTAGACACCACTGTACTAGAAGGAAACTGCTGAGATCAAAACCAATGCATAAGATGTAAAATTACTCCTAAAAATTGCCAACAGGGGCAAGACTCTGTACTGTAAAGATGATTTGTTATACTGTGGAGGTGAGCAATACTTTACATTTTAGTTACAATCTGATAAAGGACCTGTATATAGTAATGCAGTTATGTTTTAGATTTTAAGTTTGATATATCATCAATCTTCTGATGTTCAATGTCACAGGTAAATACTTTAATAATATGATAATAATAGAAAAACAAACAGGTGTATCAGTATTGCTCCTAAAATAAACATCAGAGTAATGAGTCTGGAGGCTGTGACCTGCTAGATCTTGTTTTTCAGTGTATCTTAAAAGTATTGATCTGATTCTAATACCAGCTTGCTGTCAATATCATAGATATCTGGATGGATCCACCCACAGCTACTGTAGAAAATTCCTTTATATGGAGCAGGAATAACCTCCAATGAAGTGGAAAGGCATGCTCTCCATCTAGGTTGGTCCATTGTTAGTGCACTTACTAATTTTTTTTATGCGAAAGATTAACTTTGAACTAAAATGAAGAGAAAATGCTTTAAAACATATTTTTAAAAAGCTGATTTTATGTCGTTTTCTGTTTTCTTTTAGTTTAGCGCAGATGAGCATAACGAGAATAAACAAGACAGACCACATTTTTTCCATGTTTTTCGTTTTATTGAGTTACTCTGGCTAATGCTAATAAGTTCCTCTGCTTTTAATCTGAGTCTGTTCTGATATAAGTTCAGCCATTTAATACCTCTTAGTTACTGCAATATCAAACACATCGCAACATCTCAGAGCATTTTTGACCTTAGGGTCAGATGCTGCTGTTTATGTAGCATGAAATATGTTGTTACATTTCCTCTACTTAAAGTTAACATACTAACTTCTGTGTAGCTGTTTAAATACTTAGTATGTTGTATATAATATATCTTCAATATGATGTGTATTTTATACATAATATAACATCTGATTATGCAATCAATTGTTCCATAAATGATTTGATTGTGTAACAATTAATAGGCTACCAAATTTATGTGTATCAAGCACTGATCAGTTGAATAAGTTCTTTAAAAAAAGATTATTTAAGAGATTAATAATGTTTTTAATATGAGCTATCTTATAACACTATAAAAGGAGAAAAAGCAGAAAAAACAAGAATCAAAACTATTTAAATAGAATTAAATAGAATAGAAGTTTAGCGTATTATAAAGCTGGTTAAAGGTTTATGTTATCAGTGTTTATCTTCCTTGAGTCTAAATAATTGAATTAAATTAATCATTTTAATTTAAGGGTTACTTAAACCCTGCCACATTGGCAGTCATCTGCTCTAAGCTGCACCAGCTAACCACCTTCTTATACTGTATTTAGTTTATTTTCCTATTATCCAGCTAAAAGAAGCAACAATGGTCAATGATGATCCTCAGCTCATTCCTATTAGATTTGCTATCCTGACATTATTAAGGCTCCATCTGTAAATACAGCACTGCTGCTGTGACGGCCCCTCAGGGAGACCCTATGCTGTTTGTTTACATAAGCCAGTTTCAGGTAAGCTAAAAAATTATCACAGCAAATGAAGTTTTCTGCTCAACAAAACAAAAAGTCATCCCATCAGAATTATTGTCATCAAGGCAGCCAGTTTCTCAGGTTGTCAATCTGCTCCATTTTCAGGTTATTGTGGCTCATATGTACGTCTGCACCCCCTCATTTTTCCTGACGAACATACCTGCTTCTTTATTTCTGTAAACAGTTTTGCAGTTTATAAATCCCTCTGTACTGTGGCTATTATTCTCCTAGCGTTTAATTATGCAGGAAACCATACCTCTGTTGTGTTGACATCAGGAGATGTTTTTGTATCACTTTACTGTCAATACTAATACTTATAATAAATGCAGTCCGAGAAGGGAATGAGGGCTGTTCTATCTTACCACGACTAAACCACTAGTTTGTCATTCATTGAGAAAGAATTTCAACTTGATTTTTAAACATATTTTTAAGAGAGAAGTTTGTGCAGTTAAAAAGCTTCTAGTATTTTTTTTTTTCTTGTAGTAAATAAGCCTTCCTAAAAAATTTTTTTAGGAAAAAGTCAAAGCTCCAAATCCTTCACTTTTCCAGCCATGATATTGTGTTTCAGTTAACACTGGGTGATGAAACACTCATTTACTCACTGTCAGACCTTCCCACTCACTCTTTAGAGCATCTTTCTCCACTTCTCCTCCATCGTTCTGCCTGTTGCCCTGGCCGGTCCCTCTTCAGCCAGCTCATCCCCGTCTCCACTCTGTACTCAGGAAAAAGCCTTTCAAGGACTGTGATCTGTTTTCACGATTTCGTTCCATCACTTATATCAGTGACCTTGTCTTTGTATAGGAAAATAAATGAAAAAAAAAAAAACTATTGCTTTTACTGGCTATTTGACTCCAACATTTTTATGTATTGATTTTCCACCATTTAATCCTGTGCTTTGCCAGGTATCCTTTCTGTTTCATTGCCCTGAACAGAACAAAGATGTCGGTAGAAGAGTAAAACGAGTACTATCTTCTTATCAACTCAATAAAAAAAGTAAACTCTGCCTGTTTCCACTTTGTCCCTGCCCCTCTGTCCCTTCCCTCTCTCTGCCTGAGGAAGCCATATGGATGCACAGTGTGTTGTATTAATTAGACCCCAGGGTGTGGGCCCACACCCGGGACAGAAATGGCTCCAGCAGTTGCTATGCCAGTAGAAGAAACCTACCTCCCAGCATAAACTGGATAAGTTGGAGTAAAGAAGGTTGATGTTTAGATGGCTCCACAAAATATTCAAAATATTCCTCTGGAAATACTCATGAAGTTTTTAAGCAGCTTTATTTGAAAAAAATGCTTGATTTATTTCCTGGTAAATATTTACTCAGTGTAGCTCAGACAGATGTGATATATTACAATTTTATAAGTGACATGACAAATTAAAAAAATAGGACTTACAACAATGATTTTAATTGATGTAGATGATATAGGGGGAATCAGCTGGCCCTTTACAATGAACTGAAGTCAATATTAAAAACTCGAAGCAATTATTACTGTAAGCTTAGGACCAGAAAAAAATACACAATAGCAGTTAAAGATGTTTATATACATATGTTGTGTTCCACTGGAAATAAACAGTATGAATACATAGCAAGTTGATTTTTTTTTTCATGTTTCATAAGGTCATAATGTGATCTGGGTTTATTCACCATTTTATTAATACCTTCCAACCTATAGCCATTTTTTAGGCAATCTATTTAAAACTAAACATTGTGTATTCATGGTTTTATCTGGAAAAATTAGGAGTTTAATGAACTTGGAAATGTTCATCAAAATGTAAAAACCCTATAAAAGAATTCTTAAGAATGTTTTATATCTTGCAACATTCCTTGTGACCATTTAACGGTTAAGAAACACCACAGATTGTGAAATCTTATCAAACCAAAATATTCCATAGAGACAGCCTGTTTTTACTGTAAGTAATGGTCAAAGAAATCCCATAGTTCCATTTATTTTTAGTGGTCTCTTATTAGAACGTCTCCAAGGTGGTACGATTAATGTGTGGAACAAAATGGCCAAGGCACAAACAGACCAGCCACCAAAGCTGAGTTACTGGATGTGCAATGGCATCACAGTGACCTAGAAACATCATAAGGGGTCCAGCACGTGTATTTGTGTCAATATTAATGGAAATTGTTCAATGTAAATTATTAATTTAAATGGTAAATTAGACGTAAGGTCAGCTCATTTATCAAACTGTAACCTGACTAATATTTTCAATAACTGGCATTGGAATTGTATTGGCAACTGAAGTGTTAACTTGCAATGAATCAAAATAAAATTCCTGTGACAAATTGTACATATGCATTATACACATCCAGAACAACAAGGTACACAGTATTAAATGTTTGGAGATGGATAAAATCAAATATTAAGAATTAAAGGAGGTGATTTTGCACAGATGGGGTTTTAGTCGAGACTAATGGTGAGGGAGGATGAGCTCTGAGGGTGCAAAAATCTTTACTATACCCTTATCATCATAAGACTTTCTCCTTTTAATTAGAATTTTTTAGTTTATTAAATGCATGTTCTTTTTCTTTTAAATTTATCATTTAAATGGATCATCAAAATAAGTGGTCCTCCTAATTGTCAATCATCCCGGTTGATATTTTTATTTAAAGCCATTCTAAGTGCTCAACCCGTTAGATATCTTTTTCTTGGCATTCACACTTTCAGCCGCATATGTGTGGTGAGCCACGGTTTCAGACAGTCATTGAAGCTCACCTTTCTCACCGTGGTTCTTTGAACATGGCTGAGGGTCGTTGGATTAAAAGTGTCTACGAACTGTATGAGAAGAAAAGAAAGGCCTCAGCAGAGGCAGATATATCCCAGACTGCTTTTCGCAGAGAGCTTGCCTTGCAAAGCATTATGGGATTGGCTGTCACAGCGGCCTGCTGTCGCCATAGGCTGCCGCTACCCGACAGAATGACTAATAACAAAGATGGCGCAGGAGGAGGAGTTACGTGGCCAACGGGTAGCAAAACTCAGTGATTATCTGTCCAATCGATCAATTAATTAAGTTTGCTATAAAGTCCACTATATGGTCCCAGCTGTATGTGAACGCAGAAAGCTTGTATGCCCTATGATAACAGCACATTATAAACAGGGCGTGCATGAGGTGAAATGAACTCGTGCATGCTCTTGCACATGCATTGTTTTTTACAGTGGAGAGGGTGGGTCTTTTAAAAAATTCTCCACAATATTTAATTCCTATTTAACCACCTAAATTGATAATGACGTCACCTACTGGCGTACTATGGTAGTCTGGATTTTATTCTGCTTAAATAAGAGTCAGAAATCAAATTCTGAAATAGGATAATTTGCACTTTTAGCGCTTTCTGAAATTCATTTAATCAAATTAATCTAATCTAATCTGCTGTATACTACCAGATTATATGAGCTTATGGTTTAAGGTAAGTGCCCTGTGGGGGCTTAAGAATCAGTTCGCTGTAGAAACTAGGGTGGTAATCCTGCTGTGGTTAGATTAATGGGGATGGTTAAGTCACTGAGATCCATGCCAAAGCACAGATCTTGGGTTTAATCATTTGTGCCTAAATAAAATACTTTTTTCATGCATACTGAATTCAGACTATTCATTGTGTACAACAGTTTTAGTTTATTGTCAATTTAGTCTGGTACTATTCTCATTAACCCCAAAGTTTTTGAATATTTTCTGAAAAATCATTATACTATAAACAAATCTAAGGCTGGTCTTTCTGCGAAGTAAACTTCAGCTCTTCATTGTTTTTAAGGCCCTAGTTCCTACATCATAGACCTGGGTGTGTGTCAGTGACCATGGTTTGGCTAATCAGGTGGTTTGTAGAAATTCTGGAAAAAGGGGCCTACTGATGGGGCATGGAGGCCTTAATAGGAGGCTGATGGGGGTGGGGGGAGATTAAGAAGCTGTAGGAAAGGGGCACTGATGGGGTCAGTGTTTGCCCAGCTGTCATCTGGACAGCTGAATGGAAAGTTTGAGTAAAGAGATAGTTTTGACAGTGGAAATAGTTCAAAGCATGTTAGCTCTTGCTTGGTATCATTTAAGCTACAACAGCTGATAAAATATCAAATAACATCATATTCATGCATGGTTGCTTCCTTTCAGCAGCTATAAAGTTCTCTAACATTACAAGCCAAAACATGGCGCATAGTAAGCCTGAACAGTTAAACCAAATTTGTTTCTATAAGAGAGCATTTGCCCTCTTTAACAGAGCAGGTGCAAAACAAGAACAAAAGGGATTTAGGCATCACATTGGCAATATGAGCCCCAAGACACATTTGTTTTGCCTGCTGCTCTGTGATTTATTATCTGCTTGGGTTCCCGTTTCTGTGCCTATCAAAAATGCAACTCAGTTTGTGAATTCATATAAAAAGCTGTCATTCACATATTTCATATTATGGAAACAGAAAGGGTAAACTAGTAAAACACAACTATTTTGTTTTGCTTTGCTGTTTAGATGTATCCAGGGAGGAACATTTGGTATTTTCCACTCAGGGGGTTTATTCTCCAGGTGTTTCCAAATTTATAACCTTCAAAATTGTCAAGGTTTGGTGGAGGTTTTTGGGGACTCAAAGGTGAGTTTTGCTGATTTACTTGAAAATCCCACAGGCAACTGAAGCAAAGTCCAAAAACAAAAAACAATGAAAACCAAAAAAATCCAAGAAAAATCAGGGAAAACACACATGGGGAGCAAAGAGACAATAAAGCAACAAATCAACAAGAATCCAAAAAAGAGGAACTGCAGAGGTGGTGCATATATGGGAACAGAACAAAGAATGGGTTAATGAGCTGATATGGAGCAGGTGTGAATAGAACTAGAAGGGAACCAATGGGAAAGGAAACAGGCACAAGGGGGCAATAGAGAGTAACTCAAGAAATACAAAACTGCATAAATATAACACAAACTGGAAAAGAAACCATTAATCAAGAAAACACATAATAACATAAATCAAAAGTGGAACTGAAATTTTAAAAAGAAACTCAAACTGAAGACCACAAGGGGAGAACTTTAAATACTTTCTTTTTTGTTTCTGTTGTATTCAATTATTTATTAAAAATGTCCTTATTGGCATCAAAATTAAATCATAACTATTGATACTGCGAAATGTGATGATACTCAATATTATCATATAAAATTGGCATGGTTTTTACACTAACGTATTAACACGCGTTTATGGTATATTTTTGCCATTGCTGATTTTTGATGTCCAGATTATTTCCACATTAATAGAAAAAATTTGAGGCAACCTTAAGATATTGTTAAATAAACATTATTTCTAACTAATTCAAAACACATAAAAAAATGTCAAAATATATTACATTTACAGGTGTCCACCTCCGGTTTTCATAATTAAATTGTTTTATCTTCAGTTCGGATTTTCTACATTTATATTTTCCATACATACTTTCCATGTCACTTCTGAGGAAACCTGTGGTTTGTTGTCGTTTGACTTGTATCTTAATAAGTGGCTTGTTGAATCCACTTGCTCCATTATTTTCCATCTCCCAAGCATCTGCAGTCAATGTTTTACTGTCAGACCTAACCTCCATTAGTCATCTGGCCTCCTTCCCTCTCAGAAGTCTCCTAGGAGACCAGGATATTCACTTTTTATCTACTTTACCCGATTCTGCAACATAAAAATCGTAAACATATAGTAAGTCCCTAATTCCACATTGAGATGGAGATTAAGATTACAACTTAAGAGGCAGTTTAGAGAACAGCTGTATTGCTAACCAGCAACTTTAGGTCTTCCTTTTTAGGTCTGTTTGGTTATTTTTCTCCTTGCATGGTGAGGCAGTGAAACTAATAACTCTTTTTAATCCTGTTCTTTCAAGATCTAACCCCAACATAACAGACAGGTGATAATATTTTATGCATACAATGCCTTTGAGTGAAGCGTTAGGACAGCAAACAAAGAAAAGGACATAAAGCTGCTGAGTTTGTTTTATTGACAACAGGAACACATAAACATGAGCACTAGCCTGAGGGCCCACTTTAATCCTGTGGTTCACTGAGATCGGATCATGTGGAATGATTGCTCTCATGTTGCATCATCACCCCAAGGATGAAGGATATTCGCCCTAATGGATGTACCAACCCCTGTACCGAAACACAAAGCCTGTTTCTCAGCTTCATGGGCGCCCAGACTTGTTTACATGTGAAGAGAGATGAGTGGGTGGGTGATCACAGGAGGGGAGGTCAACCCAGCTGTCTGTTTGTCTAATCAAATCAGTGAGCTGGTGTGGAGGAAAGGTGAAGGTCAGGGTGGATGCTGCTGCTGGTACCCCGGTCCCAGGGTTTCCATCATCAGGCTCTCCAATAAAACATGTTTTTTTCTTTTTCTGTTTTAAACATTAACTGTATTTTCAATTGCTATTACTCTTAACTGGACATAAGTGGGTGGACCCTACCAGGCTGCTAACCAAAGGATCCATAAATCAGCCATAAAATACATGTAAACTGACCTGGGGATTTTTTAAACATGTCAAACAGTAAGCAAATAAATACATAAACTCTAAAGATCATGACTACAATAATAATATTGGTTTAAATAGTATATTAGCCCTTTTTTTTTTTTTTACGGTCAAGTTTAGAATAACACTTTTCTCCTAGAAACTTTTTTTTGGCTCAGTCATAAATAGAGTCCCTGTAGATCACTGGCCTTTGTCCTGTTATTGCAGCCATTACAGGCTATGGCCTTTTCCTTTGTTGCCTCAGCCTATGGGCACGATGCTATTGGCCTGCAATCTTGGTAATGTATGGATGACGAAATACAAAGACACACACATACTATAGAGGTGCACAAAAAGAGGGACACACGATGTGGTCACACTAATGTCATCTTGTTGCACAGAGAAGAGAGGCATTGCCACCTAACGGTAAAAAGTAGTCACTGCATCTAAAACAGCATAATAAGGATGTAATGATGATGATAATAATAATATTTTTTTTATTTGCTTTTGTTTTAAGAATAAAGCTTTTAAAATCTTTAGAGTATATAAAATATTCAATACAAAAAATGATTCTTAAAAAGTATAAGTTTTTTAGTTTTGATCGTTAGTAACAGCAGTTATGTCACATATTTCTGATGCATCCATACTATAATAACAATATAATAACGATATCTATATGATTTCCATTGAAGGCTTGAAGTGGTGCAATTATTGAGTGTGTCCTTACAAAAGATTCAGGTCCAGATGGAGTCAAACTAATCCAATTATGACTGACCCCGATTTTATAAACTAAAAAAACAAATTAATTAATCTATACATTAAGTTTATTCTATCTCTTATTTTAAAAGAAGAAGAAAGATCCCTTTGTCCTTAACCGTCTTTTACACTAAGTAGAGGACAGGAGTTAATCTAAGTTTTAAACACTTTTGCAGCTACCTCGGGCACAAACAACATGCTTTCTAACCACCTCTCTCAAAATAAGAAACATTTTTAACAAGCAAGTTTTTCTTTTCAAAACTGAGACAAAGATACAATAATGGTGTCATTTTATCATTTAAAGTAGTTGCAAACAATCAATGAATCTAAAATAATAATAAAGTATCAGTTTAAAATAGCTTTTCATGTTGTTTGCGATGTTATAACATGATTTTTATCAAACAATTAAAGACGGTTAGTTAGGGGCTAAACAGTCAACATTCACAGAATTCTGGGTCAGGTTTAGGTATCAGTGATTGTTTGTCAAGGGAAAATGTAATTAGTTAAAACTTGGTCACACAAGCCAACAGTTAAGAAAAATGCACACAACATGGTTTGCAATAATAGTGACATGCCATAAAGGTTATGCATACCTGAACTCAAACTAGTTCAAGATAAAACAGTACAGTATGTAAACAACAGAAAAAAAGAAACATACTGCTCTATCTGTCCATGTATTGTTCATACATGTCTGTACTATGAAAAAATGCAGTCTCTCTTGCAGTTATTAGTTACATTGGTTACATATAACAGCAGGGGCTGATGCAAAACAAACAAACAACAATAACAGATATATATATATATATATATATATATATATATATATATATATATATATATATATATATATATATATATATATATATATTATTTTTTTAACCAATCTCTGATCATTAGAAGCACTAAATCAGTGTTAAACCCATACAGAAGTAAAAATCTGTAGGTGTTAATCCATTAAAACTCTCTAAGAAGCTGGCCTCTGGACATCATGGCATGCAAATTAAAATCTGGCTTTATTGGAGCTCTGATTAGATGAGACATTTTCTTACAAAAAGGAAACAACTTGGGAAAAAAAAAACTGTGAAAGTAGACAATCATAATAAAAAATGCAGTTGTGAACTCCTCTGCAGATTAATGCAACAGACAAAAAAGGCTAATACCACATTTCTTTCTTTTTTTTTCATTCAAGAAGGTCTAAAAGTTATCAGATTCTAAAATTGATTTAAAGTCATTTAGTTTGCTTATCAAACTGATATCCACGGGTGTTATACAATCATCACCAAAAAGGTAATTATCTGTCAATTAACATCTTAAAGTATTTTAGCAAAATATATCTATCATGCACATGTGTAATGACAAACCTTTGTTTTTAACTCCTATGATAAAGTTCTGTTTGTTTCCACAACTTAGCTTGAACAAATGAACAAAATCCCTCCAAGACATTGGTGCATGTAGTTGTTTTTTCCTATGTCATTACATACAGACCTGAACTTCATTGTGAAAAAATACTACACAAAAGCCCATTCACTTCCTCAACATTGTCCGATTGCAGCAAGTATAAACCCACTGAGGGCAATCAGTCAACTGGTGCTGCAGGTTTTCAGATCGACAAACACTTTTTACTTATACTTCATATGTCAGCTATCTCTTGAGCCTTCTCCATTTCATGTTGCTGGTAGTTTGTAGCTTCCCATCAGGTTTTAGTGGAGGATAACTTTGGACATATGTGTTCAGAAGCTCCCGCACCAAATCAATATCTGGAAATCCCAAACTCCTTCTTGACTCAACTCACTTAATCCCCCTCTCTATAACATGTAGTTTTTTTAAGTGGAAAAAAGGTTAAATCAAAGATGTGCTCAATATAATACATGTAACAATTAACCAATTAAGTCTTTTAATTTGGGGAGGGGGGATAGAAAAGCAAAGAAAGGACACTTGAAGTCTTTTTACACAAAGGGTAAATTATGTTACAAAAAAAAAATAATTTTTATACTAGTTGTCAAAGACTGGATATTTAAACCCTCACTATTAATTGAGATACAAGGAAAGGGGAAACATTAATTGAAATATCAATATTGAAGCCTCGGTGAATTATAGAGATGAAAGTGTCATTATCAGCATCTCTATTGGTGCTTCCAGTAAAGTAATATGATCATAATAATAATTTAACTTTATTGATCAAACACTGGAGAAATTTACCTCTGCATTTAACCTGTCCCCTTGGGGACTAGTGGGCTGCTGTTGTGCAGCGCCCAGGAACAGTGGACGAGCCTGGATGATGAAATAATTGACAGAAAATTGAACTTTTTCAAAATGAGAGATGTCATTGAACTTTCTTACAAGTGACATAAAAAACATACACTTTGTATAAGTTAAATGAGATAATTTATTTGCATAAAATGTACTACTTTAGGCATTTCTGTATAACCTTTTTTTATGCTTTCTATTCATTACATGTGTCTGACTGTGTAAATTACAGTTTTCTGGAAAAAAAATATCCCACTGATGATGCAGAGGTATCAAAAACTCCTATTAAATATGATACACTTGGCTTTAAAGGGTTAACTGTCATTTAAGATGTTTAATCTGTATTATAAATTATTGTTATCTAAAAATAGAAACTAAAAACTAAACAAATGTATCAAAAAGTTAATTATCATTTCAACATTATCATAGTGCATGTTTTCGATAAACTTCTAAATCATTCTGTGACACATTTTAATGGGTGCTATTTCTTGTTGATTTTTGTTTTGTTTAGTTTTTTTTTTTTTTTTTTTTGTTTCATCAACCTTAAATAAGATAAGACAATCTGGGGTATTTTTTTTTTGTTTGTTTCAAGGCACTATATATTTAGATTGTATTAGTTGTATTGAAAGTTTAACTGTTCCCTTAATAGTGTATTTTTTCTATGGGGTTATTTGGAAAAGCTACTGAAAACTTTACCTACTTGCATACTTACCTTTTTTTGGTGGAAAATAGTTTAGGCAACTAAAATGTGACTACTATTAAATAAATATGTATATTACAGAATATATATCATTTCTAATCCAATTTATTCTGGCATCAAAAACCTTATAATTGTTGTTTTTTTATTTTGCAAAAGTTTTCAGTCTTTTTTAGATGTTAGTATTAAAAATAGTAATTATCCATATTTAAATCACAAGTAATTATTTATTTGGAAATTATTGACGGGTTATGAATGAACATAAGTAGCATCTTTAACATATTTAGCAGTTTATGCGTTGTTCATTTTTCATATTATTTTGCTAGAGCAGGGGAAAATTTAATATCTTCAGCAAATTTTTGAATTCTGATTTCTCAGTAATGGGCTACTAAAACTCATCTCAAAATGAAGCCTTTATAAACATAGCAGCATGCTTTTTTCTTGTGTGACACTAACAATTTGCACTCTATCAAATAATTGGAATACCCAGGATAAAGGGTTGAAGAATGCTTTTATTGTACTGGCTTCAATGAGCATCTCATTGATTAAACATTCACTAAGAGCCATGAGAGACAGCCACCAGTTAGAAAAAAAAGCTTGAACTGTGGCTTTGAAGCACACCAAGGTTTCATTCAACTACAAAAACCTGGATGCTAGGTTGTTTTTGCCTTTGACTTGTAATTAAAGTATTGATGTTTTTTCAACCACAAGCAATGCTGTCTGTTTGTATATACATGTGTTTCATCTAAAACTGTCATGCTGGGTTATAGAAAAGATTCAAATGCAGGGGTAGACTGAGATAAAGCTTAAACAAAGTGACAAAGTGAAATAGCTTTGTACACCAACATTAGGACTTGAAGCACAGGAAATCCATAGAAGGGGCAGACAAACAAAAGCATAATCCAGCATGGGCTTAAATGTAGAGGCAGGGGTGTAGAGATAACAGAGTAACCAGAAGCACATTTTCTGGAGACATGGGGCAGGTGAGAAGCTAAGGCTGGGAAGAGTAACAAGCCTGGCAAGAGACACGCAGAAAAAATAAAAGAATCCTGACTTACCTTTGAAAGATCCACACAGTTTGATGAGATCCTGCAAAATCTTTCATATGTTAAAAGGGTTCAATTCTTAGATGCTCAAAACCACCACAGTAGTGGAGGACAGACATCCATCAGGGGGATTTATAGAATTTTATTTCGAAGTTCGACTGAAAAAAAATAAACACCAAATCAATCAATCAATCAATCAAAGTTTATTTGTATAACACTTTACAACAACACCAGGAAGGCCCAAATGCTGCACAGAATGATAAAAATGCTGTAAAAACAAATATCCTAAGCATAAAACAGTGTGTCATGAGTATTAAAAGCCAGTTTGAAAGAATGAATCTTCAATCTGGACTTCAAAAGGAACAGATCTGTTAGAACCCGCAGACCGAGGGGCAGGCTGTCCACAGTTTAGGTGTGGGAACCACAAAGGAACGATAGCCCCACTGTTTATACTAAGACCTGGGCATGTCCAGAACAATTTGATCGGCAGACCGGAGAGCTCTACTTGGCCAATGCACAGTCAACATCTCAGTTCAATATAACGGAGCAAGACCATTAGGGGCTTTAAAAACAAGTATTACACTTTTAAAATCAATCCAAAAGCGGACCGGGAACCGTGCACAGGAAGGAGAGGACGGAACTGATGTTGCACTCAATCAGTGCACCAAATCAGCAATTGACAGAAGAAACCATTTGCAAACTGTAACTACGTTCAAGTCAGCTTCCCCTTTGTAAATACTGTAGTAGTCAGGGCAGCCCTCCAGGGCTTTGTTGGTCAGGCAAAGACAATAAATTCTAGTAGTTATACTGGGTTTGACCTAGCAATATAAAAGGAATGTCTATCTGTGATTATAAAAATAATTCTAATTTCTTCATGTGGTATTTTGTAATTTCCTTATTTCAGAATATCCATGTACCTTCCCTTATTTTCTGTAACTATTAAAACAAAACAATATCTTCCAAGTGATTACTCTATCTTGAAGATTATGTCAGAAGCCGTCCACATGTTAATCACCAAAGTTAATCAACATCTGAATTGGAACTGCAAAATTGAAGCCCTCCAAAATCTATATTTTATCTAGGTTACTGTAAATGTTGCAACAAAACAAAACAGAATGAAAGAAGAACACTTCTGGGAGGTGTTCACCAAATGTCAGTGACTATAAGTCCCATTCTGAAGGCTTTACTTGTTATTCCACATCAGACAATAAACTTTGAAAAGTTAAATCTGCATTGGTTCTGCTCTTATCTAGATGTCGTTTAGGGAAACAGACTGCTTTGTTATGATACATATGAAAACCAAAGGAAAATGAAAATATATTCTTAAATAAGAAATGCTCAATTACAACCCCAATTCATAGAATTCACGTGACCTAGAAAACCTAGTGAGACCTGACTGGGCCTTCCATTTCAAAGGGGAGGTTGGCATGAAGACTTGAAATAAACATCTATAAATATTGTGTATGTAAATTTATATTTTCATGCCTTTCAAAGATGGATTTCAATAGGCCTCATTAAAATGTGTAAATATTTCAAGTATTTTCATAAAAGGAAAGAAAGAATAATTATTGTGTTTTATACAACCTTGGTTGCTTAATTTTCCCACTGTTTCCTCTCTTTTTTTAGTACTGTTCTATGCGCCAAAAATTATATACAATTGGAGATAAAAAAAAAAAGATCAGAAATGGTTTTAAAATGACAGGAAACCCTTCACAATGGACTTTCACCTCTCTTCTCTTTGTTGTCAGTCAGTTACTCTGTGCTGGGAAGTCAGCTACTATAAACAACTAGATGACTACTAAATCAAACACTGCCCACGAATGCATTAAAAAATACAGCAGATGTGTGCCGACTGTTTGAGAGGACTGATTGGGGAATAAAAAAACAGCAAGTGGAGTGAGTTTTCCTAATCAGCATGTGAATTTATTTAGCTGTGTTAAGAAAAGCAATTACTTCTCCCCCTTAATCAGTTAAGGTTCTCCACCTTTATTCAATTATCGAAACTATCTTCTACAATTTACATACTGTACACGGACACACAAAGAAAGACGTTTAATAATTCATTATGCATCACACTGGCAGCACTTTTCATATGGAGATGGGAGAGAGGGAAGTTGGAATTCAAGGCTGGCTAGTTTTAATTGTTTATTCTCAAAGACTATACAAGAGGATGCTTTTGGATTCAAGAACAAAGAGCAGCATGCTCAACAGACACAGTCTGATTCACAAAACAAATGTATCCTTCTGAAAAAAAAATAAATATTAAAGAAAAAAAATAGGGGCAAATCCCCTTATGGATTTGTAATTTTTCAGGCACTGTCAGAAAGAGAACATTAATCTGTCTAAGGAGGAGTGCACATCCAATCCTCACGTCACTGATTTTGTGTTTTCACATTCTTTTTAGCTCTGCTGCATCTTCACTTTTCACATTAATGCAATTGCAAAATTCAGAGTTGGTTCTGGTGATGAAAGTGAATGCATGCATCAGCAGTTTGTCTAATTAACAGAACCTACTGCTACAGGGTCTGCTACGGTTCAGTATATATGAATATAGACATAATTTTATCACGTAATAGTTGGTTAGAGTTTATTTGACCATGCACTAACCTTGAACAGAAAGCCCTTTCTTCGCATTGCATCATTAAAGAAAATTAGCTTTTTTTTTAATAAAGCATGTTATCATTAAAACATGATCTGATATGATATATTTATGTCAAATACAATGAAATACAAATGGATCTCTTTTTGTTTATTACATGAGATGTCAAATTTATAATTGAGTGAAAGAACAAGAGAGGATTGATTCTTGTTCTACGATCGTTGTTAAATAATTTGCAGGAATTTGTCAAGGTTTGGGGGAGGATTTTGTGGACCCAAATGCAGAGATGAAGAGGCAGAGATGAGTTTTGCTGATTCAATTAGGTTCCACAGGCAACAGAGGCAAAATCCAGGAACAAAAATAAGAAACCAACAATCAGAAGACATCAGAGAGGAACAACACATGGGGAGCAAGCAATGGTGTGACAAAAAAAACAAGAAACCAGCAATGAGGAACTGCAGGTGTGGTGTATTTAAAGAACAGGCTAATGAGCTGATATGGAGCAGGTGTGAATAGAACTAACCAAAAGGGAGCCAACAAGAAAGGAGACAGGCACAAGGGGGCGACAGAGAGTAACTCAAGAAATAAAAAATTGCATAAATATAACACAAAATGGAAAAGAAACCACTAAACAACAAAACACAAAATAACATAAATCAAACTAGAAAAGAAGCTCGAACAAAAGTACACAAAGGGAGAACCATAAAATAGTTCTACTCTTGCCGGCAAGAGTCCTTAGTTTGATGGAAAGCAAAATGCTTTATATTAGAAGACATCATACAAATGCTCATATTTTGCCCCGAAACCTGGCTGTGCAACGGCATATTTGCCGTTACCGATACCATACCGATACCATCTGTTTGAAATTGATGTGTGTGTGTATAGATGAAGAACTGCATACTACTTGGATGTAAAATAATTGCCATCATGGTTTTGTCAAGCTGCTGCCTACCTTTGTGAAGCAGGAGAAAGACTAATACAAAGTGAATCCAGTAGAATATTTGTATTGCCTACCTTGAATGGGTGACAATAGTTGAATAAACTTTTGGCTCTCAAAATGGTAAAGGAGCCCTATTTGCTGGTATTTACCAATACTACCATTTTAGTGCTGGATCGGGGCCCCACCCAATACTGGTATCGCAATCATATGTGAAAGCTTCCCCTTAAGTAGGAGTTTGAAAATATTTTTTTTTCTATAAAGATATATAATAACTTTAAGCTAATAATCCGATTTATGTTGGCTGTCCGAAAAGCTAAAGGATCCGTAAATCGAAAAAGTGACATTTTCACTTACATCCAGAAAGAACAAATGCAATAGTTTATGTCTGTGAAAAAGGAAAAGAAATTAATCAAAGGTAGAGGGGGGAGTCCTGCCATGCTATATGTCATATAAAACACGAGAAATCTAGCCTACCTATCTTTTTACAAATGATACACCTATAGAGGACAGGGATTTTTTTATACCCAAACTATTTCCAGGGTTCAAACTAAAGTCTTTTTGCTGTCACTCAGCAAAAAGGGAGTGGGAGTAATTTCACCAGGAGTGGGACGGGACAGGATTTAGATTTCTACTCTGGCCTGGGATCGGGACGGGACACCATTTTTTCTGTGGGAGTGGGACGGGACAGGAGTGAAAATCCACTCCCGTGTCAGTCTCTAGTTCGCACTGAGGCTGCCTGCATCTTCTCCCCCTCCTATCGCTCCCTGAAACACAACATTAGCTTCATGGGTCATAAGCATTGATACATTTATTCAAGCTCAAGATATTTGTGACATGAAACACGGAAGTAAAAGTACCAAAAAAAAATAAATAGCACTTCGCCACAGATGAAGGCCAACATCTGTATCCAGGTCACCCATATCCTGTACATCCTCATGCAAGTTTTCTATGTCATTGCTCTGTTTGCTAGTTTAATAACACCTCTCACACACACCATCTTTTACTAATTGCCTTATCAAGATTTTTTCCTACTTCAACAGGATCTAGAGTTGATTTAAAATATTTTCTGCTTAAAATCTAATTAAATTATACCTTAAACTTATTGAACTCCTGGTCACTCATATTAATTGGTATTCACAGTGTAAAAAAATCACTATGCCCCCAGGTTTCTTCAAGGCTTGATCTATATGTCCCAAGGGTAATAAAGGAGGATCTTACACCTCTCAGGCCCTGAAAATTGGAAATCAACATTTATTAATTGATCACTTTGGTCCAGGGAATGTAACCCTGCCATCAAATCAATTGGCCATGACCAGAGAGGGACAAAAATTGACCAACTTGTTCTAGATCATCATCCACTGGGCTGCAATGAAAATCAATCAGAAAAATTAAAAGGTATCAAAGCAAAGGTGCAGATTAATTATGCTTTCAATTTACCTGACAGTATCTAAGCAGCAGGCAGCCATATTCGTGTAATGGTGTTCATAGCGGTTTGGTGAACTGAGGTACCATGAAAGTGATGAACCAATGTACCTGCTGGAAATTAGGTTTTATTAGGTTTTTTTTTCTTTTCTCTTTTTTTTTCTCTCTGAAAGAAGGTGGTCTGATTTACAAATAAGCTCAATAATGGAGGTAGCAAAAATGAAGAAGAACCAAAACAGAAGACTAAAACATGTGCAGGACAAAAAAGGATATCCACATAAACTTTCAAGAGAAGATATAACCAATTTCTTCTCACTGTCAAATGCTACATTTGACAAGACCTAAATATTTTAAAGGAATAAAAAAAACGGAGCACACTTACGTTATAAACGTATGTAAACTTTAGAATTTCAGAGGATGAAAGAAATTATCTTAACATTTATTTCTTTCAATATCCTTGCATTTAGCAAATAGAAATTGGTAAAGCCCAGCTGACTTAAAATCAGTCCAATTTGATGTCAGACAGTAAAATAAAAGGTTGCATATCTTTTTAGAAAGTTTTCATAAAGCATCTGTTTTAAAGATACAGCATGTGGCAGTATCAAATGCTCCTCTTTACAGCAACCATTTATATGAAGGCCTATTCGGAAATGCAGACATTCAACCTGACTGTAAATCTTTTTCTGTTATGTTTTTTTTTTTGGTGAAAACAAATTACCACACTCAGGCAATGTCAACAGACTCCCTGCTGCTCTATTTACTGTTGATGCCCATTTAGTTGAAAAAAAAAAAATCACTTCAGTTGACATTAATGGCTTGCAATCCGAAAGGCCTTTTTGGAAAAAAGCTTAGGTTGCCAGAAAAAATAAGGGTAGAGAGTGGTTAATATATTCAAAGCAAGACAGTTTAAGTTGTGCACATTTCTTTACAGCAACATAATTGTAGTTTATATTTAAACTTAAACTATCAGCAGGCATATGTCATATCATCACACTCACTGTATGCTTTCTTTAAACCTGAGTAAAATGTATGCCAGCATAATTGTGTTATTTTCTTAGATATCAATAAAAATAAAGTGCAAACATTTATAATTTTAGTTTGGATTGTTTAATCCTTTTACCTTTTTTTTGTTTAGATCTCCACATTGCTACAGCCTACTGAATTTATTTGTTCAGGACCATCTTGAATACATTTTTATTAAATTCTTTTGGCTCTTGTTACTGTTCCATTGTCAGGTTTTAAATTTGCTTTTAGTTTTTTTTACTGACCTGAATCAATTCTCATTATGTACATTCAAAACAAACAGTTTGAATGTACATAACGTAAATATGTGATAATCTGTCTTTTTGTCTGTTTTTAAAGTTTTGAAAAGACTTCAAATCAAGGATTATCAAATAATACATTGTTTTCTTGACCAAAATTACTTATTAAACACAAATACTTTAACTTTTACATAGTGTAGTGATCACAGTTCAATAGAGATTCTCTATACAGGGAAGATGGGTGAGCTTCACTTTGTAAAGGTAAACAAGTATGGAAGCCAGCTTCCTTCCTACTCACCAATGTAACCGTTTTTCTATATGATACCAGCAGAAGCCAAATGGAAAGAACAACCCAAACCTGAAGGAAAAGGACACTACATAGCTTGCTCAGTTTTTGCATGACATGGGCGCCAGCTGAAAAATAAATAATTCTCTCTCAGCAAGTATGTAAGTGGAGACTGACACATTCTGAAGTAACCACTCTCAGGCATTGTTTCTCCTGACTTCCTCTCCCTGATTAAATAAATCAGCACAATCCCTTTTATATAATTGAGCTGCAGGCTTTGTTACCACATGCATTATGAATTGTACTGATGCCTGAGTTTAATATTCCAGACCTACCATTATATCATGATTTAATCATCTGGACACAGCTGGAACAGAAAATATGTAAAATATTAAAATATGTCCTTCAGAAGTCAACAGCAAATATTAATAAACCTAGATGGAAACATGAACATCCATACAACCGTTCAGATTTAAAGTTTAAGACTAAAAGAAAGCATTTCTAATCTATCTGAAAAATTAAATTATTTTATCCCTGGCTACAAGGTCCAAGCGCAAAGAAAGAGATAACATCAAAGGAAGTTCTTTGATGTGAAGTTGATTGAAGAGCCAATTGGGTTCTTTTAGCTCAGATTGTCTGAAATGTGTCTACTTTGATGTGATATTCAGTCATTTGCTATACCTTTAATGCTGTTTTTGAAAGCTCAATATGACAGAATCCTCACTTCATTGAGTTTTGCTGTATTTCAGCCAGGATCCATGCGTACCTTTTTAAAGATTCAGATATCGCAAGTAAATGATGCAAACTCGTAGACCTCGTAGACCATTAATGGTGATTATGAATGCTGAGGTTTGTAACAGCAACTTTGACTTTTAAATAGACCTGAATGCAACTGATCTCACATCATAATTTCTATAGTGTGAGCCAGGATTGTTAAAGATAATGGGGTTATCTGTGGAAAGGCCTGAAAATCAGTGTTATCAAACAGCTGTCAACATTGAAAATCTTGTCAAAAAACAACTGAGAAAGAGGTTACAGGTACAACAGTGATTGCGGATGATATCTGTATTACATTTAGGTCAGACCTCCATCTGTAGGGCTTTTGATGAGCTGTGGAAGATCTACCTTTACAAGGTCAGTACAAGATATGCTTCAAAAATAACTTTCACAGAACAAAAAACCCAAAATAAGCTTAAATGCTGATAACTTTTTACTTTGTGTCATGATTTTATCTAAAGCTCGGACCCACACGCAGTGAAGCCAAACAGAGAGACAGAGATTAAAGGTTTCAATGGGTTTTATTGAAGAGTATTTTTGAGTTCGGACTGGAAACTAGAAGACGAGGGGAAGACAGACTGTTAGATTCAGGCTCAGTGGGGAATTGGAGTTGTTAATCTTGAAGGAGAGGATTTGTTGCCACTCACGTTTCCAGAGAAAAAGAGACACGTAGACTCCAGTCTGTGTGTTGGTCTTCCAGAGTTTGTTTGATTCGGTGGAGGGCGGAGCAGGGTTTACCCAGAACTCGGACGGAGTGGAATGATGCAGCCGGTGGTTGCAACTCAGTTTTCCTGTGGTACTTGAACAGGTCGTGGTGAAGACCCAAGGATCCAAACCTCCTGTTTGGAATCCATCGCTCAGTGTAAGACTCAGTTGATCCCACTTGGGAGAAGGCGGTCCGAAAAGGTCCAGTTTGCAGGAAGGCTTCCTGCCGAAAGGCAAAGAACAAACAAAGTTGAGACTCAGGGAGAAACAAACGCTCAGTAAAACTCAATGTGATCTCAGCTTAGCTAGAGGAAAAAAACTCAAAATGCAAAAACTTAGATAAGACTCAGCATAAACAAGGCTTGGCTAGAGTACCCCAAACTGGCAAACACTCTGGCGTCGAAGTAGTGGCAACCAGCAGCTTAAGGCCCCGTCCACAGGAAGTCAAAACGAACACGAAATGCTAATATTTTCCAAAACGTTTGTCGTAAAGACGGAGATGTAAAATAAATGTGATCGTCCACACGAATGCATCAAAACGCTGCAAAATGTATGCCAGGCCTGTAAGTGGCGCTGTGGTGCCAAAGCAAAAATAGGCGAGGAAATGTTGGGCATGCGCACTAATATTTATACATGGTTGCCCTGCGGGTCCATTTTCGTGGTTCAGTCAAATTCAGGTACTGAACTATGTCGTCGATATTGCTCTGTTCTTCCTGGAGATATTCCAGAAGAAGAAGATTCTGTTGTAAGCCCGACAGCAGGGTCAGTAGCATGAGCAGCAACCATTCAACACAGTACGGCGCCATTGTTGTTGTGATACTGTGTCGCGCATGCGTGTTTAGAGGGGACGCTATGACGCATGCATGTAAAAAAAAAATGCGGTTAGAGCTTAAAGATGGAAACGCGAAAACGGCGTTTCAAAATCTTCCCACTCTGAAGGCTTAATAAAAAAAAGATCGTTTACAGACCCCCGAAACGCCGGCTTGGTATGGATGAGAGGCTGGTTTGGTGAAAAATTTGTGCGTTTAGGCCAGGGTTTGACTTCGTGTGGACGGGGCCTAAGAGCAGTCCGGTGATGAGGCAACAGCTTGCAGGTGTGTGAGGAGGCGAACCGGAGCCAGGTGCCTCCTGGTGGTGGAATGGAGAAACACAAAAGACAAGACAAACAAACGAACACATGAAAACTGGGATCCTGACACTTTGTTCACAGAACCAAGTTACATCACTCCAAGAAACTTTCAATATCATTATAATCAGTTATTTCTCTTTTTTTTTTTTACTGGAACAACTCAATTATACAACCCCTCTCAAGAGATGCCTGAGACTCTGTGGCTCAGAATCCCTCTCTCCCTTTGTACACTGGTAACATTGGATATCTAGGTATTCTCCCCCATCTCCCCAAGACTGTCAGAGCTATTTAATCTTATTTAGATATCTCTTCTCAAGAAAATAAAAGATGACTATAAATTTTGGATAAAACTCCCACGGACACTCCTTGGAAGAATGGCAGCAGTCAAAATGAAGATATTACCACAGATCAAGTACATGTTTTTCGTGATCCCCTTTACTACACATTAGCGGTTCAAAACCCTTAACTCATTAAAAACATAATTTTATCAGAAAAAAGAAAAGTCCCAGAATTTTTACTCTGAAGAGTGGGGAGTGGTGGTTGGCCCACAATAATGAATAAAGAAAGATTGTGACAGAGCAAACTCATGCTTTATCCAAACATGTAACAATGCATTTTTCTCCTGCTGGAGAGAAAGCCAGTTCTATTTTATAGCTTCCAGTAGCAAGTGGCAGGATAGTGCCAATACACTGGCAGCAGTTCAGGATAGTCCTACAGTACAGTACTACCAGTATGGAGCTTCCTCATTTTTCTCTGCTTCTCAGAGCCAGCGCTGTCACAGACAAAAAGAGAGCAATTCACAAGTTTATTATGGTACACAGTAAGGGAGGAGCAAACACAGAGGTAGTCACCAGGAATCTCTTTCACAGTGGGGACTTTCTCAGAGCTCTAAAGAGCGGCATAAGGAAATACTGTTCCAAAAGAATGCAGGTCAAGAGTGTCAGACACAAAACAGAACACTGTATTCACTGTCCAAAGACACTTCTACAACACCACAGAGGACAAAGGAGTGTACCAGCAACCGTCACATTGTTATGGAAATGCATGATTAAAAGGGTGAATTGCAGTTTTTGTTTTTAACAAGAGATGTAGTTTTTGGAGCAAAGTTGATCTCTCTTCATATGTATGTGTGAGGGAGCAATGAGTGTCACAGCGAGCATATCTGGCAAGACATTGTGTGTCTGTGAACATGCACAGACTGTTGTTTGCTCCCCCTATCAATGTGCCACCGATTGTCAGACTCTTGCAACTCTGTAACAAAAGCCTTTTCCTCAAATGGTCCCTCATCACAGATACACTGCCCTCTTCTTGAATTAAGCTAAGCTAGCACTACAGACAAAGCCCGGATAAACGGGGCAACACAAAAAAGGATTTGTCAATTCATGTACACAAAACTATCTCAAGAGGTATGAAGAAAGTAAGAGCCACAGAGCGGAAGGAAGAGGGTGCACGAGAAGAAAGAGCCTCACAGGAGAGGGGGAAAGTTCCCATAGAAGCTTTAGGGAGCACTTATTATGATGTGGAGGGGTGTACTGGGCACGTCCGGTGTGGTCGCTGCTACACTGTGACCCAGTGCAGATGGCCTCTTCTCATTTTTTACCCCTCTGTCTGCACTGAGGCAGTGGCAGATGTTGCAGCTTAGCTAATAGACCACAGAAAGGGAGAGAAAGACAAAAATATGCCTTTTAAAAGAAGCTAAAACATAAAGATGAATGACTGCAAATACAGAAAATGCATGAAACAGTTAAACCGATGTAAATTATTGAGTGTCAAAGACTTGCTAAATCCAAAACAACCAAACAGATGCAGAAGAAGGTAAGTTGAAGTTGTTTAGATTTTTATCTATGGATGGAAATTCATTTTAGTCTCCTTTCATCCCTAGAGTTACTTGGTAGCTTCATATTCACGGGTGTAACACTAAAACTATAAAGGCAAAACTGAATATAAGGAATCCAATCTAAGTTCCGATCCAAAACTGAATATGATAAAAAATATATATATATTTAAAAAAAAAGGTCATACAGCATGGTTCTCAACTGGAAAAAGTGGGCTTGTCCCTTTCAGGTTGAAGGAGAGTCCCTGCCTCAAGTGGAGGGTTTCAAGTATCTTTGTCATCCTGTTCACGATTGAGGGGGAGAATTTAGTAGGACATCGATAGATGAATCTATGCAGCTGCTGCTATAATGTAGACCCTGCACTACTCTCATTTTAAAAGCTCTCGTTTTAGGGTCAGTCTACGTTTCTGCCCTCAACTATGGTCATGAAATCTGGATCATGTACAAAAGAACAAGATCCTGGGTATAAGGGGCTGAAGTGAGCTTCATCTGCAGGGTGGCTGGGCTCTCCCTTAGAGATACACAACGAAACAAGTCAGCTGAGATGGCTTGGACATATTTTTCAGACTCACCCTGGATGGCTTTTCAGGGAAGTGTTCCATGTATTTCTGGCGAGGAGAGGCCCAGGGAACAACCAATAAAACACTGAATGGACTATGTCTCTCGATTGGCTTGGCAGTGCATTAGGCTTCTCCAAGCAGAAGTACAGATAAGACAATGATTATACTTCCAAGAAAATAAAAACTTTTATGTTTAAATATAAAAAGAATGTTTACATAATAATAATGCAATAACATAATGCATGAACATTTGCGTTAGTAATAAGGGAGATTTACTACAGACAGATATAGCATCTCACTCTACTCACTCCTGCCCTCCAGGAGGCATCACAGAAGCTTGAACTGGAACCACCAGGTATCAGAACAGCTTCTTCTCCACAGCTGTCACGCTCTTGAATGCCTCCTGACACCAACTATAAGGACTGTACACACCACCCCCAAACACACACAACAATAACATATGGACTGTCCTCATACACCCCTCCACGGATCCAACACCACTTACACATGCTTATCAACTATTGGTGTATGTAATCTGCAAATATTTATCTACTATTATCTGTCAATATTTATCCTGCATTATAACCCCTTTTATTTATATATATATATATATATATATATATATATATATATATATATATATATATATATATATATATTAATGGGGTTAGGATATACATATACTAACTTTCCTTTATAACCTGTATGTAGATTTCATATTTATATATTTTATAGCCTCTTAAAATTACTATTTACTTATATATATGCCTATTATAGTCAATACATACATAGTCTTTGTACATTAAAATCATCATCATTAAAATGATTATTTATATTCTGTATAGCACTTTTAGATAGAGGCAAACTACATGTTGTTACTTTGTACTTGTGACACTGTAATGGCAATAAAGTTGAATTCTATTCTATTCTATTCTAGTATGTGCATAATTACTCAAAGAGGGTTTTTTTTAAGATTTAAACTACATATACTTCTGTTATATAAATTCAGCCACAAAATGGTAACTTGTATTTTGTGCATAATTTAAATGTTGACCATATTTCCAAGTTTAGTCTGTGATGGAATCATTTTAGGCTAAAGCGGTTTAAATACAGAAGCCTTTATATTTTACAAATGAAATAATTTTGTGTTTGTGTAAATGTGTTTTCACGGATTGTGGGTCCCCACTCCCTCCATCATGTATTTGTCTTTCTTTGGAGTCAACGATGTGTTCTTCAAAAGGGCATACAGTGGGGCAAAAAAAGTATTTAGTCAGCCACCAATAGTGCAAGTTCTCCCACTTAAAAAAATGAGAGAGGCCGGTAATTTTCATCATAGATACACCTCAACTATGAGAGACAAAATGAGAAAAAAAAATCCAGAAAATCACATTGTCTGATTTTTAAAGAATTTATTTGCAAAATATGGTGGAAAATAAGTATTTGGTCAATAACAAAAGCTCATCTCAATACTTTGTTATATTCCCTTTGTTGGCAATGACAGAGATCAAACGCTTTCTGTAAGTCTTCACAAGGTTTTCACACACTGTTGCTGGTATTTTGGCCCATTCCTCCATGCAAATCTCCTCTAGAGCAGTGATGTTCTGGGGCTGTCGCTGGGTAACACGGACTTTCAACTCCCTCCAAAGATTTTCTATGGGGTGCAAATCTGGAGACTGGCTAGGCCACTCCAGGACCTTGAAATGCTTCTTACGAAGCCACTCCTTCGTTACCTGGGCGGTGTGTTTGGGATCATTGTTATGCTGAAAGACCCAGCCATGTTTCATCTTCAATGCCCTTGCTGATGGAAGGAGGTTTTCACTCAAAATTTTATGATACATGGCCCCATTCATTCTTTCCTTCACATGGATCAGTCGTCCTGGTCCCTTAGCAGAAAAACAGCCCCAAAGCATGATGTTTCCACCCCCATGCTTCACTGTAGGTATGGTGTTCTTTGGATGCAACTCAGCATTCTCTCTCCTCTAAACACGACGAGTAGAGTTTTTACCAAAAAGTTCTATTTTGGTTTCATCTGACCATATGATATTCTCCCAGTCATCGTCTGGATCATCCAAATGCTCTCTAGCAAACTTGAGACGGGCCTTGACATGTACTGGCTTAAGCAGGGGGACACGTCTGGCACTGCAGGATTTGAGTCCCTGGCGGCGTAGTGTGTTACTGATGGTAGCCTTTGTTACTTTGGTCCCAGCTCTCTGCAGGTCATTCACTAGGTCCCCCCGTGTGGTTCTGGGATTTTTACTCACCGTTCTTGTGATCATTTTGACCCCACAGGGTGAGATCTTGCGTGGAGCCCCAGATCGAGGAAGATTATCTGTGGTCTTGTATGTTTTCCATTTTCTAATAATTGATCCCACAGTTGATTTCTTCACACTGTTTACCTATTGCAGATTCAGACTTCCCAGCCTGGTGCAGGTCTATAATTTTTTTTTCGGGTGTCCTTTGACAGCTCTCTAGTTTTGGCCATGGTGGAGTTTAGAGTGTGACTGTTTAAGGTTGTTATACTGATAACGGGTTCAAACAGGTGCTATTAAGGAAGGTAACGAGTGGAGGACAGAGGAGCCTCTTAAAGAAGAAGTTACAGGTCTGTGAGAGCCAGAAATCTTGCTTGTTTGTAACTGACCAAATACTTATTTTCCACCATATTTTGCAAATAAATTCTTTAAAAATCAGACAATGTGATTTTCTGGATTTTTTTTCTCATTTTGTCTCTCATAGTTGAGGTATATCTATGATGAAAATTACCGGCCTCTCTCATCTTTTTAAGTGGGAGAACTTGCACTATTGGTGGCTGACTAAATACTTTTTTGCCCCACTGTATATCCCTATTGTAGGGCAACACATATTGTCTTTATATAGAACCCACTGCGGATCCAGACATTTGAATTGAGAAAGCTTCCTGGAGAGGTGGCGAAACGTCTTCAAATCTTGAAAACCAAGTCCAGTGGATATTTTTTGAATTTTTACGGAATTTATATAGAACCAAAAACAAATTTAAAATTATGTCTAAAATATTAGAGTGGTGAAAAGAAATAATAAAAAAAACCCATATAGATTATTACTGATATGCTCATCAAAATATAAAATTGGTAAAGGGAGCTACATATTCTTCGATCACTGACCAAGTGACCATCATTCTGTCTGCCACTTACTCACCTTTCACCACCAGGGTCCACATCCCATCTATCAATACCTAAACAGCTTAGATTGGCTCCTGGCTATCAATCCCATGTCATCTATTTTCAGGCACTTGCAGGCACCACTTTTAATAAAGAGCTGATAACAAACTCCTAGTAAACCCATGGGAACCTTTTATTGTTCACACACCAATGCTCAGTTTTTACCATAACCTGGCAGTCTTTACTATACCGATATGCCTCATCTACCATCTTACAGAGATAGGCTTTTTCCATTTTCTCTCTCAATGGTGCTTTTACATTTCAATAACTGTTCCACTCTTTCAGGTCACACTGTGCAGCCATATGAAGGTTATATCCCGCCTGGCTTTGCAGGCAGTTTCACTCCTAAAGCTTCACAGCTCTACATATGTTATAATGTACCATTGTTATCAAGGATACATTTCACTTGAAGAGTGAAACCGAATCTCCTTAGGGGTTCTGTCCTTGGCCAACTCCCTTGATGTATGAAAATAAAATATGGAGATTTCATGTATTGTCATAAAATTAATGTAAAAACTACATGATGGAGAAAAGCCTGGGCAAACAATGTGTTAGCTATTTCAACTTAAAGGGAAGCTTGTGTCAATTCAATTTCAATTAGCTTATTTATATAGTGCGATTTCACAACACATGTCATCTCAAGGCACTTTACAATTTATTGATTCATTGATTTTGTATCTAGGGAAAACCAGTTGATTGCATAGTCTCATTGACTCAAAGGCAATCCCTCACACTAAGCATGCATGTAGCGACAGTGGAGAGGAAAAGTTCAATTTTAATAGGAAAAAGCATCCAGCAGAACCAGGCTCAGTGTGAGTCCTGGTCCCGTCCAGGAAACACGCAGCCAGGCAGACGAGCTTGGAATCAGCTCTGATGTAAGACTATGAGGAGAACACATCCAGCTAGTCACAGTCAGGGAAACAGGACTACACTGAAAAACAGGCATATCTCGAATATCTCTAAACAAAGGTGTTGATGGCAGCAGTACAGATGATTTCTCTCCAGGATGGTGTCACAGCTAAACAGGAACAAATCAGGAACAAATCAGATGAAGCTACTATGAGACAAAGTAGAGAGAGCATAACGTTAGAGATTGAACTAACAGATTATGCAGAGCAGGAGACTAGAGATAAAATAAAATGAAGCAGAATGAAGAAAAAGGGGTCCTTATGTCCTCCAGCAGTCTAAGCTGGAGGAAATAGGAGAACATAGGAGAGGAATTTCATGGAAATTAAATGCAGCTGTATTTTGTTTCCTTCTGGTCCTTGGAACAGTGAGTAAGAACATATGATGGGGGAGGGATCTCTTTTAAACTTGAGCATATTTTGGCAAAAAACATTTAGCGCTTGATCTTCAAGAAATCCAGATAAGAAGCGCTACATGGCAAGGGCAGGAAAAAAAAAAAATATATGTATTTGTTGCAGGTTATCTAAACAGATGTGTACCGATGAGATGTTGAAACCATTTAAATTAGCAACTGGCTGCTTTATAGTGGCTGTAAAAGAGATAAAGTTCTAAGCCATGGAGATGGAGAAAATAATCATAAACAGTTATTAAAAACTATAGTGCTTTTCATATAAATGTTTCTCCTGACGTCATTGATATCATAGATAAACAGGAAGGAAGGCAGATGCATTAATCTGAGCCAGCCAGCTCAGATTTCACTTTCCCCATTATGATTCCACTATTTCTATTTTTAACAATCCAAACGGGCTTATATGCACAGAGACTCTCTCTTCATCACCTGTTATTGTACCAATGCCTTCTGTGTGGTCACAATTACTGGAGAAATGGCCTTTGAGTTTCAACCTGATGCAGAAACTGCATCCGTAATGAGTGTCAGGTCTGATAAATCGCTCTGTGGGTGCTAAGTATTTAAATTTGCATAGACCTGCATGGTTTTTACATTGGAAGATGGTTTGCACATTTATGAAGGCACACATGCAAAAAAAAAAAAGAAAAAAACACAAAAAACTGCTCAAGCTGTGAGCTGAACTGCAAAAGCAAATGGATTTGCATAATTTTTGAAGATCTGCTCTGCCAGTGCAAACAGGTTTGCACGTTTTAATACACATGAACATTTTGAAGATCAGATCCTTAATGCTTTATAGACAATAGACAAAAGATGAATGATACAGTGATTTTAGAAATGGTGGGATGTGATGCATTTTCCTGGTTTAGTTTTAGACTCTGGTGGCCAGATGGTAGTGTGTTAATTTGGTTAGAGACTTAGGTCTGATCTTTAAAGATTCCAAAGCACTAGTAGCACTAAACTAAATGGGTGAAAAAGGGTTGTGTTTGCAATAAGTGGACTTATTGCAGGTGATCTACAAAGATTGCATGTGCAAGGTGTATAGAACCAATTCATTCAACCCTATTTAAATGATAACATTGGGAGTGGCTGTGTCAGGAAGAGTGCAGAAGTGCTAAGCCATGAAGTTTATGTAATAATGATCAAAATCTAAGGACAATTATAATGATAGTAATGATTGTTATTATATATATTCCATATTACATTTAAGTATCTTAAAGTGCTACAAACAAAAGTAGGGAACAACCTATTGTTATAGGCAGCAGCTATCTTTCAAACAATGAGGTGAAGCAGGAGAAGCACCTGTTTAAAGGTGATAGAACTTTTGTCTCCCACATGAAAGGGGAGTTCTCTACCAAACACAAACGTTAATTCAAGGGATAATATTTGCAAAAAAATATGTATTTAATTAATGGTTCGGATCCACCTTAACTCTGAAATATCAAAGGGAAACCAAATCAACCCAAAAACCTTACAATTAAATGTTTGAAAGTATAAAAATGGAAAACATTCTGAAGGCTTAGATGAAAGATGTGTTTACAGAATTGTATGAAACATGTTTCCAGAAAAGCTTTTTAAAACATAAAAAATAGAAAGCTTTGTAAAACAAGAGCAGCATATTTCTCCTCACTAATAGAGGAGAATAACAATAATCCTAGTTATTTTTTTAAGTTGCCAAACTCACACAAAACCATGGCTCTGTTAAACCGTCCATCCCACCTACTCTTAGCAGTAATGATTTTATAGGATTCTTTGAAATAAAATTGATCTTATTAAAAGAAGATCACTGGCACTCGTCTAACTATGGTTGATTTATCTCTGAAGGGTGGGGCGGCATCTGAGGTAGTCATGGAATCTGAAACGGGTTTAAACTGCTTTGATCCATTTGAATTTTCAGAGTTAGCAAAACTATTGTCTTCATCTAAGCATTCAAATTGTATGTTAGATCCAGTTCCAACCAGGTTATTTAAGAAAGTATTCCCTTTGATCTCGTCCTCCAATTTAGATGTGATTAATCTCTTCCTGTTACATGGATATGTTCCAATGGCTTTTAAGGTTACTGTAATTAAAATTTTACTTAAGAAACTGTCTCTTGACCCAGATGACATGGTCAATTATAGACCTATATTCAATCTTCCTTACTTATCTAAAATTCTTGAGAACGTAGTAGAGAAAGTAGTAGTAGTAGTAGGAACAAGTGTGCGGTCACTTACACCATAATTAACTTATTGAAGAGTTTCAGTCTGGCTTTACAGCTCATCATAGCAATGAAACAGCTCTGGTAAAAGTCCCCAATTATATTTTCATGGCCTCAGATAATGGACTTGTATCTGTACTTGTCCTGTTAGATCTCAGTGCTGCATTTGACACAGTTGATCATAATATTTTTTTAGAAAGACTTGAATATTTTGTAGGAATTAAAGGAACAGCACTAGTCTGGTTTAAATCTCATCTATCTGATTGATTTCAGTTCGTTCACGTTAATGACAAATCTTCCTCATGCTAAAGGGTTACCTGTGGAGTCCCACAGGGATCAGTGCTAGGACCAGTTCTCTTTACTATATATATGCTCACAATCACTAGAAGTATTAGACAGTCTAGGATTAATTTCCACTGTTATGCTGATGACACTCAGCTATATCTGTCTATAAATCCAGATGTAATCCAGATTGTAATTCTTTAATATCAGGAAGTTCACAAACTGTAGTTAAAAGCCTTCAGCTGATCCAAAATGCTGCAGCCAGAGTTCAGATGAAAATTAAAAAGAGAGATCATATCTCTCCTATCCTGGCTTCTCTTCATTGATTTCCTGTTAAATCCAGAATAGTATTTAAAGTCCTCCTTCTCACATATAAAGCCTTAAATGGCCAAGCTCCATCGCATATCAGAGATATGGTTGTTCCTTATGTTCCTAACAGAGCACTTCGCTCTCAATCTGCAGGTTTACTAGTGGTTCCTAGAATTTCTAAAAGTAGAATGGGAGGCAGATCTTTTAGTTATCAGGCTCCTCTCCTGTGGAACCAACTACCAGTTTTATTCCCTGAGGCAGACACCCTGTCTACTTTTTAGTGTAGGCTTAAAGCTTTCCTTTTTCGTAAAGCTTATAGTTAGAGTGGCTCAGGTTATCCTGAGCTATCTCTCAATAGTTATGCTGCTATAGCAGACTCAGATTGGGAATGATTTTTGGCCCTGGCATTTGTCCATCTACACCGGCCCACATATGGACAGTTGCTCACAGTTGCTACACTCACAGTTGCTTTTTGTATCTCTGCTTCTGTCTCCTTGAACCCCAGTCCGCCTGCAGCCTGCAGCCTGGTTCTGCTGGATGTTTCTTCCTGTTATAAGGGAGTTTTTCCTCTCCACTGTCGCTACAAGCATGCTTAGTGTGAGGGATTGCATTCGAGTCAATGAGTCGATGCAATCAACTGGTTTTCCTTAGATAGGAAACTTTGAATCAATTTGACTGTATGATCTGGTGAATTGTAAAGTACCTTGAGATGACATATTTTGTGAATGGCGTTATATATAAATAAACTGAATTGATAAGTGTGGGCAAGCTTCCAAGACTCCTGTTGAGTTAAATAGCTGTATCTTACTGTATTGATACAAGCTTCTTTACTTACTGTTTAGCAGTAAGTAAATTATTAAATTATGAGCATGAAAATACATTTGATAATGATAATCGCTAGTGTAATATAATGTAAACATTCTTCATATTTTTTTATGACTTTCCATTATGAATTTAGTGCCTTTTATAGCTTTACCATGTGACAGTTACACGTAGACTTCCTAATGCTGATTGTTTCTTGTCTGTGTTGTAAGCATGAAACCTAAACAGACAATTAGGAGTAACAAATCAACAACACAAGCCTTTATTGGGTGATTGGGCAAAGCAGAAAGCCTTGAGTGTCCCAGGGGGCAGTGATTGCCTATTAACTGCTGACTGTCTTGATCATTACTATTACTTATGGAAGTCCATGGCAACTGTTTAATTGGATCCATTACTCAGGGCTTGGTGTCAGGTTTGCACCTGGGGAACATACAAAAAGAACAAAAAAATCATGTTTATGCTAATGTGGATGTACGCAGGAAAGCTTTTATATGTATTTACACCTGGAGATGGAGTTCCTATTTATTTGTTGTGTCCTTGTCTGCTTCATTGATGCTGCTTTAAATAAGAGAGAAGGGAGATTTTAAAGAGCTTCAAGCTGACTATCATAGTATGAGCCTGACCAAGGAACGGAAATGAACAGTTCGCTGGTTTTCTGTGAGTAGACATTGATTTTTCCTTACAAAAAACATTCTTTATTTGAATATTCTAGATTTAAAAAAAATTACATCTTAAATAGGGATCATATAAATTGACTGCTGATATAGTGACCCCTAGTGGATAATAAGAAAATGGAAAAACTTTCCATTAGGCCCAACTTCTCACTGAAAATTATGTATTCTGTAAAAATATACAGGTGCTGGTCATAAAATTAGAATATCATGAAAAAGTAGATTGATTTCAGTAATTCCATTTAAAAAGTGAAACTTGTATATTATATTCATACATTACATACAAACTCATATATTTCAGATGTTTATTTTGTTTAATTTTGATGATTACAAATGACAACAAATGAAAATCTCAAATCCATCATATCAGAAAATTAGAATATTGTGAAAAGGTTCAAAATTGATGGCCCCTGGTGCCACACTCTAATCAGCTAATTAACTCAAACCACCTGCAAAAGCCTTTAAATGGTCTTTCAGTCTAGTTCTATAGGCTACACAATCATGGGGAAGACTGCTGACTTGACAGTTGTCCAAAAGACGACCATCGACACCTTGCACAAGGAGGGCAAGACACAAAAGGTCATCGCTAAAGAGGCTGGCTGTTCACAGAGCTCAGTGTCCAAGCACATTAATAGAGAGGCGAAGGGAAGGAAAAGATGTGGTTGAAAAAAGTGTACAAGCAAGAGAGATAACCGCACCCTGGAGAGGATTGTGAAACAAAACCCATTCAAAAATGTGGGGGAGATTCACAAAGAGTGGACTGCAGCTGGAGTGAGTGCTTCAAGAACCACCACACACAGACGTATGAAAGACATGGGTTTCTGCTGTCGCATTCCTTGTGTCAAGCCACTCTTGAACCACAGACAGCGTCAGAAGCGTCTTGCCTGGGCTAAAGAGAAACAGGACTGGACTGCTGGTGAGTGGTCCAAAGTCATGTTCTCTGATGAAAGTAAATTTTGCATTTCCTTTGGAAATCAAGGTCCCAGAGTCTGGAGGAAAAGAAGAGAGGCACTTCATCCACGTTGCTTGAAGTCCAGTGTAAAGTTTCCACAGTCAGTGATGGTTTGGGGTGCCATGTCATCTGCTGGTGTTGGTCCATTGTGTTTTCTGAGGTCCAGGGTCAACGCAGCCACATACCAGGAAGTTTTAGAGCACTTCATGCTTCCTGCAGCTGACCAACTTTTTGGAGATGCAGATTTCATTTTCCAACAGGACTTGGCACCTGCACACAGTGCCAAAGCTACCAGTACCTGGTTGAAGGACCATGGTATCCCTGTTCTTAATTGGCCAGCAAACTCTCCTGACCTTAACCCCATAGAAAATCTATGGGGTATTGTGAAGAAGAAGATGCAATACACCAGACCCAACAATTCAGAAGAGCTAAAAGCCACTATTAGAGCAACCTGGGCTATCATAACACCTGAGCAGTGCCACAGACTGATCGACTCCATGCCACGCCGCATTGCTGCAGTAATACAGGCCAAAGGAGGCCCAACTAAATACTGAGTGCTGTACATGCTCATACTTTTCATGTTCATACTTTTCAGTTGGCCAACATTTCTATAAATCCTTTGTTTTTATTGGTCTTCAGTAATATTCTAATTTTCTGATATGATGAATTTGAGATTTTCATTTGTTGTCATTTGTAATCATCAAAATTAAACAAAATAAACATCTGAAATATATGAGTTTGTATGTAATGTATGAATATAATATACAAGTTTCACTTTTTAAATGGAATTACTGAAATCAATCTACTTTTTCATGATATTCTAATTTTATGACCAGCACCTGTAAAGTTATTAACAAAGTAAATATCTGGGGAGTCTGGTAGCATGTTCTGATCTGTACCTCGTTTTATATCTTTTGTCTTGTGCTGAAAATGCATAAACTGGAGCTGTTACATGTGAAGCTATTTTATGCTTTTACCATTTTAAAAGTAAACAAATATATGATTTTAAGAACACCTGGAGATTGATAGAAAGAGTTTAGCTAAACCGACAACTTCACCTGTGTTATAGCTGAAATTAGATGGAAATCCAGATGGCTGATCATTTTAAGTCATTGAGGGATACTGAGAAAACTGTTCTTTTGTTTTGAACTGAGTAAATATTTTCACCTAACTAAACCCATAAAAATTAACTGAAATCAAACTCAAAGGTCAGGACAGAAGGTACTACTGATTCTCACCAGCAACAAAATCATACTGTCAAAGTATCATGGGCTATTTGAGATCAAACTTGTGTTTTTAGTCATTTACACACCAGAAGGAGCCTTCTGTACACCAGGAGTTATTTGTGCATCCGGTTAAGGATAAGGAGGTGACTGAAATAAATCTCCCAATTAGTATGTTGGATTGTGCTTTAGTTTAACAAGCCAATATGAAATATGTCTTGTATCCCACACTTTCAAAACTCCCCTTAGTAATTTAACACAAGATTCCCAGAGAGTAGATGCACATTGTCATTAAAAGAGCTATGAACATTAGAGCAGCTGAAAACAAAAATAAAGCCAACAAGACTTTGGGGAATAACTGAGGATTCAGGTGAAGGACAAGTCTGCCAAAGACTGACAACCTTTAGGATGGAATTCGTTCAGTAAGCTGCATTACAATGCTGAATGTGTGTAAAGGACACTGGAAAGTGGTATTGACACCAGAGGCAACAGAGCTGAAAGCCTTCACAACTCATCAAGGTTAGGTACCTATTTAAAATCAAGCTATTTGGGCTTAAAGGGGACAGCCTGGTCTGCTTGACTGACTTATGCTGTATACACAGTATATCAGTCTGGAAAATCTAGGGTGGAGGAGGCAGGACCAAGGTGGGACTAAAAGAAACAGTGGCAATATTTTAGAACTAATCAGACAACTATGGATGTGAAGCAAAAACATTTTTTTAAAGCAGCCAATTGTTAATATTTTAATGATATATCCGGCCCAAACTTCCTATAAAAAGGGGCATTGCTCTGGTGTGGCAGCAATCCTCACTGTTATCAGCATTTTCAGCCACACATCTTGATGAAGCTGTGGTGTACCAGTCCTGAAGGGAGTGTAATCCGGCGTAGCATTAGTATTTGAGTTTTAGGACTTATTCTGGGAAGGTGAAGACCCAATTCAGAAAGATGGGTGCAATCCAGTCTTTTCCAGGTTCAAGTGCAAAGATATAGCTTGAGAAAAAGTCTTACTTTAGTGCAGTGATACATGAAATTCATTCCTTGTTTTGCAGAGTGGTCATTTGTACCGGAAAAAAGAATGTCACTGAGCATCAAAGACCTTAAAGAACCAGTACATGCTTGTCCAATACCTACGAGAAGTTACAAATCCATTCATCCTGCAAATAGATTCTTCAGGAATGGGTATTGGAGCAGTTCTTCAACAAGATTTGAACAGTGAAAAAGGGACTTTGGTATTTCTGAGTGAGAAGCTTCTTCACATAGTTGTATTCTGCCTCCAGTGGTTGAAATGCATGAAAGAAGCCAATGCCTGCATCCATTTTTAATGTATACTTAGACAAACTTTATTGTCATTTTGTATACACAGAGTGTATACAAAACGAAATGTCAACAGTGAATGAGCAGCATACAACAGTGAAATGAACATTACCATTTATAAAGTGAAGCAGTGATCAAGAGTGTAGACAGTGTAGGAGAAAAGGAAAACCAGTCATGGTCCAAAAGGCATTGATATGGAAGGTGCAGCGCAGTGCAAATTAAAATAAATAAATAAATAAATAAATAAATAAATAAGGTGCAAAATGCAGTAGAACAATGACAACATTGACATCCTGAGCTATCGCTATAGTTATGCTGCTATAGACTTTGACTGCTGTAGAACATAGGGACCTCTTTTTTATCATTCTGCTTCATTCTATCTCTGTTCTCCCACTCAGCAGAATTTGTTAGTTCAATCTCTAATGCTACCGTATGCTCTCCCTGCATTTTCTCATAGTAGCTTCATCTGGTCTGTTCCTGTTTGGCTGTGACACTATCCTGGAGAGTGATATCAGCTGTGCTGCTGCTATCAGCACATTTTCCCATGAGACTGGGTTGTTTGAGATCAGCCTGTTTTTCAGTGTAGTCCTGTTTCTCTGACTAGCTGGATGTGCTCTCTTCATCCTCTGAATATGGAAGCTGGCTGGGAGTTTATCTGCCCTGCTGTTTGTTTCCTGGATGGGGCCCACTGTGGAGCTGGTTTACAGTTACCTTTTGTATCTCTGCTTCTTTTTCTATGTGTGCTTCTGTCACCTGGAACCCCAGTTTAGCCTAAGCAGATGGTCGCTCCCACTGAGGCTTGTTCTGCTGGAGGTTTCTTCCTGTTAAAGGGAGTATTTCCTCTCCAGTGTCGCTAAAAGCTTCCTTGGTTTGGGGGATTGCCTTAGAGTCAACGAGTCAATGCAATCAACTGGTTTTCCTTAGATAGAAAACTTTGAATCAATTTGACTGTATGATCTGGTTAATTGTAAAGTGCCTTGAGATTGCTTGTTTTGAATTGGCTCTCTCTATATAAACTGTAGTGGATTGAATTTAATTGATAATTGAGAGTAGAATATATATCTCGGGCAGCCATTTATTGTCATGGTCCTGTATGAGCCAGGTAAATCATAAGTGGTCACTGACTGTTTATACAGGATAACATGGATTAAAGTACTATCTCAATGGTAACAATAGTAATTTAGGTACTGAGCAGCATTGTAATTTGTAAATACTGTTGATTGTATAAGATCCTTATCTTATTTTATTCTTATCCTTATCTTATTTTATTCCTATATCTTATTTTACTCTTTTTATATGGAGGAGTTTTGATTTTACTCAGTGGGTGTAATTTAACTTATTTTACTTATTTTAAGTACTTATTGTATTCTGTTTTATTATATTGTATTTTATTCTGCTCTATTGTACTGGAAAATAATTTCCTAGAAGGGATTAATAACGTAATTCTGAATCTGATTAAGAGAGGGTAGGCGAAATGTTATGAATAAGTATGTCTTAGTGCTATCATTCTTACTATGCTGACTTATACAATACTTTATGAGCATGTGTGCACCTTATTTAAAGGGTTTTATCATTTTTTTCTGCCGCTTCACTTTAACCAATGATTGCCTCATAAATTAAGTTAGCACACAAAACCTTTTAACTATTTATTGAATTTCATGATTAGCATGAAGCCTTCTGTTCCACCCCTCACACAACGAATCCTGATTAAGAAGTGTTGTGGCTACATGTGAGGAGAAAATAATTAAAAAGACCATATCAAGCCTGCTGTTAGTAAGACTGAAGCAAATGTTTATCTGTAAGGTCTAGAGGTAAACGTGCCTGTGTATAGAAGTCGATTATTAAGATATTATTACTCACATGCCTCTTAGTGTCTACTCTAGGCTGGTTGCACAAATGCTTCTCTGGGGTCAGAAGACCGCTTGAAGGTGAAGGGAAAGGCCAAGGAAGAGAATATGGGGAATTTCTATTCATGGATTTTTGTGTGTTCTAAGGTGCTACATTAGCTGAGATATCAATTTAGAATGGTAAACTGTATGTATTAAAGTGTATATTATATACAAAGGTAGATGGATGGATGAAACATGGATGGGAACTGTCAGAACATACTGGCTGAGTCAATAATAATTAACTAATTAAATAATGAACTAATAGTGAAGAGATTTTTGTTGCACATTGGAAGGCTTGACAGGACATTTATTAGTTTTTTGCAAAATTGGACAAACTAATGTTTGCAGCTTCAAGTATACTCTGCCTTAATCTACATTGTAAATCCAGTTACAAACAGGCCTTGTTGCATAACTGCATATTGAAACAAAAAAGGGATTCAAAGACACACGTGATATTAATCTTTCATCTTTCTGATTATTCTGTTATTGTCCTCCTTAGAAAGTAATTATTTATTCAAAATAATAATTTTTCATTCCACTGATCTTTTACATTCATTTCAGACCAAATGTCCAAACTTAACATCCACTAGAGTGCAGCATCACCATTCTTGACCATCAAAAAATATGACAAAGTTCCTGTGCAAGTTTGTTAAACAAAAGTGAAACTCCCACTCTCTAAGTCATACTTTAGTTCTATCTTTAAGTGAAAAAATTGTAATTTTTCTTTCGTCTGACAAAAAAAGTGTACATAGAATTGATTGTTACCTAATCCAATCTGCAATAAATTGGCACGATTGCAAAGCTACAAATGTGGAATAAAAGATTAGGGGCCAACTGAAAGAAAAGTCTAAACTAGCAACATTTCATTTATTTATACAACTTCTAATTTTAGTTGGTATAAAACCATCTAAATGAACAAACACACAACTGCCTGGGTGTTTTAGAGATAGAGATAGTTCTTAATCGAGCAAGATTAAATCCTAAAATCATCTAAATGTATCAAACTTGGTGAGAATAAATTCATCAAAAAGTAGTATAAGTTTATTAAACATGGAATAGATATTAAAATTATATCATTTTAGCTTACTGCAAACTTTACATCACTACTAATGGTAATTTGGAAAAAATGGCAAGAAAGAGGGATTAGATAAAAAATGGGTAACAATTCTGGCTGTCAGGCTGTGCCTTATGCCACACAGGACTTTTGCAGATTCTTAACCTGTTTGTTTTTTATATAATTCTTAAGACAATATGTTTTTTGAACCTGGTTAATAAGAGAAACATATCCAGAATTTTTTTTCTTACAGCATAAAATAAAAAGTGTTTGAACATATGAAAACTCAAATATGCTGTGTCCACATAGTAGCCATGATTGTTAAATTGCTAACAGATGCTGATCCAAAGAGGACTTATACATACGTTACAGTCATATGGGCTTTTGTGTTTGGACAAACACATCAGCATGCCAGTATCACAGCCAACATTTTTTCCCTAATGAAACACATGATTGCAAGCAGAGAGCTGTGTGATATATAGGTTTTATCTGAGAAACACATGTCCCGACATTCAGAGATGAAAGCTCAGTGCCAGAGTTAAAACATTAGCAGGTCTAAATATCTCAAGTTACCTTCTGGAACACAAGAGTTGAAGCCCTTGTTTGTGTTGTAAGAGTGAATTATGACCGACATGCAAGAATGAGATATATCAGCTTTCTACAGCTGGCCTGATAAGTTCTGAGCCAAAGGAAAGAGGGATCTGAAAGAAATCAGTGAGGTCAGGTATCTAGGAAATAGACTTAAGTCTGGTTTTTAAAGTAAAAGGTCCTTCCTCTTCAAATCAACTTCCAATAAATACATTTATTAACGTTCCTTCAAACAGTTGGATACTATTGTAAATATATTATATAGGTTCATTAAAATGTGAACAACAGTAAAATGAGTTTAAATATCCTTTTAGCAGATTGTTAGAAAAGTTTGAACCTAATCTGACTGGCATTTGTTCTGCACCATTTTAAAAACACACTGAAGTAGTAGTTGTTGTTGAGTTATAGAAAAGTTGGGAATGTTTGGTTCAAGTTCAACACAAGGTACACAGATTAGTTTGAGAAAATAGTGAGTGAAATGCACAACATAACAAGGATTTAAGAAAATAATATGAGAAAGCCAAGGGAAAAAATGTATATAAAGAGTTGGGTGAAGGTTTAAACAGGGAGCTTTTACTTTCACAGAATAATATCTTAGTATTTGTCAGTACCTAAATACTTTTAGTACATGTAGTACAACTGCTAAACAGTGTTTTTTTGAGTCCTTGACGCTCAACAAGTCCTATACATAGTTTTAGATTTTCTTTCCAATCTTTTTTGGTCTGCTTAAGATGTTTAATTTCCAGAAGGAGCCAAAGCGAGCTAAAGGAGAATTAATGAATTTCAGGAAATATTCTCAGGATTATTCTGTAGCATCTCTAATACAGATATAGCTGACTCAGTTCTCTGGTTTCTGCTTATCTTGGATGGGACACCGACATTATCCTACTTTTAAGAAAAGTTGGGTAGTTTAGACAATATTGTATGGTGTAGAAACATACTGTAGATACATTTCTTTTAAATTGCTGAACAGGCACCGAAAAAGCCATTTATTTATAATTACAATTATAATTCTAATGCAAAGCAAAGTAATCTTGCAGTTATGAATAAAAATTAAAACCATGTTATAAATAAAATTGTTTTTGTAATCTATGTCATGCAGCGTTATTTTAACAAGTTTGTTTTATTTCACACAATAACATCATTTGAAGTGTTAGGCATTTAATAAGCAGGTACTTGAAGATGATCAACAGTGTATTTTTTATTTGTCCTGTTGAAAGCAACATTTTCCTTGGATTCTGCCATGTAGTTAACCCCATCCTGCAGTGAGGGACTCATGAATGTTTTCTTTTGTGAGAGGAAAACCAGATCTTCTGCAGCAGAATGAAAAACGATCCACCGAATTGAATCAACCTCTATAATTTACTTCTCCACCTTAGGCTATTTTTTACTTTACCTAAAAATAAATCCTCCGTTTTTGGATCAACGCTTCTTGTTTTTGATAACAACAATACCCGTAAATATCATACTGATCTACACGCAGTTTCAATACATTATTTTATACATATTTTTAAAGCATGGTGAACAGTCTATTCAATGTAAAATTGTAAATTTCCCTGGAAGAATACTAGATTTATATGTTTATATGTATTTAAATGTTCCCATCATTATGCTCCTGCTCTCCTCAGACCTTTAGCAGAGGATTCCCAGAGGTCTCTAAGCTTGATATGCAGATTTGATTAGGCTTCCATTTTGACCCCACATTTCTCCAGTTTTTTCCTATATTCTTGCTTTCAATGGGTTGGAAGTTTTGGGGCAAACATGAAGTAGCTCTTACTCTGCATGACATTTCATCAGAAACTCCTGCATGCTCTCCTTCAGCTCTCCTTTGGGTCTACATGACCTAGCAGAAATGCATGTAAGTGGATATGGGGTACTGCTTCAAACATGTCTTATAAGGATTAGGTTATAATATTGTGCAGATGTTCAACCCCCTTCCATCCCCCTTTTCCACAGCATTATTAAGATGATCATCCGTTAGATAAACAGAGTTGGTGCTTTTGCATCAATGCCAAATCAGTTATGCAGTTAGCACAGCTGTAAGTGTGTTATTAGCAGTCAAAGCCGAGAAGGAATGAGGTTTCACAGTTGGCCTCAGTATTTCCATTTTCTTCCCTGAGGGTATGAACTCAGACCTGTTAAATTATGATCAGCTTTTTCTTTAAAATATATAATATTTCATAGATTTAATTGTTTGTCTTTGAGTTGTTCATTGATACACAAAGTCATCTGTTAGATTGTCAGCTTTCCTCTGGTGTATGTACTTGTGTATCATTTGTGGAAAACATCTCAGATGTTCCAACTGGAGTGAAATGCAGCCTAAAACATTTTAATCATTGCTTGTAGAGGAACCGCCAGTTTGTTTTGCCACTAACTTCCTATGTGATTAGTTCTGTCTTGCTTTAAATTAGCACCATCATTACAGAAGCTACATGGAACAAACACACCCATTAGTATTTTATTTGTTTTTGACTGTAAGTAAGATGGAACAGACTGTAATAATAAGGTACTGCAAGCAGACATAAGTGGTAATGTCTGAAGAAAACACTCAAATGCACTATAATAATGACCAAACCCTTTTGGTGTTGTGAATAAAAAAGGAATCTAAAGACACCCCTTCATACATTTCCCTGTTGTTTCCATGAAGACATTCTGCTTTAAATCAAAATTATAAACTCCCTAGCATAGGTGCACCTCCTTGGTTGGATAGTTCAGCTGATTTAAGCCATCTAGACATTAGGAAGATAATTGGTAGAAGATCAAAATGAGCCTCAAAAAGGAGGTAAAAAAGGACTTAAAATGAGTTTGAACTTCGCATGGATGCCGACGGTCTCGGTATTTCAGAAACTAACTAAAACTATACACCAAGCACCAGTTTTCTGACAGTATATAGCTTTTATTTTACTAAACAACTTCTTCTCTCTGACATCCAATATTGATATTTTCGGTCAGAAAAGGATGAGCCAGCTAGTTTTAAAAGTTATGACAATATCTGCTTAAGTAACAACTAATTATAAACATTTTCACAACACATTTAAGTTACAGTATTAAAAGACAACAGCACAAGTTCTGTCACATAAGAACGGACAACTGTGGCTACAGTCTTAAAATGTCTTAAAACTCCCTAAAAGGAGCCTTTGTGCAAATCACAGAAGTCAAAAATTCTGAATTAAAAATAAATCAATCCTGACTGTAAATTGACAGGATGTTGGGGTTGATTAAACATTATAGGGGATATTTTATTTCTGCCTGTTGAGCTGCTTAGTCCCAACGGACAATGGAGCATAGTCTGAAGAATAGTGTTGCTAAGCGAGTCCATCCTTTTATGACGATGGTTCCCAAGCCCTCTGATGGCTACTTTCAGAAGTGTAAAGAATCATGTCACAAAGCTTAAATTATCTCCCATCAGTATCAACATAATCCCCAGTTTATTGTGCTCCAATAAACTTCATAGTGACTCATGTATGAATCATGCATACAAACATAAAACCTTGTGGCGCAAAGTTTCGCACCAAACTCAGGATGTATAAAAAGATGTGTGTTAAGTGTGTGGTAATGTCCACAAACCTTTTATCTGTTGTGAAAGTGCGCAGCAGCCACGCACTCTTTTTTACTTGAGACATTTACAATATTCAGTGTCCTAAAACCCTATTAAATACACTAAAATATATTCAAGATTAATTTATTTTAAATCCCTTTATTGTCCCTCAATGGAGAAATGAACTCTCTGCATTTAACCCATCCCATGGGGGGAGCAGTGGGCTGCCATTGTGTGGTGCTCAGGGAGAAGTCTGAGGTTAGGGGTCTTGCTCACAGTGGCAGTCCGTGGGAGTGTGTGGGACTTGCCCTCAGAACCTCTGGGACCCAAGTACAATGATCTAAACAATATGCTGAACCTGATGTTTTGCCTTTTTTTGTCATGAGTCTAACTTTTTCTTTTCTTTGCTACAAGTTTTGTATTTTCTCTCCAGATTCCCAAAAGAATCTGCACAATTCCCAAAAGAAACCTTTGCAACATATCCAATGGCCTCAGCATTACAACTTAGACCTCATATAAACTGGGTATACATTGCAATGCACAGGTCACATCAGTGACATATTAGCCTGATATGATGCCATGGACTGCTCATGAACTGTGAATAGAACGCTGAACTTTCGGCCTAAGCTTAAGTTAAAATTCAGTCTGGAAGACTCTTTATCAGCCTCACCTGAAACACCTGATGAAATTCGTTGCTCAAGCTTCAGCCAGTCAACGACGGACCCCACCCCCTTCAAAGCTAATAGTTTCTTCTTCAATTAGACAAAGGCCCAGTTTCTCCATTCAGTGCATCTGTTGAACTTTTTCCCACCTCCTCCACATCTCCTCCCTCACTCTCAGACTATTTTTAGACCCTCTCATCCTCTGGCTTACTCCACCACCAGTGTCTGGGGCCCAGGGGTAGACTACCCTAATCCGTAAGCTCATGTCGGCTTACGTCATCAAGTCTGCTGCCGGGGTCCGAGCACCAAAGAACTTATTTCATTCATGTCAATAAAATCTTTCCAATCGCTTCTTTTCTCGCTGTGAGTCTCTCTAAGTTGAAATATGGTTCTGCTTATTGTTAAGAATAGAAAATGAAAACAGGTTGGTCACATTATATAAAAAGATTGCTCATTTCTATCAAAAGCAAACAATAAACAGTAGCCTATTATGAGATGTGATACACATATTAGATAGCAAATAATTTTCTATGTAATTTCTTGAGGATTAGAGCCACAAAAAAAATAGTTTTAGATATAAAATTACCTAAATACCAGGTAACAACAATGCCAAAAAGCGATAAAAACAATTGAACAGTATTTATAGTTTGAACCAAGCATATACACAAAATGATCTTCACAAAATGCTATAGCAGCTTTAGACTCGTGTAATGACATTATTTCCCTTTGTTTTATCTTATCACTACTCAATATTTACAAACCTATAATCAGTGCTGAACTTGTTGGGTTTTGCTCTCCTCTCCTTTAAGATGGTTAAGAAGCGAATCCCACTAATATTGGCAGCTATTTAGTAAAACAATAGTGATCTTACCAAAATGTGAACAGCGAACAGGTGTGCTCTTGGAAATATATAAATGCATGTGGCAAGAAACAAATCATTTAGAAACTGTCATATTTCTAAAGAGATAACCTGAAACAAAAGCATTAATTTAAACATGCTTTACCGATAGATAAAAATGAAAATGATGCTTTAATGGCCTTGTGTTTGATGTTTTTTTTAATAGAAAAAATATAGATGAAGACCTTCATATTACTTAAGCATCTAATTGACTCAGGCAACTTAAATCCTTAATTTTATCTGCTAAAAGGAACATTATTTTTGCAAATGCTGAAAAAGACCCACAGACTGATGGTATTAGTCTGATACAGAATTCTGATGAGTGGGTAAACGTGGAAGATGTATGTAACAGAGAGTACAACTGCACTCCAGGAACAGGACAGTGATGAGAGGGAAGAAAATAAGTGGCCGTGTTGGTCCATTTTAATGACTCAACCAGAGGAAGTATGCAGACATGCCTCTGCTCCTGTCATCAGGGTCTCTGAGTCCCACATCTACCCCAGTCTACTTCCTTTCCGTCAATAAAATATATGTTTATATACGTAACAGAAGTTAGGCAGCATTTGCATAACTTAGTCTCCAGATCTTAAAACCATTTGATTGTCCAAGATGTTTTAGCCTTCAACAGGAGTAAGGAGTCATTGTAAAGCTACTTATTTGTCACGAAAAAGGTTCCTACTTAATATGGCATTTATTTTCAACAGAATTTAACCTTCCTCTCTGTAAACTGCAAACATTACAGGGAAGTCGTCAATAAAATGTCCATTACATATCCTGACTTATCAGACAACTATGTTGGGTAAAACATGTTGGGTAAAACATGTAGACCAGAATATTACAACCTTGAGGGGCCAGGCTTTGAAAAAGGTTTAATAATCTTAGATAATACAATAAATAATACTGGATAATAGATAATTATGCTAGAATACAATATATAATTATCTTTTGATCTGTTTTTGTAGAGATAACGCAGTAATTACCTGTTCATTAGTTTTTCATGCTCATGAGCCCATGTACTGTGAATGAGAGCTCACATGCTTTCCAAATATGCACTAAGCACACTATCAAGACAAAATGTTTTTACAGCTCTTTATTTTTACCTCTGCACTACAGAATTATCAAAATTATGCAGATAATTCCCCCCCCTGAGCATTATATGATGCTTCAGCTGCGTCTGAACTGGCAGAACAAATTCATATTTGATGGCATGTTCTTAAAACATAATTATTCACTGTATAATGTATTTATCAATTGTTTTTTTTTTTTTTACTTCGCCTGAGAACCAAAGGAAGCCAGAAAACTGTTGAGATGCAAAAACAGGTCATTTTTCTTCCTGTGTCCCCCCCCCCCCTAATTTATACAATGATGTCACCTAATGAATGTTTGGTGGAAAAACATTACGGTGGAAACACAGCCAAATCCATGATAGGAAATAGTCAGACTGTGCCAAGTTCTGTTTTTATTTGCTTTTTCCTGTCCATATCAAAGACACACAAAAAAATGCAACTGTGTCTTTAACCTGCAGTTTGAAACAGAAAAAGTTTAGTAGCCTCCTCCAGCCTTGCAGTGGAGCCTCTCTGCTCATGGGTTTCAATGTGTTATCATTTAGATGTTTGTTCCATTATAATGTTATAATATGGATTCCAGAAGCAGTTGTCAGATTGGTTTCAGGTTTCAGATTTTAAAAATACCCTCTAACACCAGTTGCAGACCATCTGTTTATTGCAAAAACACCATCCAAAGTCAGAAGCTCACCACAGAGTAATTAGCAGTTAAAGAGTCAGGAGAGTTTACACAGATTTTATACCAGAAAAAAAAAAGAAATCCTCAATTATTAATTAAGGTCCTCTCCTCTGTCAGTTTCAAAGCTTTTAACAGCAGCATGATTTCTGAGTGATTTCATCTGCCTCTTGCGACAGGGTTTCCTTCAGTTTTTAAAAAGTCTTAAATGTAGAGAAGCACAAGTTCATTATTTGTAGCCATTATCTGATTAGCATTTTAAGCTTTCACCCACAATTTTGGCCAAAAACTGTTTTTATTGATGAGAAGAGTTAAAAGCAACATTTGAGATAGTTTTTGTTTTAGTTTTTTTGTCTTTAATTTTGTTGGTCGTAGAGGCGCCGTCTCAGAAGAAGTGAGTGTGCTGTGAGCATAACGACTTTTACAAAACTTTTTGAAAAAAAAAAAATTATATATATATATATATATATATGTATATATATATATATATATATATATATATATTTATATATATATATATATATATATATATGTTCGAAAGTTAACATTTTTAAGTAGAATTTGGCAATTATATTTTCTAATATCTGTAAATGTATTGTGTTTCAAAGAAAAAAAAAGTATTACAGCATATCACGAACAAGGTGATTCCAGTAAAGCTATTATTTGAAGGGGAATGCCGTTTTTTTTTACATTGGGCCCTTGATTTTACGTTATTGCATCATGTTCTACTCACCCATATTAGTTTTGTGTCATTTGGAGCTGTTCTGAAGATATTCCGTTAGGTTATATTCAAGTAACGTCTTCCTATGGGCAACGAGTTGAAGGCACAAACTAAACTGTTCATAATTTATTCATTATGGTACGCCAGCATTCATAACAGGTAGGCGAATAACTGTCAGATAATCTCTGTCCCCCAGAAATCTGAGGTTATATTTATAATTTTCCTATTTTTTTTTTGCAAAGCGCCGCGTATATGACGTCATCCACGCCATTCATCCTGTCCGCTAAACTGCTGCTAGTTTTACTCACATGCCTGGAAGATGTCTAGTGCTACTACCACAGATGATCTCGCACTTGAAATGGAATTGAACGATTCAGATTAGCTAGCTGAATGAATAGAAAGGAGCGTAGAGCATAGCCGCCTGTGGCCCAGGCTGCCTGTTACAACTCCAGTCAGGTGCGCAGATGACGTCTGATGATTTCCTTTGGTGTCAGCACAAATTTGACGAATAGCTAACCAATGAGGGTTTGCGCTATATGACTCATCCAATCACACTAGTTTTCACTAGATGTGGATGGAGCCAATGATTTGCATTGGATGGCGCACATGACGTGAAATAGATATTTAAACATTAGACCGAAGCCAAGAGTAACGAGTAAAGCTTGTTTTAAAAATGTAAGGAATAGAAAATACAGATACTTGTGTGAAAATGTAATGAGTAGAAGTCAGAAGTAGGAGGAAAAACAAGTAATGGAGTAAAGTATAGATACCTAAAAAGTGTACTTAAAGGAATAGTACACCCAAAATATGATTAGCCTTCATTTTCTACTCACCCCCATGCTGAACAACACTCTGGAGTACTTTTTTGATATCTCAAATGCATCTGGAGATCTGGGAGGCTTCTTACTGTCTGCTGACATTCAAATAATGGAGGTCTATGGTGCCCGAGGCAGAAAGGTCCATAAAAGTCCACAAAAAACGTGTCAATATTCCTCCATACTGCTCGTCCAATGTATTCCAAGTGTCCTGAGTGGGTAGCATCCAGAATGTACTCGAAACAAAGTCATTTAGAATGTTTTTAGAGCATAAACAGTAGTGTATAGGATTTCCTAAAAGCGCGCGCCTGCGAGTTCACGAGCCTACGGAAACCGCGGCAGACCAAACCAGATGAAAGTGCGCATTTAGCTCGGCAAAGAACTCATACTCTTCCTCAACACTGAAGTCCTCAGACATTTTTCTTTCGGTGTTTCTTTCTTTGCACAGGTAAACAGCAAATTTCTTCTTCTACGCTTGCATTATCAAGAGCAGACGCTGAATGCGCACTTTCATCTGGTTTGGTCTGCCGCGGTTTCCGTAGGCTCGTGAACTCGCAGGCGCGCGCTTTTAGGAAATCCTATACACTACTGTTTATGCTCTAAAAACATTCTAAATGACTTTGTTTCGAGTACATTCTGGATGCTACCCACTCAGGACACTTGGAATACATTGGACGAGCAGTATGGAGGAATATTGACACGTTTTTTGTGGACTTTTATGGACCTTTCTGCCTCGGGCACCATAGACCTCCATTATTTGAATGTCAGCAGACAGCAAGAAGCCTCCCAGATCTCCAGATGCATTTGAGATATCAAAAAAGTACTCCAGAGTGTTGTTCAGCATGGGGGTGAGTAGAAAATGAAGGCTAATCATGTTTTGGGTGTACTATTCCTTTAAGTACAGTAACCAAGTATTTGTACTTCGTTACTTGACACCTCTGGATGTAACCGGATAATTAAACACTGAATACATAATGATGCCAGTTTCAAATGCAAAGTCTAAACTGAAAAAGTGCCAAGTCAAAAAAAATGAAAGGTTGTTCTAGGGAAATATCAATCAAGATCCAATAAGCTCTGGCTAATTGGGCTCAAAATTAAAAGATATCTAGAATGGTTTGCAGTTGCACAGTACACTGTACATCTGTTTATTTTTTAAACAAAATATCTTTTTAAACAAAAGTGGAATTTCAGGTTTTTTTTAAATCACACCAAACTTATGATCAATATATTTGTAGAAACAGCTGTCCTATCCTTAGGATCCTTAGGAGCACAAATTTAATAATGCGTGTGAAACCAATTTTACTCAAACCATACAATGTGACGCAACTGTGAGAATTAAGAATCAGAATCACCAGTCTGGCTCATTCGCCACTTCAGTCTTTTAACACATAGGTCAATCTATTAACACACTTGCCTTTGCAATGTGAAGCACCTGATAATTTCTCTTTTATACAAAAGACCATCTAATAATCGCTTGATGTCATAGTTCTACAGTAGGAGGTAAAAAATAAGAAACAAAAGGTGTAACTGTTGTAACCCTGTGGCCAGTTCCTGAGAGAAGAAGGTGTGGTGTCAGAGGCAGAGAGGTATAAAAGAGACGGAGGACAGTTCAGTAGAAGAAAAAGCTCAAGAGGAGGAGAGACATGTGAAAGAACTATCTGCAAAAGGAGAAAGAAGATTTTCAAGTTTAAAATAAAAAATCAGAAGCTCTGTACCAAGGGTTCATTTTTCAAAAGGTAAGAATAAATTAATCTACTTGTTTTATTAATGGATGGGATATTTAGATTAAACTGTGCAGAGAAGTTAGATTATCAAGATCTGGAAATGAAAGATTGTATTAAATCTAAATGAACTATTTACAGGCTCAGCTTCCATCCTTTTTATTATTTGCACCATGTACAGTTTAATCAACTATTGTTAGAACATTTGTGTTGCGGTTTCTTTATTCTCACCTTTTTGCTTCACATTAACACTTTTTAAAATATTCACTGTAAAATATTAGGCATAAATACCCGAGAACACGGTCATGTTCAGCTTTTTTTTTTTTTTTCAGTTTTTAAGTTGGACCTTATGTTTGTGCGTGGGTGTTTTGGTTGTGAGGCCAGAGTTTCATCAGATATGTTTGAGTGGTCCCCTGACAAATGCTGATGGCGAACACAGATGTGTAATCTGAGAGCAGAGCTCTGTCCATCCAGGTTTTTGTTCTTTTAAAACCTCAAAGAAACTTACAGCATGTACTTACTGCAACATTTTGTTGCTTATCAAGTATTCTTATACACATTTGAAAGTTAACCACCAGTCCCAGGTTTCCATGCCCTTTATGAGCTGTTCCACAGTTTTATTGGGATGTACAGTATGTGCAAAACATTCATGGCATGGAACATATTTTAACTTAATCATTTCACCAGGTGCCTTTGCTGCTTTTCTCTTGGACTTGCTGTAGAGAAACACATACAAGAGAAAGGTCCAGTGTGGAGGCAGAGTGTGAAAATGTCACAGAGGCCTCTTCTCATCTTCCTGGGAATCACCGCAGCCAGTCTTCTAACAGTTCAAGGTGGGACTTGTAAAAATTCATGTTATTTCATGTTTTCTATTCATGCATTTTAATTACATATACAGTACTATGCAATTGTTATGAAGTGACCTTTTATATTTGAAAGCATGTAGAAGGATTTTTCATTTTGTTTGCATTATTGAATCATCAGTCTTTCTGATTTTTTTTTACTTTAGACTTTGGTTGCTTTGGCAGTCATTTTCTGTCTAGCCTTGGAATGTGAATGTGATATGGTGGAAGCATCAGAATAACAAAAAGGAAGCATGAGGTCCAAAGAACTGAATTTATAGCCGATATGGAATATCAAATACTAAGGGATTTTACAGACACAAACATGCTTAATAGACAGAGTGCCCTACAGCAGGAGTTCAGTAATCCTATACAAAATGGTTTCTGTCGTGGTCATTTCTCATGCGTTCATCCTAAATCAATTCTTAGCTGAGAGTAAAGTGGAAATCTGATGTCTCCTCCCAAAATAAACAAAAATAAACTTCATTCATTTAATCCAGCTAAAGGGTGAAATGTAAAAAGATTAGGTATGAACAGATTTTGCAGAGCAATGTAAGGTTAAGAACACTTATTTGAATATTATAAAGTATTTGTAGTGTCTTTAAACAAAACTGACCCATAACCTGTTTATCAGTACATATTCAGAAGGGTAAAATCCCTACCCCTTGGAAGATCTCTCATTTCATATATATATATATATATATATATATATATATATATATATATATATATATATATATATATATATATATATATATATATATATATATATATATGTGTGTGTGTGTGTGTGTATTTCTTTAACAATAATGTCAATTCAGTTAAGATTAAAAGCCTGCATTGCAGATCTCATTCTAAATAAAGTCTTCAAAGCAACTGAGAATTGACGTTAAGACTGGAGTTAACTGATGAAAAATATCTAACTTTATTGTTAATTACTTGTTTTCCTTTGGAATTATTTCTAGTTGAGTTTCTTTTGATCCATAATTTTTAACCATCCAAATCACCAGTGATCAAACTGATAAGAAGGTATGTTGGAAGTGGCTGATAGTATTTTCTGTCACGACTCAGAACAGAGGGCCCCAGTATTTAGGTAAGACAAACAGTGAAATAACTTAAAAATCATTTTATTTAGAGAGGATCTGCAGTAGAAGCAGCTAGGATGTCTAAGACAGGAACCTCTACAGGAGAGAAACACTGGTTAGTGTACACAATAATCTGACGGAGGATGATTATGAACATGTGAGTCACTAACCTAGTTTTATAGTTCAGTTTGTGCCATTGAACAAGGTTGATTCCAGCCGATCGGCTGACAGAAAGTTCCAGACACTGAAGTCTTAAACTGGCAGGAGGTCAGACCCAAGCAGACAAAGGAAGGATAATCCAGGTCCAGGTCAGGAGGCAGATTCAGCTTCTGTCTACAAGAAGAGTCCAGCAGGTGTCCGAAGACAGGTCAGGAAAACAGATCACAACAGGGACAGGCTGGCTCAGAGGTCCAATAGCAAAACGGGTCAGGATCAGACAATCAGAACAAAAACAGTTACGCTCAAAAACTCTCACACCAAAGGCTCAAGAATAATCTGTTACTGATGGCTGGGAACAAGCAGCTTAAATAGAGGCAGGAGCAGGTGGATCAGATTAGCACTAATGAGAAATCAGACAGAGTTAAACATGTGAATGAAATAAACAATTAAGCCAGTCATCAGCGCCAAAATCATGACAATTTTTGAGCCATGTTCTTTTGTCTCATGCCTTAAGACATGTCTAATATAAACAATTGATCAGCTTACCTTTATTTTTATGCAATTATCTGCAATAATATGTTGCTTTTTGAAACAGTTTACGCATGTTTGCTATACCTCCATTACAGAAAGGCATTAATCACTCAAACTCAAAAGCATTTTTTATAAATTACAGGATCATGGAGAGGAGAGTCTCTCCATCACTCTGATGGTAAGTAATACAAATAAAACTAAGGCTGAAGTTTTAGCCTATATCCTTTTATGTGGTATAGTCTGTGAAGATAAATGCCTATCTTTTTTCTGTTTATTCCACATGTCCAGACAACTATGAGTGGACCACATGGTTCAATGTTGACCACCCAGGAGGTCGAGGAGACTACGAGCAGCTGGATGCCATTCGCTTCTACTATCGCACCAGAGTATGTGAGACTCCACGAGCAATTGAAGCTAGAACCACGGAATGGGTCCCAGCCCGTGAAACCGGGGAGAAGATACATGCCGACCCAACAATAGGATTCTGGTGTCTCAATGAAGAGCAAAGTCCTGGACGCAACTGCTCTAACTATGCAGTTCGTTTTCTATGTCCAAAAGGTTTGGACCCTTGAAATTAAAGATTTTCTATAATAATAGTTTATTGTTTTGTGGGGTTTTTTTGCTGTGTTTTTATTTACCTTTAATGCACTTTAAAATAATATCTTGTCGCTTTAGAAGATCTGTCACAATAACCATGTGATTTTATTTTACCAGAAAGAAGTGTGAACATTCAGGGAACCTGGGGTCTGTGGTCAAACTGGAGCCCATGTCCTGCTCTCTGTGGTCAAGTTGGTGTGCAACTTCGCTATCGAAGCTGCCAGTCTCATTCAGTTCCTTGCAATGGGCCTAAAATAGAAGGGAAACCATGCAATGGGCCTGAGTGCATGAAGACAGGTGGGTGAAGTTTAAATGAACTTTACAGTTGGACACAAACTAAGGCAAAAGTTCCCTAATGAGAGTTTTCTGTTTTCTAGATTGTTATCTGCAGTGTGTGATGGGGAGAGTAAATGCTGACTGTGACGCTTGCATGTGTGAAGAGCACACCCTTTTGGGTTCTGTGCGAGGTGCAGGTGGTCTGATTGCTGAGGGGGCAGCCATTCTTCGCTCAGGCAAACTCCTTACCCTCACAGACCACAACGGACATTTCCGAATCCCTGGAATCTGCCCCGATGGTAACACAACCTTGACAATCAGACTGCTGGGGCATGCAACTCTTGATGTTGTTGTGCCCATCACCAGTGAGCGGACCTCGGTTCTAAGTGTGCAGCTTAAAAGAGAAGGTATGAATTGTGTCTAAACCCAGATTAAAACACATCCTAAACTGCATTACAGTACAGAATTTTTACTTATGATTACCTACATTATTCCTTGTTGCTAGATCACAGAATATAAAAAAAAGAATGAGGCTCACCTGTCGATGTATTTTAATATAACACCTCAAACCTAATGTGTCCTTTTTGTCATGTGGGGAAAAAATCTTACAATATCGGCAAAGATACTGGAAACAAAATTGTGGATCATCACAAGTATGGTTCATCCTTCAGAATAATTTTTAGGCCTAAATTTGTCATATCCATCTTTTGAAAATAGGATAGGAATGTATAATGTAGATGTATAATAAATAAAACTATCTTGACACTCAGAAAGCCATAGATTAATAAGTAATAATGCGAATGAAAGGCCAAGGCAAGGGCGTTGTGAAGGCTATCAAGAGTTTTAATGCCCATAAAAAATAATTTAACAAGATAGAACTGTAAAAGCACACAAGAAAGGTTGCAAAAAAAATTATAAATAATAAACTAACTCTATTTGACTGTTTTGATAGATAAGCTTCATGTTGTGAGCAACCCTGAGAGTAAAGCCAGAAGAGAGGGACAAAGTGTTGCCTTCTGCTGCAAAGTAACTGGAACGCCGCCACCAGACAAATACCAATGGTGAGATCTCAACTCACACACATAATGTCAATTTTTAAGTTCCTTCTTTGAGTTAATGACAGACATTTTAACTTTTGGAGTAGTAGTGGAGACTGGGGAGACTCGAGAGATAGATGCAACAAGAGACAACTGCAACAAGTCTTTTTTCTCTAATCAGAAGCATGCTATTTTGATGATAGTAATACTGCATGTGTTTAGATGGACCAATCCCCTAACCAGTAGGTCAGAAGACAAATCGAATTTCATTTAATTGGAAAAGAAAATGTATTCTGTTTATATGTATGTAGAGATTCCAAAGTTACAGACAAGGTTTACAAACCATAAAAAATTCTCAGAATAATACTTATTGAGACAAAAAAAAGTTGATTTGGAAAATCAATGGATTCGTGACCAATTGCAAATGTCTTAAAGGGGTGTTGCAAAAGTCCCAGGAATGGGAAACATTGCAACAACTGACTTTTTTTAATGAATATGGTGAAAAAAGTATGTCAAATTAAATAATTTAAATTGTAAGAGCAACTAGCAATCAGATGAAAGTTTTATGTAACCATAAATGGTATGTGCAGCCCTTAATACCTTCTTAAAGGAATAGTACACCCAAAACATAATTAGCCTTCATTTTCTACTCACCCCCATGCTGAACAACACTCTGGAGTACTTTTTTGATATCTCAAATGCATCTGGAGATCTGAGAGGCTTCTTGCTGTCTGCTGACATTCAAATAATGGAGGTCTATGGTGCCCGAGACAGAAAGGTCCATAAAAGTCCACAAAAAACGTGTCAATATTCCTCCATACTGCTCGTCCAATGTATTCCAAGTATCCTGAGTGGGTAGCATCCAGAATTTACTCATTTAGAATGTTTTTAGAGCATAAACAGTAGTGTATAGGATTTCCTGAAAGCGCGCACATGCGCGTTCACGACGCTACGGAAGCCGGCAGACCAAACCAGCGCATTCAGCTCGGCAAAGAACTCATGCTCTTCCTCAACACTGAAGTCCTAAGACATTTTTCTTTCGTTGTTTCTTTCTTTGCACAGGTAAACAGCACATTTCTTCTTCTACGCTTGCATTATTGGCAGAGCAGACGCTGAATGCGCACTTTCATCTGGTTTGGTCTGCCGGCTTCCGTAGCGTCGTGAACGCGCATGTGCGCGCTTTCAGGAAATCCTATACACTACTGTTTATGCTCTAAAAACATTCGAAATGACTTCGTTTCGAGTAAATTCTGGATGCTACCCACTCAGGACACTTGGAATACATTGGACGAGCAGTATGGAGGAATATTGACACGTTTTTTGTGGACTTTTATGGACCTTTCTGTCTCGGGCGCTGGGCACCTCCATTATTTGAATGTCAGCAGACAACAAGAAGCCTCCCAGATCTCCAGATGCATTTGAGATATCAAAAAAGTACTCCAGAGTGTTGTTCAGCATGGGGGTGAATAGAAAATGAAGGCTAATCATGTTTTGGGTGTACTATTCCTTTAAGAAAAAAAGTTGCATCTGCCCCCAGGTTCCCCTACTTTTATGTAAATGCAGCTAAGTAAACATTTTAATAGGTGTAGCACTTACAAAAAAGATTATAGCTATAAGTAAAGGGATTATATGTGAAACAACAACCCATCTGAAACTTAATGTTCACACAATAACTCAGGCTACATACTAACTACTGTAAGCTCACTGCTTATTTCTAAGAAATAAGTTTTTAAAAGAAAAAACTCCCTCAATAACTGAATAGTAATATCTTTAATACACTAAAGTTAAACCTTTAAAAAAAGATTTTCTGCTATTTTCCTATGTGTGTGAGCCAACAGGTATCATAACAACAGTCTCATGGAGATGCAATACGAAAGCACGCTTGTCCTGAAAGATTTACGTCCAGATCAAGCAGGAGAGTACTACTGCAGGGCAAGTGGTCCGTCTGGTGCAGTTAAAACCAAACCAGCATCTCTAAAAATTATAGGTGTGTTCCTAGCAAATTAACTGAACATACATCAGCAGTGTAAGTGTAAATTTGAAATGTTTATTTGTACATTTTCAATGCAGGAGGAGACGAGCATTCATGCAACCCCAAGCCCGAATCTCATCTCATTCGTCTTCCACATGACTGCTACCAAAACAGCACAAACTCCTTCTACTACGATGTTGGCAAATGCCCCTCAAATACATGTGCTGGACAGCTGGATAATGTCATCAGGTGCAAAGACAACGTAGCGTACTGCTGTGGTGTGGCAAAGATGGAAGAGAGGCAGCTGACATGTCAAGGCTACCAGCTGCCCACCATGGTGGTGACAGAATGCGGCTGTCAGAAATGTGTGGACACCAAGGCTGTTGTGTATGGCCGTGCCATTGCAGCAGACAATGGTGAGCCAATGAGATTTGGCCACATCTATATGAATGGAGTCAGGATTGGCCGTACTGGGTACAAAGGCACCTTTACTGTCCAGGTTCCCCCAGACACTGAAAGACTAGTTCTGACGTTTGTTGACAACATGCAGAAATTTGTTAACACTACAAAGGTGCTCCCATTTAAAACTAAGGGGGGAGCTGTATACCATGAAATCAAACTTTTACGGAAGAAAGCTCCTGTGACCATTATTTCCTCAGAAACTAATACTTTTGATCTAGGAGAGGTAGATGGCCAAGAGGCAATGGTCCAAATCCAGATTCCCCCTAATTCATTCTATAAGCAGAACGGAGAAGTCTTTACTGGGAACGTCAATGCAAGTATTACATTCTTAGACCCGAGAGATGTCTCTACTGCTGCTGCTGCTTCAAGTGACCTTAATTTTATAGGAGGTGAGGGTGATGTACTTCCACTGAGAACCTATGGCATGTTTTCTGTTGACTTTAGAGGGGAAGAAAATGATGAACCTCTAAATGCAGGTGAAGTGAAGGTTTTTCTGGACTCTGCTCAGGTAAAGATGTCAGAGCACCTCAGCAACATGAGGCTGTGGTCACTGAATCCTGAAACTGGCCTGTGGGAAGACGAGGGAATTCTCCAGCTGGAAAAGAAAAAGAGAAGCAAAAGGGAGGAGAGAACATTTTTGATCGGAAACATGGAAATCAGAGAAAGGCGTCTGTTTAACCTGGACGTTCCTGAAAACCGCAGGTGTTATGTAAAAGTAAGAGCTTTCCGCAGTGAGCGTTTCATGCCTACTGAGCAGGTAGAAGGAGTTGTGGTGAGTCTCATAAACATGGAACCAGTAGCTGGCTTCTCCTCGAATCCACGTGCCTGGGGCCGTTTTGATAGCGTTGTTACTGGCCCAAATGGGGCTTGTCTTCCAGCCTTTTGTGACAAACAAAAACCTGATGCTTATTCTGCATATGTAATGGCCAACCTCGGGGGTGAGGAGCTGGAGGCTGGGTCCTCTTCTCCTAAACTTAATCCTGGCCTCATTGGAGTACCACAGCCTTACCTGACAAAACTCAACTACAGGCGGACTGATCATGAAGACCCTAGAGTAAAGAAGACAGCATTTAGTATCAACGTGGCAAAACCAAGTTCTAATGCTGCCGAGGAATCCAATGGACCAGTGTATGCATTTGAAAAACTAAAAGAATGTGAGGAAGCCCCATTCAGTGCAGCTCATTTCAGGTTTTCAAGAGTTGAAGGAGACCGTTATGATTACAACACTGTGCCATTTAATGAAGACGACCCAATGAGCTGGACGCAAGACTACCTGAGCTGGTGGCCCAAGCCCATGGAATACCGCGCCTGTTACATCAAGGTTAAAATAAACAGTCCGCATGAAATCAATGTAAGGTCTCGTAACATGGGTGGCACTCATCCAAAAACTGTGGGCCAGCTGTACGGTCTCAGAGACACTCGCAGCATTCGTGATATGGAACAGGCAAATGTTTCAACCGTGTGTCTGGAGTTTAAGTGCAGTGGCATGCTGTATGATCAGGAGCGTGTGGATCGTACTCTGGTGAAGGTGATCCCTCAAGGTAGTTGTAAGAGGGACCATGTGAACTCAATGCTTCAGGATTATTTGGTGAACCACCTACCTCTAGCAGTCAACAATGACACCAATGAGTTTACCATGTTGGCACCTCTAGACTCTCTGGGCCACAACTACGGAATCTACACAGAGACGGAACAGGATCCTCGTACAGCGAAAGAGATTGCTCTTGGGCGCTGCTTTGATGGCACTTCTGATGGTACATCTCGGGTCATGAAAACTAATGAGGGCGTGGCGCTAACTTTTACTTGTGGGGACCGTGAAGTGACACGCCAGAGTGTCTTTCAAGCTATGCAGAACTCTCAAAGTCAGATAGTTACAAGTGTTGCCAGAGGAGACAACAGGAAAACCAAACGTCGACAGAGAGCCAACCTATCCCGCAGGAGCAGTAAACGTAGCCCCAGAAATCCTAAACGAGGGTCTTAACAAGGTAGAAGATAAGTGACTCTACCCATAGACCAGGCAAAACAGAGCGAGAAAGAGGTTTGGAAATAAATCACACTGAAGCAGTTTTTGACATTAATAATATACCAAAATATATTCAAGCTGCAGTTGTACTTCATAATAGAAATGGTCAGACTTTAGTTCTTAGCTCTCAGCATTAATGCATCGACATCCAAATTGGACTAGTGAATTAGGGTTAAAGCTTTTTAATTATGTATGTACCCTCTTTCTCAGGGGTTCAAATGTAACTGAAAAAAAATGCATAAAGGAAATAAACTTTTTTTATGAACTGCCTGAAGTCTGAAACATTCCCCAAATAATGTATTTATATTCCTCTGGGCGGTTTTTCAACACTTTATTGTATGTGGAATTTTTTATATCAGTTGATGAAAGATTCAACAGGCAGTCTTTTTTTTTCAAACCTTTTTAGTATCTGGGTTGTTTTTGCTGATTTTCCCTATTCCTTACGTACAATCAAGATTTATGCGTCACCATTCCTTACCTAAGAAAACAACTCAAGGACCTGCCCGACTTAGTGCACTCTCTTGAGAGCAGATAGTTCTCATTATCCGGGAGATGTTGGTCATCTCTGTCAGAGGTCACAGATTAGCGGACCGCGGTCCGGTTCCGGACCCAACCTGAATTGAAACATTTATCAATTACCACGTTTTCCAATGACAGTGTCTAACCCCGAAACCCCACATCCTCCATCTCTGCTCCGCTGCACTACAGACCTACTGCGCAAAGCAAAGCCTACAGCCTCCGCTCCGACTTCCTTGGAGCTCAAGGAGAGCATGTTCTACAGGTGCTGGTCATAAAATTAGAATATCATGAAAAAGTAGATTGATTTCAGTAATTCCATTTAAAAAGTGAAACTTGTATATTATATTCATACATTACATACAAACTCATATATTTCAGATGTTTATTTTGTTTAATTTTGATGATTACAAATGACAACAAATGAAAATCTCAAATTCATCATATCAGAAAATTAGAATATTACTGAAGACCAATAAAAACAAAGGATTTATAGAAATGTTGGCCAACTGAAAAGTATGAACATGAAAAGTATGAGCATGTACAGCACTCAGTATTTAGTTGGGCCTCCTTTGGCCTGTATTACTGCAGCAATGCGGCGTGGCATGGAGTCGATCAGTCTGTGGCACTGCTCAGGTGTTATGATAGCCCAGGTTGCTCTAATAGTGGCTTTTAGCTCTTCTGAATTGTTGGGTCTGGTGTATTGCATCTTCTTCTTCACAATACCCCATAGATTTTCTATGGGGTTAAGGTCAGGAGAGTTTGCTGGCCAATTAAGAACAGGGATACCATGGTCCTTCAACCAGGTACTGGTAGCTTTGGCACTGTGTGCAGGTGCCAAGTCCTGTTGGAAAATGAAATCTGCATCTCCAAAAAGTTGGTCAGCTGCAGGAAGCATGAAGTGCTCTAAAACTTCCTGGTATGTGGCTGCGTTGACCCTGGACCTCAGAAAACACAATGGACCAACACCAGCAGATGACATGGCACCCCAAACCATCACTGACTGTGGAAACTTTACACTGGACTTCAAGCAACGTGGATGAAGTGCCTCTCTTCTTTTCCTCCAGACTCTGGGACTTTGATTTCCAAAGGAAATGCAAAATTTACTTTCATCAGAGAACATGACTTTGGACCACTCACCAGCAGTCCAGTCCTGTTTCTCTTTAGCCCAGGCAAGACGCTTCTGACGCTGTCTGTGGTTCAAGAGTGGCTTGACACAAGGAATGCGACAGCAGACACCCATGTCTTTCATACGTCTGTGTGTGGTGGTTCTTGAAGCACTCACTCCAGCTGCAGTCCACTCTTTGTGAATCTCCCCCACATTTTTGAATGGGTTTTGTTTCACAATCCTCTCCAGGGTGCGGTTATCTCTCTTGCTTGTACACTTTTTTCGACCACATCTTTTCCTTCCCTTCGCCTCTCTATTAATGTGCTTGGACACTGAGCTCTGTGAACAGCCAGCCTCTTTAGCGATGACCTTTTGTGTCTTGCCCTCCTTGTGCAAGGTGTCGATGGTCGTCTTTTGGACAACTGTCAAGTCAGCAGTCTTCCCCATGATTGTGTAGCCTATAGAACTAGACTGAAAGACCATTTAAAGGCTTTTGCAGGTGGTTTGAGTTAATTAGCTGATTAGAGTGTGGCACCAGGGGCCATCAATTTTGAAACTTTTCACAATATTCTAATTTTCTGATATGATGAATTTGAGATTTTCATTTGTTGTCATTTGTAATCATCAAAATTAAACAAAATAAACATCTGAAATATATGAGTTTGTATGTAATGTATGAATATAATATACAAGTTTCACTTTTTAAATGGAATTACTGAAATCAATCTACTTTTTCATGATATTCTAATTTTATGACCAGCACCTGTATATTATTATTAAATTCAGGAGCAACACATGCGGAAATGAGCACTTAATTTAATTTTTAAAAATCCCCACCAACATCCAGCCAGCATATGTTCAGTTTCTGGCCAAATATTTTCATTTTGTTGTGGATTTTTGTAACAGGGATAACTGGGATCATACATGGTTTGTATGAACTATGTTTTTTCTCTGCATCAAAACTCAGCAATTCTTCACCCATGCCTGAGATGAGAAGTATGATGATTTGATAAAACTTTTAAGCCTCTTAGTATAAAATAAATATTTTGATGATCGAGATGAGAAATCTGCTTCCTGGTATGTTGAAGTACCAGTTTGTAATAGTTTGCATCCAATCATTTAAACAAACAATCTTATTTTTTGGGAATATATAAGCTCCCGACTGAGCCTGGAATGGCTGGAGAATGGTTTTGTCATCATTCAAACCCAGGTTAAAAGCCTTGCAGGTCAGCTTGAAACCCATTGCTCTCATTAAGCCATGAAAAAGAAAACAAAATAACAGTATGATCAGGTGTTTTATAAGATATGTAAGTCAGGAAATTGCCCATGTATCAGACTGAATGATTGTTTCTACTTAAAAAAAAAAAATCAATTAAATTTTAAAATTGAAATAAATGTCTCGGATTTTTTTTATATTTTTCTATTAAAAAATTCATCGTATAAAATGGATGCATAAAAACTAATTTAATTTCAGTGTTAAATTATGTTTAAAGTATGATATACCGGTAATTAGAAACGTCTCCGGACCTTTACTGGTTGTTGATTTTCTGTATTCGGACCCCGCTGATTTTTTATTGGTTACCACTCATCTATGTCATTCGCAATGTTGGGATGTTTGCCATCTAAAAAGTGCATGTCTCAAAGATTTTACCGTCTAGTTCATAAAAAGGTTTTAGCTGAGATTATTTTAGGCACATATAATAAGTCAGTGGACATTTGTGTAGTTTCTCAGTCAGCCAAGTTTGTACATGAAAGAAGTTTGCCACAACCTTGGAAAATAACTAAGGGAAATGTATGTTGTAGACATTCTCAGTGAGCCAGGACATGATGGCTTGAATAAAAAGTTACCTAAACTTTCAGGACAATACAGCTGTTATCAAAAGGTGTTTTTTTTTTTTTTGAAAAACTGATGCAACAGTACTATGCCTTAGAGCAGGCATCCCCAACCACAGTCCTCAAGGCCTGCTGTCTTGCAGGTTTTAGAGGTTTCCTTGCTCCAGCACAGCTGATTTTAATTGAAAGCTGATTAATAGGCGTTTGGTCTACTGCAATCATTATACCCGGTAATCAGCTGTGCTACAGCAGGGAAACCTCTAAAACTTGCAGGACAGCAGGCTTCAAGGACCGAGGCTGCCTACTTTAAGAGCACATTCTGATGTAATATATGAATCACACCATACCAATTAATGCAGGTTTAAACACAACTTAAAAGTTTCAAAAGGGAAAAATTTAGATGAACAAACTTGTGTCATGTAATAATTAACAGCTCAGGAAAAGCTCTATGTAATCAAGAGTGAAATACACACCCTAATAGCTAGGGATTCAAGGATTGGGTGGTTTTTGTAATTGCATATAAGCCAGCCTTTCTTCCTGATTGGGCGTAATACAAGGAAAATCCAAGTAGTTTTGCATCCCTCCATGTGAACTTGTGTGTGACTTGTTACTTGTTTTGCATTTTTATTTCATGGCTAATTGGCCCAAGGGTACCCTGGGTATGAACTGGCTTTTCAAGTACCAGTCTTGAATAACCATGCTTTTTTTCATACCACTGTTACATCATGCAAAACTGCAGTACAGTAACATTACAATATTCTTGAGTTTATTTTAATTCAAGTGTTGAACAATTGACATTAGTTTCCAGGTTCCCTTTGTGTGAACTTAAGAAGGATCAACAAACAATTTGATCTCTTGACCAGTACTTTATTAAATTAGATGCTTAAAAAACAGAGGTCATATCTTCAAAATTGCATGTATCGAATTGTCTGTGTAAGATTGGAACTGGTCATTAGCTAGAAAAGAAATGGAGAAAGATGCCCCTCTCAACTAACTGAAGCCCACATGAAGACATGTGGGGGGTGGAACCCATTTGCCTCCGCTCCTCATCACACTTGATACAAGCCTCCAGAAGCAACAGACCAGTTGCAGCAAGATACTTCACTTGCCTGATCTGTAGATCAGGCAAGTGAAGTATTTTCTTTTTTTTTTGCATTAGTAAAACTCAAATTAGTAAGTTATATTTCTGTCATGCAAAAGAAAATACCTTTAAGCATCATTTACTCCATACTTTCAAGGATATTCCTGATGTATTAAGAGAATGGCTGTGAGGTTTTATAGTCACATTTATTATACTCTATCCCTTTTATCTTACATTGAATGTCATGTGCGCTCTGTAAAAGTACATCTACTCGTTATGCCTCTCTCAAATACCTCTATGTAAATGTTCCAGAGATAAAGATTAATAAACTGAATAATTGCTATGCATTTGGCAACCCAAGAAACAACAATATAAATGTTTTCCTGTAAAAGATCTCACCACACTTCAGTGTGATCTATAATACATGACATTCTGGTTGAGGAATTTGCATAGAACCTTATTTCTATGTCACTTCACATACAACTGCCATGTGTCAATTTAACAGGAGCAATGTTTAATTTAAAAAGAGCCCTGCAAAATTCAGACAGCAGCAGTTACAGATGTATTCTTCATTGAAGCTGGGTCACACAACAGATTTGTGTGCATGTCGAGGCTGAATGAGACAGAAAAGGCCATTCTGTATGTTAAGGGCGCCAAGATTGGATGCTCCCAAGAATAGTCCATCCGGTAAATGAAGCAAAATGAAAAGGGGCGGCACAGAGTTCAGATTTCCCAGGATGGCACTGGACAGCATGGGAAGGTACAGCTGTACTTCAGAGGGTTAGGAAGAAGGGGGGGAAAGCAGTAATAGAGCCTATGTCACATGAAGTCCTCGTAGTCTTGGGCGTAACCTCCATCAAACTCTGCATAGTCAAGTTCGTCTCTCATCTGTGCTTTCAGTCCACCTCCGGGTACTACACCTTTCTTCTTTTTCTTTCCTTTGTTTTGCTGAAAAATAAAATATAAATCACTAAATGTCTACAGAATATCACCTGATTAGAGCATTTTGTGTCAATTAAAACAGCCCTATTTAAGTATCCTAAACATTATCAAAACATAGATGTTGAGTAGAACACATACAAACTACAACATATGTCCATTATGAGCACAGTACCAAACAGAGTAGACTTACAGCGCCCCCTACTGCTGTAAAGCTTTATTAAGTGAAAACCATAATATGGCAACTTACTTTTTCTTGTTTCTGTTTTTCACTAAGCAGGACTGAAAGGGAACTACTGATTTTCTTCAAGTCATCAACTTCCACTGTAAGAAAGAAAAAAGAAAATAAATCCTAAACAAGCTAAATAACTACAGTGGAAAATGAAACATATTACAGTTATGTTTAATGTTACTGTTAGAAAATACTGACTCTCTTACATGAAATACAAAGTTCCCGAAACAATGAATCCAAGAAACTTGAATAATGGACTGATTTTTCAAACTGGGTTATCTTTTCTTTCAGCAGTTTTTCAAATTCTGTGAAGTCTTCTTTGGAAGATGGACACATGGCATCAATTCCAGAGACAGTATTAACACCTAGAAAATAAAAAAAAAATAATTAAAAAAAACGACAAAAAGAAAACAAAAAAACACATTTAGTCAAAAAGAATCTTTGCCGTAGCAATAGGAAGTTTAATCAGTAGATATGGGATATTTTTTACCAAAAGCATCTTTTGCCAACTCCAAGTCTGCTGCTTCCTGTAGTTGCTGAACTCGTAACTTCTCTGCAAGTTGTTCCTCTGGAGTAAGTTCTTCTGGCTGGAATAACAAATAAAATTTACTTTACTTTATTAAAGAGCTTTTACTGTAAAACAGACAAAGTGCTACAGTACTTACCTTTTCCATCTCCTTTTTCAGTTCTTGTTGTTTCTTCCTTAACTGGTTTTCTTTCTCTTTAATCTTTTCAGACAACTTTTTCTTTTCGGACACCTTTGTCTCTGATAAATATTAAAAAATAAATAAAAAAAGGAAAATCACCTTGTTTAGTTTTGAAAAAAGCAGACAAAAGACTGAAAAGGTGAAGGAGATTTGACAGAATGTGCACAATAAAGTAAATTTCAAAGCCCTACCTGCCTTCTTCACCTCTACTTTTTTCTCCTGTTCTTCTTCTTCATCGTCCCAATTATCCTGAGGAAAAAAAATAAAATATTTTCAGATACACGATAGAGCTTGTTTAAGGACTGCTGTTAAAGTACTATTAAAACACATTCAAAACATATATATATTTATCCAACTTTAAAACAGAATTAGTTACAATGATTGCAACAAATCCACTTTTTAGACTAAGGTTTTAATATATTTATTCTATTTTCAAAAACTTTATCCATTTATTACAGCAAATTACACCTTGACGCGCATGCTATTACAACCTCATGTGAAACAAGGGTATTCTTTGTTAAATCATTCAATCATTTCTCATCCATTTTTTCCCCCCACTGGTAAAAGGTTTTAAATTTTGTGTACACCTTTATAAGGCCCAAATTTGTGTGGCCACTTTTGCTGTAATGCGTTTGCGGCTGTAACACCACAATTTCCCCATTGTGGGACAATAAATGGATTTACTGAATGAAAAGTAACCATTTAAAATTTAAAGATTAAAACAAACCAATAATAACTTCTGGCTATTTTCTAAATAAAATTAAATAGCAAACAGCAATGCAGTTTAACTTGATATTTTTCCTAAAAACAAAACTTCTACAAATTGTAACCTTCAGCTAATAGCAGTACAAAGGATTGATGTTTTCATGTAATAACTGTATTTATGTAGTCATTTTGATAATATATCCTGAACATTTTTGGCTTTGAAGATGGAAGACCTCCTCTTAAAAAAAAAAAGAAGCATGTTGACAATGAACTTTTCAATTATTCATAAAGCATGATCAGGTAGACGACAACATTTTATAGTTTGGCTCAAATAACAAGTGATCAGATATGGCTCCATGTTGCGTACAAACGTCAGTGTGTGTATAAATAGGTAAATAACTGAATGTTTGAGTCCTTGGAATTGATTTAGACGTATACAAGTACAGGATATGAGGCATAAGAACTACGAGACTGAGAACAGGTCTGATTTACTATTTCTTTAATGTGCTTTTGCTAGTATGTTTACCAATAATGGAACCACATTAAATCTGAATGTTTTTATTACAAATTGGAAATGTGTTTCATTGTTATATTCTACAATCACTTAAGTGCCTAGTATTTTTTCCATTAAAACTTTTGGATTTATGCTCTCTCAGTTCATTATATATGTACATAAATACAAACGCATTTCCCTTTTTCTGATAATAGGGTTTCTTTTGTACATTTCCTTCATACTTCAAAAGGGATTGTTTTGTTGTTGTTGTTTTTTATCCATAAGACTTTAGGAAAGATTGATAAAACACATTAGATTAGCTGATAGTTTAGAGGAAGGTCTAGCTCAAATATGTCACCATGTTTCCAGGTTATTTTTTCAGAAAGCGTTATGTTACAAGCTAATTCAACAGGTAAATTACTGAGAAATAGGCAGCCATGTGTGCTTGCATGGAAATGTCAGTCTGTATCTTAAATGTTAAGATACTGACAGACAAAATTTTTGATCCTCAAAATAGCTCAAGTAAAAAAAAAAAAACAAAAAAAGGCACAGTGCCAAGTTCTGACTCATCATTCCCAACGAATAACATGGAAATCTTTAGTCTCTAAAAATACAAGGATTAAAAAAAAGGGGTTCTACTTTTTTCATATTTTCTTTTCGTGACCCTACAAGCCAGTAAAGAGCCTAGAAACCCTTGTGCCATATGTGACCGACAACAACTAAAAGCGACCCTGCCAGCCTTTTCCTAATGTGAACTTTCTAGAAAGAAACAAATCAACAACACTCTGAGGGGGTTATGTGTATTTACTTCTCCCTGCAACTGAAAAGCGGGCTATATTGTTAAAAGCGCATTAAGTTTCATGTAGTTTCGCAAAGTTTTGGCCTAATTCTCGCCTTGGTTGAGTCATCAACCCACTGGAAGATCTCATCTGAGGTTAGAGATAGTTAGCAAGCTAACGATGCCGCATGCTGGACGTGGCTCAAGATTAAAGGAATTCAGACTCAAACGGACACTTTCTCCACAAGTCTAGTGTACAAATCTTTATCACTATAAGAAACCATTGTTGTCCTTCAGATAAACTCATGTTGTCAGTAAAGTTCACACTTATAGCGAGTGGACATTTAAGAAAGAATGGATGCTAGTAGCTAATTGGCCCGTTGAATTGCTAGCTTATAGCTGGGCTTCCGAAATTTACTAAAAATAACTTCGTCCCTAAAAATATGGATTCCGACAGAAAAACACTTCAACCAAGATGACCGGTTGAAACGTCAACATCAAATGTATTAACATAAGAATTTTAAATGAACAATTGTCTCTGAATCGCCGAGTAACAGGCTGCCTGTGTGTGCCACATGATTTAGCCGTTAGGTAGCATAAAGCTAACCCGAGGTTAGGGTTGACAGGGAGAATGGAGCCGCACCGAAGCATGGCGTAACAACCAGTGAGATACAATTACACATTTTCGTCAAACAGTCTCAGGATTCCAGCCATCAAACGAACCACTTTTGATCCAGCCTGACAAATACAGCGGAACCAAAAAATTAACTGTTAAGTGCAGGTCACGTTAAACTACCTTAACGTCTTCATCTTCGTCCTCGCCTTCCCATTTGTCCAGCACTGCCGCCTTTTTAATCGGCTCCTCCGGCTCGAAGTTGTCAGCGTCTGTAGAACCAACAACATAATATTCGTCAGGCCAATCCACATCTAACCAATTAGTTTAACAGTAGAAAACTGTTGGGCTGTTTTAACAAAGTCTGCTACAAGCGGGTTGTGTGTGTGTGTATATAGCTGTCGTTCCTAAGTTAGTTTCTCACCCCAGTCCTCGACGTCCGCCATGTTGGCTGTGTTGGTTGTGTTTGACAGGCTCGCAGTATAGTCATCGCCGCAGCCCGTTGGCTGGCCACGCCCACAAACAGCTCCAACGTTCTAGACGTATGTATGTATGTATATATATATATGCTGTCAATCGATTAAATTTTTTAATCGCGATTAATCGCATCAATGCCTGAGTTAACTCGCGATTAATCGCATTTTAATCGCACATTTTTTTCCTGATTGAAAATCATTTAAATACTCTCGATGACATACAAAAAAATACATACAGGCTAGGTTTGTGCCAATGTTCTTTTTTTAAAATGAAAACAGGTCACAGATACTGATTTATGCCATAGAAACATATGGCAAGAAGATGGGGAGGCATGTAGCAAAAAATAACAAATATGTAGCCAAAAAAAAGGCCCTGAAAACAGGCTGATGTAAAAGACAGTCTTTACAGTTAATACAGTCTTTTGAACAAAGACAAGCATTTTACCCTACCGCTATAAAATGCAGTAGAGTTAACATTAGATGTTAATTAACCAAGGTAATAATGAACAATTTTCAATCAATACATCAAAATCAATAGACCGACATCACTAGATGAAGGTAGTCTATGCTCTCTAGAAAGTTACTTTTCAGCCTCTTAACAAAAATGAGAACACACACACACCCACTCACCCACACACAGACACACCCACCCACACACACACACACGCGATACTGACCTGTTGCGTACACAGACGGCAAGAGGGCTGCTACGAGATTCCATTTCACCTCAGTAATCAGTTTTCTCAGCGTATTTCAGGTTGCTACTAGTTACCAGACACTCAACTTGTTTGTTGGTGGTGGGGCTTAAAGAAAAGGCACTAGCGTCACCCAGTGTATGCGCGTCTTTTTCCCTTGAGGAGCTCCGCTCTAGAAGCCTATGAGAAATGCATAGACTGGGGGAAAATAGCCCCGCCTTCCCGCAGGCTGCAGCGGGATGTACTTGGAAAAATTGTACCATAAAACCACATAGCGTTAATCTCACGTTAAAAAAATTATCGCCGTTAAAATGGCCTCGCGTTAACGCGTTAATAACGCGATAATTTTGACAGCACTAATATATATATATATATATATATATGGATATTTGTGTCTGCCTTGGTTATTTATTATATAATATATTATATGTCATATATTATATATAATAGTGTTATTGGAATCCAAGACAAGGCCTTATGACCTTTGGAACGTTCAAAAAATATGGATATTTTCATGGTCAAAATTAATGTCAATGTAATGACAGCAAACGCCAACTTGCCTGAATATATTAAGAAAAATAAAAAAAAAATGCTTCTATTAGAAATTTATGAAAAAGAGTGAAAAAAAAAACTTTTTTTTTTTTGGTCTTGATACTGGTACTGACATTTTTTAGTTTATAAACCTAAATATGAATGTTAACTACGCTTATTAACTTTTTGCCTTACTTTTGAACTTTTCAAGTAGGTTTTTACCTTTGTAAGGGCTGATTGTATTATACCCATCAACATTTACTGGGTATGCTCTTACGATATTAAGAATATATACTGTTTAAAAGTATTTTACCTAATTTGCATAAAACATAGTATGAAATATATTTTGAAGAGAGAAAGTTAGCTAAATGCATCAACTGTTCTTTTAGGTTTCCCAGTGACTCTCTAGAACGGATAGTTCTGGTCCGAGAGTTACAGAGACTACAAAGATTCACTTAATAATTTTTCCAGATGGGAGTGCATCTAATTTTAATCATTAAAAACAAATAGAAAATGTGTGTCCAAGCCTTAATTTATTATGTTTAGAGAGCAAATCATACATAAACTATTTATTACTCAGCAACATGTCCTGTTGGTTGAAATGCTTCTTGTCTGAATGTGGCTGAATTTTTGAAATAGAAAGAATGGCTGGTTTAAGCTGGACTGGTTAGATTAAGAGCATAGATGTAGCTTTGGGATAAATCCTTGAATTTTGAGTGCGCTGCATTCAATTCTTTAACATAGCCTTGAAGCTTAATGTTAGCCTAATTTGTGTCAGCCCAGAAAGCAAAATGTTTCTATTGTGAGATTAAGTTGTTTACATTTCAACTTCCGCCACCAAACTGGATAACTGGTACAGAGGCCTTTTAAAAGCCACATCTCCCCTCCCACTTACATTGTCTATTTGTTACTGGGGGTTTTAAACAGCTCAATCAGCTTCTTTTCAGACCGTGTTTTTCTTAGAATGGATTATTCTTGCTGATGTGGCAAATTTCAGTTGAACATAAACATGTCCAGTTTTAAACAACAGCCTCTTTCTTATTTTATTTCTTCTGATTCTATGACAAAACACCTTTTATTATGGACAGTACACTGGTGTTTCCATTTTTTTTTTTTTGTTCCTGATAATCCAAACTAACATCCTTTCACCTACTGGTGACAGTTTGTGTCAGCTTCCATTCGTTTGCAAAGAGGCGAAAGCCGAATAACAATGCACTACACACAATTGTATAACAAGATAATCATGAATTTTTGCAGATATTTAGTAATAGAGTAAAATAGCTTTCAAAAAGTGCAAATTATCATCTATCCTTGTTAGAACTTTATTTAGTTCTTGGGCATTTTTCCATTGTTCTTAGTATTGGTCAGTCCATTGAATTTTGTCAAACAAGTAATTTTTATTTTCTTTAAAAGAAACCCCCAGAAGCAATAAATATAGAAACTAATTGCAAGAGTGATGATGTAGTAATGATGAGTAGGTGCTAAAAGAATGTCTGGTGCTGTTATTATATCAGAGCTAATTAGAGAAAATTTGCTCCAAATAACCCAGTTCTTGGTATAGAAATGATTAAAGTTGCACATTGTGTTAACATTAAAAGCTCAGGGGTAAAAAAATATAATAATTTAATTATGTAATAAAATACCAGAGCTGTGTTTAGCTGTGGTGGCAGTGACAACATAATACTGGAGCTCACAACTCAGATGTAATCACTTAGTTTGGAGGATACTTCAGATAAATAGATAAACGAATAATTTATAATGAGGAATGAGGTTTGACAACCCAACATTTAAGAGAAATGGAGGTGTGATGCAAAAAAAGAGTAAAGTGTCATACAGAACATTATATATGTATATATACATAGTCCATGATTGACTTTTTTGAACACGTTTGGTCTTTAATAATCAAACTGCAACTTATGCACAACAATACAAAACAAATTTAAATAAGAGAATAAAGTTACCACTGCTAATACAATCTACTGTCTTAGAGTACAACAATTCAAAAGCATATAGAACTCTGTAAATGTGAGACAGAAGTTGTTTTAACTGAGTTCAAATTACAATAGTAATCCCAGAGAGTAATAAATGACAATAGTATGGGTTTAGTTAGGCTTATAAAAAATAAATATATTATATATATATATATATATATATATATATATATATATATATATATATATATATATATATATATATATATATATATATATATATATAGATATATATATATATGCTCATCTTTTTCTGACATAAGTTCAAATGCAGGGTTTACTCTTTCAGGTGTCAAACTGATTGCTGCTAAAAACAGATTATAAATTGAATAACTTTCTAATGTAAAGTTCTGTACAGAACAAAATGAGATGTGTTTTTGTTGTGATGTGATCGGGGGCGTGATCCTGCTGGGTGAGCGGGTTCATGAGTCGAGTCAGAACAAGATGATCAGCAGCATCAGCAGTTCCAGGATGAGGCAGAGAGGGCTGTGCCTCAGTGTCAGCCCCAGTCCCAGTGGTCTGCCTACAGGAGCACAAAGAAAACAGTACAAATATAATTAATGCTAAATGTGATAAACTCTTTCTAAAAAGCTGGATGCTGTCTAAGCCACAAGAAAGGTTAATTGAACATATTCTAACTGAACCGGTGCTGGTTTATTGATACGTTTATTGATTGATTACTAGAAATTCATAGGTCTTTGTGTTTACTTTTGAGAACGACTGGCCTGTCCTCCCAGGGAGTCAGAACCATGGCTAGAGCTGTCCTCTGAACGTCTCTCAGAGCTGAGAGCTGCTGTGGAGTCACTGCAACTGCCTGCTCATAGGAGAACATGCTAATCTGCCTCTGGTGAAATGCTGCCTGGAAAAAACAAACCAAACATAGTAGAGAGCATCAAACAGGGAAGTAGTAGACGACAAAATGAGACTCTAAAGCAAGAACTATAGAAAAAAAAAACTATTTGGAAGCTTGTGAAAAAGATAAAAAACATTGTTGACTTACAGCAAACTTTTCAGGAGGTATAATGGAGATAGCCAGGGGCGTGATACCTTCGATTTGTTCTTTCACCAGAGCTGACATGGCAATATCAGGAAGACCAGCTACAAACAGGTTCAAAGACAACAAAGCAGACTGAGTAGATATCAGTTTAGCTCCTATGTGTTTCAGTTGCTTTTGATTGATACCAAGTTAGGCTCTTCTTTATCACTTTGATTAAAAAAATTTAAAAAAGCTGTAAATATTTGCAGGGGCTGTTATCAGAATCACATGTACTTTATTAATCCCTTGCGGGAAACTCTTTTCTTGCAATGCACCCGTTTACAGAGGAGAGAAAAATAAAAATGTAAGTACAATAGAGAAAATTTAAATATAATATAATAAGACATAAGAAAATAAGTAAAATTGCACCCTTCCCATACAAACTGTGTAAAATAAGATATAACAATAAAATAAGAAATTTAGAGAAACAAGCTGATTTTAGATTAGATTTGAGAAGTAATAATGAAAGCTGACATGTTAGAGGCCTAAACATAAATGGTTAGCAAAATAAAAAGTTAACTGGTTTGCAAGTCCTGCAAAGAATCGTGAAGGAATCTGAAACGGCAGGTCTAAAATGCTAATCTACCATTTACTTTAAGTCAACTTAAATTAATCTTATTTTGGTATGTTTTATTTTCTAAATATTGTTTCATCATAGTGTGTTGACTAGTCACCGAGAACAATGTTTTATTCCTAGATCTGAATTACCTTTATATATAAATGACACAAAATCAACTTATTGGAAGATTAAATGCATCAAAATTGCACTCCCAAATCCAGATGCATTACCTGCCAGGACTCCTATTTCAATAAACACATCTGTGCCCCATGAATCCATGGGTCCAAAAGCAAGATTGTTGGTGAGCAGCTCAACCAGAGCAAGCATCTGCTCCTCTGAGCAGGACAGCCTCAGCTGCCCCAGCCAGAGAACTGCCTTACTGCAGCCAGCAGGGGGAGACAGAACACAAGATAGTAAATAAAAACGGCAGGCTGAGCTGAGAGACAGGCAGGTCATTCAGAGTGGAAACTATGCCCACCTTAACTCCACATTGTTAAAAGTCTTGATCTCTGTGGTTTTAGCTCCGCACACAATGTGTCCGAGCGCCACCAGCATGCTGGAGTCAAGCTGACTCGGTGTCCGCTTGGTGGAGTTCAACACTCTAGTAAACAGTGTAGTCAGCTGGAAAGATAAACAATACAACATCATTAAATTGTACTCTTAGGCATTTGTAAAGATTCATTGTAATCACCCAGGATCTTTACCTTTAGAGTTGCTTTTGTGGATAAAATATTTTAAAACTAGGAATATTACCATGAAACAAGATGTTACCTGTCTGTTGTTCCAGGTGCTGATGGCTCCCATAGCAGCAATACTCCTTCGTTCTTCCAGATGAAGAGCACTCAGCTCTTCTGGTGACAGCTCTAATGCTATTCCACCCAGCTGAGCAATTAGAGACTGGGAGAAGGAGGAGATAGGGCCATATATCTTCACACATGACCATCATAGGAGGGTGACCCAGAGGAAGACATACAGTGTTAAAACCTGACAAGTTCTATATGCTACCTCCCCCCTGAAGTACTGTTGGAGGTTTATGTTGATTTTTCACCTTTTTTACTCTGCTGAGAACCTCTGCACGCTGATAGGATTGAAGGAAGGGGTCCTGCCCCATTAGCTCCAGACAGTTGGAGAAGGCAGATGAAGACATCCTGCCAAGGCTGCTTGAAGTCCAGGCAGACGGGGCTGTGGTACGCAGGATTTCACAGGTCGGAACAATTTGAGGAACTAAGAAAGAATGCAGAAAAAAAAAAAAATGGATCAGAAGAGGCAGTATTAAGATTCATAAATAGGCTGGTGTCTCATTGTTTATAATAATCTACCAACCAACCAATAACAAGAAATAAATCAACCAAAGGGTACCTTTAGCACATTACAGTAATTCAGTTGATTATTACTGTGCTTTAATTCTCAAGATTATAATATTCTAGACCAAACCTATTGCCTGTTCTCCATGCAAAGAGTTGAATTACTTTGCTAAATTAACTGTCTCTATAAATCTTTAATTATTAGTTTTCCTTACATACATATACAGAACAAGAACAAAGATGTTAAGAATAAAATCCCAGGTTATTTCCGCCTCTGAAGCAGCATATATCATGTATAATCTAAAACAAGAATTATTTAATGAGCATTTTCCATTAATGAGTCCCTTTTTGATTTATTTAGTCTTAATTAGATTCTTTGAGGATTGCAGAGCCTGACGTAGCTTTGTTTGCCAATGTTTCTAAAAAATAAATACACAAATTGAAATCTAAATCTATCAGATTGTGAGGATATCCCTATTTTGAAGCCCTAAACCTACAGACTGGTTTCATCAGATAAAAGTCCAGACTCTGGATAAGCTGCTCACGAATATTCACCTTCTTCTAGTGAAGATCTTTTTTTTTTTTTTCTGACTTGTTTGTTTGACTTTAGGAAAGAGTTTTCTGTTCAGCGTTAAATTTATAGTGGACAACAGACATCCTGACTGCATGATATTTAAGTGTTCATATTTTCATCCATATAAGACAGTTAGCCCTGGAGCATGATGCTGCCACTGACATGTTCAACACTGGAAATGGTATTTGTCAGGATTACAGAGTAGCATAAGCATTCTAGTTTGTTTTCAAGGTCCATAACTCATTCTGTCACAAGATGGCAGAAGGTTTTTGCCTAACCATGATCTTTAGAAGAAAAAATCTTTAGATTTGCAGTCCTGCTCCTTGGTCCATGTATAGAGAGAATACAATCAAGACTATCAGAAGATTGCAGTAATTATTCTGTATTGACTACATTTTGAGTCTTTGTAAGTTCTCTGCTGAGGATAGCTTTAGATGAATAAAAGATGCAAAGGAGAATCAGCATCAATACAACTAGCACTAAATATGAACTCAGCCAGATGTATTACTTTAGTTATGTCAAAAGTTACTTTAACAAAGTTATAAGGATATGCTACAAGTTTATTTCAAAACTTTTCAGAATTTGACTCTGATGGTCATTACTTGTTTTGCAGTGGATTTGCACAGTTTAGAAACCTTTTAGACTACAAAAGGTCTTACATCAGTGACATTTTGGCCACCTTTAAAAAAGTAACGGAATCATTTGATAAATTACAGTAACCAAAACGATGCTCACGTGAGAAAGAATTTATTTTCAGGAATCCCAGGTAAGTCTGCAGAACAAACTGCTGTTTTTGAGAAAGTTCCTTCCTCTCGTTCATGTCTGAGCAGAGGATCCCCACTTCCCCCTCCTCCCAATGACGGTGGCTCATGAACAGCCTCTCTATGCGCCCCACCGTCATCAACGGCTGAGGGAAAACAAATGAAGAAGAAAAAACGTTGGCACCTTACAGAAAAACAGGAACTTTACCACATGATCCTGCAACTCACTGGAAAACTGACACCTGAAGGATGTCTTTACAGCCTTTGTACGTCTGACCTACACTGAGGTCGGGTTCCTATCACTATAAACCCGCCCCAAAGGGAATGTTACCGTAATAATCACTCACAGAAACAGCCATATCTGTTTGCCTATTGCAGGGATACATTAAGATGAATTCAAAGAGAACTCACCGATGAAATCTCCTGTAGAATGTTCCAAGGCAGGAAAAAGAGAAACCGTCCCACCGCACTGAGAGTTGCCTTGTTCCAGTTTTTCACTGGCCTGGAAGCAAATACGCAAACACTTCATGATTACTGTTCTACAAACACTTTTAATCTTTTTTATTTATTTTTTTTACCTGAAACCTTGTCAATATGAAAATTAGGATTTCTGTCAAATCATTATACTTTTCATCTATACTCTAAATGTTTTTTGTTGATTTTGATTTTGTTTTGTTTTTTTAGTGGGATTTTAGGAAAATCATAATAAAATGTAAACTTAAAAAAAAATAAATAAAAAATAAAAATCACATTTCACCTGACAGGGTTAGGGAAGAAAAAACTTAAAAGAAATGTTTCATTTATTGTATTAGTCAATTCTTCATTCAAAAAAATGCTAAAAGCAAAAAAGCTTTCAGAGTAAGTATCACTAAGTATCACACATGTGTCAGTGTGAATAAACTGAATTTAAACATATTTACATAGCATTTAATAGCAATTACCGCTTTTTTAGGAATTTCAATGCTTGGAAGGTTTGTAGACCAAAGATAAAAGATAATTATATTTTAGACCATCCTTTGGTGTTTAAATCTAAAGGTATATTTTCCGAAGAATTCAATGAACCTAAAAAAATGAATGAAAGAAAGAAAAAAACCAAGGTAGTTAAATATTTTTTCAATGACTGTATATTTGCTCTTACATGATTAGGGAGAATATTAAGTTCTGGTTTACTAAGTTTATAAAGACATTAAAGTCAGCTACTGAGGACAAAATCTTTAAATAATGGATAAGAACAACAAAAAAATGTTTTTTTTTTTTAAAAAAAACAAGAGGTTTTGTTTGTCAGTATCATATTTAGTTAATAAACTTAAAAACACATTTAAGTATGAATTAAGAATTATTACTTTTCACAGACATCTGTAGAAGAAAAATTAAAACAGGGACTGCTAATTTAGGAGGAATTTTCTGAATTTATTTTACACATCTGATTATTATGTTAAATTCCTCAAAGTAAATCTAATAGAATAAAATTTTACCTTCTCCCTCAGGTAAAATGGCATTTAGATTAGACTAGAATAGAATAGAACAGAACAGAACAGAATAGAATAAAACAGGACAGGCAAGAATAGAAAAGAAAGTAGAATAAAACAGGACAGGACAAGACGGGATAGAATAGAATAGAATAGAATAGAATAGAATAGAATAGAATAGAATAGAATAGAATAGAATAGAATAGAATAGAATAGAATAGAATAGAATAGAATAGGACAGGACAGGACAGAATAGAATAGAATAGAACAAAATAGAATAGAATAGAACAAAAACAGGACAGGACAGAAAAGAATAGAACAGAATAGAATAAAACAGGACAAGACATACACTAATAGAATAGAATAGAATAGAATAGAATAGGAAAGAATAGAAAAAAATAGAGTAGAATAAAACAGGACAGGACAGAATAGAATAGAGTAGAATAAAACAGGTTAGAATAGAATAGAATAGGACAAGACAGAACATACTAGGATAAAATAGAATAGAGTAGAATAGAATAGGACAGGAAAGGACAGAATAGAATAAAACAGGACAGAACAGAATAGAATTAAACAGGACAACACAGAACAGACCACAATAGAATAGAATAGAATAGAATAGAATAGAATAGAATAGAATAGAATAGAATAGAATAGAATAGAATAGAATAGAATAGAATAGAATAGAATAAAATAGAATAGAACAGAACAGAACAGAACAGAATAGAATGGAATGTTATTGTTTATAAGCAGTCTCCTTCTCTTATATTTTTTGTGATTTACTATATCTATTTATTTTAGATTTACTTCTTCAGTATTACCATTTCCATAACTATACCAGCCTTTGTTAAAAGTTAAAGGTTTGATGAAGTTAACTAAACACTGCTTCTTGGAGACTGAATTTTTTTTAACTCTTCTTAGTATGAGATGCATTTACCCAAAAACAGCAGGTTCTTGCAGCATACGTGCCACTATTTCCGTCTTGCTGCTGCTGTAGCACAGTCCTTTGAGGTATTCCAGGTTTTGAATGAAGAAGGTTCGTTCCAACTGAACAAAAACTTCATCCTCCACAAATGGTGCCATAATGCCCAGTGAACGAAACTCCTCTTCGGTGAATGGCCCGGTGTTCATGGCCTGCAGAGTAAAACAGAACAAGTCAGTCTGACTATAATTGTTGTTCTGTTCCCAATTCTACAAGGTTAAATGTGATTATAGGGGAGTTACTCAGAGGAGCTGCAGTTTTATAAATACAGGTTTATAATAGGATTTTATTTTTTTTATTTCAATTCCTCACTAACTTTCAGGCCCTATATCTATTTTGTTTTCTTATTTGAGATGGAAAGCAAAAAATTATAAAAATGAAATGCAAGATTAACTAAAATATTGTTTATTTCAGTTATTGTATGTTTGACTGAGACAGTTACTCATGGTAAGACAAAATGCCTGAACGGGTACAAAAATAATAATAAAAAAAAAGGTTAGAAAACACTACCGTAGAGCCATGGGTTTGGTTATCTGTTTCTGTAACCGTAAGAAAAAAAATCTGCACCACTGAAATTTTCACTCCAATATGTGACTGCCTAATGTTTCAGGTTGCTGCACACAACCTGCTGCCACCAACATAATCACTCTTTGTTTGTCACAAAAACACTGCCCTTTATATCGCTAAGCTATACTGGTGGAATAGCCGATAATAAATATTTCATTATAAAGCTGATGTTGGCCAATATAGAAGGTAACTTTCATCCTCCAAAATACTTCATGGAGGGAATTTTCCACAAAATTTCCATCAGGTAAATACGGCTTAGAACAAGGCTGTACGACATAGTCTTAACTTCTCACAATCTGGATTCTTTCTGGTTTATTTGCAATTTGTACTTCCTAATGTAATTTAAGGTGGAGTGGGAAATAGATCGACATACCATCCTCTGAACAATCTTGTCAACAAGAAGCTCCTGTTTTGTTCTGGATAACATGAGAAAGTGTTGAGGTGTAGTGACAATCATGTTCCTCAGAGTGTCCATCTTATCTGCAGAAAACTTCTTAATGGTGCTCACCCTAAAAACAGCATTATAGATTGATACAGAATATTACTGGTTACAGTCTGAAAAAAAATCACACATACATAAATATACATATATAGATATATATAAAATCCTGTATTTAAGCTATAAATGTTGCTTCATGATTTTAATGTATTAATTACATAAATCGTCGACACTTTAAAAATTTGCTTTTTGATAAAGCCTATAGCTAAAGTGGCTCAGGTTATCCAAAGCTAACTCTATAGTCATGCTGCTATACGCTTAGACTGCTGGAGGACATAGTGACCACTTTACATCATTCTGCTTCATTATATCTCTATTCTCCCATTCTGTAACTAACTGCATGTATTCTCTTTCATCACTTTGACATGAAGGCTGACTTAGAGCTTCTAAACTGTTTCTTTTCCAGATAGAGCCACCTAAGGAGCAAGTTTTTTATAGATCAGTGCTTCTATGTTCCTCTTGTATGTCTGCCTCTGTTTCCTTGAAACCAAGTCGGCCTCAGCAGATGGCCGATCACACTGAGCCAGGTTCTGTTGGAGGTTTCTTCCTGTTAAAAGGGAGTTTTCTGCTCCATTGCTGCTATATACATGCTTGGTGTGATAGATTGCCTTCAAGTCACTGAGTCAATTCAACCAGCTGGTTTTCCTTGGATAGAAAACTTTGAACCAATCTGACCATATGATCTTTTTGAATGGTATCTGTAAATTGCATTAAGATGACATGCGTTATGGATTGGCTCCATATAACTAAGCTGAATTGTATTGAATTAAATGTAAAAAATTGAAATTATTGCTATCCAGTCTCATATATTCGTGTTACCTGATTTAGGCCAAATTTTTAATCTGTAGAGAAAACAAAGCAAAATGCTGCTCCAAAGTTTTTCCTCTCTCATAAAAAGTAATATTTCAATTTCTTTTTTTTTAAATATGAATATATGGAGTATGTGTAGTTGGTTTTATGACTCACGGTATCGACAAAGCAATTTCAGCTCCAAGATCCTGAAGCATGTCGGTGAAGTCAAATGTGTCCAGCTCCTCGATCACACACTTTTTCTATCCAGCAGGACAGAACAAGACACATGATAGATATATATTACATGTATTATAGGAGAAGAGGTTATATTATGAGTTGTTAGAATTACCAGGGAAGTGTGAAGAACAGTAGGCTGCTTCTGAAGGAAGCTCAAAATCTTCCTCACAGAAGAAGGTGATTTATCAGCCTGAAAATGGTACTTTAAGATCTTACAGCTGAGACCCTGACCCAGTCTTTGCAGAGTCCTAAATGCACACACAGGACGGAGAGTCAACAGAAGTAAATGCAATGTTTTTGGAAAGGTAGTAAAACATGATTTTGTTATGTGTGTGTCTCTGTAGAATTGCAGGATGCTAAGTTTGAAAATCTTTTGAAATAAGCTTCAGTGCTAAGCTTCAGCATACTCCAAAAAATCTGCTATCTCTTTCTTCCTTTATGAAAACAACCATGAAATCTGCCAAAAATGTCATATGTGAGGAATGTAAAAATACTTACAGAAAATCTTGTTTGATTAGATCTGGGTTAATATTAATCAGCTCTTTGACAATTGCTTGAGCCTGTAAAATAGAACAGAAAAGGGTTTTTATACATGATCTATTTTTTCTTTCTAGATATGATATGAGAGAATGTCAATCACGATTAGTTTTTCTAGCTTTCTTGCTGTTAAAACAGAGGAAGTAAAAAATAAATCAAAAAAACTTTCTGAAATGAGGGCTTCTTTTGATATAATATTGAAAACACTTTGACTTGAGCAGTAGGCAGCATGAGAGTGTTGGCCTTTAATGCACAATTTTTCATGCAACTTTTAAAGCACTTGCATACGTTTTTTAATTTAGTGGCAACTATGCAATACCTGCTGTGTGTTCCAAGGTTTAGTGGATGTATTAGAGAGTCTTTCCACAAGAAGGCGAGTTCTGGGAAGGATACTCAGCAGGGGCGTGCATCTGAGCAAAGGCTCCACGTCATCCAGCCAGCTGACAACTTCTGGAAAGCCCTGAAAAAAACATGTCACCTCAAATAAAGAACCAAAACACTGCAAAAACTGTTAAGTTAAAATGTCAAAATTGAGTTGAATAAATGTATTTGCTCTTAATTTGAGAATGTAAACAGGATATGCCAACAGAACCAGTATTTTCTTTTCATAAAATAAGAAAATCACATATTATGCACTTCTTTTTTTATGTAAATCAACTTTTTCCATTGGCAAATTGTCTTATTTACCTAATCAAATAATGTAAAAACACATTTTAAGAAAAATTGATTTGTATTTCTTTTTCTTATTTCAGCTTTTCATTAACTTTTAGAATGTTTGTGTTAAATATGTGACAACCGCATGAATAACCCTTTTCCTTGCGTACCCATAGTTTGGTTGCAATGGCGTTTGCTTCTGGTGCGCAGAGGGCATGCTTGTGTGGCAGGCAGCGGATGGGAGTGTGTTGGCTGAGGGCCTTCAACATGGACAGCAGTCTGTCAGAAGTGAGGGGCAGCAGGGTCTCTGTCTTTACACCAACAATGAGCGAGCCAAGCTCCTGCAGCTGGTTCTGCCTCAGCTGGTTTAGAGGATAGGAAGGTGTGAGGGGACAATCCCACAGCAAAGGAAACGTTTCTTCATATAATTTAAGGCTGGTTCACACAGCAAGATAACTGCCCAGTCTTCCCCTTCTGAGAGCCCTCGGGGGCCTCCAGGGACTGATAATCAGCCGTGTGGTGTCTCTGAGTCTGCTTGGCGGAGCAACTTGACCCCTTTGATCGAATTAGGGAAATTCAACAGATGGGATTGTCTTGCCCTGATATTCTGTAGTGTGTGAAGTCCACTGAGTCAAGCGCGTTCAAATCAGATAGTGGAGTTTAAAAATCTGAACATTTGCAGCTTGTCGCTGCGCATCAACAAATCAGAGCAGCTGATCCAGGAGCAGGCTGGTAGCCATGATCTCTCCACCTCCATAAACTATGGAAATTAGCATGAATGTTCATAAAGGGGTTCGTTACGTTTGCATGAAAACCCAGGTGGTTTTTTTTCAAGTACAAAGAAAAATATTAGGGCTCTGTTTGCTTCAACAAAATAATTTGCTATTGGATTGTGGCAAAAAAACAATTAATAATTCATTATATATTAACTTAAAATTTCAAAACTTGATGGCAAAAAAAAAAATTATTTTATATTTTCGTTCTCTGAGTTTTTACTACCAAAAAAACCCTTTTTGTTCACTTAGGATTCCCATTGCGACGGTTCACCGGTATGCAGGGGTCTGCTACTCAAAACTACAGACTATTAAAAGGTGGAACATCCTGATCCTGGTGAACTGACTTGCACAGAGGACGTTTTGAGGTCTACTTTATTGGTTAAAAACATCTTAAAACTGTTTTTTTTCCCCCACTCATCAAAGCAAATAAAACAAAGCCACCCTTAAAATTACATCTGACATTGCACACAGAGACCACATTTACTCCCTTCGCTCCATGTGAGTCAAGAGCGTCAAAATCGCCTCACTTGCGGTGTGACAGGAAAGAACACTCTGTACGACCATAAGTGTTTTATCCTTCTTTTTTTAATGCTATGCATGGGGTCTCTTCACTTTTAAAATCAACCAAAAATGTTAAAATCCTGCCGTGTGAACCAGCCTTTAATAGATACAATTTTGAATTTTCAAAGTAACTCACCGTGTTGTTTAAAAACAGCTTGTCCACAATTATAGATGCCTTTAAATCACAAAAAATAAGCAGAAGTTGCTGTAACATTCAGCTCAATTCAGGTCCCTATAGTTTATAAAACTGCACATAAAGTTATTCAACAACTAAATTAGGGTTATTTGCATAACTACATCATTTTAAGATATTTCCAACAAACTAAGAAAGGCTTCAATCATTAGGAACTAAACAATGTAAGTATTTTTTTTTTAACAAATGTTGAAAAAACATTTTCAAAAATTCAACCCTATTTTAAGTCACACTGTTAGCAAAATGTTATCAGCCTAAGGAATAAACATCAATGTTTCTTACATTTGGCCTGATGCAGCTAACCAAAGGTCTTACCAACTGCATGAGATATATTTGAGATAGAGCATATTTGGACTCTTAGCAAGTTATACTTTATATAAGCAACAATAATGCAAGTAAAGTTTGCACAAAGAATGTCATTATTTGCACAAACTAGAAAAAATATTCAAAAGGACAGCAAAGGCTATCAGATTCCCCAAAAGGCAGGTGCTTTAAAACCATTAACTGACAAGAAAAGATCTGCTGCAGGTGTAAAAACTTAGTTTTTAGTTTTTATAATAATGCATAATTAAACTAAATATTAAAGAGCTTCAGGCATTAAATACATACATATAAAATCACAGGAATAGTCAGTTAAAATTTGCTTAAAACTCTGAAAAAAGCAAGAGGGGTTTGACATTTCTCTTCTGGTCAGTGGATCAGCAGCAAGGAGGATAAAGGGAGTAGCATAGACTTAAAATGATACCATGCCTGCAGTTTAAACATGGCAGTGGCTCAGTGATGCTCTGGGGTTCTTTGCTTTCTCTGGCACTGTAAGCCTGCAGCATGTGAAAGGTTTAATTCAGTATTCATAAAAAACTGTGAACAAGCTATGGATGAGCAACCATCAGCTTCTACTAGCGTTAATACTCTTCTGAGAAATGCATCACCTCGCCTAATAGTTTTTGTCATGATTCTCATAAAACTATCAGAACGATAAGGTCCCATTACATGACAACAGCGAGACAGAAAGCGCCAGTTCAGCTCTACCTGTATTGGTGTGAATGGTACGGATTTAAGTGCAGGAAGAGCAGAGATCAGCTGAGATGATGTCAGATCCTTTAAGAAGGTTACACCTAGTAAGGGCAGGAGTGGGGCAAGCTCTTTCAGTCGGTTAGCACTGAGTGAGGACGGGGTCTGAAGCTCTGGGTTGTTGAGTAAGAAATCTGAAACCTGGAGAAAAGAAAATATAACTTTTTTTTATTGTTCATGATCAGATACAACACTAAGAATGATCTGCTCGCACCATTTGACTGGGCAGACTGAGTCCTTTGAGTGCGCAGCTCAATATGTTCTCCTGGATGACCTGAAAGGCTTCAGTATTTCTGTAAACAAGGAGATCCTCTGGATCTGCGAGGCATGACAGATTTCCCAATCTGAAATCACATGTATACATATATATATATATACATATTTAGACAGTATAAATTTGTCCTCTCAATCATATGTTCAATCATGCGTTTTTAACCTACCGGTCTTTCCTCACATATATTCCTCCAAGATATATTAGGGAAGAACAATAATCACTAATTTTCTAACCAGGTGTAACTCTTTTTGGGAAATTGCATTTACAAGATATTATACTTTTATGCAAACAGTAGTTCTGATAAGACCCCCCCCCCCCTCAAAAAAAAAAAAAAATTGCAATAATTGTAACAGGTTTAACCTAACCGGATAAAGTCCTGAGCCGTCAGGTTCCTGTAGGTCCCAATAAATTTGTCGGCAATGAATTCCTGCTTTAGAGAAGAGAGCGTGTTTCTCTGCAACACATCCAGACCATCGAACAGCTGCAGAAAAACAGAAAACTTTAGAAACTAATACAGAGATTCCTCTACATTGATTCTAAAAACCTTTGTAATCTAAAGCTATTCCAAATTTGAAAATTTAGACCTTTAATTTCCTTTTTTCACTCTTTTATACTTAATTAATTTTTGATGAGATCTCTTAATGTATTGATATAGAAATGATCTAACATGGAAGCCTATTTAGTAAAAGCCATTCGTCAGAATTGGAAAGATGAGAGAGCATGATTTTTAATAAAGAAGCAAACTGCTTTTAACAAAGTTTATCAATATGTATATAAGTGACAGTGTATGAAAGCTATGTGTGGGAATGCTACTGAATAAAATATAAAATATAGATTAATGTGCAAAGGTTTTTTTTAAAGATTCTTGTTTGAGAGTCAGACAAATGTTAAGGGGCTTTACACAGCTGTTTAAAATCTTGAAAAATACGATAGAATTCTAGTACGCATCTTTGCTCTGACAGTAAATACAGATAGAGTCTGAGATTAATGGGAGTATTCTCATGCCTTTTAAAATGAAAAACATTACTTTTTCAGATAAACCCAGGGAGGAAATTATTCCCTGCGTTCCATTCCAAATTTTATTCAGTTGTATGAAATAAAAATAAAAAAATAAAAAAAACACTTATCTCCTTACACATTTCTTTTATTTCTGCCTTTTTTCACATTTAAAAAAGAACAAAATAAAAATCTGTTTTTTGTGAGAATAGAAAATGTTTTCAAATCAACAAGCGTCAACGGGCACAACCTGCTCTGACGAGCAACAGAGCTGTAGAATTACAAATTTATTGAAATGGAGCCTGATAAAAAATATAACATTTATAAAAAATATAAGAAACAGAGTAGCTAACATTATAGCATGGGAGATTTGTTATTAGAAAGCCATTCTTAAAGCTTTGTACCTCCATAATTACCAAAATGAGTCATTATTTACAAATGGAGTAAAGATTAAAGCCGGAACATGTTGATTATAAAGAAAGACAAGTATCTGAATCCAATTAGTGAGTCCTCTGAAATAAAAAGGTATTTTGGGTGTTCTAGTAAAGTCGGGACATAAAGATGATTAGGCATGACCTTAAAAGGATGTTAATGACTGGAAATTATTCACTGTGGCTGAATCAAAAACCTTTTGTAAACAAGAGTCAGCCAAACAACAAGAGTGATGCCTTCACGGCAATAGAAAGGGCTCACTGCCAATTATTCCAAACACATGATGGTGATGTCGCCAGAAAATATGGCACAACCAGTTTTAAAGGGGACACTTTAGTGTGGTTTTACTTACTAAATTAAATCCAAAATCAGATTACTCATACAGGTAATAACAGATTAAAGAGGCTTGTGCTTTTCAGTGGCTCTGTTGTGACCCACAGCTAATCGAGCTCCGTCCTGGGATCTCATGTTCCACAGCCGGGTGTCAGAGCTCAAAGGGAAGTTACCTGAGCAGCTGAAAGGTGTTGGAAACTGTGGAAAGGCAAGTAAGCAATCAGGTTTCCTGTGTCCCTGATGAGCGATAGATGACCTCCAGTGATGTTAGAGGCGGACATAACTTTGCTGTACCACAAGCCGAATGCCTCTCGCTGGGCCAGACTCATTCTGTCCATGTTTGTGTTGATAGTTTCCCGCCTAGGAGGAAAACAAGGGCGTCAGAGATGGTGCTAAAACTTGTACCATACTTAGCGTATCTTATAAAATACAATACGAAAGTTGGAGGAGGAAAACATTTTTTTTGATACTTTCACGTCATAAATCTTTGATGTTTTGTTGTTGTGACATTTCAGTTAACGCTAATAGCCTGAACAAAACCAGGCTGTTAAAGGTAATTCTCTTTAATATTCAGATTGTTTTTTCCAAAAGATTCCTCTTCATGGAAGATTACAAGAAACACAAGCTTTCCGAAGATTGAAATCTAGTTAGTGGCTGAGCTTCCTTTACTGACTATACATAATACATGTGGCTGACAACTCGTGGCAGAGTGACACATCGGTTCTCACAGACGTCCGACACCAGATATGTCCCCAGAGAGAAGTGCCATGTATGTATGCAGGTAAATGAGACTCCATGATTAAATATAACTTCTAAAATCACAGTTCAGCTATAAAAGACCTCTAATCTCAGTTGATTAACCAGTGTGGTGCCTAATCATTGAGATAAAATGGATTTGAAACTGTAAATACTTTGTCACTTGCAACATCCCATAAGAACACAGTTTATTCCCAATTAGTTCTTTGATATTTGTAAAATACAAGAATATAACTTACAAATGCATAGACCATTAGTTTGGAAATATAGGAGGTGATTCCTAAAGAGCTATAAGCTGAAACAATAGAGAATAGATGATTGAATGATAAAAGAAGGATGCAATTCACAGGAATGTGTCATGAACTAATTTCCCTATATCTTAATGACAAAAGCTTTAATATTTAATTGTGGATACTGGATAGTGCTAAACACTGTTTATAAGGTCTGATCTCCCTGTTTTTCATTTTCTAACATTCTACAGATATTTATAGAAAAAACAAAGTGTAAGAATAACAAAAATCAATTAAAAGTTGATAAGAAATGAAATGCCTGGAAATATATTGATCAAACTCACTTATAAATGTACTACAGTGTGAGTGTTTGGCTTCATTTCTGCTTTTTTGGTAGTCTTCTACCTCTTGAGTTGGTCTGTCACCTTGATTGTGAAGACTGCATATCCTAGATGCTTAACGAATAATAACCATATTGCCAGAAAACATCAATATAAAAATATGCCACATTTATAAATTATTTTTCCTTTGCCTTCTAGAACATTACAGCTCTTTAAATAATAACTGAAATATAATGTCAATCTCCACAACCTTTTTTTTCCATCTCTAACAGTTTCAATTCCTCTTTTATAAATTTCCAGAAAGCGTGTTTGTATGGAAGCTTTTTTAGAAAAGTGTTTGATATTAATACATGATAAGAAGATCTGGCTAAGCTCTGATTCATGTATTCTTAAGAGAACTTGAGGTTTATGGTCGTGTTAAAATTGGCCGCGCACAGGGGTGGTGAATTTTGCAAACTATGGCCCTAATCTTCAAAAAGGTTGCATGTATTAAATTATAAATACATGTTGGTTTGAACATGCAAAGCTAATATTTATACAAGGTGCGGAGGGGATTTGGATGTGTACTCTTTTTTTTGTGCACGTGCCTCCATGACTATGAATATGGGAGGGAGGATCACACAAAGAGAGCTTTTCCAGGTTTTATGAGTTACCATTACCTTTTTTTTTTTTTACATATTTTTATTTTTGTTTTACCTTCGTGTGTATTACTTTCAGATACGTATCTAAGTGCAATAAACATAATATTAATCAATAACAACATTTTCATTTCTTTTGTATAACAATTGTCAATATTCTTTTTTTTCCTCCAATGGCTTAGAGCTTTGTCTCTTTTATGACGACTGTCATACTGACTGTAGCACATGCAATTTGGTCATTTTAATGGATCGATCCAAAGCTGCATGCATGTTTATCCTTTTTTGTAGATAATTCACAACTTGGCCACTCATTGATGTGCTTTTCTTTCGCACAATTTAGCTCTCCTTATTGGGATTCTTTGGTCTTTAGGTGGAAAACATGTTATCCTCTACTGACTGCTTTGGGATTTTACCTGACCTGCCAAACCACGACTGACTTGTCATGCTCTTTCACTTTGTGCTAACATCGCTAACAAATGACTGTGGTATACTTAGAAGTGACAACATTTTAAGACTTAACATGCTTAATGGTATGGAAAGATATCACAGTATCCCTCTAGAATTCACTGAGCTCATACAGTAAAAGTTAACAATTCTTGCATAAATGTGTTCAGAAGTACTCTGCATGCCTTCCTCTTGGATTTTATTCCCCTGTGGTCATGAAAGTGATTAAAATACCAGAACTAAATGGTTTGGAGAGGTGAGCAAATACTTTTACGGAGTACAGATTACTTTTACCAAACATAACTAACTTAAATGATGGAAGAGAGGCACAAAAGTGCAGTAACAAGTAAATAAATATTCTATGTGACAAGAGTCTGAAAACAAGATAACCCAAAACCAAACTGTTCTCTTTGAAATCACTGTATATTTCTTACTTTTCTTGGATTAATCTGACACTTTATTAAATCCAAATGATTTAATAAGCATTGCACCAATTAAAAATGACACCTGGAGTCATTACTCACACATTGATGTTGAGCATGGAGGGCAATGCCTGGATATCAGTTGGACTTGCTGCAGCCAGCAGAGAGCCCAACTCAAGAAGAAGTTTCTCATCTTTTGCCTGGTGGATCTTTAGGAGCACTGACACCATGGTGGACTGGTATTCATCTGATAACTGTTAAAAAGGAGCAAATTCAGAAAATGACACCAGAGTATGCTCTTCCTTAGAATCTAGTAGAACTGAGCAAACAAACAGAAGTGGAAAACTAGGCTGCATATATACAGCGATTGCATAGTTGGAAATTTAGTCACCTGTAGGGAGTCCTTGAATCTGTTATAGTACTGAAGGATCAGCCTGACTGTGCTGATATGTGCAGCAGCCAACACTGGCCTTAGGCTGCTCAAAGGCAAACTGAAATACTCCTATTTAGTAGAAGAAGAAATTATAGGGAGGGAGGTTAAAATCAGACAGCTAATAAATGCTGGCTGATAAAATTTTACCACAGAGACTTGGGATGTGTCCAACCTTGATGAAAAGCTGTTCCTTGCTAGTCATGTCTCTTGTTGACTGCAGCAAATTGCTGAGTACTATCTGCAACAGGAAGATGCACACAAATACAACAGTTTTAACAGCATTTAAGACTAATTTTGTGTTGATGTACATAATTTTAATACTATATTTAATTGTACCTTAGCCTTTCTTTCTAGAGAACTAAATTTGTCAACTTTATGATCAGCAAGAGAAAAATTGAAAAATCTGGGGGGGGGGGAAATCACCCCTGTTTATCACCTAAACATGATGTAGGGATTTCAGTGTTCAGATAATCCCAGAGGGTACAATGTTGGGGGATTTAATGCCACTGGTAGGGTCAGGCTCTGGGTTAGGGTTTAAACAAGGAGCAGTTTAAAAAGACCTTATGATTAAGGCACCACTTGGTACAGCAGAGCTGGGCCCTTACCCTAGAGCCAGGCCAAGGATTGTGGTTAATTGCTGAGCATTCCTCCTCAAAACCCAGCCGAGCCAGCCCCGAAGGAGTGACCCAAGGTTATCCCCCAGATGGTCTGGATCGAACCACTACAAGGGATAGCATAAGTCTGCTAGGGGACTTCATGTGAGAAATGACTATGACACCTGGAAGGGAGTGACCAGCTCTTAACACTAGTGGTTTTCATTATTAGACTTCTGTGCAAGTCATAGATTGTCCATAATGAACACCGTGTTGAAGCATAAAGAAGTCCATCGGTGCACTTGGCACCAGGAGACCATAGGCCACAGGTTGATGATTGACTTTGTAGTTGTATCTTCCAATCTTGTAGGGTTAGGGTCCATATGTCTTGGAAATGTGAATGAAGAGAGGGGTAAAGGTGTCCATGGATCACCACATGGTGGTGAGCTGGGTACACTGTAAGAAAAGTATGCCAGACAGACTAGGGCAGGCCAAAGTGAGTAGCGATGGTCTGCTGGGGATATCTGCTGGAGCCCTTGACATGGATGTAATCAACTCCCACCCTAGGAGCTCCCCTCAGAGTCTGTGGAGGACTGGAGACATGAAGTCATGGTGGATAGTGGAGGGAACACTTAAGGTCAGCAGCTCCCCTCCCTAAAAATATTGTTTCTAAAGCACTGGATTCTCAGTAACTCCAGAGAGCGAATATGTTAGTGGACCCAGAGAAAGCATTTGGCCACCTTCTCATTTATAATGCCTTTAATGGCATTATAAATGCCATCAGTAAATTAGGTGTAACATTGCAGAAACTACACCAAGCTGCAAAGACTTATCAGCATCAGTGACAGTAATGTTATCAGATACCAGCTACAAGCTGAAGGTCAAATGCTGTACATGGGGAATAATGAAAATTTATTTGATACATGTTTGCATCAATAATAAATATAAATAAGATCTGGACAGAAAATCAGACCTTTTCTGATTAAAAATTGAGAGATCGAGTTTTTCTCTTACTATTATTAATTGTTTTAATACTTTCCAACTATTATTGTTATCCACAGTCCCCAAATAAATACACTTATCACAAAAAAAAACATCTATTACCTACCCCAAAGCATTGTAGCAACACTGTCTTCTTGTCCTGGTTGGTTTCTCTTTTTAAAAAGTCAACAATAGACGCCAGGACGTTTTGTCTTATGGTGTTGTTGACTTGCCAAATGGGACCCATTGAGTCCTCTACAGCCAGCAGGATCACCACAGTAGTAGCAACTGCCTTATTTAGCACCTCAGTTACAGGCGTAGTCAGCAGACTCTCCATCCTTGAGCTCAGACTCTCCACCCAGCAGCGCACCATCATTTGTAGGATCATGTTCTCACTGGGACAAGGCTGACAGTCTTGGATGAGGTATTTTGGGCACAATAAGGTGAACTGCTTCATTAGAGTCTGTGATGCACAGGTGTTGGGTACTGTTGTGGTACCGTTCTTTGTGGGGGTGTTGGTGTAGTTAGTAAAGGTAGTACACATACTGCTCACCCAGGCTGTAGATGGCTCCCGGGACAGAAGCAAAAGGAGGACAGGGTTAGGGCAGATAGATGAGACGAAATTGGCCTGGTCGTTCTCCCAGCACTGAGCCAGGAGTGTTGCATTTGGAAGAGATGTGATCCAGTTGGAGTACACACACTGCTCAAAGACTATGAATCCAGTTAGGGTGGTCTGTCCTCCACCTGTAACAGGAGGGCTCACTGAGCTTGAGTGGTTGCTGCAGTACTGTACCAGCCATGCATTATCCTGATTGGCCAGAAGGTTCTGTATGACTGTAGCATTAGCACAGACTTTGGAAGTGAAGTTCTGTGGGTCAATCTCAGCACAGAGAGCCAGCTCAGTCATATCCACGATGATAGGATGGGTCCAGTCAGTGTACCTGCAAAGCTAAATTACAGACATCATATGACGTTTGTGAGGTATTACAACATAGCATAATGCCTTGGGTTATTTCTTTAAATCAATGCTTCATTGTTGACTTTAATATAACTGTACTGTGATTGATTTCATTTTTGCATTTACAATAGTTCTAGTGGGGAACGTTGGTGTTTTTCAGTGTAGTCCTGTTTCTCTGACTGTGACTGGCTGGATGTGCTGGTTTGGAGCTCAGCTGCCTGGCTGTGTGTTTCTTGGACAGGGCCGCCTTTTATAGTTGCCTTTTGTATCTCTGCTTCTGTCTCCTTGAACCCCAGTCAGCCTTGGAAGATTAAAAAGGAATTTTTCCCCTCCACTGTCGCTACAAGCATGCATAGTGTGAGGGATTGCCTTCGAGTCAATGAGTCAAGGCAATCAACTGGTTTCATTAGATAGAAAACTTTTAATCAATTTCACTGGATGATCGCGTGAACTGTAAAGTGAGATGACATGTGTTGTGAATTGGTTCTATATAAATAAACTGAATTGAAAAGTTCCACAGATGAGTTATCTAACAAAACGAGTGATATGTTTTATGTACTCTACTAAAAATATTTTTTTTGTGGTTCGATATTTTCTTTCACCTGTCATACAATAAGACTATTTCCTTTGACATCAGTTTATTTGACTCACAGTTTGTTCTATAGATTTAAAATATCAAAATGTAAGAGCCTGTTTTTCTTATTTAGCTCTTTAAGGTTGCTAGGCTCTTGTAAAAATTCCTGTTGATGCTCCAACAAATAAGATATTCACCAAATATCTGGTAATGTCCCTCTATGATCAAAACTGACATTTTTTCCTAATAGTTTGAAAACAGCAGGTCCCTTTATCCAGCTTGCTCCAATCTTAATAAAGGTCAGAAAAAATATGGGGCAAATATCTTGATATATTATTTTCGCTTTATATTGGACAAACCTCAATCTATAATACTGCACTTACAAATACCCAACCCTCTATTTAGGAAAAATACATAATTCTATTAACCCTTAACTGTATTGCAAACCCTTTTGAATGTCATGTAAGATCTGAAATTGTCTTACTTTTTCCTCTTCGATAAAAATGCACTTAAATATATACTGTTTGGTTTTCTTCAATGGTAAGGATTAAAGTAAATCATACCCCAATTTTTCTAAAACTTTTTTCATGTATACATTGTTTTTGATTAACCAACATTTAACTTTTTAACAACTTGTAAAGTACCCACCTGTGGTGTCACGGTTATTTTCTCCATGTCAGTGCAGACTGTTGTGAGCCACTTGTTCTTAGGGTTTTCCAGCAACTTTTCAAACACAGCTATCTTGCAGCACACGTTCTCCTGAAAAGCAGCTTGATCGTTCTGCCAGCAGAGGCCAACAACAGAATCGTCCACCTGCCTCTCCCCCCAGGTGTGATAGTCGCACCACGATGCCAGGTCAAAGGTTGGAATTGGTTCAGTGGGTTGAACAACCAAAAAGGTGCTGCAGTGGGTTTCCAGCCATGCAATGTCCTTATTTTGCAGAAGGTTGCTAAGAAAGGTTTTATTCGCGCAAACCTCAGTCGCAAATCTAATCTGATCAATAAGGATGCACTTTGATAAAATATCTGTGGTAATCTGCATCACGTTGTGCCACTCTGAGTATTGGCAGGAATCCAATTGTAATAAACTGGGGTTAGGGAACGGTGCTGGAGGGCGTGAATTTGTGCAGTTGGGCATCAGCTGCCAGTTGTCAGGGTTGGAGTTTAGAAGCATGAAAAATCCAGTGTGCTCACAAATTAGACTGGTGAGCCTTGGAGCATCAAGGCTGATACAAAACTGCAGCAGGGCAGCACCCACTTGATAAGAAGGCTGGTCAATCCACTGCTCATACCTGCAGAACTGACTCACCATGTACACATCATCTGCAGAGGAGTTAGCACAGAATCCATATAGCCAGATGTTCGCCTGATCTAAGAGCAGCTTCTTCATCAGTGAAGCATTGTTACAGACCTGCCTCACAAACTCTTTATTATCATTATCTCTGCAGAAAGACACAAGAGCAGCATCTGCAGTGCTGTTCAACCAGCTGCTATAATTGCAGTCCAGCTGTTGGAGCCTTGAAGCCTCCCTGGCAACTCGGCGAGGAGCTGAAGGAGGGACCAGCTGAGACTCGTTCAGAGGGCTGGACACAGCAGAGGGCTGGGTGTCCTCAACAACACAGTTAGATGACTTGTTGACCAGTGGAGACGTCAACATCTGAAAAATATAACACATGTTGCTCCACACATGCTCCATCTGGCTGTTGTTCAGGGAGCCCAGGGCTTTGCAAAAGGTTAACAAAGACAGAGATGCATTTCCTAAACCCATGAGGACATCAGCACAGAGAGTGTCATTGATATTGGCCAGGTTTTGATGATCACACGACATCTTGTAGCGGATATCGGTGTGTTTGTTTGGTGGTGATGCGCTGCGCTGAAAGAGGATGCTGGAAGGACTGTGGCATCCTGCTCCTGGATAATTGTTCAAAGATTCATCTAAGGGGAGGAAGGATTCCAGGAGGATGTCAACAAGTGGGACGCCAAAAGACCAACTCACATTGCGCTTTAGTCCCCTGAAAAAGACAAAAAATCCGCCATCTATGAGTCATTTTGCTTTAAAACAATATGAAGCTACTCTAAAAGTACAAACTTTATGAAAGTTTCACCAACTATAGGTACATCTGAAAAGTGTACAAGTGCATTTTCTGCTATTCATCTCAGAAAGTGAAACTCATTATACAAAATTAGAGTGATAAGCTTAAAAAATTGGGTTGTTGTATTTTTGATATTTACATATAGATAATGAAAACACAACAAAAAAAATCATGTGACACCCTAATCAGCTTATTAAACAACAAACCCACAAAAGAAAGTTTCCTTTAAAAAGTGGGTCAGTCAACTGCTGACTTGACCTTCTCCACAGCCTTCGACACCCTTTCTAAATAGGGTATGTGCCACACAAGGTAAATGTTGATGAAGCTGGGCAAAGGAGAAAATAAATTGGATTCCCCCTAAATGGCCCAAAGTCCTGTTTTCAGATGAAAATAAATCCTGCATGTAGAAATCAATGACCCAGAAGAAGATTGGAGAGGCACACAATCCATGGAAGTCCAGTGATAGGTTTCCAGTCAGGGATGGTTTTGGTTGCCATGTCATCTGCTGGTGTTGGTCCACTAAGTTTCCTGAAGCCCAAAGTCAGTACAGGCATCTATAGGAAATTCTAAAGTACTCCATGCTTCCTCTGCTGGCAAACTGGATGGAGGTGCCGATTTTATTATTGAGCAGGACTTGGAACATCCCCACAATGCTAAAGGTACCCAAAGCTAGTTAAATGATCACATTGATCTTGTTGATTGACCACCAAACCCCACTTACCTGAGCCCTAAAAAATCTATAGTATCTTGTCAAGAGGAAGATGACAAACATGAGACCAAACAAGGACGGCATTTATCAGAGTAATCTAGGCTTTTAATCACACCCCATAGGTCTGCAGGCTGATCTCCTGTATTGGTGCAGTAAATCTGGCAAGAGCACAACCATGTAGTAAGTGTATAGAAATTTCCATACTTTTTAGAGGCTGGACATTTATATTTAAAGCATTATTTTTTTATTTTTCTAATATGATGTTCTAATTTTTTGAGACACATAATTTTGATTTTTCTTTACCTGTGATCCATAATCATCAAAATGGCAAAAAATAAATGCTTGAAACATTCTACTTCCTGTGAAATTAATCTCTATAAAATAACTGTTTCACATTCTCAAATGACTGTAAAATGTTGCATTTTACAGAATATTCTAATTTTTCTTAGTTGAACCTGTATAGTGTTGTACTGATCAAAGGTTGGCTAAGCTAGTTCAAAGGAATATAAGAAAAGACCATTTTCATGTAAACTTCAAGTTGGAGCCCATTAGAGGCTTTCAGTCACTGTTTTGGGTTTTTTGTTTTGTTTTTTACATTGTATTACTTTATTTTATTTGACCAAATATGTGTTGAGAATCACCAATAAATTCAATTAATTACCAACCTATTAATTTTATTATGGAACCCAAATGTATTCATACCCTTGCCTGATGTAGATGATCTAAAACCACAAGAAATGTGAAAATAAAACAAAAAAAAGATAATTCATCATTGTAAAGAGAAAATTGATTTTCACATCATCTTATTATTAATTAATATTTTAATGTATTAACTTATAATTTCATTATTTTTAATGTATTAACTAATAATATCATAAATTAATATTATTAGTATTTGCTGTCCAACTTTTTGTCTGTTTCCACTGTTATTCTGAACAGGTTAATTTGTAATAATTAATATAATTACTTCAAACCTAATAAATAACTGTGGCCTTAAGAAGATTGCAGTAACCTATATTATTTCGGACTCTTTAGACAGGGGGTAAGCAATGTCGTTCCTCAGGTGCCACTGTCCTGCAGCTTTTGCATCATCCCCTGCTCGAACATACCTGAAATAAAAAGCCAAATTACCTCTTTGGTGTGTAGGTAAGTTTATAAGATGGCTATTAAACTTTTTTTTTGTTTCAGGTGTGTTAAACACGGGGTGTATGCAAAAGCTGCACAACAGTGACACTCAAGGACAGACATTGGCTACCTCTCATTCCATGGTGCAGGAAATCAAAAACAGCATTCGCCTTACCTGAGTCTGAGAAGAGAATACATTTTCAGCTTTGAGTGTTTATTCTTTCACAAAGGAAAGTGGGAACTATAAGCAAGTAGTTTGATTTTCTTTACCTACTACTTCAAGAAAATTTAGGTAAAATGTTTGGTCTAACGGAGCGAAATTGTTCAGCTAAACCTCTGAGGAAGCCCTCTGGCCCTCTTGAAAGAGAGCAGGCTTCCACATCTTAACCAACATCTGGAAATAACACAGGTTAAGAGTTGACACACATTTTATCACAGTCTGTGTTACAAAACTTCGGCAGCTGGGAAATTCCCAGGTTTCCTTTCACAATTTCCGATCTAGATATAGTTAGTGCAGGGACACTGAGAATCCTGATAAAGAAAGACTCTGCAACAGGAACTTCCTTCTTAAGATGAACTGAAATAGCAAGAACCTACATACAGAAAATCATAGACTCCATCTCCAGACTCTAAAGCATTAGTCACTTGTAGATCTGTTTTTTCCTACATACCTTTGAATTCAATAGTAACATTGACCATTTTCAGTCATTAAACACTTAAATATTTCACTAGAGGTTCAACTAGGAACATGTCTCCAACATTGGACAACAAAATTAAGAAACTTAATTCAAGACTTTGCATTTAAATGCATTTAAATGTGTTGTACTACCTGTCTTGTATAAAATATATGGTTAAAAAAAACATGTAGATTCACAATCATTACAGCTTCTTGTTAGATTCATTCTATTTTAATTTTCAACAAAAAGGAGCTGATTTCATGAACAGACTTTTTTCTGGTAATGTTTTGTCATCAGGTATGGTAGAAAGCTAATGACTCACCACATAATTAGCTGCTTGAGATCGCCTGTAGAAAAGAAGAACAGCAGTTAGTGCAGATCCAGAGATGCCTATACACTCGAAAATAAAAAAAGTTCCATTTTACCTTGCTGGCAGGTGTCTTGTCCATCCAGGGATGGGACTTCAATTCCGAACTCTAAGGCTATTCTCACATAATCAACTGGTATTTCAAGGAACATTGATAGGAAATGTAGCACATTGGCTGAAAGTGAATCTAGAAGGCTACGCAGAACATTAGTCAAGTTCTCAGACAGCATGAGGTTTGACAGCATGTTAATGAACAGCTGCTGAAAACCACTAAATGCCGATGTCAGTGTGCTTCCAACATTGAGGTAGGTCCCAAAGAAGCTCCTCGACTCTCCATCGGGGGTCATTGGACCACAGGTCTGAGATCTGAGTGAGGAGAAAAACATAAGGAACGGCTTCCCCATCTCCAATGAAACTGTCTTTGTTAGCTCTGCCTCTAGGCCACAGTCCTGTCTCTCTAAGAGAAGGCAAACCAGCATTTTAGGCAGGTCATCAAAAAAACCCTTTCTCATCAGTGGTTGAAAAAGCCTGTAGAGGTTACTGAGGATGCTATAGTATGTATTCAGGTTGAGATGGTCCTCTGTGGAGGGGACAGCAAAGCTGCGTGAGTTTTGCTCAGAGAGGAGGTGGATTTCATCAATGACTTTTTGAATGTCCTCTCCTAACTTGCCGTCCTCAGCAGTCATCTTGTTGTTCTGTCCTGGAACTAATCTGGGTTGTGAACACACCGGTGTGATATCACTTATGATCCCTGTGTAAACAAATCAATAAATAAAACATTACATGATAAAGAATGTATCATGAAAACCTTAAAAGGTTTATTTGAACTACAATTGCAACAATAGCATTTGCATGATTTTTCATACTAAATGACTGTAGTTTCAGTAGACATTTTAAATGTAAATGTATCCAGAATGGGTTCATGCACCAAAGGATGAACTTAACTGAACTTCCTCAAAGTTAAGGAAAAAAATGTGACATCACAACGAATACACTTGTTTCAGTGAAAAATCAGTTTAAAAGAAAAAACATCAGAGGCAACTAATGCACAGCTCATGCATGTTCAGACATTTATTCATTCAGTAGTAGTATTTACTCTCTAGTGTTGGCTCTCAACATTCTGCCTTACCCATCTCTTACTACTAATTAGCCTCATGTACATTTATTTTTACTGCTTGGTATTTCAGTTTTACTTTATTTTCTGCATACAGTTAATGAAAAAGAACTATTAAACCGCTCCTGATTTTTTTCAAATTTTTAGTCTTAAGTTATATTAGCTGACGAACACAATGAACACAACAAAAAATTAGTCAGTTTTTCCATGACTATGAATATCCAGCAGATCTGTGTTATGAGTAGTTTTCAGTTTTGTGATATTTGTGAATATTTATAATTACTTTTAATTTAATTATATAATTGATAATTATTTCAGCAATCTTAAATAATCATAAAATGTTTTCTAAAAAAATATTTATTGAAAAAGTTTTTTCATATTTCAAATATATACTCTTGAGCAAACCGCCTGCTTAAGAGTTTAAGAAGGAAGAAAGGGTAATTTTAAAAACAGCCTTATATTTATCAGGCTATTAAAATGGTTTTGCAAAACAAACTTTTGAATTTTAAGGAACATTTTCACATTTCTGCAGTTTTTGCCTAAAGACTCACTCTACTGTTTACACTAGTTTCAACCTTATATTAGGGGGCAGCTGAAAAAAAACTCACAAAAAATGAAAAGATATAAATCTTTAGTGTTATGGCCTATTTACATCTACCACCTGCTCATGCCCCAACTGTGCCACCCCAAACATTTCTAAAATATGTTTGAAAGCCAAATATTAAACTCAACACAGAGGAAAAACACTTTCACACAACTGCAATATACAAACTGGTGCTTCTTTCTCAAGAAATGCCAGTGGAAAGGTCATAGCATCACTGTTTCAAACTTACCAAATAGGATGCAAACCATACGAACAGTTGGTGAAGACCACATCTTTATTGTCCTCCTAGTAAAGCAGTGATTGTAGTTAAATAAAGTGTAAAAAGATCAAATTTATCCTTTTACTACAGAGAACATCAGCTGAGGCAGAACCGGGCTAAGAACAGATTTCATGTTTGATTAGAATAAATTAGGCCTTTACAGAAACATGCATTGATTTCTCCTCATTGATTGATGTCCATCGATCAGATGTTCCCCGTTAGGCTGCTCTGTGCTCAGAGAAAAAAAAACTTACTCCTCACCTTCAAATCAACCTGCAACCCTGCACCTGATCTGCCTTGGGCATTATTAATGAGACGCGTTACAGGGAAGAGGAGGTGCGAAACGAGGGCTGTGAAATGCAGGACGGATTTCAACAACAAGCACATCAGTCGACGTTGCATTATTGATGGAGCGTGTTGAATAGGTCGACCATCTGAAACTCGACTCCTACCCGAGGAGTCAGAAGACACCAGACCAACTGGTGGACAAGTTATCCTACAGCTGCTGCCAATACTTTGATCAGCAGACTGTAACTTTTATTTACAAGCTGTCGCTTAGAAAGGGAAGATGTTTAATGACAGAGAAAGTGAAAAAAATATAAGCAATGACTTAAATTATATATTCAGTTTAGTGAGCAGGTCTATTTTTGTTTAACCAAACAGATTTATGTTTTTGTTACCGTTTTATCAAGCATTTATAACTAAATATTGCTACAAGTAAAAACCTGAGCGGATATATTGTATTTGGCAAAAATACATGCCTTCCAAAATTATTTTTCTGAATGAATTCTGAGCCGAGTAAGGTTTCATTTTTTTTCCAGTGTTCCTGGCATTTACTGCTTGAAGCACTTCGCCTGCTTTTTAAATCAAAAGGTAACATTGCTGTCCATTTTTGTAAAAAAAAAAAAAAAAAAAAAAAAAAATTATATTTAAACCACAAGTTAAATTTAAAGAACTGTGAATTCTTGAGGTTTATTTAGGTTTTAATCTGGACTTCAGGTTCTTTTGTCACAAGAATGTGCTTGAATTTAAAACCTAATTACAAGCTATCCAGCTTCTCTGTCATTTTAGTTGAAGCTATGTCAACTATTTAGAAATATTTTTGAGGCATTGGGGTAATTTAAATGGACTATATGCCCAACTCCACTATTTCCTTAACTTAAGCCAGCTCATTTGTTTCTCATTTTTCATCATTGTATAATCCAGGTGTGTCTGGCCACTGTCGTTATGGTTACTGAGGCTAGACACACCTGGATTAATCAGGCTGTCCTATAATGCAAGACAGGAAACAAAGAAGCTGGCTGAAGTTAATCAAATGTAGCCCATATTACCGTTAATAAGTTTATTTCATATAGTTTCACAAGGAACTTTGTTCCAAATTAGTCATTATACTTAAGCTAAACAGTAACTGATGTAAAATTCAGGCGCACATAAAGACCACATTTAAATAAGTTTTAAAGGCTGAAGTGAAATCTAACAATGTCCAGTGTTTAAAGTTTTATTTTTTTCCCTTCACGCAGTAGTTTGGGAATTTGGCTTTACACTGCACTACCATCACATGAATAACAGCAACGCATTACTAAAAACGGGACAAATCTTCACTTTGGTGCCTAATATTTAAGATCACATGTGACTGGTGCATTTTGACTTAAAGGTGTTCAAGACAAAATATAAATAATGAATACTGGAGATTTGAACTACAGAGTGGACTAAATGCAAATACTCATCTTTATGACAGTGGATAGAAATAAAAACAAACGGAAGACAAGTTTCTGGTCAATTTAAAACTTTCTTTCAGAAATTCAATGTAACTGTATATACACTTTACAATAGCATACAACCTAACAGATAACAAAGATGTCTGAAAACATTAAATACATCGTCAGCACAAACAGCAACTTTAGCAAGTAAAATGGCTTAACGGATATTGATTTTTAAAAGAAAAAAAACCTAAATCATGACATCTTTCTGCAGAAAAATGTCAAGATTTCAGTTCATTACATGACTTTCCCCACAAAGCAAGCTGTACTGTCTACATGCTAATTTTAACCGTTCTTAGACAGTCCTAAACTAAACATGGATATCCGTAAGAAAAAAAAAAAAAGAGAAAAACCCCATCTGATGTAAAGTTAAATCTTCATTAATACATTTAAAGTAGATATGTCATGCTTTTAGGAAAAAGAATCAAAAATACAAGACTTTCCTTATTTTAAGGATTTTTTTTCCATACAAGAAGCTGCATGTATTGTACAACAATCAGTGTACAATAAACTGCTAATGCACATAAAGATGAGCTAAATGAAAAGTATCAAATGCCTCCTGCTGAGCCTTCAGAAAGGCATCAACACACAAATAAAAGCGTGTCGTTTAATGAGGAGACAAGCAAGCTGGGGCAACATCACACACAGGGAGTGAGGCTTGCATATAGATGGCAGTCAGGATGGTCAACTTGACAAACTTCTCCATTCCAAGTGCATTTCAATTATTTTCTTTCATTCTTTATTAAGTATGCACTCCCAGGTTCTATTTTATTTTCTATTTTCAGTGATTAGGCAAAAGCACAAGGCAGACGTTTTGGAGAGATGTTTTAAGCCTTCACTCCATGTGTAATTTACATTCATAGTCAGAACAAATTCACTCAAAAAAACAAAAAACATTCTGATTAAAACACCCTAGTGCCACAAAAAAGGCAAACTCAGGCAACAACGAAACGGTGGAAATTACTTTTGCGCTGAAATATTTAAAGGTTCTGATTGGGAGGTTTTACGCGACTGGAGACAGGGTCAAACAACACGTACAGCACCTGCTGCCCTCTGTGTTTTCTTAATATCTGCAGAGCTAAAAACGTTTGATTGTCTCTCTTTCTACATTTATCTTGGGACAATTGCACAATAACTGCCCAAAGGAGGAGCTTGGGAGAACAGGGATTGTATGGCACTGTACAGGCAAATATAAACACTCACATTTCACGTTATGTAAAATGCACAATAATTTCATTCAAACACCAACGGAAAATCGCTGCATGATCTGCACACTTATTACACTCCAACTTTGGGTATCAAAAGAAAACAACCTTTTAATTTTATTTTCAGTCATTGGCGAAACTAAAGGTGTTTGGCCAGAGTTCAGACTGGGAAAAAAGAAACGCCTTTGTTGCCATTCTTTTAAAAAACAAACAAAAAAACATTTATAATGGTGCAAAGGAAGAAACTGTATGCTGCTGGTATATATTTAGCCATATTTCAACCGTGAGCAGAATAACACTGGCAAATATGTGCTACATTTATCATGACGCTACTGATTGAGCCTTTAAATGAGACAGACTTAGAGAATTGAAGCACAGATTTTAAGCCAGAAAAAGTTGATCAGCTGTAGGAGACAAAATTGATTACAGTTGGATGATAAATTAAAAAAGTTATGACTGATCAAAGATTTTGTCGAGACAGCACTATGGATATGAATGCCCTCTAATTTTCACAATTTACAGTAGATATTAGTCCCAATAATTAAGGAGTAACATGCCCACAGTAAGGCAATCACAACAATTTAACATGACTTAGATTGAGAACAAAACTTTAGTTGCTTTTTTTAAGAAAGCGATGGACTTATGAATATGCACCTATGATGTAAAAAAAAAAAAAAAAAAGCCTTTTTCTAAAACTTACATGACACCTTTTAAAAATGCATTTTACAAATATTAGTAAAACATCTTGGAAATACTATATTTTAAACAGGAAAAAAAAAAAAACAATAAAAGAGCAGTTTTACCGGGAGAAAACATGAGCCTACAATAGAAACTTGACAGAGCTACAGAGGAATGCATATTTTTTTTTCTTTTTCTGTTAGCTACAGATAGGATATTTGCCCACCCATCAGATCAGACCCCCTCCTTCCAGCTTTAAAAACACAAACAAATGTTTTTTTTTTTTTGTTTTTTTTTGTCAGTGTTGACAGCATGAGCACCAGAAGGGGCTGATGTGTTCAGGGATTTTTACCTGTTGGTATCCATTAAACCAGCACCGAGACCTCAGAGTTTAGGGTGGAGCTTGTTTCTGGCTCCACCGCTGCTGGAGAGTCGCTTAAAAAGAGGAGTCTACATAGGCTTTAATCTGTGTGTGTAATTTCCCTCCAATTACTTTTTTTCTCTTTTTTAGAAAAAATACACAGAAGTAAAAAACACAAAAAAAAACTATAAACTTTTTAAAATTTTTTCCTCCTGCTCCTCAACAAAAAAAAAAAACTGAATATTAACGGCAATGCTGTAGTTTGTATTCCAAAGAGATGCTTTTTACACACGTTGATTTCAGTCTTATCCTGCTGTTAGGTTGTGACGCACCGCTGCTGATTTCAATCAGGAGGCAGCAGGTCGTGAAGTCGGAATCTCTCTCGAACGTGTGGTCGCACGTCCTCGTTCTGACATGTTCACAAGGGAAAAGACACCAAAGTACATTAGAATGGGTTATTTTTAACAGACAAAGCATTTAAACCTAAGATGGTGACTGTGGTCCGTGTGTAGCAGAGTCTTTGAAAGCTGGAAGCAGCTGTTAAATTTTAACTTACTATTTCATTAACTTTCATTAACAGAGCCCACATCTCTGGTACTATAACTTTAATTTTTTTGTAGTTTTAGCCACTTTCTTCACTTTAAAATAACGTATGTCTCCATTTTATTACATGTTGCCTTTTTGGGCTCCTTGGGGCTGATTTAACTGAAGTGAAGGGAGGGATTTGACTTAAGCATTTGGTTTGAGTGAGGAAGGGATACTTGTAATAAAACCCTAAATTTATTGTCCAGAAAGTTTAGTATGACAATTTATTTTTTAATTAGTGAAAGTCATGGTGAGTGAAATGGTAAAACGTGTTCAAGACCACGGACTACAACAGTGGTTGATCTACACCACTCCTGAATCTAAATAAATTTCACCTGACTTTTTATATTTTTTAAACCAATATTATTTTCAGAGAAATTTGATTTCAGGTTTTCTATCATCTGAAAACGACAAAAAAAAAAAAAAAAAGGAAAGATGTGTCTAAATATGTGAACGTTTAAACTGTACCTTTTATATGACATTGTATAGGAAATAACAGAGTCAATGTTTTGATTTGTGAGACTTGTATTCATATCCAAGTAAAGAGCAGCCCTGCTTACCATCTCAACCAGCTTCTCCAGAAAAGGGACCAGTTTTAGCAGCTCGTTGTCATTCTTATCCATGAACCAGCTCTCTATTGGAATCCCATTGGATAACTGTGGAGACAAAAGACAGCTTGTGAGAAAGGACTGGTGTATGTCTAGCTGACCTGAACAAGTATGCCAGCAACTTGGTGAATCTGACATCAGATGGACATTAAAAGGAGTAGAGAGAGTCGCTGATATCGCCTCAAGTGGGAGAAGGAAAAAAACAAAATATTTGAAGGATAAAAAATAAAAACGAACTTAATTTTTGGCATTATTTCCATGCAGGCTTCTTCATCAAATGATGCCAAAAAGACTTCATCACAGAAGTTTATTACAATGTCATCACTATTACCATTATCTTCACAATTGTATAATTTTTACTTTGTGCTGCATTTACTGTCTTTATTTTACCTGATATGCAAAGGCCTGTGGTGAATTGTCAATGATGATGGTCTTTGACAGATCTCTGCCCAAGATGTTGAGGTCCTTGATATAGTTTCCCTGGACACAGACGCAATGCTCACGAAATAACCGGTGTCTACATTTACCAAAGGGGGAAAAAAATAAAATAAAGAAGAGAAGAAAAAAAAAAATCAGTATTGCTGTCAGCAAGATCAATAATTTACAAACACTGACACCTGCAACAGAAGCCAAATGCAAACCTGGCGAATCTGAACTAATGCTTCCTAAACCTACTGTTTTATAAATATTCTAAAAGAAAATGGTAGCAACCAAAAAATCTTTTTCCTAATTAATTAATCAAAGGATCAGTTATCCAATTGATCAATTAATAATCGAAAAGCAAAATCTTATCAAGAAAAAATATATCCCCTAAGGGGTGATCCTTTTTCCATCTTAAATGCAAGTATTTTTATATACCTTTTATTTATTTAACACGATTTTAGCATTATTAAGCTCTTAATCAGTTGTCTTCTCACTTAATGGTATGTGCTAGGGTCTGTATACTTCAATAATTAATCGATTAACAAATTAATCGATTATTTGAAAAAGCCATAAACCTTGATTAATTGTTTAAGCCGTAATGCCTGCCATGCGAGAACTACTTAATAAAACAAACATCATACCTCACAAGCTGCTTTTTAGGATCCAAAATGTTGAGTAGTTTGTCTGCATACACCTTTTTAGATGCCGTAAAAAGGATGATCTAGAACAGAATGATACTGGGTCACTCTTCTAACATGATAAATGCAAAATAAAAATGTAGCAAAGGACTATCCTGGGGTTATTTACCTCGTATATTTGAGACATACGCTCCAGAAACTCTCTGAAAAATGGCCTCAGGCGCACATACACCTGTAGAGGACAGATTATGCTTTATTGGAGACTTTGGTTCCCTCTAGTGGCATAATATGGGAATGGAAATGAAAGTGAACCAACCTGGTAAATGACATCTTGGAAGAGGACAGGGAAGGTAAGTGCTGCATCCTCTAGTTCATTTAAGCTGCAGTGAACCAACGTTTCATCCTTTTCAGAAAACATAAAAAGTTAATTTTATCCAGTTACTTCCCGGTTCAAACATCTTTAACTTAACATTTTAAAGTTTTATTTTTCTTTTTTACACATTTTTTTTTTTAAATAAACATAAGTCTTATTTTCACTGTTTAATACTTCAGGATTTTACTGACTGCTCAAGAAATATCTGGTGTTTGTAAATGCAAAAGCTTATTTGCACATCATGCTTGGCTGGGACATCCTTGTAAAGAGATTAACAATCGATGGATTGTTATTCCCTGATAAAATCCAACAGGTTGAATAATTAACCAACCAGGTCCAGAACCAGAGAGAATTCAGGCGTGCTGCGAGTCTTTAGCGGCAGGGCTGGTTTCCTGGTGAGCTGCTCTTCTGTCAGAGGAGGGACATGCTTGATAAAGAAATACCTGCCAATCAAAAGAGAAAACCAAACGAGAAACACCCATATTTAGTCAAATCATAAAATACTGGAACTTTTAAACCTTTTAAACAGTAATATATTTGTATTTTTCTCATAGAATGATGCAGCATTAAGGCGCTTAAAAGGTTTGAGATTCCAAACCATGGCAAATGCAGATTCCCAGCAAACCTCTCTGTACTCTCAGAAAATATTTTATAACTATAAGTGTCAACAAGAAATTATAAAAAAATAAAATAAATAAAAAACAGCTTTGTAGTTTCTTAAGTGTTATAGAAACACGGTCAAAGATATATAAACCAGCTGTCTAAAAACATTGTAATGGACTGGAAAGGGTTTTCTCTGTCTTTGCAGTGCGTTACTTACGGGTCAAACACTTCCCAGTCTTCCTCATAGGATGCCTCAGGTGGCACGGTTGCTGGAACATCCACATACATCACGTTCAGATTAGAACCTGGAGCTAAAAGCGCAACGAAAAAGCATAAAAATTAAAAAAAAAAACAACAGAACAGCCCACTACAAAAGCAGAACCAGCAGCTGATCAATTTAACTTTCCTTTCAAAAAAAAAAAAAAAAAAAAGAAATCAGAATTGGCTATGATGGGGTCGTACCTGTTAAAGGGGGGAGGTCAACATCAGCATCCAGTTCTTCTTCCTCTGACGTAGAGGACGCTTCAAGGATGTGTGGAGGCCGTAGAGGCGGCAGGTGTGACACGCTGGAGTAGAAGTTGTTAACGGGGCACAGATCCTGGGTGGATGTGGCTGTGCTGGTGGGCGTCTCCACCACCTGCTCCATGTCCAGCTGCTTGGCTATCTCCTCTGCTTCCAGAGCCTGGCCAGGGGAGTCTGAGCCTGAAGATGCTGAGAAACAAAGAAAAAAAATTAACATAAATCCTCTTTCTGACATATCAAAGCATCACTTTAATAATTCTGCACACTCTATATGGTTTACAATTAAGTACAAAGAGAGATAAAAAAGAAGCATTTTGGAAAAGGTAAGATGCCAAATGATGCACATGTACAAAACAGTGAAATAACATTGAGATAACTGGAATTACTTTTAGCTGGTGAGAAAAAGTTAAAAACAGGGCTGAAGATCGTCCCAAGCAGGGTTGTCCTGGGAGGACTGGAGGTCAGCTCAACTGCAGCCGTATCCTCCAAACTGCCGTTCGGCTTCTCCTTATTCCTGTCATGATTGGTCGCTTCTGCAGGGCGGAAAACACAAGGTTCAAGAGAAGTATAATCCGGAGGAAAAAAAAAAAGGCCAGATGTTAAGTGGTATAACTCAATTACTTTAAGCATTGTTAACTTACGGCCATTGATGGAGCCTTTCTTGCCTACTCTGCTTGCAGTCCTCCGGGGGGAGTTGGTGTTTGAAGGAGTGGAGGTGATGAGGTTGTTGTCCACATCGCAGTGGAGGCGTGTCTTCTTAGCCGGGCTCTCCTGCTGTAACTGGCAAAAAGAAACCATAACAGCTGTAGACATCTTAAAATGCACCCGTTCTTAAACAAAAACAGCATGTGACAGAGAGTATACAATCTTTTACAGAAGCCAAGGATTAATGGCAGCTTGCTGTGCAGGTTACAAAATGACCGTAACAAAAAAGTTGAGCAGAATCTAGAAACTATATTATTTAAAAGTAACCAGCAAAGCAGATGCAACCATTATCTAAGTATTAAAAGGACAATGATATAAATTTAGCATAGTTTTTAATATATTTTTTCTAAATACAGGCAGGAAATGACCATTTGACACATGCTTGATATTAAAACCAGTTTATTTCTTTATACATAGTATTAAAATAATAATAAAATAAATAAAAAAAAACAACTATAACCTCCTATAGGAAATTTAGTTGACTTTTCCATTCGCATAGAGATCCTGTCACTGCGCGCCAACATTGTGAGCTACAATCTAAAATTAGATCAGAAAGAGGGTTCTCGGACAAGCTGCTGCATTCCATCAGAGTTTTCTTATGAAACATGACACTCTGCAGCCAGAAATGCTGCATTTGACTTGTGGACATGTAGCACACAATAGCCAATACAACTCTAAGCTGGTACTTCCTGGTAGCGTTTTCCCTTTTTAAAATAAACACCAAGCAGGAGCACCAACTCCATCCCACTGACCAAGTTTTTAAGCTGTTAAAGAAAATGACTGCTTTCACATAAGTGACTATGTGGTCATAGGAGAGGTACCTTGACAGCATTTCCTCGGATTAACTTCTTGATGGTGGATAATATTCCCCTTCCTCCGCTGGCAGGAGGGTCGTCTTCTACCTCTGAATGCCTCCTCTTGGTTCGGGACGTGCGGCTTGTCAGAGCTGGGTTTTGGTGCTGAGACGCCTTTCGCATTCTCAGCCTCATTGTTCTTGCAGTCACATGTAAGGCTGTTGCAAGAATAAAAAAAAAACATTTAAGAATGAGTACAGATGTAAGAAAGAAAAAAAAAAAAGGCTAAGTCTCAAGGATGCAACTTTGTGTAAAAAGGCAACATTGGTTGCTTTTCTGCCAACATCTGGATGCATTCAAGATCCCATTTCACTTACATCAGGAGCATCACAGCAGCCACAGCTGGCTTTACTTCCACTCTACAGTTAAGAAAGGAGCATTTCTCTGGATCATACAATAAACAACTTTTCTAAACATGAAGCAGGAATGATGACATGAAAGTAAGATCAAAGTTTTGCTCAGGGCAACAAAATAAAGCAACGACAAGACTTAAAGAGACATGGGTGCGATAAACCAAGACATCCGCAAAGATATTTACATACATTCTGCAAGACAGATTGAGTAGCTCGGTATTATGGATTGGGAAAAAAAAGAAGAAAAAAAAAAGAAAAATGTTGCATTAACCCATTAATTCCGCAAAGCTCTTTCCCTTGCGTAACAAAAAACAAAATGTGTCCAGACATATCCGCAACCAGTCAGGAACCGCTCCAGATGCAACAGCGCCTTCTCTGTAGAAGCTGAACATGCTGCATGCTGTAATTCCCAACATCTGGTTCGCATTTACACAACGACATAACCGAGTAGAGAATGAATGATGCTGTATTCAATGCACAGCAAAATGAAAAGAAGAAAAAAAAGCTTGCCAAAGCAACAGGAGAGAAAACGCAGTGCAAGTATGTTGCAACTGTGCAGAATGGAACACAACTACATGCAGCAGAACAAAAAATGTTTAGGATGACTAACTACAGTAAATTAGAGATTAACTGTAATCATCACCATTAATCAAGCAGGTGTTATAGTTGATATAAACTGTCTCTATACTGTTTTTTATAAGACTAATCTATTCTAATGCAATTATATATTTATTCACACACCTCCCCATTTTATTTTCGTTTTTGCAGCATTTTAGCTTTTACTACCTATATCTTTTGAATCACCCCGATGAGGTCTATATATTACGCAATTATATATATATATACAATTTTGGACACAGATTTCAGACATTTCAGCTATACATGCTGACAGTAGGTTTGCAGAACTAAGTTGGTTTTTAATGTTGGATTTAATTCCTTTTAATTATGCATCATATCTCTAAGTTCTTATGGAGCAGTGAGCTTACAGATTAAAATAAAATCTGTGAAATCTCAACACATGATCAGACAGGGAGGATGGAAACACCAACAGCTCCAATACATTACATCCACCTTTCCAAGCAATCAGCCATGGATCATGCACACTGCTGGCTGAGAGTGAAGTGAGCGGGAAATAAGAACATCTGTGAGACTGAGAAGGCTAATACGAGTTAGCTACGGACAACAGCAAGGATCCGTAACCATACAGCGGGTGGAGGCCCTTCCAAAAAACGTTTCGTTCGTGTTGCAAAAATGCATAACGAGAGTTTCAAAAAGCTTACAAGTTAGCAACGCTTAGCTAATAATCGAAAGCAAATCGGACAATGACATATAGCCAGATCGCAATTAATTGTTTAAAACCAACATTACTGATAAAGATGTAGCCAGTAAATCCCACGTTAAAAGCTCTGCAGTGTAATCACTGAGTTTAAGCACAATTAGCTTTTGCTTAAAAGGTAACTTTTAGTAACGAGCAATTCAAAGTAAAGCAAATCCGGGGAGAAGTTTAGATTTTAAAAATGGAGAAACCTAAACAAAACACTTTATAGTGTCCCAGTCAATGCAGCATCACAATCTGAATGACAAAGTAAAGAATAATGAAAGGATTTGTTAAGTTAAATCAACACTGTTTAGGTTGCCGAGCTGCAGTAGCCGTTAATATTTTGACATCGTTAATCAAAGCCGACAGTCACAATAACACCAGTAAATCTGATATAGTCACCATTCCGTGAATTTAATTGATGATAGTTCATCGAATGAGTAATACGGAAATGTTGAAATACGTTTTGAAATAAAGCTAAACTGCAGTTTGAGCGCTAACGCGTAGCGCTGCTTAGGAATGTTAGCCGGCTAAACCCGTTAGCCAAGCAGCGCTTCGGGTTTTAATGATACTTTTTAAACGAAGTAACACTAATATGTACTGTGCGTCTAGTTATGTTTAAATCACCTCTTCAATAAAATGCTTCTGTCAGAATACAGGTTGAGTTTAAATAAAAGGTTAGTCAAATTAGTCATGTCGAAGGTAGGCCGTGAATTAGCCCGTTCTTAGCTTGTTAGCTTCGAAAGCTTCCCGCAGAACTGCTCCGGGCTAACAGATGTGCAGAGGCATGGAGAGAGGAGCATAAATCTCCTGTCAATAGCTTCAATTGCATAAACACAACCCCAAGTGCATAAAGGATGCGCGGACAGTTAAATATTAGCGACTTACTGTAATGTGACCCGCTGGACGTGACAGTAACGACTCAAGACAGATTAAACATCACAACATAGCACTGCATGTTCTTCCCCCCACCCGCCCCCTGTTGTATTTTTGCTGTTCAAGGACCGTCTTCGAAATGACACACCGCTGAGCTACCAGGCGCCATTTCCCGCCTCTGCCCTGTCTCTCAGAGCCAGATACCCGTATGGGACACACCCCCTGAGTTACCTCTGGAAAACAGCAGACAATCCGCAGCAACCTCCGCAGCTGGATCTCCAAAGCCTCACATTGCGTTTAGAAAGTGTACAGTACAATTATGCAGTTTGTTTCCCCACTGGCTCGGTAAAAATGTTTTTTTTTTTTATTTGACCACAATGACCGCATATTTGTCTTTCTGAACACACAAAAGAAACATTAGGTTTATTTCCTTTATCCTGTGCATGGGCGGTTCTGGACAGGGGCCAACAGGGGTCTTTACGGAAGAGGATTAGAGCCACTGAAAAAAAAAAAAGTTCACTGATTTTTGAATTTTATTTCAGTATATTAGGAAAACAAAATCAGAAGTCTGACTGTCGTCTCAGAATTTTGGATGTTAATGTAGATGTAAAGAAGAGGATTCAGGCCACTGAAAAAAATAAAATAAAAAAGTTCACTGATTTTTGAATTTTATTTCAGCATAATATGGGAGGGGAAAAAAAGTCAGAATTCTGTCTGTAATCTCAGAATTCTGACTTCTTTCTCCGAATTCTTACTTTAATCTCTGAATTCTGAATTTTTACTCTGAATTCTGACTTTAATCTCAGAATTCTGACTTTTTTCTTAGAATTCTGAATTTAATCTCAGAATTCTGACAGCTAATAAATATGTTAGCCATTTCTGTTTGAAAGACTTAACTAGCTCTCTTGTTTTAATCACCTTTTGCTCTTCCATTAATGAAATAGCATCACCAGGGACCCCTTGGGCACATAAGTCACCTAATTCCGTCATTTTGCACCAGCGTGTTACTGGACCCCCCAAACAACCCACATGTTTGTCAGTGAAGCTGAGTGCTCCCACATCTCTTCCTTCATGGTGCCCATCTACATTAAGATCCAAAAATCTGAGATTAAAGTCAGAAATCTGAGATTAAATTCAGAATTGTGAGAAACAATTCAGAATTGTGAGAAGAAGTCAGAATTCTAAGATTAAAGTCAGAATTCTGAGAAAAAAAGTCAAATTCTGAGGAAAAAGTCAGAATTCCGAGATTAAACGTCAGAATTCCCACTTTTTTCTCACATTATACTGAAATAGAATTTAAAAATCTTTTAATTTTTAAAAAAAATTTCAGTGGCCCTAATCCTCTTCTGTAGGTCTTGGCAGAGGCGTAGCCAGAAAATGTATTTAAGGCTGGCAAGGCAACAAGCAATATACACTGAGGGGTGGCCGAAAGATGATAGGCGCCAGAACCTAAGGGTTGATCTACACTGTTCCAACAGGAAAATTAACAAGCACAACATCCATATTTTCTAAATAAAGACGAACTATACTTTCCTGCAGCCTTTCCCAACAAATAGACGCATATATATATATAAAAATCCGTGCTTTCTAGATTAAAGGTATAGTGGAAACAATTCTTTCAGGTTTGAGTTTTGGGCGAACATCTTTTCCTTTGTCATTACTTACCTATTTTTATAAGTAATCATTCTGCATAAAATTGATATTTACATGTACTAATATCTACATAAATTGATTATTTAATATGTTTTTACTAAACTAGTTATTTATGTATGATTTTACTGAAGACTCTTAGATGACTTGCAGAGACACATAATTTTCTCTTTACCCCATATAACACAAAATCTAGTTCTAGATTTTAGCTCCGCCCCTGGGTAAATTTAGCCTTTAGCTTCTGAAGATATAACAAAAACGTCTGCTCCTTATGATGTCATCAGAGATGGGTAGCAGCTAGTTACATTTACTTGTGTAATAAAAAAAAGAGAGAGAAGTAATATAAGGATTTATTTTACAGCATTGTGGTTTTACTTTTATTTGAGCAAAAATATAATTTAGCATCGCTATGCTTGAGTAAAATTTCTGGCTACCTGTCCATTGTGAGTAACTTCACCTGATAAGAAACAAGCTGCTTTTTAACAAATATGCACCATTGAGAGACACTTTCTTCTTTCTTGTACTCAAGGCTTATCGGTTAAATATTATTCTCCATCTGCTGAGTCTGCCGTTATTTGAATGTTGAGTGAAAATACTGCATGCAGTAATCTAACCTATTCTGCATACAGTAATTATTGATTTTTTAAGTTTTATAACTCAGTGTGTATTTTATATCATGTTCATTTGACATTTTTTATTGTTTTATTAAATTCTATGTTTATTATTTTTCCTTATTCTTTGAATCATCAGAATTTGCATATCACTTAATATTTTGTTCAATAGTTGCCTGTCTACCCATTTTTTTGCACTTAGCTGAGTAAATTTTTTAAAAGGCTATATTTTACTTTTATTTGAGTAAAACTATGATGAAATAGTGCCCTTCTTACTTAAGTACAATTTCTGGGTACTCTATACCCACCTCTGGATGGTACCCTCTGGAGCAGAACCGATTTTTCTCTTAGAACAGATACATTTGTGACGTATTTTGGGGAAAAGTATTTTAGATTAATCAACTGTTAGATTTGGGTCTGCTAGGTCAGCTGTCACCTCTGCATATTGTCTGTTTTCATGTGGATCCTACATTAGCTTGTCGTCTCTGTGTCCTTTGAATGAGCTCCACTCAGAGCTTTAGAACCTGAAAGCTGTTTTTATTTTTATGTGGGAGATAAAACCAAGGCTCTCAAGACTGGCACATCCAGTGCTCATCTTATTCCTCAGGGACTGTCCAAACTGTTCCGAGTGATGCCTCCAGCTGCGGATATAGCTATACAAACTAGAAGACCAGGACCAGGGTTTTAGGTTTCTTTCTTCTCATTCTTACAACAATTAATTATGAAAGTGTCACTATGACTATTTTCACTGATCTCCTTTGCTCACTGTACCTACAGTAGTTTTTTTTTTTTTTTAGTTACCATTTTTGCTTTAACAATGATTAAAAAGTGAAAGTGCTCTGCTTTTAGCTTTAGCCGTATCAAAACAGGATGAGTTTTCACATATCCATTACTTAAAACATGTCCACAGCTGTTTATTGATTTTTTTTATTCTCCAGATACAGAGTATTTATATTGTTAAAACACTATACAGTACAGTGCTTTTTTTCTTATGTTATTTCTATACACTTTTAAAAGGTCCACGTTATGTGACCACTTCTGCTAGAACATTTTGCTGCTGGAACACCAACATTTCCCCATGGTGGAACAATAAAGGGATTTTCTACTCTATTCTATTTTCATCTGCAGGATTCAGGGGTCTAAAACTCTGCAGCTCCAGAACCGCAAGTTGGTCTAGAACTGCCACTGTTCCTATGACCTTTAACCTTTAACAACATCTTACATCTTACAGTAAAGATTTTAAAATGTGCACAAAATTGAGATGACTTAGTCAATAACCATAGCTGATCCTATCAAGTAATTCAGGAAGTTTAAAAATAAAATTGTCAACCAATATTTGTGAATTGTTATTTTCCTTTTTTTTTTTGTCTCTGACATTTCACTCAATTGCTTTTGGATCTAAATCACTTAAATGTAATGCCTCATACACAAAAAAATGCCCGGACTGGAATAGGTATTTCAATATCACTTAGTTCAATTGAATTTTCCCAGAAGGAGATGGGAGGTATACAACAAAAATCTCAAACTACAACAAACTGAAAAATATAAATAGTGATAAAAATTAATAGTAAGAAAAGCAATGGTCTAACAAAATGTAATTAAGTCCTGTATAAAATCTGAGCATATTTAAAACCTGAGAGGAGACAATTACATACATTAGTTTTAAAAAGCATGGGATGTGCAATATAGGGCATTCCTTTGCATTAGCTGGAGCTGTGACTCTTGCTGATATTATCCCCTTTTCCATCAATAATTCATTGGTTTTATTACACACCAATGATCTGTTAACTCTGTTGTACACTTAAATGCAAATTAAGGAAATTGGTAGATATCACCAGGAGTAAAGTCTTATCATGCATTAAATGTATTAAGAATTGCATGAGTATGTTTGTTTGTTTTTTAAGCAGGACAGTGTGAACAACTTGAAATCACTCGTTTTCTCAGTATGAAAATCAATGCAAAATGTGAATTTTCTTTAGCAATGTCTACACCTTTGGAAACACCATTGTGTTTCCATGGTCATATATCTGTTTTCTGCAATATTTTCAGAATTCAACCTTTTGCTTGAATGCCTGTTTCTTTGTGTTTTAGCTCTATATTTGGATCTTCAACCCTGAATCTTAAGTGATTTATCTTGCATTTTTTAGATTTATTCTTCAACTTGAGTACCATTAATTTGTGTGACCACTTTTGCTACAATCATTTGGCACTGTAACCCAGCTATATCCCCATTGTGGGACTAAAAGGGGATTTTCTATTCTATTCTATTAATCAGTGAATGCAGAAGACAGTCATAACTTAATCTAAAGTTGCCATGGTAATTAATATTAAATATAACTGTAATATATATATATATAAAAAATAAAAAAAAACTCTTGAAAATGACGGTTTCCCATTTCAACTTAAAGCCCAAGTAAAAAATTAATAAAATTAGATTAGCAGTTGATTAGAATTGGTCCCTTAAATTCCCAGCTATATATATAGTATTTGTATACACTGTTGCTTTTTAAGTAAAGCAATCCATCAAATATGGACAAATTACAAATTGTCCATATTTGGGACTAGAACCCACCATGAAGCTCCCAAAGTATAGCATTCAGTGAAAATCGATTAAAAAACAAAAACATTGTGTTTGTTAACTGAGTAGATAATTTTGTTCTTATAAAAAGTGCATTTTAAAGGTATTCTTGAATAAAAAAAAAAACATCCCAAGGACAAACCATCACTATAACTAAATTGTGAATGCAACAAGTGACAAAAAACATGAAGCATCACCTTTAATAAAATTAAATTACATTCGATGCGCCTTTCAGTGAGAAATCCTTTTTTCCCCCAGGTTGTTAAGACAACACATTTCTGGTTTTACAGATTTTCCCAAAGGTGAGGAATTACACTATATTGCCAAAAGTATTTGCTCACCTGCCTTGACTCACATATGAGCTTAAGTGACATCCCGTTCCTAATCCATAGGGTTCAATATGACGTCGGTCCACCCTTTGCAGCTAGAACAGCTTCAACTCTTCTGGGAAGGCTGTCCACAAGGTTTAGGAGTGTGTTTATGGGAATTTTTGACCATTCTTCCAGAAGCGCATTTGTGAGGTCGCACACTGATGTTGGACGAGAAGGCCTGGCTCTCAGTCTCCGCTCTAATTCATCCCAAAGGTGTTCTATCGGGTTGAGGTCAGGACTCTGTGCAGGCCAGTCAAGTTCATCCACACCAGACTCTGTCATCCATGTCTTTATGGACCTTGCTTTGTGCACTGGTGCACAGTCATGTTGGAAGAGGAAGGGGCCAGCTCCAAACTGTTCCCACAAAGTTGGGAGCATGGAATTGTCCAAAATGTCTTGGTATGCTGAAGCATTCAGAGTTCCTTTCACTGGAACTAAGGGGCCAAGCCCAGCTCCTGAAAAACAACCTCACACCATAATCCCCCCTCCACCAAACTTTACACTTGGCACAATGCAGTCAGACAAGTACCGTTCTCCTGGCAACCGCCAAACCCAGACCCGTCCATCAGATTGCCAGATGGAGAAGCGCGATTCGTCACTCCAGAGAACGCGTCTCCACTGCTCTAGAGTCCAGTGGCGGCGTGCTTTACACCACCGCATCCGACGCTTTGCATTGCACTTGGTGATGTATGGCTTGGATGCAGCTGCTCGACCATGGAAACCCATTCCATGAAGCTCTCTGCGCACTGTTCTTGAGCTAATCTGAAGGCCACATGAAGTTTGGAGGTCTGTAGTGATTGACTCTGCAGAAAGTTGGCGACCTCTTCGCACTATGCGCGTCAGCATCCGCTGACCCCGCTCCGTCAGTTTACGTGGCCTACCACTTCGTGGCTGAGTTGCTGTCGTTCCCAAACACTTCCATTTTCTTATAATACAGCTGACAGTTGACTGTGGAATATTTAGGAGCGAGGAAATTTCACGACTGGATTTGTTGCACAGGTGGCATCCTATCACAGTTCCACGCTGGAATTCACTGAGCTCCTGAGAGCGACCCATTCTTTCACAAATGTTTGTAAAAACAGTCTGCATGCCTAGGTGCTTGAATTTATACACCTGTGGCCATGGAAGTGATTGGAACACCTGATTCCAATAATTTGGATGGGTGAGCAAATACTTTTGGCAATATAGTGTATGTTTCCTCAGTACAAATATCAACAGTTCAACTACAGCAAATAATAAGCAGACCTCATTGGCGGAAGCATGTCTGTCTGTTCCTAACATCACCATAAGGTATTGCTTTAGCAGTAGGTTTTGCTGTGTTTTGATGTCTGGAAAGTTTCTAATACATGCAGTGGTATTTTATACAGAATGAGGAATGCTTCCAGGTCTCTGTCACAAAAAGGTTTTATAGGCCATAAACAAAGTCCTTGGCAACTTAATCTCCCACTCCAGTACAAAAAGGTCTGTAATGTAGGCATCTTGTCTTAGCGAGCCCCGATTAGTTCATTTGATAAATATCTCAGGAAGCAAATTTCTATATATATTAGGAAAATCAAAGAGGAAGAAGCTAAAAAAAAAATAAAAAATCACTTGATTCAAAAGTTCAGAAGAGAATCTCTGAGACCAGTCCATGAAGGTGAAAAGGTACATCATCGTACCTTCATCAAATAAAAAACACAAAAAAAAAACATCAGCTATAGCAGCTTAGGAGAATGATCTGTTTATATTTCTACTAAGATTATTATTTAGAAATTGTTTGAATGTCTGTCAAAATGGTCCGTGACAGCGAGGAGGCCTCCTGTAGGTGCTTGGACAAAGTGATGCTCCAGCTTATTCACCAGGAGAGACCTTGATTGTAGAAGACGGTTTTTAAGGAGGTTTGTTAATAAGTTAGAGCCAAGTGAGTTTCCATTCAAAGAATGTCATTGTTTTGATGTCTTTTCCCATAATCCACCGCTCTGTCTCGCTCCTGAATGTCGCGATCGTCGTCATCTGGAAAAGAACAAAAAGTCCAACATTAGAGGTTATGTAGCAGATTAATTATGACTTATGGCAGATATTTCTATTGTTGGACAGACCTTTAAATGTAAAAGACAGAAGGAAAGAGATAAACAAAAGGATGCAAGGAGAAAAACAGGATACAATGAAGGGAGGAACACAAAGACAATGAGATGGAAATAAAGTCCTAAAATATTTGTATTTTTTTTTTTTTACCCAAAAATATTTTCTTATGCAGACCTGAAAAAACTAGAATCTGATTCCAGACTTTTTTCAGAGTTAAAAACCGACTGTAAAAGTCTCCAACGTTCAGGAAACGGATTATATTTTTGCATTAAGCTCCTAAAACCAAAAGAGGAAGTACCTCTTTTTTAATCAAATGTATAATTTAACCACACACAAAAACCCTTTCATTTATTCAGCGGAACAACAACACATATGACCACCCTCACCAAAAGAAAAGCACATGTTGACATAGCATCTTAATGTATTTTCATCTTTTTTTTTTTTTTCATTTTGACTAGATTATACTCTTGGACATTTTGGCAGCCTCATAAATCAGTGGTAAGAGCAAGGGCGTAGGAATATGTTTATAATTGGGGGGGACACATGTCGGAAATCTGAGATTCGTAAATATTCAACAGAAACATATCTTAAGTACGCTACTTAAAAAAAAGGCTATTTAATCTTTTACTTTATTCCTTTATAAATGTGTTTGCAAAAATAATGCATTTAAAATTTACATAATGCATTTGTTCATAAGATGTGAGCATATCACCAAACAAAATGACTGGAGTCTTTTATTAAGCAAAGGGAGATGTCTTTCAAGGGCTTCAGCCCTTGGCATATTTAGTGTCCGCATACGCATTAGAAAATCAAATATTTCAGTTTGATTAAAAACAATTCAGTAGGCCACAGAAGTGCAAAGTTTGATATGTTTTATTTTTTCAAACTTGCAATAATGGTCAAAAATGAATTTATATAGGTTGACTGACAGAGGGAGCTGACGGTGTGTTGAAGAATTACGGACAGGGCGCTTTGAAGCATCTGGTTAAAAAACGTATTCTAAACCTTTGGTAGAAATCCATCTATCCTTCCATTTTCTGTACACCCTGTCCCTTAGTGGGGTCGGGAGGTGCTGGTGCGGGGTACACTCTAGACAGGTCGCCAGTCTGTCCAGACCTTTGGTAGAAATGGCGCCTTTAATTCCAGTTTGCAGTAGAGAACAGAGAAAACTACAGAGTTGTCAATGTTGTGTTAATCTGTTTATAGTCTAAAAAGAGGAGCCAGCAGTTTATTTGAGGAAATAAAGGTGCAGAAGTTAATTAGTTGGTTAATTAGTGGTTGCACAACCAATGCGACCGCCGCTGCTAAGAATAAAAATTAATTCTCCCTGTGGTTTTAACTAACGATCAGGAGCACGGCAGGTATAACATCTGTCCATTTCGAGGAATCAAAACCACGGAAAAAATAATAAATCCTCGTAAAACTCACGCCCAGACCGGGCTAATTTCAACACAAGTTGTGTTAGGTGACTGTTACTCACACTGACGTTTCTCTTTTTAAAAAAATCTGAGTAAGTCCTACTGCTGTTTCAGCCTTTTAGTTGGTGGTGGCATTGTACTTAAATGAGATATATATAAAAAAAAAAAAAAAAAAAACATTTTGGCTAGCGTGGCAAACGTCTAGAGAAAGTAAGCAGTTAAATATTGGATGAGTGATCAGCCCAAGACTACAGAAGAGGATAGGGCCATTGAAAAAAAAAAAAGTTAAGTGATTTTTAAATTTTATTTCAGTTTAATATGGGAAAAAAGTCAGAATTCTTTTTTTCTCAGAATTCTGACTTTTTTTTCTCAGAATTAAGACTTTTTTTCTCAGAATTCTGACTTTAATCCCAGAATTCGGACTTTTTTTCTCAGAATTTTGGATCTTAATGTAGATGGGCACCATGAAGGCAGAGATGTGGGAGCACTCAGCTTCACTGACAAAGATGTGAGTTTGTTTGAGAGAGCCAGTGACACATTGGTGGCAACTTTTTACGTGCCCGAGGGGTCCCCTCATTAATGGAGGAGCAGAAGGTCATTAAAACAAGAGAGCTAGTCTCTAAAACAGACATGGCTATGGCTTGATGTTAACATTTTGTTATATTACATTTGTGTTGTGTTTTCCAAATAGTATAGAAAATTAATGGTGGGTTTATAATGTTTACCTTTTATGAGCAGGACAGTAAGCAGAGAAGTGTAGCATTACCTCCAACTAGTTAAACTCATAATTATGAAGTGATTCAACAAATTCCTCAAGTAAAAAAGTGCAACTTTTATTTTTTTTTACCAGATTTGTTGATTAATTTCAAAATTATGTATTCCTTCCAAATTTCCAAATCTGAAGAATTTTTTAAACCAATATCTACATTATTTAACATTTAGTTTGTTTTATCAGTACATCCTGTTATATTTCTTTAAAAGTATATTTTACATTTTCTTGCACAGCAAGCTCAGCAGATTTGAAATTGTGTGCTTGTGTAAACACAAGTAGTCAATCTTTACTCTAAACATATATTCTGGTTATTTTTTAGTTAGACCTTCTTGTTTTTATATATCTGTATAGTACCCCCCCCCAAAAAAACACTGTAAATTGATTAGAAATATTAATCATCTGTCAGATTTATGAGAAAAAATGTCAGAAGAAAAAAGTCAGAATTCTGACTTTTTTACCCATGTTAAACAAAAAAAAAAAGTAAAAATCAGTTAACCTTTTTTTTTTCAGTGGCCCTAATCCTCTTCCGTACAAGACCAAGATGACTAAACCAAAAAGATTCAGTTTCTATATATGAAAGTGAACTGACAAGACGTTATAAATTGGCAATATTCATAGCAGCATTCCCGACAGACCATTTCACCTCATTCACAAGTTTCTGAATTCTGTGTCGCCGTTTCCCTCCCTTCAAACACACAGCAGTTCAGAGAGGGGAGGGGGAGTACAGTGACGTAACGCTATGCTGCGCCTTCAAAATAAAAGCACGCTAGTTAAAAAAAATGTCAAAATAATATGTTGCGGTACAATTTTTTGGGGGGGACATATCCACCTGGCTTTTATATTGGGGGGGACATGTCCCCCCCGTCCCCCCCGCTTCCTACGCCGCTGGGTAAGAGCAACAAACACAGAGACATACATTTCAAGGAGAACACAGACACATTCAGGAGCACAGTCAGCTAAATATATCTACTGGTTTGGATGTAGGTCAGATGTTTGGTGGACACAGACAGGTGGTTTAGCTAAAACGAAGCACAGGCACAAAGGAAAATACGAGATGGAAACTCTCACAGAACCGCAAGTTCCATGGTCAAATCTTCAATATAAATGAAAAAAAAATAAAAATGTTTTTTTTTTTTTTTTTTGAGAAGTTGAATTTTTGCTTTGTGCAGATGACCAGACTCAGGGCACTGTGAGCTACTCTGAAAAAATACGGTGGGGCTGCAGCAGAATGTGGGGTGGAGGGAGGACACAAGGGAGGAAGGATGGATGCACACTGGACACTCAGTCCAAGACCCACACCTGGCTCACCTTGGACGTCTTCCTCCCCACCATCACCATCCTCTTCCTCATTGTAGGCCAGCTCGGCCTGCTTATCAGCCTCATACTCACCGACGTTCCCGTCGTCCCCATTGTAGTCCGCCAGCTTAGAGCCGTGCTGCGGATCTACTGGGGACTCGTTCTCATCAAAGAACCGGCCTGCAGGAGGCAGAGAAGGGCCTCATCAGGAAAGAAGGGAAGCAGAGGCAGTCGTGGGAAAAGGAAAAAGGTATGGGAGGGGGAAAAAAAAAGGAAAACCACTTGGAGTTTGCATGAGGGATGAGTGATGGCATACAGAGGATGAGGTTAATACGTGAAGAAAGGCTTTTTAGTTCAGGATTTTCTAAGGAGGAAAACTATTTATAGACTCAAGGAGAGGAAAAAAGTGATAAAAAAAATTAAATTATCTTGAAACTGAAAGGTAAAATGTGAAGAACTGAGAAAAACATTTGTGCAGTCCTCATAATCATACCCAGCAATATAGGTAGTTACTCTAACACATTATGTGTTGTGCCAGCATATCGATTCATTTAGGAAATTGAACAGCAACCAATAATGTAATACCTGTCAATAACATAAGGATGGCAGTGCTTTTTCAATAAAAAAAGCCAATAGATTTTTTCGGCTAGCCCTGTAATAATATTCTGCCAAAACTGTAATATGATGTCGTATAATTAGCAGGTGTTTAAATTGTCCCAGTCAAAGTATAGACCTCATCTGTCTGAGGCTGTCCATTCAAATCTAGCTGAAGTTAGTTATCATTTTTTTGCCAAAAAAATAAACAAAAAGTCTAAAAATCTTAGCCTCTACATGGGAATTTGTTGGAAGTAAAAAAAAAAAAAAAAAAAAACAAACAAACAAAAAAAAAAACATAGAAAACCTGCAGCTGAAATTGCAATTGGGAAAAAATAAAAGTTATCCAAAGTATTGTTGAATCATATCCTGATGTAGAAATGTAATTGCAAACCCATATACCATTTCACTTCTACTTCCCAATTATAGCCTCCTTTATTTTGGTTTATATATATTTATAAAATCCCTAAAAGAAATATATTTAAATTTATATTCCCAACTGGAAAAAAAATGATAAGGATTTCAGGCCTTGAGAGTTTTTTTGCAGCCAGTTCTGAAACATCTCTTAAACAGCCCAAGATTTAGTATCTAAACTTAAGAAAATACGTAACAAGGTCTAAATCATTAGGACTGTCCGACACATCAGAATGCTACCTTAGATATGACCCAGACCTCTTTGGATTTCCTTTAACTAACTAAAAAACGATGGCTCTCTGGCAGAGACACAAAGGAGATAAAGGAGCAGACAATTTACAAGGAGGAGGAGAGATCAAAGGTAGCAGAGCGAAGCAGACGGCAGGCACCAAGCAGAAAATCTGGCAGTAGTGTGTTCCTCCTCTCCTCTAATTTTTGCCATTCTCAACTCCTGATTGTACTAAAACTCAAGTGCATACAATGACACTTTTATATCAGAGCAAGTGACAAAAAAAAAAAAGACAAAAAAAAAAAATCACACGTGACACCATTGAAGATTGGATCGTTCTCTGGGCATTAAAGAAATGCAGAGTCAAAACAAAGGTGTGAAAGGAAAGGCTGGCTTTTTTAACAAGATGTACCCTTTAGTTCAACACACCTTGACCATGGACATTTCGAATCAAGGAAATATGAAACCTACTTTGACGGTGGTGCAGCTGCTCTGCAGGGACTTGGTCTTTGGCACGTTGCAGCTGGACGGGCTTTGCTACCTGGGCGTTGTCGTGAGGAAGAGGAATCCTCTTAAAACGTTTGTCATCAACTTGATCGGGAAAAAAAAATAACAAAAACTTCATAAGTTATCATCAAAATTACCTTTCAAGCTTTTATTTTCTGTGTTTCACAAAGACACTTTTTCAAAGATTGCACCTTGATTTTGTCTTTGCTGTTCTCCTAGCTCGTCCGCCTTGACCCCTGCTTTATTATCTTCTTCAAATACTTCTGGCTTGTCTCCCTGTTTGATAACAAGTGGGGGTGCGAGTCCCGCTGCTCGACCCTCCAGCTGGTCCTGTTGGAGCCTGGGCTGGTCCAGCAACAGGCCTTGGCCTCCGCGACCGTCGGCTGCTTCCGGTTCAGGATTAACCCCAGCTGCTGCTCCAACTTCAGGTGCATCATTGTGCTTCTGAGTGATGGCAGGCTTCTTCAGGCCTTTGGATAAATGCTAAAGTCAGTGCTTTCTTTGAATTATCCATTTATCAAAACTGAACATGATATTACAGTTCATGCAATGAGAAAAGTAAAGCTTAACTAAAACAATAGTGTTAACAACTGTTTACCCACATTGTGTATTTGCTAAACTTCTAATGAGTAGGTCCAAAATCATGGTATTGTCATAATATAACATAACAGGATGTTTGGTTTATCTAACAATAAATAAATCTTAATATACAGATTCAATGCTTACCAAATTGCATTTCGTCAATTTTTCCCACCTCGCTGTCTTCAATTCCAGGCATGCCAGCATCACTGCCAGGTTTGCCCATTTCTTCTGCCAGAAGGCACAAGAGACGGGACGCAGCAAGGATACAAACGGGGATTTAAATAATTTTAAGAGATCAAAAGATTAGTATGGAAATGATCTGGACGCTCAGTCTACCTTTAATATCCAACTGCCTGTCATGTCGATGAGGGGCCACTGTGTGGCGCTCTCCAGCCATATTCACATCAGCTGCTTCACCTACGTTCTTTCCTGCTCCTACATTGTTCTGGTCACCAATCACAAACAGAGAGGAAAAAAAATTAGCTTAAAGGAAATACAAAAGGTCACCAAGTAGAAAGTTAAAGCTGAAATGGATCCAAGAGGAAACTGAACATTCAAATGAATCTAAATATAGCATTAGCAGTAAAATGAAAAATAGAGTTATAAATGAATAGAATTATATGATAAACTATCAAAAATGTGTAGCGTGAAAGGTTGCATTGGAAAATCCTGGCTTTTTTTTTTTATGCCAAACACAGACTTCAATTTTCTGATTTCTCAAAACTTGATTAACAAGACGAATTAAAACGAACCAGTCCCAGCCTTGCCACCTCTTTCTCCAGAGCCTTATTTGTTTCCTCATACTCTCTTTTGAGTTGTGCAATCTGACGGCCACACTGTAAACTGTAAAACACAAAAAAATTTCAATGCGTCATTCTCACCATCTAGGATTATTTTAGCGTGTTATGAGGTAATAAAGTTGTTCGGTGGGATTTCAGCACAAAGGAGACAGTAACACAGAAAGGCTTTTGCTCAAAAAGTGGAAATATGTTTCTATTCTTTTTTTTTTGTTTATATAAGTTTGCTTTAAAAATGCAGATAATAAGAACAGAGTTAAATACCTCTCATATTCCAATTTTCTCTCCAAATTAGTGCTATTTTTCCTCACTTCTCTCAGCTGCTCTTCTTGCTTCATGAACTCTTGCTTCAGCTCCATCAGTTGCTCTGTTTGCAGCAACACCACCATGCAAACACAAAGCAAGTTGGCAAAAAAGTGTAAAAATGTAAAATAACTAAGGCATATAGATGTAATAAACACACCAGAGATCATTTTTGGGGCGCCCTCTGGCTTGTACTTACCTCTAAGTCTCTGCACCTCACTGTTTTGGGCTGTGACGTCATTTTGTAACTTCATCTGTGGCAAAAGGTAAATCCAGAAGTTATGTGAACTGAGGAGGAGTTTAAAGAAGTGTTCGACATTATGTTAAAGTAAAAGTTCAAATACCAGGAGGGTTTACTGCTCATCTGGTAATACTACTCACTCAAGGAAAATCAAGAGGAACAGGCTAGACCTGATCGCTCGAAACAGTTCAAGCCACTCATGGTTCTTTGAGGTGCATCAGCTTCTGATAAAAGTTTCTCTGTAACTTTGTCTTTTGCCCTCTTTTGAAAAACTCAATGCAATTTTCAAACATACTGCCATGCATTGCGAGGCATGTGATAAAGGATTTGATTAAAACAATAAAACAAACTGAAAGATAACTTTCCTCTGTTAACTTGGTAAATATGGGAGTTAGTTATTATAATAAAGGTTTCATACTGTATGCACCTCTGGGAAAACATAGGTGGGATGTTTGCACAGGGAGAGAAGTGGAACAAACCAGCTTCCATCCTCATTACAGAAGCACTATTGTTTTACCGGGAGCTCAGCCTCCTCCGTTTATCTGCGTTTTTTTACTACTTATAATATGACTTGATCCATATTTTCTTAAACATAAATTCCTTACAGTATTATATGAGCTTCCTGAATTAATTCCCATAATAAGTTTCAGGAGATAATGTGTAGTTTGCTTTGAAGAGACAGCTCATAGAATAGAAGGATTGCCAAAAGAAGAAGTAGATTTTCTGTTTTTAAGGCTGCAACTAACTATTATTATGCTAATCGATTAATCTGTCGATGATTTTGTTAATTAATAATCAGATAGCAAAAGGTTCCTTAAAGAAGATTTTTTTTTTTTTTATAGAATTAGAACAGGTGAAACTACAACTTTTCCACTTGTGGTGTTCTGGATAGAGCATATTGAGAGAAAAGAAAAAGTTTTTTTTTTTATCTTAAATGTACAATTTTTGTATAATTACTGCTCCAAGTGGGTTACTCTGTTAATGATGAATCGCTAACTTATTTTAATAATCGGTTAATCACGAGTTTGCATAGCAGATTCTTCAAGGAAGCTGGGAGGATTTTGTATTTGCTGTAGTTAGAGATAACGTATCAGCAAATATTGACTCTCGTCTGAAAGGTTTCCCCACCTAAGCTAACTTTTTCTGATGTCTTCAGTGGTTCGTATTCACCGACTAACGAATACTACAAAATCTTTTGGTAAAGCAGTTCCTTAACGTGTGCAACTGGTGGAAAACTGTTACCCTGAGCAGGTTATGATCAGATAAGCCTGTCTGATTCGATCATCAAAACAACATACCATTCATGACCAGACCAACTATATGACTTTCTGATAAAAAAAAAAAAAAAAAAAAAAAAAAACAGTCAAGCTGGTTTACAGTTGAAAGATAACTTTTATTCATCTATAATATGAAAGTTTCAGACCTTTGAAATGTGGAAGATGTGTGGCAGAACAACTATAGCAGGGGTGGCAAACTGGTTCCAGAAAGAGCCGTGTGGCTGCAGGTTTTCTTTCCAACCAAGCAATGGCACACCAGACTCCATTCATCTCATCAAGTGAGTCCAATCTGAACATGATGACTTGATGAGATGAATGGAGTCTGGTGTGCCATTGCTTGGTTGGAAAGAAAACCTGCAGCCACACGGCTCTTTCTGGAACCAGTTTGCCACCCCTGAACTATAGATTATTTATACTCCCTTAAACTCATACAAAGACACTCCCTGAGATACTTGAACAACTGTACTGCTTGAGGAGCCAGGAGCGTTTATGCAGAGTGGTGATTATCTAGAAAAACATTGGGTGGAGTAGATCTCAGGAAAGAACGGTTAGGGCTGAGCAACAGCGAGAATAAATGAATGGGATCTTAATAAAGGGAAAGTCTGCACGGACTTTTCAAGTGACATGAGGTTATTACATGTCTACAAATTGGTGTCATGGATTTTACAGAAAGGGGGGACCTGGGAGGCACCAGGAGATAGAAACCAGGACAGATTTAACATGCCTTTCAGCTTTGAAACTTATCCTTTAATACAGAGGTCTTCAACAGGGGGTCCACGACCCCTTGGGGATCCACGGAGGTAATGCAAGGGGGTCATGAAAGTTTTGGTTGATTAGACTTTTCTTTTCATATTCACCCTGAATTTTTTTCACTAATTGAAATGTCTTGAATTCAACAGACTATAGTAAACAGATAAGTGGAGGCAGAAGATGTCTTTCAGTCATCAATGCACACATTCAGCATAGTATTTCAAGCTGGGCACCGTTTCATTCACAACACCTGTCCCATCAACCAGGAATCAGAAATACTTTAATAATCCCAGAGAGGAATTACTTTCGTTACATGACTCCATCTGTAATAGAGTCACTATTGGACCAGTTTGATAGAACACAATTTCATACTATATATATATAAAATTATGGGGTCCCCGCTCCATTTCACCATCAGTTTGGGGTCCTTGGCCTGGAAAACATTGAAGACCCCTGATTTAATATAATCATCCTTAAAGAGTATCTCTGTGATCAGGGAGGTCAAAGTGAGAGCTATAGTTATATTTTCCTTGTAATATTATATTTTCAAACAAAAACTATTTTGTTTGACGATATAAACATTAGCAGCGTTTTGTTGTGAGTGCTGCCCAACACATTTCCATAAAGCCCACATATTTTCCTCTGCTTGTTGTTCTGTGGTTTTTTTCTGGAATAGATTTGCCACAGGTTGCATCTCTGCTAAAGGGAGTTTATCCATGAATGTTTCTGCTTTACCTTCTCATCAGAGCACTTTTTGAAGGCTCCCTCTCTGGCCTGCAGCTTGTTCTCCAGCACGCTGTAGTCTCCATCCTTCTGATCGATCTGTTTCTTGTGCGTGTCCACCTGCACCATCAGCTCCGAGTTGCGCTTCTCCAGGCGGCTTCGCGCCGCGTCCGAGCGCTTCACCTGCGTCTGGATCTCCAGTAGATCATCCAGCAGGCGGCCGTGCTTGTTGGACACAGTCCAGTAGTTAAACGCCAGCACGCCGATGACGATCATCAAAAAGATGAGGATAAAGGACGGCATGCGGCCTCCTCGTCGGTTTGCACCAAACCCAATCATTTCCAACACAAACGCTCTTCAAAATAAAAAAGCCTAACGTGACAACAGATCGCTACCGCAGCTCTGATTGCGTTACCCCGATGTAAAACACAAGCGTGTACGTGACATGCCGCCGGGGAAAAACAAACGCCACACTCACACACACGGTCAGAAATGAAGGCTTTTCATATATTTACTCTCCATCCCCTTCCGCACACTCGGCATCTTCTGGTTGAACTACGCCCGCGGGGGACGTGGCCTGTTAGACAGCAGATGGGACTCGACGTGGACAGCAAAGAGGCGCCGTGGCAGTGGGCTGCCAGCATACCGCGCGCGCCACACTTCCTCCTGCTAACTGTCTGCTTCAGTTCGAGCCGCCTTCATCGTTTTGCTGCAAGTGATTAACGTCTGGACCCTCTCTGATCCCCCCACCAAAGGTTTCTGACCTGACGTTGATGTTAGCTCCTAACGTCCAGCTAACGTCCAGACACACTAGCTAGTGTTTCACTCACATCACTTAAACGTTAGCCGGTGTCAGACAAACAACAAACTAAAAATATTCTTCTTTTTTAAGGCTAAAGCGACTCCATTGCATGACAGCTAAATATAACGCGATAATCGATACACTAAGAGTGCCAGCTTTAGGTCTATGTTCCTTGACTATATAGCAGTCGTCCTCTGCACGAACAAAGTTAGCCAAAGATACTAAGCATTTCCGCTTTACTTTTCAAAATTAAAGTCCTGATTTTCTTTTATTTTTTTTGTTCTTTTGACAAAAAAAACATAAAAAAATAAGCATGTACATAGGTTTATTTTTTTATTTAAAATATTAGTTTTGCCTAGTATATACAAATTCAGGTACGTTGGTGATATTTTGAGAAAGAATTAACCCAAATCCGGCAGAAAACTTTAATCCCAAAACCGGAAGTACATGGTAAAATATGTCTGTCTTGATAAATAATATATACACGCTTAAACGCACAAAAGCGTGATTCCAAAAGTTAGTGGAGAAGGCTGCGTGATGAAAGTGAAAAATTTCCCTAGCATAATTTAAGCCCCTTAAAGGAGCATTTACTAAACAAAATAACTTCCTCAAATCTCTTTAAGGGCACTTAATACCTCCTAATTCCATTTCTATCCTGCTGTTAGAAAATGTCACAAAGCACCTATTTTCTATGATCTGGTTAATTATGTTTTGCATATCAAATGGAGCACCTTCAGGGAGGAATTAGAATAAGATGAGTATATACACAACGCTCTACTTTTTGTTAGGATGAAGACACATTACAATACTTATTTGACATGCAAGTATATATATATATATATATATATATATATATATACTTGCATGTCAAATAATATATATATATATATATATATATATATATATATATATATATATATATATATATATATATATATATATATATATATATATATATATATATATATATATATATATATATATATATATATATTATTTGACATGCAAGTATATATATATATATATATATATATATATATATATATATATATATATATATATATATATATATATATATATATATATATATATATATATATTTAGCTCCTAACGAACCCCATATTTACACTCTCTTTACACATTCGGGGAGTGACTGCCTAGTGTTTAGGAAATTGCGAGGTCCTGAGTTCAAGCCCCACTCCCACAGACTCCCACTCTGGGTCCCTGAGCAATTGCTGCACAATAGCTGCCCATTGCTGAGGATGGGTTAAATCCAGAGAGTTCAGTTTGTTGCTTTGTACTTGTGACAGTGTAATGATAATAAAAAGCTAAAAAATACATACTTTGTTCTTCTCCTTCCCCTGCACCTTTCTTTTCAGTGGTGATTGACTTGCTTTGTCTCCTTACACTAACTTTCCCAAAATGACACGGTGAATTGGTGGCCAGCAGCACTTCAAATCATGGCCATTTATGTTTTTCTATAGCTCTGTTGTTATCTAAGTAAAAACATACATTTCCTACTTCTATAATGTACCTATTTGATTCACTATGTTGCTTAGCATGGTAAAAGTGGTAAATGGCCTGTACTTATGTAGTGCTTTTTCAAGTCAGGAGATTTGACCAAAGGGCTTCACAGTACACTCAGTCATTCACCCATTCATACACACACTGATGGTAGCAAGCTCCATTGTAGCCACAGCTGCCTGGGTGCTCACTGACAGAAGCGAAGCTGCGGTACACTGGCACCACCGAGCCCTCTGACCACTGAAGTGTCTTGCCCAAGGACACGACCCTGAAAGCCAGAGCGAATTAGCAAATTACTGCTGTCAAAATAAACACTACTTCTTTTGTTTTTTCTTTTCATATTTCTTGGTATTTGAAATACTAATCAGTACTGCATTGAATTCTTTACATTGACTTACATTCGTTTTAGTTACTGATTGTGAAAGTCCAGGTTAGTCAAGCCTAACCTTGATTTTCACCCTTACTATTACCAGTATATATCTATCTCTAACCTGAAACTTAAGTTGGTTTATAAAATAGCACTGAAAATGATAATAATAATAATAATAATAATAATAATAATGAACCCAAAGATACTAGATAATATTCCTGAACATCAGAAATTATCCCATTAGGGCCAGCCTTTGTTAATCCTCAAATGGTTAAAATATATTTACTAAAATTGGTTCTAAATAGGTAACTTGAACAAGTACTCAAACACTCCAGTGTGAAAACTTAAATTTACTTACCCACTTATTCTCATTTGGGGTTAATGCTGCCACCATCTCTGAAAGTCAGCTTGTAAGAGCAAATGCAGGTGTTGAGTACCAGTTTCTCAGGTATTAACCTTGCTATCTCAACACGGTGTTGCATTGTAGCTCCTAAGTTTTCTAGCAGTTATTTTATTAATGTGGTATCATTTTTAATATAATTGCTATAACTTATATCATAAAAAATGTTAAAAACCATAGAATTAAACACTGAAAAAACCCCCTGAAACATTGCTAGAATGTATATTAAATGTCAGTGGATATAGATTACACAATCAGCTGCAAATTAAGACAGGGAGAAAGCAAAAAGATTTATTTTCACCAAAAACCAGAAAAAACAAACAAACAAAAAAAAAAACTCTCGGCCGAAACTAAAAATGCATATTTTATTTGAACACTGATAAGAATTGTAACACAATGAGGTAAGTTAAATAATCCACATTTGTGATGTTTCCGAACCACAAAATATTCACCACCTTATCAAGAAACATTTCCACAAGTCAGCAAACAATTCCCAGCAGTGACCATCCCATCAGTTTAGTTCACAGTTTAATACAAGCAATATTTATCTTTGTTTCTCATGAGAACAAGAGGAATACAGATAGCAAAAAATTCTCAGCATCTCCATCACAGATCCAGGCAGGGGTTATTAGTTTGTTTTTATAAAGGAGATGAAATTCAGTAAAAAAAAAGGGTTCCCCTGATGGAGAAGAAACATTCTTGTGTTTGTTTCGGATGAGAAAGAAGCCACTAGACACTGGCAGGCTCAACAGAGTTTGCTACCATTTTTGCTGATGACTTGGCAAGGTCTCACAGGGCACTACTAGCAGTATGGGAGCATTTCATATGCTTTGTAATGCAGCCACACTGAGCAAAACAATGATCCCATGATGTCTGGAGAGGTATTAATGACTCTACAGACATCCTTTGCTCAAAGCATCAACATCCGCACACCAGAACGCCCCCAGAGTCTTTACTCAAGTGGTCAGAGAATAGTCTCTCTGCACTCAATGCTTTGTTCAGAGGGGGGGGAGCCCTGTGGGTCGCTTGTGGAGCTGGTTTTCTGTGGGTGAGGTTTCGATCGGCACATAGAGGGAGATGGAGAGGAGCTCAAAGCACCGCAGCTTTGCAGATGGATATCCTCATGGTCCCGTTTTCTGGGACTGCTGATGATACACTGGGTCATTACCTAGCCACATGAAAACAAGAAAAAGGAGAAGTTAATAAGGTGTTTTGGTTTGGCTCCTCAACTGCCTAAATGAAGAAAATGTATTTTGAAACTTTGAAAGTTGAGCAAAAAAGCAAAAAATCTGTTAAGGCAGTTATTACAAAATTTAACTTAAATTGAAAGCAACTCCCACAATAAAACAAAACAAAGAAAACGCCAAGAAGAATCACTTAGTAACTATAATCTGTCTTCTTGTTAGTCATTTCAATGCACCATGCATTTAATCAAAGCAAAGGTTTCATCGTCTGGCAGCTTTGATTATCATAATGCTTGGCAGTAGATTTTGATGGTCTCTCTTAGATAAGAGTGCATAAGGATTTAATTCAAGTTGGTCATTTTATTTATTAAGCTTTAATATAATAGATCACGTACCATGGATTTAATTATCGATTATTGATGGTTCCAAACATTGAGTGTCAAATACAAGATTACCTGATTGAAAATAATAGATGACTTGAAAGCAGAAATGTCAGTTAGAATAAAACTACCTGCAGCACAGGGATATGCAGTTTTTAAACTATTGCCTGTTAAAAAAAGGCACTGAGGTCCAGTCCCCTAATAGCACTTTCCTCTGTGATTATTGCAGTTATTCTGGATGCTTTGGTTATATCTGGGTACACTTGCTTCCACTTACAAATAAAAAAAAACTAGAGGCTATGTAAATAGGTCTTTATAAGAATTGATTTCAGAATTGATTTTATCCTTTGTCCATTTGGCTGCTTGACACTATATGATCCTCAATAAGCAGGTATAAGCAATGGATGAATAGATATATTTCTCTTATTTGTAAAATATTTGTTAAGCCTTTCGTACACTACAACCCCCACTGAATTTTATGCATTTGTGTGTTTATTTATGAATTACGAATGAATGAACGAACTCTAATCCTTTATGTAGTCAGGTAGGGTGATCAGGTTAACCTAGTGCATCATTTGAACTTGTATTCTCCGTTCCACTAGCAAACATTTTCCATCATGGTCTTCAATAGGGACCATCAAGACATCCACTGATTGTGCGTTAAGAACCTGCCCTGCCACCTACCAGCTTTAGAAAATCCCTAAGTCAATACAACACCTTTTGCCCCAAGGCTTGAGTCTTATCCACTCTAAGAGCTAAATATCAGAATCATATGACCATAAAGACCAAGGATGGTTTCCTGACACTGAGACAGGAACGAGTTGGGCAAAGAGTAGGGTGATTTATTCTTTAATTGTCGCTATTCCTTGTAGAAAGATAGCAAAACATTTTAAGTTCATATTACTTATCCACTTTCCCTTTGGATCAAAATCCAAAATGCTTCTAACACCTTCTTACAGAGGTCTATGAATAAATCTTTAAATCTTATCATATTTCCACAGCTGGTTTCAGCGGTCATTTCATAGTCATGCTTGATTGGTTTGATCAGGGTCCAGTTTGAAAGCTTATTTAGTTTGTTTGGTGTTTCCATTTGATTTCACCTATTTTTTTTTTTATTAACTAATAGAATGTAGATGCGAGGGAAATTCATAATAATTAGAGTCAAATTTCTTGTTAAGTGTTGTAGGTTTATGAAACCTTAGAAGCAGAGAGAAATCTCTTCAGTTTTTATTTTAGTGTATTTTACATACTTCCCTGAAAAGAAAAGTCCTTTACTCATATACATTTATGAGTTTCATTTGATAATATTAATATAATCTATTGTAGCTTTAAATGTGCTTTCAGCCAAAGCTAGTTACCTGATCTATGACATTGGCACTGAAGATAGCCTCTTCCATGTGTTTCTCGTCCGACTTGATCACGCATTTGATGCTGTTGACAACCTGCTGGACGTCTGGAGGTAGACTACTGCTGCTGGAGTGCTCCAGGAATTTGGCCACTAATATTTTTGTGTCTTTGTACATCTTTAGGTCAGCCAATGAGTGTGGACGCTCATTGGAGGGGTGCATGTGAAGAAGGCTGGGTTTAAGGTTGATGTCAACTTTCCTGGTGTCCTTCTGCTGCTGGTTTGTAACAGCTATTTGACCGGGCTTTGCTCTGATTATTTCTGCTGAAACATCTCTTGGCTCTGAAGAGGACACAGTGCAAAACTCTTAAATCACAAAAAACTACAGAAACTAAGGTTAAACATAATAGTCATAGGACATTCATGAGTAAAGGGTACAAATATAGTTTATTCAATCTGAATAAAAATTTAGGAATAAACTAATAGATAAATGTTTAGACATCCTTACCCTGTTCCGGAGAAGTTCGAGCTGAACCTGTGGTAACCTGATTGCTCCCAGTGGTGCAGCCACAGTTTTGTCCTGCAGAGGGAGACAAATGCTTCACTAAAGACCAAGAAAAGGGAACCAACTGATCCAACATTTCTGATGATTTAATAATGCTCCCAAAGCTAATGAATTGAGTTATAAATATAAAAGATAAAGCCATTATCCAGAATTAAATGATCACTTTATTGATTTCTTATATAATATATTTTCTGCACTTACTTCCTGTTGAGGTGGAGCAGGAGATAGGGTCACTGGTGGAGCGGACAATGTGTGCCAGTTTGCGGTACCTCTTGGCTGCTCTGTGGGCCCTAGGCCTCTCTGAGGGTGACTGGCCACTCTGGGCTGAGGTAGAGGGGGGTTGTGATGAAGAGGATGGTGACCAAACACTAAAACACAGCCTGGGGCCTCGAGGCCTGATTGGAGGAGAGGGGGACAGAGATGGAGCCAAAGGACTGATGGCAGAAGTTCCACCAGAGGATGCCACTGAGGTGGGGGAACAAGGCTGCGGTGGTGGGGGGATAGTTACAGGTAAAGTGAGCTTCCTGCTCATCATTCTTGCTTTGATTAAGGAATGTGTTTGGGCTTTTGGCGGCTCCTCAGGTAAATGTTTGGCTGAGGCCAGCTCGTCACAAATGTGCATTGCATTCCTCAGTTCCTCAGAGGGATGTGTGTTCTCTGTAGAATCCTCTTGGTCCAGGTTACTGAAGTTTTCAGACGACCAATCCGGTGAACGTTCCAATGAGTCCTGGGTGTGTGAAGACTCGCTGTATCCTGTGTCACTGGGGCGCGCATCAGTGTTTGGCAAGCCACGATGACAACGGGAAGAAATGCGAGTGCAGAGTTCAAGGCTGGTGCAGCTTCCATTAGTGGGGGCAGTCTGCAGTGTGCCAAATGGAGACAAGTCCGAACCCTGAACCTCCAGGGAGCACAAGTCCTCTGAGGAACAGGTCTGGTCCTGGTCAGCCACCTCTGACACCATCAGCGAGGCACTGTCTACTGAGGCTGCAAATTCAAAAGGAGTACAAGTAAATACAAAATATGGCTTTCACATGATCTCTAAAGATCCCTAACAACTTTTGCAGTTGATGTTCTTTACTACCAATTTTATGGAAGATTGTTGAAAAAAGGAAATATTCCAGAAATACAGTCAATTCATTAATATACCAATGCTAGCATATAAACTTATTAAAAACATTGATTTTATCACTATTTCAGTGTATATGTACATAAATTAAAGTTAATCAATCATTCTAATTTACCTCAGATAATAACATTACATATTTATTGGAAAAAAACAACATGTTTGATTTCATAATTTATATATTCTTTTAAAAAGTGCTTTGGCATACACATAAGGAGAGCAATACATAAAAAGGTTTAGATATATTAAACGGATGGAAATATGTAAATAAGTAATGCTAAAAAATATATTTTATTAATATCTAAAAATGAAAATATGTTGCATGTTTTTACAAAGATGTAATTTTTTTTGGAGAAAATGAAAAAAATAAAAGAATAATTAAAAAAAACATTTTAAAAAATCTGAGCAGTATTAATGACATTAAAAATAAAGAAGGAATCAAATAATATTATTGAAAGGAATGATCAAAGTTATTCAAAAACTGAAATGAATTCATTGAGGTATTTATGTAGTTGTATATCTTTGCAGTATTGGACCTGCAGAGCTTTTACCCTGTGTGCTGAATCCTGCTGTGGTGTTTCTGTCACACAGACTGGACCCAGTGGCCTGTTGCTCGATACTGGTGGTGACCTGTACAAACAAACATCGTTTGTTAAGGGAGCAGTTTTAATGCAAGCAGGGGAAACAATAGTTCTTAGGTTTATATGTATTGCATGAGCTATGCTGCACATAAACTACAATACTACTGACTTGTCTCTAGAGGGCTCTATTGACCCATCGCTTTAAAACAGACATTTCTCTTTTTAAAGAAAAGGTGCAGTAGTGCAGAAACAAAAATCATCTAAAAACAGCAACTTTATCAAAAAAGCCCTCTTACATTAGTATAGAAGCCAAATCAAAAAGTAGTGTTTGAGACGATCAAGGACTCATAATTATTGTTTTATTGCATAGGCTAGTTACATATCAGCATGGAGCCTGTGTTCAGTTAGTGGAGTTCGTTGGGGTGGTATTTTGATGTTTTATTGTCTTTGAATTAATTTGGTTTATTTGGGTCCGCTGTCTCTTTAAGAGACAGGGATTTTGCTAAGGTAGCAACGGTAGTTGTTTTCCGGGTCTGTACGGCAGAAGTTTTTAGGGAGATTGAAGCAACAATTCTGCATATTATCAAAGAACATCTGATGATGCAAAGCTGAGGCAGGAGCAGTTGCAAAATGCAGCAAAGAAATGGAGCACAAGGGTGAGCCATCAGAAGTATTTTGAGCTAGCTCGGTGGATGCATCAATGCAGATATGAAGACCTGTAGAGCTACTGGGGCCGGAAACCTGGACAGCATCTTGGCTACCAGTCTGGTCCATGCTAAAGCCAAGAAGGACAGCATTAAGTATTGACCACCTATGTGTTCCTCGACCCAGGCAGCAATGTCACTGTATGTACCGAAAGATTGATGGCCTCCCCGAAGGTCACAGGCAGAAAAAAAGTATTCTGCTGGGAACTATGGGAGGTGAACAGCTTATTCGCAGGATGATTGTTTGAAAATGTCTAGTGAGGACATCCAGTTCCTGGAGATGGTCTTGCTGTCTGCCACTAAAAAACTCAGCCATTCGAATGCTAAACAACAGAAAAGGGCCTGAACAGCAAGCTTTTAACAAAAGAAGAGGTTTATGAGGAATCTTCAGTTCCAGATTGACTATTCTGCATTTGTGGAAGTCTGGTTAGCAATGGGCCATGTAGTCAAGGTGCCAGAGAAGGACTTAAGCTGCAGTGACAGGAAGATTTGGTACTTACTTCACCACTGTGTGTACTATCTTAAGAAAAATAAAATCCAAGTTGTTTTTGACTGTAGGGCCTCATACCAAGGAACTGCATTGAACAACATACTGTTACAGGAGCCGTATCTAACTTGCACTCTGCTCAGTGTCACCAGGTTCAGACTTGCTGTCATAGTAGTCAGAGTGCCAGAAGAGGATGCTGTGCTCTTTACTATTTTAGAAAAGGACCTGTATCTCAATCTAGATAGGCTCCCTGTTGAGCAGGCCTTAGGAGTCTGGTGTTGTACGGAGAGCAATAGCTTCAAGTTCAAGATTGTCCGGAAAGTTAAACTACCCACAAACATCTGCTCAATCTGTAACCAGCTAGTATCATAGATCCAGTGGCCTTGAAGACAAAGATCCATCTCAAGCTGGGTTGGCATAATGACATCCCTGATCATCTTGCTCATCAGTGGAACAGCTGGATGGAGAACCTTATCCTGCTGGACGATCTTGAACTCTCTAGGTGTTTTAAGCCTGAGGGTTTTGGCAAAGCAACATTTAATCAGCTGCATTACTTAACGGATGCCAGCCAAGAAGGCTATGGAACTATGAGCCATATCCTGCAGAAGAACCATGACAACAAGCTAAATGTTGCTTTCATCATGGCAAAGGCCAGAGTAGTGCCGTTCAAGCCTCTCACCATCCCCCGCATGGAGCTGGCTGCCGCCCCCATGGCAGCACATATGGACAGAACTTTGAGAACAGAAATGGAGCTTCATCTTCAGTTCTCTGTGTTCTGTTCTGACAGCACCACAGTGCCCAAATACATAAAAATACAAAAAAAAACGTGCAACCCTCACCTGGCTGGCTGGGGTCTGTCCCACCACAGACTCGTAAGGAGGGGGGAGGTCAGTTGGATAAAGGGTTCCCGGGCTGTTTATTGGCACTCCATAGATGGCGCTGAAAGGGGAGTGGGGAAAGTCCAAATGCAGGCCTCTGCAAAGGAGGTAAAACCACAAACAAAAGCAATTGATAACATTTTCAAAGACAAAAAAAAGATAAGAGTTGATACTGAGTTAGTTACACAGTATAGAGGGTGAACTAGTTTAAAAAATGTGAAAACTGGTCAAAAACAGTAGAATATTTTCAAATATACAGGACTAAAGGGTGAAAGACATCATCTGATCAAAAACAGTCAAATCCAGACAATATTCACCATTGCCCCATTGTTCAGAGTGCACCACCACTGTTTATCTGATGCCAATTAAGATTAGGCAGCCAAGCAGGCCGTCATATTTTTTAATTACAACCTTATTCTCAGCTAAAGTGGCAGAGCATGAAATATAGCTTTAGCTTCCAGCAACCATCTGAGCCATTATGATGTCATGACATATCCGTGGCCTTCAGTGGGGACACCATAAATGCTTCCTCCGCCTTGTAGATATTTATGGCATAATTGACAAACAGATGTGGCTTCCAGCCAAATAGCCTCAGCCGGGGCAGTCTTGCCTGTAAGACCGAAAAAAATTGAGGGAGTTATGAGAAAAGGGAGGGGGGGATTCATCTAATCATCCAGAGCTGCTTAATAGAGGGGAAATGCTCCAGCTCTCCAGTGGTCAGAGTGACACTGTGATTGTCAGACTGAGATAATTGATATCTATTTATGAATACTGCTTAACATGTGGTCTCTATGGATTTAAATAATGCTCCAGACAGCATGACCAAATAGAATAAAATAGTCTACAAGACATAGAAATGGACATCAACTTAAAAACGTTAATTACTTCAAAATGTATAACACTAGAAACAAAAGCATTGTGGACTGAGTCATTCTTGTCATCAGAAAATGTCTCATGGCATATCAAAGCATTATCATTTCTCTACAGTTTTAACCCATTTAACTTTTATTTCAAGTCTTTGATTAATTTAAGATGTCTGTAAAATGATAATTATGCAACATTTCAGAAAATATATGCCTGCTTCCACTGCTATGACTTAAAAATCGACTAAATCATTTAAAAAGAACATTTCATAAGACTTGCTGCTTCACAATTAAAATTAACTGCATTATTTAAAAAAGGTTGGCCATAATGCATTGTATATCTCTTTCTATTGTCCGAACACTCTTAGCATTTGGAGGCTATCAGGGTTATTGTTGTTTTCTTGCCATATATCAGTGTAGCTCTATAACAATTCAAGGCCTCTTTTTGTTGCAGTTGCAGATTTATGATAAAACTGATGAAATATGTCTAGAATGTTGGGAGAACAGTTTATATTCCTTTATTGTAGAGGCTTGCTGTTATAAATTGGCGACACAGCAACAGAATAAAAGTGCAGTGTCTATTACAGGACAATGTATGCCAAAACATTTTTCAGTTCGATTTTTCTCTCTCGGTATTATAGACTCAGTATTATAGACAGTTTAAAGATCTACTGTCAATGTGTTTTAAGTCCTGAGATCAAGGTATCTATATTTATCAAAAGGAAATCATATATTTTAATTTGTCAGAAAAAAGCATTTTTTTACTTAATCTTTATATTATAGCTGATAAAAAATGAACTAAAACCTGCATCCATCGGTTGCATTATTGCAATTTAATGAATGAATATGTCATGTGTTGTTTGCTTTGTATATTAAAGCGATTCTCAACACAAAGCTGACAGAGGCCTTAAACCTCAAAGCCATTTAATATTGAGAAATTTTCTGGATTTTCTTAATCTCTAATGATATTATTTGCAACAGATTATGCATTCCTCAACTGGAGTATTTATCCATGTCTCTCTCTATATATATTTCCATAGACTTAGCTTCCACTTATGATTATAATCTTAATGGTTCACCAGACATTATTGTTTTTACTTTCCTTTGTTAGCCTCAATCCAGACTCAATTCCCTAATGTCTTGACATAATTGCATATGGGTCTGTTTATATGTAAAATATGTCTGAGAACACATAGGATCATGTTTATTCCATTTCAACTGAGGTCCTCTACAAAATGTGCCCGGATGCTTTTGACCAATAAGTTCAATTGTTGCATAGATTTATTTTTTTATTTTTTGTTAAATAGAAAGTACTTGAGTCAGTTAAAAAATTTAAAGTTTATATTCATTTTGAGCTATTGATAAGTTAACAAGGAAGGGGTATACTTTTTTATTTTAACCCCCAATTTACTAAATGAACAAGGAACAATCTTGGCTGCCTTTGTTGGAAATTGATCGCATTTTGATCTTTATATTGTGATATTTCACCTCATCTTAGCAGATACACTGAAATGTAGAGCTTGTCAGGAAAATTGTTCTTCTTACCTTTGTCCGTCCATTGAAGGTGTGCAGGTGTACTCTGGGGGATAGTATGGAGGTGGAGGGATGGGAGGAATGAACTCATCAAAGTCCAGGGTCTGATGTAGGATGGTACCATGAGGGGTCATACACTCAGCGTTTAAGGCTCGGGCTCTGTGAGGCATGAACTGAACAACAAAATAAAAACAACATATTAGATCCTTAGTTTAGGGGTTGTTACTTCACAGATTTAATGTACATAAATGTTGAGTCAGTTTAAACAATGACAGTTATATATGTCTTTTTCAGATAGCTTTAACATTAAGACAGAAAATAAAAAGTGCCGTCTCATCCTTATCTATCTTTCATTTCCATCAATTTTTTCATCCATCAATTTTCTGACACGCTTAATCCCAAGTGGGGTTGCGAGGGGTGCTGGTGTCTATCTCCAGCTGTCTACGGGTACACCCTGGACAGGACGCCAGTCAATCGCAAGGCGACACAGAGAAACAGGACAAACAACCACTCACACACACACAGTCATGTTTTTCGACTATGGGAGGACCTTGAGTAAAACCAAACATGCAAACTCCATGCAGAAAGACCCCGGGCCAGGAATCAAACCCACGACCTTCTTGCTGCAAGATAGCAGTGCTACCCACTGTGTCAATGAGCAATCTTTCATGTATTTGTTTTAAAATATTTGCTGGTAAATGACATTGGAACATAATTGTTCTATCTGAATCTAATGCTACAGCAGGGGTGATGAAAGCTTGTGGGCAAAATCACGACTGTTATAGATTCTAAATGCTAAGACAAGTACACTCATTAGCTCCTTAACTCAGATACCACATTTAGTACTCTGGATGGTACTGAAAGATGGTTGAAAGCACATTTCCAAAGCAGCTAATGTTCCATACCCCCATCTCATATATGAAGGGTATAAAACCTGTGGCTTCATTGTTTGGGAAGAGTATAATACTTTGTGCTGTAATGTCTTTTTCTTTCCCATTCTCAAATGTAGCCTAAATATATTGTACTGAAAGCCCAGTGCTCTGGGCAATTGTTATTATGGTTAAAATTATATCTGAATATTCAGTAAATAATGTACTGTAACAGACAGGCCATAAGGTGTTGGAGCCACTAGCTCATAAACCCCTTAGTCTCAGTCAAGATTCATAAATCTATTGATCTTGACCATGCTGATATCATTTCTACTAATAATTATTTTTAATTATTATTATAAACAGCTTTTAGGTTAAATGAAAAGTATGGCAAACTCAATTACACTCAAGGAGACTTTACACAACAGCTTTGGACCTTTTTCACTGGACCATGATATAAAAACCCTTAAAGAAACCAACGTTTTAGTGCTTGCATAATATTTGTGTAAGTCACGCAAATTGAGCCCCAAAGATTAACTGGCTTGCATATGCTTCTAAAAAAAAAAAAAAAAGGTGCAGTTTCTTCACAAACATAACAGAATGTGGTTGGACTCCTAGATATACCCATAGTTTTATCCCTAGTCTGTATATTTTACAATCAACTGAATTCTGCTTTGGTAATTCAGTAATTGTATTCAACATGGAAGAGCCCAATACTCTAACTTTTTTTTTTTTGGTCACGGATACGTTCGAAACATGGTGTCACTGCTGATTTACGGTCTCTGCAGACTGTTGTCACACAAAAAATGTTGTTACTGGCAGAAGTTTAAATATTTAAGCTTGTTTAGGCAGGCATAAAATTCCCGTCTTGAAATCTATAGAGGGTTATTGCATCACAAGCTACAGCACAGTTAGTTTCCCGATGACCACGGTTCTCTACCTGATGGGTTGCGGGTCTGTTCAGAGATATAAAGCAACAGTTGTTGCATATATATTTTTACCCCCTTTTCAACCCTCTTACCATCTGCAGTACATCAGTCGACACCATCTGCATGCAGCACATTGCAGTAGCAAGAGCGCACACAATGGTGGAGATGACGTTAAGGGCACAGACGCTGAACAGCAGCTCCTAAAGGAGAAGAGACAGAGGAGGAGAAAACAAAGCGAGAGTTGGAAATTACATGGCTGCAGATGAGGAGATGAGGAAAACATTAACTATGGAAAAAAATAGAAAATATAAATAAGACCAAACAGAAAGGAGAGAGACAGGAGTGATTTCTCAAACTACTGAAAAAAGAAATAGGATGACTCTTTTTCTTGTTTTTCTAATAGAAGTAAATTATCATTTAACTACCGTAAACTAAACTGTGCATGATTGTAAAACACTGTAAAACAAAAACAACAAATTGAAACCACCTAATCAATCAATACTTGCATTTAAAGTTTAAAACTAAAACCTATATAAACAGCATAAGAAGATTCATTACATATATTTGTCCGAGCTTTAATCTCATACCCAATGTCTCTATGTGTTCTTCAATAGTTCTATAACTTTTTTTTAATGATCAATATGGAGTGTTCAATGTCCCTTTTGGAGAAAAACAGCCAACATGACAGTCTCCTCCATACTCTGAGCTTTTCCTTTGTTTTCCAAACAGTAACATTGGTCGATGTGGCCAAAAACTTGGATTTTTATTTGAACACAAAGCAATAATGTCTTAAAGATTAAGAGCTTTGTCATTTGGGTTGTTTGTTTGTGTTAGAACAGGGCTCATTTCACTGTCTTACCAGCTTTAGCCAGTCATATGAGTTTGTTCTGAGATGAATTATAAATCAATCTTTAACACTCTTTCTTGTTGTACCAGGCTTGTGGAGATCCATATTTTTCCCTGAGGTATTGCTTGATTAATTTATCTTGTTGTTCAAATGTTTCATGGTGTTGAAGAGCATCAGTATGTTTCAGTAACATTAACATGAATGTTATATTCGTCCAGATAAGAATCTAATTTCACTCTTAGTTTTGTGGACACAGTCTTGCAAAATGCACAGATTGTTTTCACATTGACTTGGCTACCATTTAAGTTTGTTCACCTTTAAACATTTTCAGCACATCAACGTCTGCATTCAGAACCTATTTCACCCAGGAAAGATGTGGAGTTTCTTTGGAAGACTTTTTAGAACAACTCACAGGGAGCTGTTTTGACTGCAGATCTATTAGTTTTTGTTTTGACCAGTAATTCTGAACAGATTTTGTGTTAGAGGGACGTCTGGGAGACAGGTGGACGCTGCATCAGTATGAGATTTTATGCCAAGATGTTAATCATAACTACTATCTGCGGACAGCCACATTGTTTACTTTTCATTTTCAGTTTCTGCTTGATTGGCAAACTAATAAAGGCTTTGATTCTTTTATGGAGATCAGTATATATATATGCTTTTGTACTCCATCAAACATTAAAGCTCAACAAATCCAGAGCTATAGCCTTCACATATCAGTTTCCACTGAGACCAAATATATTTTCTATGGATTTATGTTACCCCTACAGGTAGGTCTAGCCCACTCCAACGGCAAAGGACACACTGCAAAAAATGTAATACTCGAAATATCCTTAGATATGATAAAATTTTCTTGTTTAAAGAAAGAATCTGGCAACGTTAGCAAAGGTTGCTTGGCTAGAATTCTTAAAACTCATCAAACATATTTTTCTAAATTTAGCAATTATTGAAAAATAAAAAATTTTAAATTTAGAAATTAATTAATGTTTAAAATGACCTGAAATATCTTATTAAAGAAAATCTAGACATATGGTTGTAGAATGTCCAATCAAGTGTTTCCTTCCTTGCATTTGTTCTAGTGTTGCAAGACAGCTATATTCACCAAGGAATTTGGTGGTACAGATTTTTGCATAAAACCAAATTAATAAGAGATTAGAGTGCATTTTCTCACTTCTTCTGAAGTCAAGGAAGAATGAATATAAGACTCATAGCCAGATAAATGCAGCATCTTTATGGATAAGGACAGAACTACACCACCCAGGAGAAAAATGAGCAAAAATGCAAAGTGCTCAAATTCCTGGCCAAATATATGTGCAATAATTTTTTTCTCATGCCTGTAGCTACGTCCACTAACTTAAAGAACATGAGTGCTGAGCTTCCTCTGAATAGTGTTTAGACTTACCCTAACAGCTAACTGGAAGAGACTAACTTAGTTAATGTTCTATGACACCAAGTTCATATTCAAATAAAGACGCCTGATGTGTTGGACTGCCAAATAAAACAACCTTTCACCTCAATACTTATATGCACGTTAAAAGCTGTTAGACACTCTTCATACATTCAGAAAAAATGTGTTGCTGAACAAAATTTTAAATGCTTCAGGGCTGCTCTAAAGTGCTCAGGAAGTTTGGACTGATGCTCTTCCATAAACAGGAGGGGGTTCATGTTTACATCTTTGTACACCATGTGATGGAGTCATAGAATGCATAGAATTTGGGTTAGGAATTTGAGCCATAAAAAGGAAAAAGGAGCACTTTTCTCTTTCATATTGACCTCCTGCCTAATGTGGCTACAACCCCATGGTGTCAGACTGAGAACAGGACTTAATTACTTTTTCACATCACTGATACTCGACTGCTGCCTCGCAAACCGTAAAGTTCCGGGCCAAAAGTCTCAATTAGTTTTTCCTTTAAGCTTCTGGAATTACAACAAGCTAGAGCTGTCAAAGAAGTGAACCCTGTTCTTCTCCAATCAGTGTGAAGTCACTAGTTTTACAGCTACTCGCGTTAATACACCCCATTTGTGAATCAGCTCCTCAGAAGCTCTGAGAGAAAGTCTTAAATGCATAGAAAGATCCATGATACGTAGAGAGATCTATTTGATCAGAAAGGAACGTTTTTAATAACTTGTGATGCAACAGACACACATCAGATCAAATCCTGTGTTTTCTGACAACCAGACAACTTTTTTCAGAAATTTTAAACACAATAGTGCTTCACTTGAATTTGACAATTCAGACAAGCATCTATAATCCTAGCACATGTTCTTGTCTCCGCTTCTCCTATGTCTTAAAATATGAAGTTTTTGGAAGAGCTAGAACATTAACAAATAATGTAAAATCGAGAGCCATTCTTTAACAATTGAGACACTTCTCTATCAGTTTGGAAAGGGTCCAGATAAAAGTTTTTGTCCACAAATCGAGAAATATTGCAGCAGTTCTTAACCCTACTGAGAGAAACCAGCCCACCAAATTTAAGCAAAGAGCCCCTAAAAACACATTCAAGAGGTTAGGAGAATAGTTAGAATAGTTAGTTAAATCACTGAAAGACTAATTTGCCTCAGTTGGTTTAAGGGTTTGTGAGTCATTATTACAAAAAGATCAGGCAAAAACTATTTCATTTATGAAGGCATTCGTGACAGCATTCTATTAACAAGCATCTTTATGATCCCCATGGAAAACGTGTTTGAATTGAAAAGATGAAAGTTTAACTCTGGCAAGTGAGCATCTAAAACTCCTAGAAAACTATAAACATAAATTATTTCTCTGTGAGAAAAATCCCAGGATTAAATGTCAAGCTAATGAAGACTAATCTAGAAGACTATGGCAAGTCTCACCTGCACATCCAGACTGCCATGTCATCCAGGTCTACATCCGCTAATCTTCTCCTGCCCTCCAAAGCTTCTCAGCCAAAAATCTCAATTTGCCCTCTTCACAAGCTGCTTCATCAGGGTCCTGCCTGAAACCAGCTGCCACCCACCTCCACCTCATCCACTGCCCTGCCTACCTCCTACTCAATCCAGCTGCCTTTGTCCTCAATCATCCAGTATACCACTGGTGTCCAGGCCCCAGGTGAGGACATCTCCATTATCATTAATCCTCACATACTATCACCATCAGGAATGCTCAGCTTTGTCTTCTGCTGGGGTCTGAGTGCCAAAAACATTAATATTAATTCATCATTCATGAATCCTCTATTTACCACCTTGTCTCCTTGTAAGTCTGCCCAGGTTGAAATGGTTTTTAAGCTTAAACTTATCTAGAGTATGGTGCTGCTGGTTGATGAAAAATCAAAGCAGGATTTACATCCAATCCAGATACTGTGGCATAAAACCTCATGCAAACGATTACTGTTTTAAAATCCTCCAATGTGGCTGATCTCAAACAATAAATCAAAGAGGACTTGGTAAATCTTCCATGTTGGTATACTTCATATGTGTACATATCAACTGTCATGTAGAGTAAGGGCCATCTGATTATATATGATTATTAAACCATGTTTATAACCACAAGAAAATGAAAACAATGGTTGTTTTAGAATATAAACCTTTTTCTCACTCTGGAACAAAAAAAATAAATAGTGAAAACACGACTGGCAAAGACTGTTTAATACATGTGCTCATTGAATATTAACCTCTGTGAGATACTTTGCCCTTGGGTCAACTGCAGAGTAAGGTTATACGTCTGCTTCTTAGCAGGAAACCACAAATTACTTCAATACTACCTCTCACAAATGATTTATAGCCCTAGGCAGGGTAAGGAAAAGAATAAAAAAAAAATGAAGGAAATCAAATATGTCTGTGGAGAATGAATGGTACATATACTTAGCAATGTGATATTCTTTCATAAATACAAAAGAGACATTTAAAGAGAGAAACTTAAAAAAAAAAAAGGAAAAAAAATTGAGTCTACAGCTTCTTCTGGTTTTAAATCAAGTTTCTCCTTTTATATGCGACAGAAAAGAACAACAATGCAGCAGACTTCATCACAATAAGAAATCTAACAGCATGTGAAATAGAAGTTCACTCATGGGAGTTTGAAATGACACCTTCCTCTAAGATATAAGTCAGTGTGGCTGACTGCTGCAGCTCTTAATGAAGCTTTATAGCACCAATTCACCATATCTTTAATGAGTTATGACCACTGTGACGAATGTGCTCAATCTTTCCTCCTTTCATAACCACTTTTCACCCGAAGAAGTCTTTTGATTCGGTTATCAATGTTTTATAATCAATCAGGATCGTAAAATTAATGGATATGATTGTTATTAGGGGCACAGTGCTCCACACTGTATTTTATTCCTGCAGACACCTGGAGTCAGGAGATACCCCTATTGGGTCATAAACTGCTAAAGTACAGCCTGCCTGGAAACACTGTGCATACAAAAAGCCTTCTGGAAAAACAAATCCTCTAACTGCAGACGAGACTAACATGTTAAAATATACTTCACAAACACAGAAAAATTGAAAAATTTGTTGCATAAATCTTGTAATAAAAATTAAATGGGATTATTTTACAATTATTGTAATCATGTCTACCTTTCTCCATTCATTATAAATATACCAGCAATGTTTTCTTCATTTAATCTGCATGATGTTTCCACAGTTCCTTAGTCTCTCTAATTGATTAATTTCTCTCACCACATTGTTTTTTTCTACTTGCAATACCAATTCTTTGCTGAAAGTAATAATGTTTTAAAAATCATTTCACTGTGTTTGTTTTGTATTGATTCAATGCACACCTTTCTTTTATAATTTCTATGAAGAACTTATGTTACACTGTAGTGAATAAAACGTGTTCTGCATAAAAAAGTTTGATTGCTTTATTGATTAAATCTTGGTGTGATGAAAATGCTTGCACGAGAAGTGAATTAACATCGTAAGTCCAATATCAGCTTGTAAGACTAATATTGATTAACAATTGAGCCTGATTTAGAACATTGATCTAGGTTATATAAAACCTTAATGTACTTTTACATATTCCGAATATTTCCAACACATAAAAGTGCCACAGAAACAAGCCAACCTTGAGGCGAAGGCGGATGGTGTTGCAGTCCCGCAGGGGGTTCAGTTTCAGCGTCTCTACCTGGTTGTTACAGCCGGTGCTCTGCTTCTGCTGCTCACAGCACACGCACACTCCGTCGCTGTCGAATGGTACCTGGGGGAGAGGAGGGGTGACCACACATCCGCACTCAAGCAGGCATGCCACAAAACACAGAACAACACGCACGCATGCACAAACAAACACACAAACAGACACAGAGACACACGCACAGGTCAGACCTCAGCTGGTTTTCGGCAGTAATTTCTGCCCGAAATCAAGCTGTGGATACATTTTTTAAAACACATGGGATGAGAACTGCTTTATACAGTGAGACCTTGTGCACGTGTTAAAGGAACAAAGGACAGTAAGGATGTGATGAACTACTCAGGGACAGATTGAGGTACCTTTGCTATGTGTCCCAGATTGAGTAAAAAGCAGGACATGAACTTAACAAGTATGGGTTAATTACACTGGGGAGAAGCAATGTAGAACATTAATATTTCAGTCACATGGAGGAGGGTCTCTGGGGAGCCACATAAGGCACCATAGTGGGGGTGCTTGCCCTTCCCTGCTTGCATAAAGAGGAAAGCTGCTTATACTGTAGTATGGAAGTGGTTGAGTTAGTGGGCTGGGTTTCTTATTAATCACAAAAAGGATTCCATGGTCATAATATAGACATTAACCCCAGGCACTATGCAATCAGCTTAAAAATATCAGCTAAGCATTTAGTTAGGAAAAATTTGTAATCTTCAATTCTATTATTTGAAAAAAGATGGATCACTTTTTTTTAGCTATGTAACAGCACTCCAACTAAAACCTAATTCGTACTTAGTTTGGAATTTACAATCTAATTTATACAAACCCTCATTTTACAGCATAGGATGAGAATAAGTAGGGAATTTGTGGGGAGGTCAAATTTTTTGAAGCATTTTCTCACAGTATTTATAAAGGCTTTTAATTTCTGCACATCTGAGGGTAGTTCAAATATGTGCATTGCATTGAAAAATTATTTTGCCTGGTAGCATTACAGTAACTATATATATATATATATATATATATATATATATATATATATATATATATATATATATATATATATATATATATATATATATATATATATATATATATATATATATATATATATATATATAGATGTTATTGTAATTGATAGACTAACACATAATTGTGCATGCTTCACAATTATTATTACACATAGAAATCTGCAAGGTGTGGAAGGCATTTGTACTCAACTTCCCTAGGAGTGCACTTTATAGAGCTGCTGCCATTTGTTGCAGCAAATGTAATAATTATGAGTCAGCGGTGATAAGCAAATGGATTTGTCAATTTCAGCTATGACTCATCTAGGCAGCCTGTTAGAAACAGAAGCTCTGTAAGCTTGAACAACAACATGTGACTGTAATGTACTGGCTTGAAAGTTGCACTTTTTAGTGACTTTGTAAGTTCATACTTGACACTGGATAACAAGGTTTTATTATCTATTATTATTGAAATAATGAGTACATAAACTGATTTTTGTGTTTTATTATAAGCTAAACATGTGATAGTCCCACCCAAAAGTATTTCTAACCCTAACTTTTAGATGTCCCTCATGTTACAGGCACAAACTTCAGGATATTTGATTATGTTTTTATTAGACCAGTACTTGGTCTGTTTTATGTAAATTTAGTTGAGTTCAAATATACCTTTCTCGTTAATACCAAAAGGAAATAATAAAAACATATTACAATAGGCCATTGCAGCACCCCCACTGTTCCGGCCTAGTAAAGTGCAATCTTTATTCATCATATGTCACCTGTTTTCAGAAAGAGTCTACATTTGTGTAATTTTATGTAAGTATCAGTACTGTTGATCTGTTAAGGCCTCATAGATTTGTCAGAGAACATTAAAGAATTAAGAGCAGCACGACAACCAGGGGAATCAGATTAAGAATAGTTATGAAGAAGGTTAAGGAATGGCTAGTTTATATAAGCATATCCTGAAGTTCAATTGTCTCACAAAACTTTGCTAAACCCATCATGTAAAACTGGAAAGAATATGCATCCAACCTAGCAAGAGATTGGCTTTCAGTAACTTGATAGGGCAGTCTGTTTATCGGAGAAGCCACCAAGAGGGTTACTGTAACGCTGGATGAGCTGTGGAGATCCAGAGATCAAGTTGGATAAATTAACTTTAGTTATCGGGAATCCCTGCAATGATATAATACTAAAAGTGTGTATTAGCTCAAAATCTGAAAATGCTAAGAAAGATATTTTAGCTATGTATTCAAACCCTGCATATGTACAAAAACAAGCAAATTTCCTTGATAGATCACAGGGTCCACATAATGTTCCGCCTTCTACACGCCCACATTCAGCCATAAATGGTCCATGCAAAGGACTTTATGATTTCATTGTTTATTTAAATGAACCAGCTGAGACTGAAATAGGTGTGTTGGTCAGTGAGGTGGAGAGCCTGATTAAAAAAGGATCTGATAAATAGTCTGATAAAAAAGGATCCTGACTAAATTACCATCTCTGTTGGATAATGTCTCCCACTCCATGCATGAAGCTGTTCCAGAACTGGAGAGCTCCTTTATTGATAGACTGCTGCACCCTAAATGCACCAGGGAGCGGCATCACAGATCCTTCCTCCCAGCAGCTGTAAGACTTTATACCCACCACTGTTCCCAACAACCTCAATAGGTCGTTACATTCATGCTGATTTTGCACAGTTTCTACCTTAGTCAATTAAATAACATACTGCAGTCATTTTGCACATCTCTGATGTTGCTGCTATTGTCAAATATCCATTAAGGTAAAAATGTCCATAGCTGTATATTGGTTGCTTATTCTCCAGGTGCACAGTTTTTATATTGTTTAAAGTAGAATATTTTATTGTTTATCTTTTAACTCACTACCATGTTATTCTTAAATGAAAATTTATTCTATAAACTTTTTGCTGCTGTAAACACCAGAATTTCCCCATTGTGGGACAATAAAGCGATTTTCTATTCTATTCTATTCTATTCTATTCTAAATATAAAGTACATTTGAGAGGTGTGCAATGACTTTCCCTGTGAAGAACAGGCATGGTGTGTCTAGTGGGTCGGTCTCTACTTAACCGCGTTCGGCACATAGATCTAAGAGAATTACTGTAGGGAGCCTGATTGGCTGATAAACCAGTCATTATCATCAGCAACGGAATATTGGTAATCCCTGAAATACCTTCCCTCCTAATTCTCCTATTTACCTTCGGAAGAGCAGCAACTGTCACGCACCATTATGCACGGGTGTCACAACGGCATTAAATTGTTTACAGCAATCAGTGTGAATACCTCACAACTTGCTAAATTTATGTGTTAATCTGTGGTCCGACTCACTCTGTTGATCATTGGGAAGAAGAATAGGATAGTGAGAAATGATTCAATATTGCACATGCTTTAATAAATAATTTTTTATTTATTTGTGCTGGTCTTGAAATTATGGTTCATCAGTGCATTCAAAAATTACACTTTGAGATAATTATGATGACATTTATGATGACTATGGTTATTGTTTTACATAAAGGGGCTGAACGTCTGAGAGCGCTTAATCAAACTTCAATTCTTCACCTTACTCACGGGTCAGTCGGTGTAAGGAAACTGCACTTTTCAATGCTAAGTTTCTTTTTGATACCAATACTTTAGCATTAGCGTATGCAAATTTCAAGCCCTGTTTCATGCATGTGCAAGCTTTATAAATCTGATCCTTATGGAAGAGGAAAGTTGCCTCAAGTTATCCTGAAGACGTCCTATTAGCAGTTTGTCAAAATCCATATTAGGAGGCAAACACGGCATTTCAGCGGAAGGTGTTCTGACCATAATGAAACTTTTTTGGTCCACGTCTATCACCCATACCTGCTTATTCTTACTGGGTTTGGGTGCGAGATGTACAGCAGCACAAAGACATACAGGACAAAAGAAAAAACATATATTGCTGGCCCACATACAAAAGTTGATCACATCTACTAAAAAACTGTGTAGAAACAAATGGTTTTAGACAGAGTATTTAGGGTCAAATAACTAAAATTGTATGGGACAATGTCTAGTTGGTCTCACCAGCTTACACTCCTCCAGGGAGTTAACGAGCTGAGCGTTCTGGCAGGAGAGAATGGAGCCCGCCAGGTTGAGCATTACGCACACTGCAGACAGCAGCATGAAGAATGTGATCTGTGACAGGGAAACAAGAGGGAGGGAACAAAGACAAATTAGAAACAGATAGCTCTATGTCAGACTGTTGCTTCTTGCATTGATTAAGCGCTTGCATCCTTCTGACACTGTTTGAAAGTAGCTGCAGTACCAGAGACATGTTGTGCTTTTACCAATCGATCCTGATGGCCAAAGACAAGAAGTACAAATGTCAATTGTACAATTGTTTCTCTGCCTCAAGACCCCAATACTAATGTTGAAATAAATAAAAAACAACTAAGACTTGAGACAGTTTTGTAGACCTTAAGCAAACTTCGTGATATGGAGGTCAAAGTAACTAAGCAACTAAGATCTATCAGTCAGTGTAAAACAGTGTTGATGAAGGACAAATAGGGCTTTAGCAGGAGGAGTTAAACAAAAAGGTGATCTAGAACACACATGGCAGATGGAAAGGAGGAGAAACCCATGATGGGAGGGAGAAGGAAAGGGAAGAGGGAGATGGCACGTAATAAACAGATGGAGCGATAAATTTAAGTGCTTCTTCCCATGGCAGAAAATTGAAAGATTGAGGGGCTGATGAGAGTGCTTCCAGGGAAACTCCGTGGATGGGAAGAAAAAAAAAAAAGAAAAAGAAAGAGAAAAGGGAATTGCAGACAAGAAAGAAGGAACAGATGTTGTGGCACAACCAACCATTATATGAGAGCCAGACCATTTTATCTAACGGTGAATTGACGATGATAATGTGGACATCTAATAAAAAAACATTTAAATACTAAAAAGCAGGACTCTGAAAATTTCAGCATTTTCCAAATAAAATCCTAAGGAAAAAAAACAATAAAACAGAAATGAATAAAATTGTGTGATTTAATCTATTTTCAGGCAATATTGAGGAAAAGGTTATGAAGCACCTTAAACGAAACCCATTAAGCTATATCCGTTGCATAAATGCTCAATCATAGCATTAACAAAAGTGATCTGCTAACCAGGTGCAAATTGAATTGCATGTCTAACGTTAGCAGAACATTTTTAACTTTTAAACTGGTTTGGCATCACAAAAGTCCTCTTGAGAAGGAAGCTAAATAGATCTAGGAAGGGAAACATCAGGAAGGGAGAAAAATCAAATGATATATTTGCGCCCGACAGATGGCTGTGGAAGTGATCAGAGGTTTATAATCAAATACAATATACACATCGTCTGCTATTGCTGCTTGATGTTTAGCTGATACTAAACAGCTAAATTAAGTTGGAATCAGCTACCAGCTTCCTATTATACCATGGATTTTAACAGCTGCAGTTAAAAGATTTTCCTCAGTGTACTTCACTTGTTTTTAAAGGTTATGATGCGTTCACACTAAAGGCGTTATGGGCGTCAAAAATGCGTTAGCGCAGAAATTTGGATGCCCGGTCAAATGCTGTATCAAACTGTGGACAAGTTGCTTTGAGGCTTTGACGCTCTTGATGCTCAGGGCTCTGGTTTTCTGCTCTGTTTTGTTGCTACAAGCTAGAGAGCAGCTTGGCTTTATTTACTTTATGAGTTTGAAAAATTGTTTTGACTTGTTTTTAAGCAACAAGGTCCACCTCCAAACATCATCTGTGCAGTCAGTTCACCAGAATTATAATCCTTTTAAAATATTTTGTAGTATGGAGTGCCATACCTCCAGCATACCACTGGCCGGCAGTGCTGGAAATCCCCGCTGTGAGCTCTCTGCTGCCGTTAGTGGCGGCTGGAAGTGAATATAAAGAGTTTTTAAGGTTTACGGTAAAAACTGCAAGTACCAGAATATAGAATTAAATATTTTTTTTTGTTGGCAGGTTTTAACATTTCTAGATAATCTAGGTATTTATAAACTTTCTTCACAATGGTTCATAAAAAAATGTTTTAGTGCAGCAATAATGATAAGAACTCGCGCTCTGTTCCTTATACATAATCTATTCTTCCCCCATTTTTTAAACCTTTAAAATTTAACTCCCTTGATAGTTATTTTTTCTTCATATGCAGAAGCTCTGCAGAAGCGATGAAGCTTGCAGGTAGTGTCCGTCTCCCCCCCAAAAAACTCCTGGATCAGCTTTTCTGATTGGTTGACACCCTGGCAAATGTTCAATTTACTGAACTCCAGCATCAGATGCTTGGACGCTCTGACACTCGGACGCCAGAACGCTCAGATGTGCTGCTGGACGCTGACCCCCATAGAGTTCAATGTAAATCACATGCTTTGACCGCCAGAAAGCCCCCTGAACGCAGCATAAGACTGCATGAATTTCTCAATCCATACGTGCAGTATAAAGGATCACCACTCTACCTGGTAACAGTCAGTTAGCAGAATAACAATTGAAGAATTAAAACATTTAAAGTAAATGAAGAAGACATTGTAATTTATTTGTACGAAATAATACAATTTCTGAATTTAGTAACACTACCTGGCAGTCCTTGGAGATGAATTCTGTCTTTGAATAAACTTTTGTAAAATGCCATAGTTGTTAACATATCTATTGGTCAAATACTGATCCGATAGTCTCCTTATCAAGTCAAAAAAACAACAAAAAAGCAACAACTGAACAGTTTGTTAGTGTTAACTTACTATTAACCTAGATGCAAAAAAAAAAATAATAATTCCATGCAATCAGTGCTTTAAGCTAATTATTACTATAATTGAATTTGGTCTGGGTCTGTGTGTAAAAACTAATTAACAATCATTTGTATTGTCTCCCTCTTTATATATTCATTTGCATGTCATCATTGTAATTACAGGATCTGTAATATAACATCCATTTTTAGTTAGAGTAGATAAATAATTACAGTAGTGGTCATTTTCAAATAAAATTAGATAGATTATAAAATATTTCTGAGTAATCCTATTTAATCTTGTCAGTTCAAAGATATTTTGGAGAATAAAAGGACCTGGTTAAAGTACAAGTTATGTAATTCAAGCTGTAACTGACTAATATCCATTTTAGTTTTTTTAAAGGTTTGACCTGCAGAGTTTTTATGTTTCTTGCTATAGACTATAGCTGCGATTCTATTTAACTGAAATCTGAATTTCAAGGAAATTTTAAAAAGCCCACAAAAAAAAGGACAATCAAATGTTTCCATTTGATGTGAACGAAATTTACCAAGCACTGGGTTGTCACACATGGTTACAATAAACAGGAAGTGGAAGCTGCAATCTAGCATGCATCACACATCAGTTGTCGAGGAAAATTTTAATGACTGTGTTGCCATCAAGGAAGTTACATTAACTTGTCATTTAGTAATGGTGGTGTTGCTTCCAGCCATGTATATGTGCTTAATAGGAACGTCTAGGAAGAAGGCGACAGCACAAACAGCCAATCAATCTTGTATGAAAAAGTTTGCTACGTCTGAGCTGATAAAAAAATAAAATAAAATTGTTTCCAACTTTTGTTTCATGGGGGTTTATTGGAATTTTGCCATTTCCATCAAGCTTTTCTGATACGATACTTCAAAATGCGAATTAGGAAAAGCAGATGGAAGAGCACCTTATGACATAAACCATTCCTTTCTATGCATTTGTTTAGTCCACAAATTCTCATTTTTAATTTTCTCTGAGTTTCAGATTTAGACTGTGCCATTCTTACATATCAGCGTTCTAAGATCTAACCTGCTACATAGGAGCTTCTTGAGGCAAGCCTTTATTAATGGTCAGAATCTATTTTACTTATTGTGCAGCTTCTAACTATTTTAACTACTGTGTAATTACCTCAACTCCAATGCGAATCATGTTCCCTACCAAATAAAAGCATCCCCACAGCATTATATTATATAACACTTTTCATGCAAGAATGCTTAAAAATGTTATAACACATTCATGATCTGCAGTAGAATAACAAAACCCTCAATAATCTAAGTCATGTAAATGCTAGTAACACTGTTAGCATCATTCAGTTTGGCTTATACAATAAGACATCAGTAATTTTAATAGTAATGGAGGCCTGTTCCATGGACATGGATAAAAAGCAAACATCATTTTTATTGGTTAAATTGCATTAATATGAATGATGCAGTAACAAATCTATCACTGAAACAAACAAAGCAATGACAGTAAAAGCCTCCTAATGTTCATATCATAAGCTGCACATTTAATAAAACATATTTTGGTTTTCTCTGTTGCCAGCTGAGCGCATCCAGCGGCACACATGAAATAGACAAATCTAAAACTATAAAATAAGACCTCTACTTGTGCAGTTTTTCAATCTCTACTTTTGCCACAGGTTGCAATCAACCATTTGTATATAGAGGGCTAAAAGAACTTAAGGGCTATACATACATACATATATATATATATATATATATATATATATATATATATATATATATATATATATATATATATATATATATATATATATATATATATTTTTTTTTTTTTTTTTTTTTTTTTTATTAAAATATGATCCAGTTACCATTTTGCAAAACAGGAAGCGAACAAAAAATATGGTAGCAATCACATGTGTCTTGGGAAAACGCAAATTTTAAATGCAATTTCCAGCTAAAGCAGATACAAGTAAGAAACATAAGGAATAACAACAACATATCACTTAAAACAGATCCAACACTTCTTTTTTAACATTTTTTTTTAACACTTTCTTGGTAATGAGATTTGTTGAGATTTTTTCACCAATTGGGTACCCTGATGCACCCCAGTGTTTTCTCATTAATAAGATGATTGTCAATCTAGGGCCCAAACAACTGCCTTCTCGTCACTCTGTGAGATCAGAGAGCACCGTTTAGCTGCTAGCCATTAATTACTGTGGCACTGTCCTCTGCATGCCAAAAAGGAAAAACACACAGGCATTCATTTACATGAAAGACACGAACGCTGCTCTTTGCCTTAGCAGCCAAAACAGATTTACGCTGCATGTCATCATCACATCGTTTAAGACTCACTACAGAGGACAATACGGCATAATATAATCACCATGCATCTCCATGACACCCACAGATTACAGAAGACGTCCAGACATTCTGTAACTTCCAATAACTGTCACTGAGGTTAAAACAGACTTGCCTCTTTCCCTCCTCCCCTTCATTTACACTGCAAACATTAGTAATGGTGTTTTGGATTTTCAGGTGAAAGCATAGAACAACAAAATGATAAGGTCTCTAAGCTGTGTCAGTTACCAAATAAGTTTGTTTTCAGAGATATAATTCATTCCATTTTGTGACAATCAAAGCAATAAAACTTTTCTGCACATTTGAGTGTATTCTCACAGGAAGATGTGTGCAACACATTCATTATAAAAAGAGTAGATATTATAAAAATCTACTCTAGCATCATCTAAAGTAAAACCTTTCAATATCAACTTAAATAGGATCAATAAGCAACTAATGATGACCAATGCAATTAGCAATTAAAGGAAATTAGGTCGTTTTGAGTCACATTTTACAGTTTCTCATAAGTATGAAAATAGTTTAAGGAAGGAAAATTATATATTATCTCTAGCAACATCTTTAAATGTTTGAACATCACCAGACAGTTAAGATATTTCAGTAATTTCAATCAAAGGTAAGCTTATATGAAACAGATTTACTATACATTAGTTTGGGGATTATTAGTTTCTGGGAAAATCTTACATAACGTTTTATGATATAAAATTATATAAAACTGCTGGCTTTGGGCCAGGAGTAACTCACTCTCAACATTAGATAAATAAACCACAAAAGGCCAGTGTTGCATACATATCAAGTACCTGGAGAGATGGGTAGGTGCATAGACAGCATGAAATAACAAAGCCTTTGACAGAACGGCAAAGTAAAGTTCATCCAAGAACTTTGGGGGAGGCAAATCCAGGACACTGTCTGCAGTGGCATTCCAGAAGTTAAACAAGTAAAAAAACAGAGACAGTCAGAAGTGTTATATATGGGCTAAAGAGAGAGAAAGAGAAAAAAAATATAATATGTGAAACATCCTTGGTAGATGAGCTGAGCTGCTGATACATATTGTGTTTCACCTTAAAAAAAAGCATTGATATCCCAAAAGATCTGAAACATGTCAATAAAACTGCCAACTAACTATTTTAAGAGCTTCTCTTCATGACAAAACTGAACATCCTTTAAGTTCTCTGCCAGAAAAGGTGCCCGCATGCCTGCCCTTCCAGTTTTTATTCATTTTAACTTCTTTTTATTCTGCCTCCAACAGCAGCAAGAAATTTCAGACTCATTCATCAACTCTGTTTATCTGAGGCAGCCCAGGTCAGAGATAAACATCTCAGCGTGGAAACTGGAAGATAAAGCATCAAATTGGTATTCTCCAGACATGAACTGTTTCGCTTTGAGCCAATAATAAAAACACACTAAGCTATTGTGGTATCTGATTATATTCTGAGTTGTAGGTTTGGGAAGCCAAATGTTAATACTAAGAGTGTTTATATAAGGCAATGTAAGGATCTCTGACTATCCTAAGGAAGAGTCTTTAGCTGGAAGCTAAGGATCCATATATGTGGAAGTGCAATGTCAGTGTGTGTGGGTCTGTGAGCTCTTAGAAGCTATAAGGAGCTGTAATCATTGTTCTTTGAGAATTCTTCCATTGTCTTTGACTCTCCAGGATTGTTGCAGAAATCTGCATCGATATGGGCCTTATTATAATAGTATTCACATGTTAAACTAAGCTTGCATCAGAGTGTTTCATGAAGATGTGCCCTATAGATGGGTGACTTGACATAATTATACCTCAATATCTAAAAAGAGGGGGAAATTAAAGGATTGTATCTTGTTAACTTAGTAATTAGTTTTTTAGGGAAAAAAATTACATTTAATTTGAAGAAAATTATGAAAATAATGTCTATTTATTAAACAAATCTGTCTTCAAATGTGTGTGCAGAATCCATGGCTGCATGTGAATTACACAGAATTTACAAACAACCAGAATTTGTCCCTTAGCATGTTATGATTTTTTTTTTCTTCTCAGGTTTAAATAATAAAAGTGTACCAATTGAAATATTTGAGAAGATTATTGGATATAAATTCTGGTACTCCTGGTGTTCTGAGAATAATTGTTATGAAATTCCATATTATTGAAAATGTTGTTTCTGTATAAAATCCTTCCGGTCATCCGGATGTTGCTTTGCATTAACTTTGTCAATTCTGCTGCATGGTCTATGCATCTTCATTAGTGCCCAATTAATGGTGCTTTCCTGAGGGGGAGGTGATTATTGCTTTCTCTGCAGTCATTTAACATGGATATTTCTTGAAACTCCATATCTTACTGTTACATAATAATAGCTGAGTGTGTGAACCAAAAGCTAAAGATGGTTAAATGACTTCCTATATTAAAGATTCAGTTCATCTGAGCCTTGGCAGGCATTCCTGTGCCTCACTGACCACCAACACAGGTGTCTCCCAAGGGGCTATATGGTTCCCCTTCTTTTCCAGCTATTTACTCCAAGAAAAATGATATAATCATTGCTGTATTCATCACATTGGGATGTGGATGACAAAAAATAAAATGAAAATCATGGAATTAATTCCTGTAAACTGGAGATGATTGTGGTATAAAAGCCCTAGAATGAAACGAAAGGTTTTCTTCCTTTTATGTTATGCTCATGAATATTTAGATGAGCTGTGCGCTGATTGGTTGGTTTACAACGAGCGAAGCTGCTGAGCAAAGATGCATCATAGCAACAAGCACTCACTCACTGAAACATCAAATTGTTGATATGGTAGGGTGATCAGACGGCCTCTTTTTTCGTGGACATGTCCTACTTTTCATACCTAAAAAAAATGTCTGGGGGAAATTTCAAGATCGTTTTGGTCAACCACAGTCCTGCATGTAGTCGAAACACACCGGTTTGGACAGAGCAACTGAGCCCAACACGACACCCACGGCTCAGTGCTTCCCCTGCCCCGCCTGCTAGACCGGGCATGGTACGACAGGCTGGGGGAAGCATACCGTCACCAGGTCGGGTTCGGTCGCTCGGTCCCTGGCAGGCTCGTTTCGAATGCCCGGTCCAGTCCAGTCAGCGTTTGGGGTATGTCAATTTTGGGGCATGTCAAAAGTACATGCCAGAACCAAATAAGACAACATCCCTGAAATGACTTCAATTCGGTGCTTAGTTTTATTTCACCCCGTTTATGGTTGAAGTTTAGAGGTATCAATACGGTTTGAACTTCTCTGTACGCCCATTTCACCCACTGAACTATCGTTACTCATCTATAACAATCTAAACTCGGTTTTGCATTCTATGACCCCTTTAAGCCAGTCATCAGTGCTGAGATCATGACAGTCAATATTGTAACACTCTTTAGAAGGAAAGTGTAGTTAATAGTGTAGTTAATATCCATTAAAAAGAGAATAACTGGCATGTTAAAAACATCAAAAACATATTGATGATAAAAATTCAGAACCATAATGTCTATATTACTCTACACGTGCTTGAGATGAATGTTTAGCAGCCATAAAATCCATAAATGTATGCTTCCATTATATGAATTGAATCGTGCAAAACACACAATCAAAATTTAAATGAGCTTTCTCGCTTTATGTCTACATGATGTGCAAACAAAATTAAGAGCAATTATGTCTCTATAAGAAATCTTGCTCCAAAGAAACAAGAACAAATCAGTTGATAACTAAATGATGACCCACATAATGGGATGTAACAAAAATCTAAATGATGCTTTTTTGAAGGAGATTATACTCTCCTTATTTGCTTTTAACCTCTGGAGAAAAGAGTGGCTCAATAATTGATAGTTTGATCAGCTGGGGGATCGGCAAAATGAGTATCTGAAGCACCGTTTACATCCTCTGACTGCAGCACAAATTAGTATTTAGTCTGCAGCAGCACTGCGACACAACACAATTTATTTTCAATTATCCCTGTGCCATGAGAGATGGAAGCAATGTTGTTTTGTTTTTGCTGCTGCTCAACAGATCACACAGCCTCTGATACATTTTCCCTCTGACATTGAGTATCAATCCTCCAGCCCCTGCAGGGATCCGGCACATCTGTGCACTAAAAACACGCTTAAAGGACAATGAGAGAAGCAGCTATAAGTGCTGATTTTTTTTTTCTTTTTTTGAAAAAAGGTAAAAGTTGAGAGATCATACCACAGGAGCTGGTAAATTGCACTGCTTTAGGGAAAAGTAAAAGTATTAAATCCCAGATAGCCCTAAGGTTAAACTGTAATCAAGAAAGAAAACTTAGTGTATCTTGCAGTGCTTTAACAAAAGGAGAGTCAGCTGTGTTCTCATTGGCTGGTAGGAAAAAACAGATAACTTTCTGTACTCAACTACAATGAAGGAATTATTTAGTGTGTGCATTTGAGAACACTGAGCTTGTGTGAATTACAACCAGATCTTCGGGATTAGGTGTGACAGAGGGTGAGTGACCCTGAGTTCAGCGCTGGTCCAAATAAACAGTGGAGGTGTTGATACTAACTCAAGGCAGCAGGGCCCAAAGGGACGTCACACAATACCAGCTATATTAAATTTAAAACCACACACTGTTGAAACCAGATGTTAACATACACCTCATGCAAAGAAAGATAATCTTTTTTTCCCCTCACTGTCTGATATTAAACCACACTAAATGCTCATGTTGTAGCTCTTTTAGTAATGCCAAACTATTGCTAAATACCAGAATAATGAGAGAGAATGAAGGATTTAAAGACTTTTATACAACCGTACTTATTTTTTAGAAGATGGCATGGACTAAAATTATGATGTTTTTAAAAACATGGAAGTTTCTAATAGGTTATTTCTAAACATATCAGCGAAAATATTAAGGCAAAAGCTACTCATCTTAAGTGTGACTTGAGAAGGAAAATGAGAAGGAAAATTGCGGATCTAAACAGGTCCGGTTCATCCTTTGATACTTAAACATTTCTGAATGTATTCAACATTTAAAACAACTATAAACAGCTTTGGGCTGTACGTTCATTGTATCATTAAGAGGCATTTTTGTGTCTCAGCGACGAATGTTTTTTGCCGTAAAATGTCTGCTCCAACTCCAGAAGAAAGAAGCTGCTGCTAAGGTATAGTCGTTATGCACAGAGAGATGAGTCTTGCACAGAAATGTGCTGAAGCGCCATTCAGCGAGAAAGAACCCATAACTCGGAAAGCAACACATATAGGTTTGTAAATAAAAAGAGGGATAAAAATCTGAACTTTTTGTGCCCTGTGGTCCGATCATGTTATCAGGGCTTTTTAAGGCAGTGAGGGCTTATTCACTTTGCAAAATAGATTGCAGCCTGAATTGAAAATATGTGAAAACACTGCAGACATTTCAACCTAGAGGTTAACATTCTGGCACCCTAGGGATTCATAAAAAAATGCTTACTATGCCAGGCAGTAGGAAAGTAGTTTTGCTTGTATTTGTAGCCAGTTTAAAGAACTGCAGGTCCTTCTTAAAATATTAGCATATTGTGTTTTCTATAATGTAATGATAAAACTTGAACATTCATATATTTTAGATTCATTGCACACTAACTGAAATATTTCAGGTCTTTTATTGTCTTAAAGCTACAGTGTGTAACTTTTAGCGACATCTAGCGGTCAGACTGCAGACTGCAGCAACATGAACATCTCCCCCCCACCGCTTCTCCCCCCCAACAGTACGGCGAGCGTTACGGGACAAAATGTCTTCCACGATGTCTGCATCACCTACCTTCTCAAGTGATGAGGTTTGTTTACATAGCTAATTTTACAGATAGTATTTCATTAGTCTGTGTAGGGTATAGTCCTCATGTAGACTTAAGATAATAAATATACCTGTTATTTTTTCTACATCGTTGTGACATTTTGGCAATCTCGCAATCACTAGTTTGTTGGCTCTGCGCTGCCGTAGCGCAAAGATGTCTGCCTCCATGGCTGCGAGACCCGTTCCTATGTAATTATAAATAACGAATTCTAAGGCAACGCAAATATTAAGGTTAAGAGGCTGAGCTCGTAGATGATGATAAATAACATAGATATGTATAATATATTACATTTCTGACTGTATATCCCTGTAATTATTACACACTGTAGCTTTAATACGGATGATTTTGGCATCCAGCTCATGAAAACCCAAAATTCCTATCTCACAAAATTAGCATATCCTCAAAAAAGTCTCTAAACGACCTAAGCACCTAATCATCTGAATCAACAAATCAACTCTAAACACCTGTAAAAAGATTCCTGAGGCCTTTAAAACTCCCAGCCTGGTTCATCACTCAAAACCCCAATCATAGGTAAGACTGCCGACCTGACTGCTGTCCAGAAGGCCATCATTGACACCCTGAAGCAAGAGGGTGTGACACAGAAAGATATTTCTGAACGAATACAGTAGGCTGTTCCCAGAGTGCTGTATCAAGGCCTCAGTGGAAAGTCTGTGGGAAGAAAAAGGGGTCGCAGAAAATGCTGTACAGCAAGAAGAGGTGACCGGACCATGAGGAAGATTGTGGAGAAGGGCAGATTCCAGACCTTGGTGGACCTGCAGTGGACTGATTCTGGAGTAGAAACATCCAGAGCCACCGTGCACAGGCGTGTGCAGGAAATGGGCTACAGGTGGCGCATTTCCTAGGTCAAGCCCATTTTGAACCAGAAACAGCAGCAGAGGCGCCTGACCTGGGCTACAGAGAAGCAGCACTGGACAGTTGCTCAGTTTTGCATGTCATGTCTGAATGAAGACTGGGGAGAAGGAAATACCAAAATGCCAGAAGTCCAGTGTCAGGTACCCACAGTCAGTGATGGTCTGGGGTGCCATGTCAGCTGCTGGTGTTGGTCCACTGTGTTTTATCAAGGGCAGGGTCAATGCAGCTAGCTATCAGGAGATTTTGGAGCACTTCATGCTTCCATCTGCTGAAAAGCTTTATGGAGATGATTTCATTTTACAGCACGACCTGACACCTGCTCACAGTGTCAAAACCACTGCTAAATGGTTTTCTGACCATGGTATCACTGTGCTCATTGGCCTGCCAATTCTCCTGACCTGAACCCCATAGACAATCTGTGGGATATTGTGTAGAGAAAGTTGAGAGACGCAAGACCCAACACTCTGGATGATCTAAAGGCCGCTATCGAAGCATCCTGGGCCTCCATAACACCTCAGCAGTGCCACAGGCTGATTGCCTCCATGCCACACCGCATTGAAGTAGTAATTTCTGCAAAAGGATTCCCGACCAAGTATTGAGTGCATAACTGTACAAAATTATTTGAAGGTTGACTTTTTTTTGTATTAAGAACACTTTTCTTTTATTGGTTGGATGAAATATGCTAATTTTGTAAGATAAGAATTTTGGGTTTTCATGAGCTGTATGCCAAAATCATTTTTAGCAAGACAATAAAAGACCTGAAATATTTTAGTTAGTGTGCAATGAACCTAAAACATATGAATGTTCAAGTTTTATCATTACATAATGGAAAATAATGAACTTTATCACAATATGCTAATATTTTGAGAAGGACCTGTATATGGCTTTAATCTATCAATGTTCTCAAGCATCTTCCATCCCATCATCTACTTAAAGATTATATCAAAATCTTACTGTCATACAACCAAAGATGCAGAGCGGAGACTGTATGCACATAGAAATAATAGTATGATGTTGCCTCTCATCAGAGATAAGATATTACCCCATTAAAATGGACCATTAGGTTGCTTTCTTATCTTTTTCTGCTTTTCTTTCTAAATTTAAGAATAGAAACAAATCATTTATTTTCTTGTTGACCATGGAAGTAAAAGAAACACCTAGCCTCTGGGCTGTGATGAGTAGTCATCTTGACAGCATGTCAGATTGCATCTCCGCAGGATGTGATGGATTTGTACTTGTAGTCAGAGGAATCAAGACAAAGCTACAGTCCAACATCTTTTATTGACATGAGACGTGAGGAAAAGGCTACAGGTGAACAAAAACACATTCATACTCTGAATTTATGCCTCAAATAGAGCCCTCAACACCTAAAACTTTTAATACTAAAATTAAGACACAAGTTGAGTAGACAGACCACCTGTTGGGTGGAAATATCTGTTGGGTTAAGAACAGTGGAGGCTTTATGTAATGAGAGGAGTCCATCTTGGTGCCAGTGTTCGCAGTTATTGATTAAAACTCAACATGAAAGACATTATTGCCCATAGGGTCAGTAGCTGATTAACCCCCACATCTGCACATTAATCAACCGCTGACCTCTAAAGAGCTAAAGCAAAGACTGTCTGCCTTTCTCCGCCGGGCTCCCCAGGCTCTCTGTGGGGGGGCAGCTGTAATAAGATGGCTGTAATGATGATGGTCCCAATAGACACCCGATGCAGAAATGCAACTTTCTTCAAGCTGCTGCACGAGGTATTCTTTTTAAGGAATCTGATGATTGTGTCTCCATTAAAGGAGACAGAGATTCAGATAGACATCTAAGCCGATAACGTATGACATACAAGTGTCTGCCAGACACAGGTTTCACAGAAACTATCAATTCAAAACTATGTATACATTTTGTTTCATACAAATCTGATTTTATGCAGACTTTCTGCAAATATGGTCCCTGAATGTTGACCTTATACTACATATTTTAAAAACTTAAAATGAAATAAAAAATGATCTCCAGTTTTCTGGATTGTGTCTAATATTAACCAAAACTGTGAGCTTGGCCGTTCTCTTGCACCAAAAAGGTTCTGGGTGTGAATCTGTTTGCATTGCACACATTATCCTGCAGTCCATTCATAGATTCTTAGACATCCTCCCACATTCTAAAAACATGCAGGGTTGGAATTTTTTGCCCTTAGATAGCAGTGCTCCTAGATATCAGTGTATGACTGCATAGTTTGCATAATGACCTACATTTTTCTATGACTCCAAGAATTTAGTGAAAAAGGATAGATTTTGCATTCTGATCCCAGATCTTGTCATTGTTTCCTCAGCAAATATCTGTTAATTACTCACATAATAATAATTCACATTCCATCTTAAACTAATTTAGTAGATATGATGAGAAGGGGATATTTGAATATCTATATGTACGTATAGGAATATACTTTTAAGTAAGCATTTATAATACTAATCTGCCTTAGTTTGATTGTGGAAATAACTTTTATGAGAGGCACGTAATTGTATTTATTCTCCCTTTCTTTGAGATGCTTAAAAAACCCGACAAAACTAACTGCTTACAAACACCACCTATATAATTAAACTTAAACAGAGCCTAATTTAAAACAGAAAGAAATCTATTTTGCTTTGCATTTTAGATTCAAAATGATCAATGAAGGAGAACAACGTATATTTCCCACTCTGCAGCTGCCGCTCTGCAGATCAAGCTGCTGCTCCTGTGAGCTATCTGATAAGAGGGTCTTTCTAGTTCATATTCTAATTAATACGGAGCCTCACTTCCTGCATCCCAGAGCCTTAAGGGAGAACAGCATTCAATAGGAATTATACTCAGTATTAAAAAAGGCTTCTGTCCCCACAGCTGGCATTGGCTTTGTAGCTTTCTGTGACAATTACAATCTGATCCTGTGCCACTTCCTGTCACTTAAAGTAGAAATACTGCACAAAGATACTGCAATATATATATATATATATATATATATATATATATATATATATATATATATATATATATATATATATATATATATATATATATATATATATATATATATATATATTGCAGTATGGAGTTTAGTCACCAAGAAGTTGAACTAAAGCAACAATCAGTTTCATAACATGGCTCATTGGGACACTGTGTCTATCTCAGGTCAATAGTGATACAGTGTTATTCTATTCTGTATTTCTTGCGGTATAAAATAAATAATATATTTAGTTTCTGAATTTGTTTATTTTTTCCTATATTATGAAAAAAAACTCCATACACTGACAGATAAATATTTATTTATGGTTCCATTTTGTCTCAAGAAAATGCCACAATATATTTGTGCAGTTTTATAATCTAACAATAGTCTATTTTTAAGTGGGGAATTTCTTTACCTATCCTCAGCTGCCCATATCTCTGTCAAATCATTTAACATGTCTGTAACTGTTGGCCTCTTTGTATCTTAGTTGATTAGTGTAGCGTATGATGTTTTCATTAGCATTGTTAGTGCTCAACACAGATTAATCAAAAATCAAACCTTTAACCCAGCCTCTCATGCTCACAAAATAACAAATCACAGAGGCACAATGCCACCAGCCACTTAGATTGAAAAGATGACCTTAGATTAGTTCCTAGAGATTTACTTTAAAACCAGGCTTTAAGAGTAAGAGGGAATGTGTTTAAGACTAATCAATGAAGTACACATTGATTTCAAATCTCAAATAAAGTTCTTCCAAGACAAGTTATTTCGTTCACGTCTTTATTGACTTTGCTTTGGGGACACTGGAACTGATCGAGCCATTTTCAAACTGTTCCCACAATGTTGGAAATGACAAATTTGTCTTGATATGCTGAAGCGATGAAATTGCTTTCACTGGAACTAAGGGCCTGAGCCCAGTGAATATCTGTGGGATTTATGATTTTAAGTTGTGCATTTTGCATAATTTGTGCTACTGGTATAGCACATAAAATAATGAGAAACCAAATGCTTTGGCAAAATGTCTTTTGACTTGAGTCTCAGATATTAATTTAGCAAATCAGAGCTACTGTATGTAGGATGTGACTCAGCAGGGACATTGTATCTAATACTCACCAGGCATTAAATGCAGTAGCTTTAAAATCCGTAGTACAAGGCTCAGCTACGTCGATCACACAGAAACACTATTCAACCAAATGAAATGGTAGCATGACTGCAGTAAAAACAGAGAGAAAAAAGAAAGAAAAGTAACCCAACTAATCATCAGCTCCATTTTTATCTGTTCAAAGTCACATTGGTTTGCAGAACAAATATACTGACTAGCCAATTTGGGTTCATTCTTGACAGATTCTCAGTGTGTGAGTAGTAAGACGGTGATGTGATGACCAGCGGGAGGCAGAGAGTGTCAGCGCAAATAAAAACTGACCGCAAGTGACAGGCAAACTGTGACAGTCCTGGGGCCCACTCAAACACACAGTCTTGTGAACTCTCCTTCAGCTTGGCTGATAAATGAAGAGCAAACACACTCGTTATTCAGGTTGGCAGCGAGGTGGCTTCAGACGGCCTCTCCTCAAGGAGCGCTCTAGGTGATGCCTCCAAGTTGGCAGATTTCCACGGTGGTTAAATGTTTCAAAGCAAGATTTCTTCATTCCTTGATCCCTGTTTACTGAGCTCCCTCCAATATTCACCATTTATAAATAATTACTCAGTCTTCATTACTGGTCCTGCAGTGTGACCAAATGCTGAATGCAGCCGCTTCTGAACACTTAAGCTCTTCTACTCATACTTGGTTGCACTTACAGTAATCTGACAAATTAAAGTAATGGAATTAAGAGCTTATATCCAAGAACAAAGTATCTCACTTAGCATTAGATTACCTAGAGGCACTTTGACAAGCCATGATAATTATATCCACGCAGAACTGTTAGATGGATTCAAAAAGGATGTTGTTTAGCGATTGTGAAACATTGTAGATTTTCTTTTGGCCGAGGACAAGAATATTGTCCAAAGAAACACAAAGTTCTGTTTCTGACTTTAACTCTGCCCCTCAGGCCACATCACAGCAGTGGCACTTTTATATATACATAAGATCTACAGCACCTCTGCCCATTAAAGAGAGATCTGTGTGTTGTTCTAGGAGTCTATATAAGACAGACGAGGCGTGTTAACTGTTTTCTGTGTCTTTATTTCTTAGCTCCAGCATAACCTTTCCAGTACTGAGCTACATTTTAGAACCCTGTTGCATGCTGGGTATTGGTGTTCTACAGCTTTCGGGCTCTTAATATCTTAATCTGAGGGAAGTTTAATATAATATATTGCAAACTGGGCTTTTAGATACAAATCACTATAAAATATAAACAATTATAATTTTGTTTTTAGACTTTATTCATTCTGAGGACCTTTTCATATCCTTATAGCTATAATCCTCTTTACATTATGAAAGAATAGATTACATCTTTAACAATGTGAGATGTTTTATTTCCCTTCTAAACTGAGATTACTGGGTCAAAGGGCTTATCTTATAACCCATTCTGTAAAGTTTAGCAATCACAAATGTACAGTAATAGTATTTGCTGTGGCAGTATGTGGGTAATATGTTTAATGTTTAATCAAAAAAACACTAAAGAAATACATAAATAGTGCATTTTCACATTAGAAGAATGTGCAGAGGGAATGTGTATCTCTCTGTGGCCCCATATTTAATCAGCTGAACTGTTTAGCCTTTATGAAGGAAGCAAGATTTAATTTGCAGATATGCTGTGATACCAATGAGATATTATTACAGTTGGCTTTGGCTGAGCTCTCTTTATTGTATCTGCATCCCGAGAGACACATTTTAAGTCCCTATATGACGGCTGGTTCTATGCCAGCTCTTTAAAGCATATGGGAAAAAAGATAACTAAATATATCTCTGACCATCATGGTGAGAGGATGGAAATGGTCTTCATGGCTTTTTATCTGCTTATTTTATTTCATTTTTAAATAAAGCCTTACACTTCCATAAACACCAGCCTTCAAAAAGTCTAATTGTATAAACTTGTGCATGTGGACATTTTTCCATCGCACTGTCTGTCTAAGACTCAGACCGACACGCTTCCTTCATCCCTTCTTTCAGCACGGCCTGACAGGTGGTCCTGTGGGACACATCTCAGCAGGCAGCAGGCTTCATCTTGCCATAAAACCTTACTCTGGGTCAGGGATAATGGGAGAGTAGAATGTTAGGAGAATCCAACAACTGTTAGAATAAGATCCGTTGTGCAGGTTACAGCTTCAGCTCTAATGCTTTGTTGACCATTTTTATAAATTACACATAAGAACCCATCCCCTGTGTTTTTAATGACCCATGCTGTACTAAAAGAAGTAACCCTCAGTGAGCATGAATGCTAACAAGTAAACAGGAGGCCTATGCAGTGATCTCCAAGTGATTAAATAACAATAAGTTTATATTGTAATTCCAATTTTTTATGGTTTCTTGGATTTATTGCTGCTTATTTCATATGTTGACAAACTAACCTCATCTTTAATTATGTCATCATAAACTGTTCAGCAATTTTCTTAAACCTTTTGGTTTGATCTTCTTCTCTTTTTTTTTTATTCCTCCGCCATTTTCCATCAAAAAATGACTTGTCTCAAGCTCATCCAGATGCCTCAGGGGCGTCATATGAAATCTCTGCCACTTCCTGGCTGTTCATCTACAACCAACATCTAGCTAATATATCCACTCCTGTCAGTTTCTTAATATTACTGCACCATTAAAACTAGCAAACAAAAATATTTCAAATCAATTCCTTGTTCATCAGTGCATACTGTTTCTGTTTTACTCAATGTTGTGTACTCCATATTTAGAGTGCATCTGCTGTAAGTCAGCAGACGTTGTGCATTTCCAGTTCTAATCCAGCACATAAAACACATTAATTTTTATAAAACCTTACTACAAACTATAACAGAGTGAAGAGGCAAAATTTCAAAGATTTTTTTATACTTGAATGAATTCTTTAAAAACACTGCAGCCTTTTTTCATTGATAAAACTAAAGCTGGTTTCAATTAATTATATTTTCAATAGGATCTTTGATGTTTTCTCTTGCAAACTGGAAAGAAGAACAAAGCATTTATCAATTCTGTGGACTTGTGTTCCTTAGTGGTGGAAGAAAAATAATGAGATCCCCTATATGTGGAGACCAACAGCAGGTTTTCCTCCCACACTTAGTGTATGGTGCTTTACTAGTAAAAAGCTGAGCCATGTTCAGGCCTATCTATAACAGAAAAAAAAAAATAGATGTTTACCATTTAAAAATTATTAATATAATGTCTGTAAAAAAAAGGATAGTATTGAATTCCACTCTTTTATTCTTTTTTTACCCAACAGAACATGCTGTTTTCATTAAAATTTCTGTTTTAGGAACAAACATGATTGGTCCAGCTCCCAAAAGATTATACGTATATAGGTATAGAAAACATTATTTAGTGATTTGCAACACGAATTTGCTAGAAAAACAAATGAGGTACCTCAGAAATGAGGTACTAATGCATCTTGTGTCAGTGTTAGATTTTTTTATTTCTTAAATTGCTGTGGCATTAGGAGGAAGTTCATGACCGAAAAGGTCCATTCATGGTGCAAGCTCTGGACACGAAAGGTCAAAAGTCCACACTGAGTTGTTTTTCTGCATACCCAGCAGCGACACTGCATGTGTCTTCAGCAGCCAAATATAAGCTGTGAAAACGATGGCTGAAGTTGTGCTGCAGTATCAGCTCACTCAGCTGTGAAATATGGCTGACATGACTGTGTGCAAACCACAATTACGCCTTGAATCCCTGACAAGTGACCACAGAGCACTAGTTGTTCACTCAACTGTGCAATATGAACTGGTGGACCCTGTCTGCAATGCCTCTATTTGCCCAAAACACAATCGCTGCGATGTCACACACAGTCCCTGGTATTTGCAGCAGAAAGAGATTGGCACCAAAGTGACAGGAGTGAGAAGGGCCTATTTGTGCTAGTTAACAATAGATGAAAGTGAAGGAGAGCTTTATTGTGTGCTCTTAGATGATCTGCCTACAGTGTATTTCTCATCAACCATAACTGTGTTTTCTCGATATAGCATTAATGTTTAATTAAATTTGGCAAAGAACAGGATTCCCTTCTCTCTGGACCTCTGCAATGTTTATATTATGTTTAAAACAGCTTAGTTTAAGGTTGTTTGATGTGGTTCTTCGTATTTGTTTCAATTAACTTTGCATAGAAAAAATATGCTATAATATGAAATAAATATAGATTTCTGATGCATTTCTTTTAAGTTCTAAGCCTTATTTCACAAAAGAAGCTTTCAGATGAAAGCTGTCAACAGCCTGTCTTTTGCAAGGAGAAAAAAAGTGACTCAGATTCTTGTGATTGACAGACCCAGAGTGCTTCATCATTGCTGATTGGATAATTACTGCTTTCAGATGTTCTAAGAGCCTCTTCTCATTCATTTGTGATATTTTCATTGTTTCCTAAAGCTTAAATCTCAGTGAAGATTTTCAAACTCAGATAACCTTTTAGGAGAATGGTTACTTTAGTCAAAAATAATTTAGGTATTACAAGTATCATCTGACAGCATCTTTAACCAGAAGTGCAACAAATAAAAAGGACAACGAAAGCAGTATTTCTTTTGATTAACCAACAAAACTAAACTAACAATGATTTCACTAACAACAGATTCAACAGTCTCCTTTAGCACAACAGGGAAAGTTTATTGTTGTGTTTTAGTTTTCTTACCCTCTTGTCTAGCTAGACCTTAAAATCTTTGACAATAACATCCAGAATTCAGATAAACAATCAGAACATATGCCTGGTAACACATTTTTTTTTTTTGCCATCATGAGTAAAAGACAGCAGCAAAAAAATGTTAAATCCAAAAAATTATTTGAACATGGATTTATTCTTCTAACCCTGCAGTGCAGACTTTTCTGAATTTTAAAAAGGTAATCAGAAGATTCTTAAGCACTGAATTATTTTCTTACCATTATCACCTAATACATAGGTTAAAAAAGATATTGACAGTTATTTTTGTTTTGTTTTGTGCACATGTGTGTGCTTTTTTCCAAATTTTGTAAAAAAAAACAAAAAAAACTTCGGAACATAAGATGTTAAAAGCTCAAGCCTTGTGCGTCTTTCGCCTCCAATAATGAAGATAGCCACTAGTTTTGTTGCAGCCCTGCATGGATAAGAAAGCATGGATGAATGGATGATTTCAAAGTCTGAATCTGTCAAAGTCCAACACAATAGTTTCTGCTAGCTTAACCAGAAACTTTGCCTCATTTGAGTATCTTGTTCTCTGCTGAAAAAATAATGAGGCATCTGTTAAAATCAAGCATTCTGATAGAAACAGTTGAAGTGGGCAACAGAAATGCTTTTCACATTGGCACTTTAAATCTAAAAAAAAAAAAGCATTTTTTAATGGCCTTATATTTCCGTGAACTTTTTTTCCGAAAGAATATATAGGGCCAGATGGATAGAATCCAACAGAGTCCCTTGGTTTGTTCATTTTTCCTATAAATAGACAGAGGTTGGTCCTAAATAAATTAACAAAAGCTTTGAATGTGGTCATTTAAGTGCTATAAATATGTGGTAATTGGGTAGATTTTATGTCTAGGCCATTATAATTCATGAAATGCTTGATTTTAAACAGCAGATGAAGCACTGAACATGTAATTAAAAGACCTCCAGTGCTTTGTAAAATTCAAATAAACCCTGAAGTGTTATAAATGTTGGCGACAGAGGGGAAAACACTGGAGAGATGTATTGATTTATTTTTTATCTCTATACTGAAACTCAACTGAGCTCTTTGGTCTTACTGATAAAAACATAATTTTGTATAAGATTATCAGATTATCATTTCTTTGTAAAAGCAATAGATTGTTTCTTTGCCTTGATTACTGCGGTTAGATCAAAACTGCATACTGGAATCCAGTTAGAGTGGTTAACAATGCCAGATGTTGCTCATTTCTGAGTAGACAGAAAGATTAGTATGTTAGAAGAACTGATAAAGTACGTTAAACTGGGATCTTTGCTTAGGGGAAATTTACATTTATTTACATTTTCTGAAAATAGAAACTCAGCAGCAAACTAATTTTCACACATTTGCACACTCCCACATTCATGATCAGCGTTGTTATAAATAATCTGGATGCTCATTACAATTATATAAAAAAAAAAAAACGACCACAAACTGCAGACTTTTATCATTATTCATTTGTTTCATATCTATCATACTTCAACTAAATTAGATAATTTATAGCATGATTAAGATAAACATTTAAATGCTTTTATTGTGAAATAAGGCCAAGAACAGAAAATAATTAAAACCACTTAATCAGATTCTGTTTGCAACAGAGCCAGGAACAGAAGCTCCTAATTGGTCAATTTAACTCCTAATGAGAGGATTAATTTGTCCTTTAAGGTCTTTGTGAAAAATATTCATTATTGGAGGGCAAAACTGGGCGGAAAGACTTGGTGTTTCATTCTTGTAACCATTAAATTAACTGGATGATTAGAGTTGAAGTAAAATTTTTAAGCTTAATTTTTTTCATGCAGCTGTGGGTAATATAAATCTGAATCCAGTGGTGGAATCAGAGACAGGATGCCACATTCATCTCTCCACCTCCCTCTTTCCTCTGCTACAGGCAGTAATATTTATGGACTGTCTGCTGGGTCACACGGTCTCACAGAGAGCACCCATAAAACCTATCGCCGGTGTCCTGCTGGCCCTTCAGTAGTAATGTGATCGTAATTGAAGGTCTAGAGTTTTTATGCGAATGTGGAGTTAGAGATTTCTGCGTCTTGTTAGTGTATTGAGATGTGTATGATCTCAGGTTTTTTGCAGCTTTAGAGGTTTGTGTTTTACAAGCAGCCGACACATATTTTCCAATACCCCTTATCAAGTGCAGCTTCACAAATGTTCACACAGCTGGAACATAACACTGGGGAACAAAAGTCTACATTTTTAAACACTACCAAGGCAATTTCATTGCAGCCTGTTTCAATGGACACCTATGGCAATTTTAAAATCAAATCAGGTTTGCAGACATGTGGCATTCTGTTTTTAAAATTAATCACAGGTTGGGTTTTAAGAGTATAAAGGAAAGAAGAAAACTATACTTTTTCAACAGTAACTATTAAAGTCAGATCTGATACTGAATCATATTTCTAGAACATATTTACTTAAAGATTATATAATATGTTTAGAGAAATACAATAAACACATTTCTATCAAAGGGATGAATATGGTTTAGTGTCTGCAGGTTAACTGTAATCTTATGTTTTTTTTTCCTTTATAAAGCATGATCTGAGGCAATAACAGAAAAAGATAAACAGAAAATAAAAATCAGTGGTTATAGAAAACATGAAAGGCAAAGTGCAATGTGATTAATTGCGTATTACATTATCAATTACTTTCTGAATTCAAAAGCTCCCTTTGCCCTTTTAGTTTGAAGATACAAGGGATAAAGGTTAAAATATTCACCTGTACTATAGGAAAATCTTTGGTGGCGCAGCATCATTACTGGTTCTGCCACTTTACTTCTTGTCAACACTTTTGACTTGTTTATACAGTATATGTTGCTTAAAGTTACATAGCATACATCACAGTACACAATTATTTTCAATTAAAGCAACATTAGAATATTGTTTGCCACAGAAAAAAAACATAGCAACTGTTAGTTGCTTAGTTAACTTTCAATGTGTTTCACATGCGATGAGACCAAGGTTTAGATGGTTTAGAGCTTTTCATTAGCTTTAATTTTATTTTGAATTCGTTTTTTTTATTCCATTTTAGTTTTTATTTATTTTTAGTATTTGTAAGCAAGTTCAATTTATTTTTTATTTAATGAAAATTGATTTAGTTTAGTATTAGTTATTATTTCAGTAATTTATCCATACTTACTAGGGGCAAGTGTAAAAATAAATATATAAATATATCCAATATCAGTGATGGGACTAACACCGTTACCTTGTTTCAGTAACGAGTAATCTGACTAATTACTTTGACTGTAACTATAACGCAGTTACCATTGCAGACACCCCGTTACTGCGCGTTACTCAGGTCGCACAATGAACCTTTTTTCATGATAGGACTCGTGCGCGCCTTGTCATGAGAGAGGGGAGGATGAGAATGGCTGATGTATAGTGAGTTTACGTCTGTTCTGCTGGTGGGTGTTAACGTACAGCACACAGAGAGATGGAGAGTGAGGATGATCCAGCAGCAAAACAGCGTTTTCCAGATGGAAATACCGGGGTTACGTCGAGCTGCGTTTCCCCATCACATACGGTTTACCCTGCATCTCCGCACAGCGCAGGCGGCAGATGCGACAGGAAATGCACATGCTCGCTAAAGGTGCGCAACAGTCGCCCTGTGCTCGTGCCACAGGAGAACTATGGAGAGCGTGAACGATCAAATGATAGCCTATATGGAGAAAGGGAGAAATATGGATGGATGGATGGATGGATACTCTGCGTTTTCAACCTAATGTCAGCAATGGGTGGTGAGGTTGCTTTGAGGACCCAGATGCAGAGACAAGTGAAGCAGGGATGTGTTCTGAAAGGTTTAATTGAAGACCAAAAAGCAGCAGAGGCAGAAATCCGGGAATCCAACTCAAAATATAAAACAAACCAAAAATCATGGAGACATCAGGGTAAAGACGAGTCTGAGGAGCCGGGGAGAGACGAGCAGAGTAGACAGCACAGCAACAAGAAGGAACCAGCACTGAGTGACTGCAGAGGTGGAGTATTTAAGGACAACCAAACAAAGGAAGGACTAACGAGCTGAATGGGGAGCAGGTGTGGGTGGAACTGGCAAGAGGGAATCCAAGGGAAAAGAAAACAATCACAAGGGGGCAACAGAGAGTAACTAAAGAATGCTTGAAGATAATGGAAAATAAAAACAAAACAACTGATAACAGAAAACTCAGAGTAACAACAAATAGGAATCATAACAGTACCCCCCCTCAAGGGCGGATACCAGACGCTCTTGGAGCCCAAACACAAAACAACCCACCCAGGGTGGGCGGAGGGGGAAACCAGGAAGGAGGGCAAGAAACACAAAACAACCCACCCAGGGTGGGCGGAGGGGGAAACCAGGAAGGAGGGCAAGAAACACAAAACAACCCACCCAGGGTGGGCGGAGGGGGAAACCAGGAAGGAGGGCAAGAAACACAAAACAACCCACAAAAGGTGGGCGAGGGAACCTAAAGTCTCTAGAATTCAGACATGTGACCGGGGAGGAGAAAGAGTCTCTGGAGGCCGGCCGTGTGGCCGGAGGCGAGGACGAAGGTGGGCCTCTGGAGGCCGGCCGTGGGGCCGGAGGCGAGGACGAAGGTGGGCCTCTGGAGGCCGGCCGTGGGGCCGGAGGCGAGGACGAAGGTGGGCCTCTGGAGGCCGGCCGTGGGGCCGGAGGCGAGGACGAAGGTGGGCCTCTGGAGGCCGGCCGTGGGGCCGGAGGCGAGGACGAAGGTGGGCCTCTGGAGGCCGGCCGTGGGGCCGGAGGCGAGGACGAAGGTGGGCCTCTGGAGGCCGGCCGTGGGGCCGGAGGCGAGGACGAAGGTGGGCCTCTGGAGGCCGGCCGTGGGGCCGGAGGCGAGGTGACAGAGTCTCTGGAGGCCGGCCGTGGGGCAGGAGGCGAGGACGGAGGAGGGCCCCAGGAGGACGGAGGAGGGCCCCAGGAGGATGGAGGAGGGCCCCAGGAGGAGGCCGGCGGCGACGCCGTCTCTGAAGGAGGAGAGCCCCAGGAGGAGGCCGGCGGCGCAGTCTCAGACGCAGCTGCAGGAACCTTGGGGGCCGCCGTCTCAGACGCAGCTGCAGGAACCTTGGGGGACGCCGTCTCAGACGCAGCTGCAGGAACCTTGGGGGACGCCGTCTCAGACGCAGCTGCAGGAACCTTGGGGGACGCCGTCTCAGACGCAGCTGCAGGAACCTTGGGGGACGCCGTCTCAGACGCAGCTGCAGGAACCTTGGGGGACGCCGTCTCAGACGCAGCTGCAGGAACCTTGGGGGACGCCGTCTCAGACGCAGCTGCAGGAACCTTGGGGGACGCCGTCTGCGGCACTGGAACAGCCTCGGAGGGGGCCGCCGACTGCGGCACTGGAACAGCCTCGGAGGGGGCCGCCGACTGCGGCACTGGAACAGCCTCGGAGGGGGCCGCCGACTGCGGCACTGGAACAGCCTCGGAGGGGGCCGCCGACTGCGGCACTGGAACAGCCTCAGAGGAGGCTTGGAGCGCCCGCTGAGGGGCCGTGGAGGCTTGGAGCACCTGCTGAGCTTTATTTTAGAGAGTCTTTTACTTGTGTGCTCGGGGATATCAGGAGGACTCTGAGCGGGCTCAGGGGTCCCAGGCGCTAGGCTAAACGGCCCGCTAATGGCCTCAGGAGTCTCTGGCGCTAGGCCTAACGGCCCGCTAATGGCCTCAGGAGTCTCTGGCGCTAGGCAAAGCAACCCGCTAATGGGCTCAGGCGCTGGGGAAGCTGCCCCGCTAATGGGCTCAGGCGCTGGGGAAGCTGCCCCGCTAATGGGGACTGGAGCTAGGGACACTGGCCCTCTACTGGGCTCAGGCGCTGGGGAAGCTGCCCCGCTAATGGGGACTGGAGCTAGGGACACTGGCCCTCTACTGGGCTCTGGAGCTAGGGACACTGGCCCTCTACTGGGCTCTGGAGCTAGGGACACTGGCCCTCTACTGGGCTCTGGAGCTAGGGACACTGGCCCTCTACTGGGCTCTGGAGCTAGGGACACTGGCCCTCTGCTGGGCTCTGGAGCTAGGGACACTGGCCCTCTGCTGGGCTCTGGAGCTAGGGACACTGGCCCTCTACTGGGCTCTGGAGCTAGGGACACTGGCCCTCTACTGGGCTCTGGAGCTAGGGACACTGGCCCTCTACTGGGCTCTGGAGCTAGGGACACTGGCCCTCTACTGGGCTCTGGAGCTAGGGACACTGGCCCTCTACTGGGCTCTGGAGCTAGAGACACTGGCCCTCTACTGGGGACTGGAGCTAGGGAAACTGGACCGCTAATGGGGACTGGAGCTAGGGAAACTGGACCGCTAATGGGGACTGGAGCTAGGGAAACTGGACAGCTAATGGGGACTGGAGCTAGGGAAACTGGACCGCTAATGGGTTCTGGAGCTAGGAAAACTGGATCGCTAATGGGTTCTGGAGCTAGGGGATCTGGCTGGCTAGGAGCTGATGGAGGTGGCAGGAAAGGAAAAAGATCCTCCCTCTCCCCATAAAAGTAGTGCCTTAACTGAGATTCTTCAATATGGGGAGCTCTAACTGCAGGGGGTGTAATACGTGGATCTGGTTTGAGTTTTTTAGTAGATGGGGCTAGCTGTTTGTCATGGAGGTGACGACTGAGACTATGGGAGACACTGACCTGGTTATGGGGGAAGCTAAGGCTAGCAGCTGGCTGACCAAAGGAAGTGGAGGCATCAGGCTGACCCGCCGGAGAGGAAGTGGAGGCGTCAGGCTGACCCGCCAGAGAGGGAGTGGAGGCGTCAGGCTGACCCGCCGGAGAGGGAGTGGAGGCGTCAGGCTGACCCGCCGGAGAGGGAGTGGAGGCGTCAGGCTGACCCGCCGGAGAGGGAGTGGACTTCTTCCCCCGGCGATGCTTACGCCTGGAGGGAGCAGTTGGCAGAGGAGAGTCTGTAGAAGCTGAGGGAGAAGTGGAAGGAACTAATGGAGAGATTGAGCAGGCAGCCACTGCAGGTGATTGAGGTTGAGGTGGTGGAGGTTTATTAAAAAGCTCAGCTAGAGCAGCCTTGTAATTCCACTCCACCTCTTCTAAAATTACCAGAAACCCTAGGGATGACAGGAGAGTTGTTTGGGGGGTTAAAATCTTTTTTAGGTCGGCTGCAGCACATACCCGTCTCCAGGGAGGGCTGAGAGTGGCAATCCTGTCCAGAGTGAACCGACAGTTCTCCAGGAAGTGTGTCATGCTTCCTGCCAAGTTTGACTCTGCTGGGTCCATGTTGGCTGGTTCCTTCTGTCAGCAATGGGTGGTGAGGTTGCTTTGAGGACCCAGATGCAGAGACAAGTGAAGCAGGGATGTGTTCTGAAAGGTTTAATTGAAGACCAAAAAGCAGCAGAGGCAGAAATCCGGGAATCCAACTCAAAATATAAAACAAACCAAAAATCATGGAGACATCAGGGTAAAGACGAGTCTGAGGAGCCGGGGAGAGACGAGCAGAGTAGACAGCACAGCAACAAGAAGGAACCAGCACTGAGTGACTGCAGAGGTGGAGTATTTAAGGACAACCAAACAAAGGAAGGACTAACGAGCTGAATGGGGAGCAGGTGTGGGTGGAACTGGCAAGAGGGAATCCAAGGGAAAAGAAAACAATCACAAGGGGGCAACAGAGAGTAACTAAAGAATGCTTGAAGATAATGGAAAATAAAAACAAAACAACTGATAACAGAAAACTCAGAGTAACAACAAATAGGAATCATAACACCTAATGTATTTTTTATTTTAAACATTATTTGATGGCCTTTGTGGCAGGGATGGAGATCCATATTTTATGTCACACACATCTAGATAGATAGATGGATATATAGATGTTGTAGTATCTATAACAACCCAAGCACACAGGATTTCAGAATTAGACATCCCCAGTTATTAATTTCATATACTCACCAGATCTGAATGCCCTGTTAAAAAACTTCCCCCCTGATGTCATTTACGTTGAGTTATAATAAATGCAAAACTCTCTGCAGGTTCTTGTCTTTGTCGTCCGCTCTATTCAGCTGGCTTTGGAAAGACATGGCGAGAAGGTGGGGGCCGGGTGGTGAAGGTTACGGGGGCGAGAAACGCAAAAGTAACGCAATAGTTACTTTTACTAGTAACTAGTTACTTTTATTGTGGAGTAACTCAGTTATTAACTCAGTTACTTTTAGGGAGAAGTAACTAGTAACTATAACTAATTACTTTTTCAAAGTAACGTGCCCAACACTGTCCAATATATATATATATATATATATATATATATATATATATATATAATATATATATACAAACAAGTGGGGGAGGAGTACTGACAACAAAAAGAGGACAAAGTAATGATGCCAAACCAGCAAAGAGTGACTGAACAGGAGGAAAATAAATGGGAGAGAGAAACAAAAGACCAGGCTAATTAGTAGATTGGGAGCAGGTGTGAACAGAGGCAATCTAGGCAAAAGGAGACTGATACAAAAGGGCAAACTAGAAAAACCTAAGAACTAAAATACAATCAAAAATAACTAGAACACAAGAATGGAAATAAAACCAATGAAAACTCAGATAAATCAATGACATAAATATAATCAAAATAAAATCCCATATAAGGACAGACCACTGCAGTGACAAAAAAATTCTTTACATCCGTACCTTCCATCTGCAGGTGTAATGCGCCACCATAGAACAAAAGCGAAAAAAAGACATGGCAGATCCTCCCTTATAATGCAGTTAGTTTTAATTAGTTTTGTAAACTCATAACAGTTTGTCCATTTTAGCTTTTTTTAAGGTCTAGTTTTTTTCAGTTAACAAACAAAAACATTTTAATTCTGGCTTTTATCAATTTATCAGATTTAGTTAATGATAACAAAAAAATTTTATCACGGATATTCCATTTATTCTTTCCTACTGTGCAAAGATAGTGTGAGATACAAACTGTGGGGATGTGAAATCTGATGCCAGAATAGTGCAATTTACACATGCAATCTTCAACTGACAGCTGGCATGTTATTAGTTCTATTAGCTTTGAGATGTTCAGATGGAGCACACGATGGGTGCATATTATGCTAAAGGTAGAGCTAAAAACTTAATTTCAATTTCCAAAATGAAGCTGTTACAAATCATTGCATTCACTTGCAAGTATACCATATACATAATTAATAAATGCATCTCTAAAGTTTCACAGCACGGTTTAGGCACAATTTTACCATCTCAAATGTTTCTAACAAAAACCCTGGATCTGGGCTTACATGAAGCTGGGACCTGACAAACGCTCATTCAAAGGTGAAGTGAAAAATCCTGTGGAGTAAAATATCTGACAGAGATCACTGCATCATGTCTTAACCTTTTTCTTCACACCAACAACAGCAAACTACATCCTCCTTGTCTGCAGACTACAATTTACCATCAGACTGACAGCGTAACCAGCATGGTCACTGTCCTGATATAAGCAAGTATATGCACCAAGAAATTGTTACATAGCACAGACGAATTGGTGACAGAACAAGATGACAGGTTCTCATTTTGACAGATAAAACGTGACAGACTGTTTTTGGAGCTATTATATGAATCCAGAAACATGCTCCATTTCCCGCCAGTCAATCCAAAGGTAAAAGAAAACATCAAAAAGTCAGATCACCACCAAGGTAACCATCTAGGTGGAAATGAAAGGTTGCTGTTGTAACCACGGCATTAGATTTCCTTTTTTGATTCTAAAAGGTGCAATTCAAAGATTTTTTAACAATAACCAAAGGATCCTTGGAGGGGTCACAGTGTTATGAGTGCAGACAAATATGCTCAAACTCAAAGACTCGGAAATGCACAATAGCAGCTAATTTCTGCGGAAAAAAGACACTCACTTTAAGAAGAAATGCTTTTTAAGAAAGGAAAAACTTCAACTTTACATTTTCAGCTCCAATGCTATGCTGTAGGTCAGGTTAATAACAGCATCACTGTAGAAAGAAGCCACTGATTGTTCCATAAATCTGTACTGGCAAAAGGATTTGTCTAATTTGACCATTTTTAAGTACATTTATAAGTATAATACTTAATTTCAAAACCCTGCAATGAAATAAAAACAATACTGCCAAAGAGAATATCTATTTTCACTTCAAGTTTTGTATTTAAACATCATTAGAGATCATGCTTATGGTTTCCATTTTTTTTTTTTGCTTTTTGGATTGTCGGTTTTTTACTGAAACATTGCTTAGTATCCACAGATGCTTGTCAAGAAGAGCAAACATCAGCATGCTCAGATATTCACTGACAAGGCACAAGAGAAAAATCTATCAAAGCCAGGAAGATCTGTCCTCTGTAAATCCCAGAAAGAGGGGTCAGATTACACGAGGAACCAGAATTTTGCTGAGATATGTCAGTTGGGAGCAAAGTGATAGAGTGAAATGCTGGTCATAAAAAAAAGGCCAACTTAGGTTAAAGTCATATTATTTTTAACAGAATCAAGGCAAAAATATTTATTTGATTATTCCTCAGTGCTTTTTCCTCTGTGCCTTATTTGGAGAGAGATGTTAGAGCAAAAACAGTTAAAAACAGGGAAGAACTCAGAGCTAACAGTTCAACTCAAATCAACTTTATTTATAACGACCTTTAAAACAACCACAGCTGCCACCAAGTGCTGTATACCAAGTATAGTTAAAATGGTATAAAAACAACGTAGAACCAGCCTCTTCCATCTGCATCTAACCGTACAAGAGGACAACTTTATTCCTCATGAAAACTCAACGTAGCGGCACATTTAGTTCCCCTCCACCACCTCAAAAGCACAGTGACTGTTTTACTCCTGAGGAGCATAGTATGACATCGGAAATAGGCTAAAACGAGTCGTAGTATAGTATGACCTGAAAAATTGGCTAAAAAGAGTCATGACATCAAAAATTGGCTAAAAGGAGTCATAGTAATGTATGACGTAAAAAAATGTACTGCTTCATTATTCAGAACTATCATAATTCAGTCATCTATCAGCAATACAGTGCAAATAAAAGCTTGCTTTTATAAATGAATCATCCACTTTTAAGTTAAGTATGAAAATATAGGTAAGAGTGGAATAATGACAGTAGTTTGGGTATAATAGCTTCGAAAATTAGCTATGAGTTAGTTTGAAAGTAAGTCATACTGTACACATATGATAAATGAATAACCTTCAGGTACTCTGGTATTCCAAATATTACTGACTTTATTAGGTTTTTGTCATCAGGATTTGAGCACTGAAAGTTCCCCAAACTTCGTAAGGCTAAACCATTGATTCTTCTCAAGAGGTCTGTTATCTAAAACATCGCCTCAAACTTTCTCTCCTTCCAGAGCTTCCGTGGCGTGTTCATCCTTTTCCACCTCCCCAGACTAGTTTCTCAAACTAACATTCAACAAATCATTGTTATACTTTTACCTGTTTTTCTCCTGAGAGATTCCATCTATCTGGGTCAGCAAATTAGATAAAGCCATGATATAGACTTGGCCTGCATCCAAACATGAAGTGATCTCCCTGTGCGTATGTGGTTGGTATCCGGGTACTTCACCTTTCTTTAGCATTCCAGAGACATGCATATGGTCCATCTAAATTGCCCATTGATGTACCCGTGTGTGTGTGTGTGGATCCTTGAGTGTTAATGTGAATTGTTTACCTATTGACTTCTGGAGAGAGACACATCCTCTTGTACAATCAAGTAGATTGAGTAGGTAAACAAAAACGAAGGGATAGATTTTACTCATTCCATATGGCCTGTTTTATTTCTCTTTTAATGAATAGCTCCAAATGGTGTAATTTGTTCCCTTTCCAGTCCAAACACACACTAAATAAGGAGCTATTGGCAGTCTGACCCATTTGAAAACACCATCATTTGTTAAAGAACATTTTCAAATGTATTTTGCATCTGAAACCGCTAATGACAGAAACAAGCACTTCCACTTTAATGTAGAGATCAACAGCTTTATAAAAAGCTGGCCATGGTTTGAATTCTTTCTCATAATTCTTATTGTATACATTTGTGTTCCATATTAAATATTTAGATACCCCGGAGACCAAATTAGGAGTTGTATATTGATTTTAAAATTAATTTAAGCCAAGAAAAATGCCTGCAGGCTGATGTGAAAGCTGTATTGATCATGTTTAACCTTCCCTGCTAAACGAGCATCAGAAGAAAAACAAATTGCACAGGTCTTATCCCTGAACAGAAGATCCTATATATATATATATAGGTAAAAGATGAGTCAATGTTTATGTTTAATTATTTGTATTACAGATTTTAAAAATCTATTATATATACAAAGAAACCCATTGTCTATACTGCAATACCTGAATAAAGGACTTCAAAAACAACCAAGATTCCAAATACGGAGTGCTAATTCGCAAGGTTGTAGCTGGTATACAAAGTTTATTTGCACAAATGATAATAGGTGCAGACCAGCTTGGTAAAGTATTAAAATTTGCGTGTTCTACTGGCAGTTTGAGAGTGACTGTAAAAGACAGATGGGGTCCTGAGACAGGGGTGGGCAGCTTCAGTCCTTGAGGGCTGGTTTCCAGCTGTTAGATCTCTTTCTGCTGCAACATGCCTGAATAACACGGCTGAAATACCTCCTCAGTATGCAATCCATTCTCCAGAGCCCTATGTTGGACCAGGGACACATCTAAAAGTTGCAGGATGATGGCTCTTGAGGACTGGAATTGCCCACCCCTCTCCTAAGCTATTAGAGGTAATGATGCTAATGATTATTTATATAATTATAACACCAAATATTATCCATAGCACACTTTACATGAGTTGCCTAATACAAAGTGCAATGAAAAGAAGAAAAAAAAGTTAGATTTAAAATATCAAATATTAAACATGGGAAAGTTTTCCATGTTTGCTGATTAATTGGACTATTTTTTTTTTTTTTTTTGGTATGATTGAAAATACTCAACCGCCACCTAATTTGCGGGACATTTTTCCAACAGGCAGGTGACATGTTGTATCTCTTTCATGGACATAATGGAGCACATTATAACTGGTAGTTTAGACAAGATGGACCAACTGTTTTCTCTTTTAGCTAAGTACAATATTAAACAAATCTAATCTAGTGGTCTCAGAGAAGGCAGAATTCCCCAACCAAAACATTTTTGTCTTTATCAGCAGTTTCACAAATGGCTCACGAGCAACCAGTACCCCTAACTCTTCACATTTTCCATTTATATCTTGCATCTTAGCTTTTGCCTGCCAGAAATATATTTAAAAAAACACAGCAGGGCTATAATGTCAGAAAGGTTGAATTACTCACTGTTTACTTTAATACTACTACTAGTACAACAATAATAATCCCATCTGTCGCTCGCTCAGGTTAGCTCAGTCTGAGTCTCAGGGGATGGATTCAGACGGCTTTAGTCTCGTGATCATATTTTAGTTGCCAGGTAACTGCTAATGAATCCAGAAAGACAAGGAATGAGCCAAATAACAGCACAGCTTCAAATTCTCACATGCACTTTAACATTTTTTTTGTAGGTTCGAGCACCTTTTTATGTTTACTTCAAAGATTAATAAGACAATGAATAATTTAGCAAGCTGCTTTTGTAACCACCATTAGAAATGATGAAATAGCCAAAGATTTAATCCAAAACCAAACAACCTTGAGACAATGAAGGAAATATCCTTCATATTCGGAACAGGAGTAAATTAACTTATCCTCCTGAGATCAAAGTGGAATTTGAGATCATATTTCCTCCTTTCAAAGATGGAAATTAAGAAGTGAACAGGTAAACAACATAATCGCATTAATGAATCTGTATGAATTTAAATCCCAGACAGCGGCAGTTAAAAGGCCCCAAGGGAGGACCGAGACACAGACAAATGCATTTGTGTTACAGTTTGGAAAAAATCTTTCCTTACAAGCAGACACTGTTGTCCATTCCTAAACTCTGATCTATGAGACTCTTTCTTACCTTTTCTTATTTACTGATAAAATAGAGGGACCTTAGCATAATATCAGGAAGTAGAATAAAGAATCATGCCTGTGTTACAAATCAAAGGAGTGACAATGTTGTGTCACAGTCCCTTAGAGAGGACACAAACATGAACTAAACAAGGTGCTACCAGGACATAATTTCAAAATCAAAATGCTTAAATGCAAAGAAATTGATAAAACAGGAGTGAGTTTAAATAAACAGGAGAACAAAGACAAGCTCATAAAAGAGTTTTGTTATTAGGAAACAAGCAAAAGACTTTTTGAGTTGTACTAACAGCGGTTGGATTGCTGCTTAGCGAAGAAGCCATAACTCTGCAGGTTCCTAATGCAACAAGTTATGCAGACTGTAATTTTTTGATACACATCCTGCAATTTGATGAAGCTAATATCAAAGTCTATATAGACCTATATGGCTATGTAGACTTCGCTAAATTTGGACAAATAAGTGAAAGGTCCAACTATTGAGTGCAGAAACACCTACATCATGTTGAGTGGGTGTTGTGCAGCAGGAAAACTGTAGTATAATACGATAATAAGATTAGGAAAGAACGTGATGTGGAAATGTTAAAAAAAACATCTCTGAAGCTTTTTGTGTGTCTTCTAAATGGACAAGAATTGAAAAGAAAACGTGCAATCCTTACTTATCAATCACAGGAAAGCATTGTTCTGATATGTTAAAAAGAGATAAATACTTTTTTCCTTTTTATACAACTTATGTTAATATCTGTTTTTAACTGTCTCTTCTAGGGATCCTTTCTGGATCTATGCAACGATCCAATGATCTTTGCTGGAGATCTTATGCACATGAGTTGAAATTTAGTGGCTGCGCCCTCCGAAGGCCAGATTTGTCGGCCAATTAAGCCATAGCACAGTGTTGAGGCTTCTTCAGATTGGAAGCCCCATCTTTATGCCGCCGGCAAATGTGGCTTTCTTTTTGCCCAATTTGAAGGACAGGTCTGGTGTATCCTATGTAGCCATGGGTATCCCATGATTAATTGATTCCAAGCAAGCTGGCTGCTCCGTGCTCAGAGTAAAAAGCTAAGAAGCACCAAACAGGGCTGAATATTGTAAGTGCAGTGTAATATAATACCGATATGTGAATAGTTTCGTCTGAAATTGCTGAACAATATTGTCAGATAATGTCTGGTTTACTGAAAGGTTTTATCTGTCCCTGTGCAAATGAGTTTGGCTGACATTGAAGCTCAGATTCCAATATCTCTGCAATGTGGGGAGTACAAATCTGGTAGTCGAGATGACGGTACTGCTGCTGAAGCTCCTTGAAAATGTTATTAGCAGAACAATAGTGAGAGTTCGGTATCCTTTATTTGCCTGCTTTCTGTGTCAAATGTCATGGCTGTTAGGTGACAGGCGTACGGACGGTGAAAGTCAGAGAAGGCTGGACCTGTTTGAATCCATAGCCAAACTATGCGGGCTTCTTTATTTTGATGGACCTCGAAGGACCCAATCTAGGTAGACCGGGTCCTTGGAGGATGCAGCCTTCTGAGAATGAACACACCTTTAGTCTAACCAAGATGATATTATATTCCACATGTACCCCATCCTAAATCTTCAAAATGATCAAATCTGTAAGGTTTTTATGACTTAGAGGAGTAAAAAAAGTTGAAAAATCTTCTAACTTGTAAAAGGAAGTTAGAAAGACAGTATCCAGTACTTTCTGTTTCAATTGATAGTTTTTCTTATGCCAGTTGGCAACAGTTTGATCATATATTCGTTATTGAGTCTGGATAGTAGATTCTACTATTGATATGGCTGAGAATGCTCATTTATCATCAACATTTATCTGACAATGAATACATTGTTGGGAGTATTAGTTTGGCTGTGCTATTAAATCTTTAATTAAACAACCAATCAATACAAAATTTTTTCATAATGAATGGCCTTAAAAGTATATTTTTGTTATTGCATGGTCATCATCTGGATCATTTGTTATATGATGAGAGCCCAAGCCTGCAGAAGTCAGCTGAGAAAAACAAATGTTTTACACACATGCTTAAGCAGTCTGGAGGAACACCGGTTTAAGCAAATCACGATGCAGAGCATGACCACCCACAGTTGGCAAGTGGGTTGGAGCAGTGTTGCCAGCTTTTAAAATTGTCCAGCCGGTGTATTAGTCACCTGCCAGTCATCACTTGGTCCAAGCCAGAAGCTTGCCTGTCAGGGCTGAACAGGAGGCTTCAGAGAAACTGCCACAAACACAAGAGGGAACATTATGGAGCCATTTAATGGCAGCAACAGCATTAGAGATGCCTTTAAAGAAGACAAAGAAAAGAGAGTGCAACTCTTTCAGCAGTGCTTTAAGTATGACCAGTGTTTGCACATACCCTGAAGATGCAACACCGCTTTGATCTCTAAGAGCAGATATGATTTTGAAGCCTTGATTTGGTTTAAAGTTGCAGGGAGGTGGAGCGAGATGGGGGAGGGGATAACACAGCAAGAAAAAGGATGCAGAAAAAGCAGCAGGGAGATAAGGTGATAAAACTTAAAGGAGTAGGACAAGCTGTTTCCTGCATGGTTGCGGAGAAGTGTAGGATGCATGCATGAAATTATTTGTTAGATTATTTGCTGAAAAAAGTAGGATTGGATAGGGGCTTACAGTGTGTGCTAAAGTTGATTCACGGTATATATCATCAATGTCTATCCCCTTAACATCCACCTCATTTTGGGAAATTCTCACCTATTTTGCGTACCCAAATGGAAAAGCAAATTACTTAGGAACTGTAAGCCCAAATTACATGTCTGATACATTATTTGAATCCTAACAACTGAAAACTGGATGAGTAAAACACAGCCCAAGCTGCATTAGTTCAAACAGCCCTCAAAGTTTTTCTTTTTTTATTCTAAAAAATAATATATATATATATTTTTTTTTTTAACAGCAGTAATAAAGACATGCTTGCATGTTGTGGCTGCTTTGTCATGTTTACATTATGAAACGCTGCTATATCTGTGTTAATTGTACTTTGGTGCTTACTGTGTCCATAAAATGAACATGGTGGTTGAATTGTGGAGAATCTAAACTTTCCAACCATGTCTAACATGTCTATATTGGTTTTAAACGCTTTAAAACCGGTGGGTTTTGAGAGGCTATACATTGTTTATGAATCAGCAAAGAAAAGTTGATTTATGATTTATTAGTGCACTAATAATGATTTCAAAACAATTCTAAACAGGGGCATCAATTGTTTCTCGAGATCTTTTTAGATAGTACAAAAATAAGTATTTCTGTTGACCTTTAATTCCTTATTTGCTTGTTATTGTTGTCTTAAAGCTTGTAAACATCTTTTTTTAGCCTATGTTGTATACTTTTACTGCCGCATGTTTGTATTAAATACTGTTTAAATCATGTTTTGATAAATACAAAATGTTCTTCTGCAGTATAAAGAAAACAGTTATGCGATGTGAGAATTTCCGGTGTCTTTAAGGAAATCTCTTCTCTATTATGTTTAAAAACAGATCTCCTGACAATCAGGTTACTGCCAAATCTTTAGATTCAGGAAAGCACATGAATAAAAATTGTCTTTCAATGTATGAAGTTGGGAAAAATCTCAGAAAACCACAGATTATGTCCCAGTCTCAAGAAATCCAATCTATCTACTCAGGCTTGTTTAGAACTAAAGCAACCACAGTGGAAGCAATGGTCTACAAACATGAAAAGATGAAAAGTGGTGAGTGATTGGTTTATCAATGTTACTCCAGGGATGTTTATATATTTTTAAGTGGCCTTTGTACTTTGTAGACCTAATTACTTAAGTTTTCAGTGCATCTTTCCTTTCATTTTATTTTGAATAACCTTTTTTTAGATAACCATTTTCTTTTGGACCTTTTTTTTAATTATTTTTAAATCTTTGTTTTGCCTTTATGCAATTGCAATGTAATTTTTTTTCTTGCACAGTAAAGCACTTCTACTTCTTTAGCCCCAGAAATGTGCTTGGATAATTCCCTCTCAATTTATTTAGTTAGATACTTTTGGATAAAAGCAGCCCACAATGAGCATCAATAAAAAAATCAGATGCATTGTATTGACCTGAAAACTAATCAGTTTTATCTCATTTTAAGCTCATACTTGGCGCAGAGTCACATAGTTATGCTCAGTTGTCATCCTTTAAAGATAAGAAAAAGTCTAAGCAAAAAGATAAAAATTGCTGGTGTTCAAAAAAACAAAAAACAAAGGTTTTTCTAAATTTTCCCTTAAAACAAATTGATTTTTTGGGGGGAAAACAATTTGAAGACAGATGAGAAAAAAAATAGCATTATAGAAAGGCGGGTAACCTCCTACAGCTAGTACAAATCTAATTTAAACTTCTTGTAGCCGTTAAAGGTGCTGTAGGAGATCTTGGAAGAATGGTTCCACCAAGCTTTATTTTTGAACATACACAACCATGCCTCTCCCTTCAGACCAGCCCCTCGAAACCACACCTTCAAAACACATGAACGAGCATGCTGCGTGCAGCACATCTAGAGAAGCAGGAACAGCAGGTCTCTGATCTTGAAGCTGGCAGGGCGACAGGCTGCACTGATGATACAGAGCGCTATGATCACTACAGTACTCTAAAACAGTTTATTAACGCCTAAATTAACTTAAAATGCCGAAATCTGCTGGCATAACATATTTGTTTTTATTATCCTGGTGCCTGCAGTTTGGATTATGCACATGAAAAATGCATTCCAGTCACCGTGGTAAACCGCGAGGAGGAGACCGGGCCATAGGCTGCTGTTGAATGGGAATCCTTGTGACAGCACACCACCGGTGTATGGGGGCTTGAGCAGCTCCGACAGAAATAACATTTGAAGGCCCGATGGTAATCTGGATGAACTGGCTGCACTGACGATGTTTTCAGTTGGAGCTTATCCCTTGAAAATAAATTAAAACTACTTTTTACCCACTGATCACAGCAAATATAGCTGCCATAGTTACAGGCAAAGAAAGGATAGGGTAGCTCCGCCCAACACGCATAGGACCCATTTTTCCACCGCGCAGACAGAGCAGCAAAGATAGGGTGACCAGATGTCCTCTTTTTTTAAGACATTTCCTACTTGCAGGCCTCAAAAAAGGTCCTGAGGGAATTTCAAATTTGTGCGGGATTTTTGTCGACTACAGTGCAAGCACATAGTCGAAACAGGGAGCCAGCGGGGGACGGAGCAAGTGAACCTGACCCGGTAACGGTAACCTGGACACCTGCGTCCCCGTGCCTCTCCCTCCTGCCTTATTGGTCCCCAACCCCCTACTCCGGGGTTTTGGCTCTCTGTTGAGGTCCGGTTCAGTAAGCGGCCCCAGTAAATCTGGTCAGCTCACGCGTGTTAGCTGCTCTTGCTGCTTTAAGTGTGAACATGGCATAACACTGGCTAGCTTCAAGCAATGCCGTCCTGCACAAGCATTGGGGGGTCGATTTGTTCATGTGTCAGGATACATGCACGGGGGGAGGGATAAGCAGACAACCATGATTAACGTGTCAGGAACCAATCGTGTACAACAGACCGTCTTTTGTGGTTGAGGTTATTCATTGATTTCTCACTGTAGTGGGGACCATTTCTTTTAGTTTCACTTCCAGACTTTCTTTTTCACTGCTTGCTAAGTGGCTGTGGGGAGATCTTTAAGCAACATGGTAAAAAATGCATCAGAAAAGATGTCCTACTGCACCTTTAATTTCTGTATTGCAAAGAGCGGTTGGTTAATGCCGGTTTAATTTCTGTCCCCTATAGCAAATTTCCAGTGAATATTTTGCAGGCCCCGTCATTGTTGCTGGTTGTGTACTGCTGGTTCTACTGGTTCTTGCAGCCCCCATCATGTAATGGATATGAAATACAGATACTTTTCTCAAGCTAAAATGCATTTTAAGTTTTTTTCTTATATTTTATATTATTTCAAAGGCCTTATGTGCACCAGACCTCAAAGCTGAAGTAAGTTTGGGAGCTTTTTTTAATACCCTTAAAGCATACACTGGAATCAAGAACCCTTTGAATTTTGTTTTTAGGCATTTTATCAACCTGTCAGTTTGTAGTGTAAATTTACAATTGATTGTTTTTCACGAATCTATGAAAACCTCTTTAAAAAAATTATGGCATTTATATTTAAAACGTTAATTTTTTTCACATATAATAACCATAACAATATGATACAGCTTACTTGAAGTCATCAACATGCAACATGTCATAATGTGGCACTGATGTCTGGTTAGAGGGATGGTTAAATAGAAGCTGGAGCAGGTGGATTCAATTAACAGTAATGAGAAAATGGCCGGAGTTAGACAGGTGAATGATATGAATAATTAAGACAGTCATCAGCACCAAAATCATGAAACAGCATTGCATTTTTGAGGAAAGAATTTAGACTCAGCCTGCGTGTATCTGTAGGATTAAGTCAGATAAGTAATGTATTTTTCAGTGTCAACATGTCATCTGGTAATTTTGCATTAGAAAGAAAAACTTCCATTTGTTCATCTGATCATTTCTATTAATTACAATCTTTACCTATGCTATGGCATGTTGCCAGCTAAAGCAAGGGATATCATGTCCCCACAATCTCAGTAAAAGTAAAAGACTCAATTTCATTTCCGGTATTGTTGGTTTGTTCGGTGAGATATGCAGTTTAGTTTGGGCGTTCAGAGGACACTTACCACAAGGGAGAGCGGCCTCTTCCATGACACCACTCCGATGAGTCCAGAGAGCAAAACCTGAGAGAAAAAACAAACACATAAATCCAAATAGATGATGTAAGTCAATGATGCTGGCATATGTGCAAATATAACACCTGCTTAATAGTTAAAATTCACTGGATTTTTGAAAAGAAAAAGAAGCCTGACCAGTAACGATTAAAAATGTCACTTTAATGTAGACACAATGGTCGCCACATGAGTTGGACAGTGAGAAAAATAGCATTCATTCAGATTTTAAAAAGGCAACCATTTGTTTTAATATCAACTACGAAACCTGCTCCAACTCAGATATTGGTCGATGGAGAGAGACTACACTATAACCCACATGGACAAAATTGTTAGTACCCCTCATTTAATGACAGAAAAAACCACAATGGTCGCATAAATAACTTGAATCTGACAAAAGTAATAATAAATAAAAACTATATGAATCTGAACAAGTTAAAGTAAGACATTGCTTTTTAACCAAGTTTCAACAAAATGATAAAAAAAAAAAAAAACTCATGAAATGAGCCAGGATAAAAATGATGGTCACCCTAACTTAATGTATCATGTTGGTTCACTCTTCATCAGTAAATGCTCCAGTTGTTACAGATTTGAAGGGTGCCTTTTTCAGAGGCCATGTTTCCGCTCATTGTAAAGATGCTCATTTAGGTCAGCATTAATAGAAGTCCATTTCAGAGTAGTCCAATGTTTTCCTCTTGGTCACTGATGTATTTCCAGCTTTGTGTTTTGGGCAATTATCCTGGTAAAGACCCATGACCTGCAACTGAGACTAAGCGTTCTGACACCGGGCAGCACTCCCAGAATCCCTTGATGGTCTTTATCCATGGCCTCTCCTCTGCCGTTGTGACTGCCTGTACATATCAGCTGCTTTTGGAGTCCCACAGGTCAATAAAGCCAGATAGGAGTACTTCTTCAGCCTGGATTGGCAGACTGGGGTGGTGGTATCTCTATTTAAAAAAGCGGACCGGAGGGTGTGTTCCAACTACAGAGGGATCACACTCTTAAACCTCCCTGGTAAGGTCTATTCTGGGTTCTAGAAAGGAGAGTACGTCGGATAGTTGAATCTCGGATTCTGGAGGAGCAGTGTGGTTTTCGTCCTGGCCGTGGAACACTGGATCAGCTCTACACCCTCAGCAGGATCCTGGAGGGTGCATGGAAGTTTGCGCAACCCTTCTACATGCCCTTTGTCACCGATTCTGTTCATGTCTTTTATGGACAGAATCTCTGAGGGGGTCTGTTTTATTCACAGATGATTTGGTTCTATTGGCTTCATCAGGGCGTGACCTACAATAATGATTTATCATTATCATTTTACTTTATTCAGGGACAGTACAAACTTACTGTAACACTACTTTAAACTAACATGATAAATCTGTTTGATCTGGTGAGTAATTTACAAATTACTTTTGTTTTTCTGCTTTCGCCAATCAGATTTTTGACTCATGAAAAATCTATTAAGACTTTCTCAAGTTCACAAATTATTTTCCTTTTAGCTGACATAAAATTAACATGGCTCTGTACTTTCTGCTTATTATGAACAAATGGCTCCTAAGGTATGATGCCTCTGTAGAATAATAAATGTACCTTGTAGCATCTTAAGAGTGATTTACCACCCACACACCCTAATACAGTGCCTTTTCATTAGGCTTAAAATGAGCAAATGCTGTTAGCACTCAACAGTTTGTTAAGGCACATCTTCAAAATGCTCTGGTCCTAATTTGAATTTGTCTTTAATTACTGACACGGATGTTATGATGCAAACTGAAGCACAGATTTCTGTTAAAACTGAGGCCAAGTTGGTGGACAACAGAGAACTGAATCCCTCGTTTTTCTTTTTTATAAAAATAAAGTTCAGGATCAAGATGAGACGGAAATTGCTTGAGACATTGGGAGACGTTTTATTTCTCTGTTTATTTTATGTTTGATTTCTTTAGAGGATTATGTAAATAGATTATTACTTTGTAAGAAATACAATATGAATTAAAAGGGAAAATGTGCTAGTAAGAAAATTAATTATAGTAAAACGTGACATAACATTATATTGTTTTAGATGTATATAAACACAACCAGTTTTCTATTTTTGCCTGGTTCTACTTGTGTTCGAGGTCAGCGAGAATCTGCAGCCCATCCTATAGTCAAGGACTTAAAATTTAAATTAAATGAAAATAACCTAAAAAAACACACAAATATATAAATTGTAATATAATAGATGATAAGGTACATGAGTTTCTTTGCTATAATTTCAAATGGTTTGCATTGTTTTCACATAGAAAAAGTAGAAAACAATGAGAATTTAATCATACTACCATCAGAGAGAAGGACACTATGCCGCACCTTTCTAACTAAATTTAAATAAAAAAATAAAAAATAAAAATTCTAATCAATATTGTTCATCATCCCTTTTTATGAGTTTTCAAAATGACTGATACAATGGAGTCGAAAACTCTCAGACCTTCTACTCCCTTGTAAAAATTTACTTGAGCAAAGATAGCTGAGAAGCAAAAACACTGTCCGGGTGTGAGCTGGTAGCAGAACTTCAACATATGTATTTTAGTAAATATTAAGACAGCCTTTATTACAGTAGTATTACAGTACAGTTAGGAAAATGAAGATATAAGTATTGTGTGGAGGTTCTAGCCCATAAAGGGCAGGTCACCAGTAAAGTCAAAGTATGCTGACATAGCTCTTGACAAGTTGTGATATTCTACTAAGTCCAGTTGCTCAGCTAACTGGCAGCACATCTTAAAGACTGCCACTATGACCTTTAGGATGAAATTAAAAAGGTCAGCATACCTCCAATATCCGTAACAACTAAGTGTTGAATAGGACAAATAGCATACGCTAAGGTTAATTGTTCAAATGTTAGCAATTGCTGAAAGCTCCATTATTGCTTCTTCCACTGTTAGGTGCATGGTGATGTATGGTCAGTAAAACTCCTACTAGCAAAGTAATAATCAGAATCAGAGACAACCTAGCCTGTCAACTCTAGTTAATAACAAAACTAAATAAAAAGCAAACCTGAAAGAGTGAACTTTGCTGCTGCTACAAACGTTTGTGTGATTAGATCCTTGTTTACTGTTTCTTTGTACATACTAACATGCAGGATATTTAAAGTTGACTTTACTTCAAATGTCAAGGGATTGTGAACAACAGATTTTTTCAACAAGGACGTTACTGTAAAGATTCATCTCTGCAGCTCAGGTTCTCTAAAGGGATTCACTCAGTCAAATATGTATCACTAATCAACATTATTGACAGTAAAGTAATATTTATAGACTCATACACATCATGGTTGTCGTATTTCAAAACAACAAAAAGCAACTAAATGAATTGGCTGACAGAGCACAGCTACTAAGCAAGTATGACAGAAAAAGTTATCAAGAGGTCCAAAGTGAGCAACAGCAGTATAAACATTGACTTTGACGGATAAGGTCTTTCCAAACATGAAATCTCACATCCTAAAAGTAGGTGTTAAAGAAATAAAGAATAAATATATTTTTATGAGAAATAAGCATCACAAGGTTTGCAACAGGTGAGCTGAAAATTACACATTTCCTTTCATTCTTCTCACAATTTTGAATGCAGAGTTTTATTTTGGTTATTTACATTCTGTCCTTACAATATATATATATATATATATAATGTCAAAAGCTGAGCAGAGTTAATGGTGTCAAACATAATGTCTGGGTGAATCCATGCTGGGTTCAACTAACACTGCCATCTTGAAAAAAAAAACTGCTCTATAAATAAAAATTAACAGAAAAATACAAACAAAAACACTTACATTTTGGGGTACATTTAATCCAGTCACAGTCATTGTCTGGGTTACAACAAAGTAAAGTCTAAAAAGCTGCTGTGCGTGCCAGTTCATAAATGTGACTTGTTGCATTTCAATTGTAAAAAATTAGAGAAATCAGTATGTCCTTCTAAAACATTTTAGAAAAGCTGAGCAGAAAGTGTCCCGCAGAGTAGGTAAAATAAAACGTCCTCTCTTATAACCTTTTTAGTAATTTGTTTCAAAAGAATACTACTTTTCAACTGTACAACTTTCACGCTGTTGGAATTGTTGTACTTCAAACAGCATCAAATATATGACTTCACAAACTGAAGCTCAAGGTTTCTCCATTTGGCCAAACAGGCTTTCAGATGTTGTGCTTCATCTACCTGGAACCTGTCTGTCAGAAGCTATAAGTGTTTTCTGAAATAATTATGTCAACATGTCTGTTTGCTTATGTCTTATTTATTACTTTCATCTGTTAGAAATGAAGTTGTCAGATTTAAATCTAATGGTGCTTCAATTTCCCAAATGAGATGCTTCATTACATCAAATATAACAGGAAACCCCTTTGTTAGCTGTCTGTCTTTGCTTCAGTTGAGATATGGGATTGAATTTTTACAGCCTGCTCAACTAGAGGTGAGAATTTGCGTATCATCAAAATATAGGTGAACAAAGGGTAACCATAGATCCAGGCTTTCATTTCTCTGTGGTCTCTGCCTTTCACCCTCCTTTACCTCCCTTCAACCTCTATTAAACGTCAAACCCTTATTGCCATTTCTACCCATCATGCTCTGCTTCTTTCTGCTCTCCACTTGCACTCTTGACGTTTACCTCATCTCCTTAAATTCTGCCACCTTTCCCATTTCAATATCTCACTGTATTGCAGTTCATTTGTTTCTCTTTCTCCCCTCAACACACACACTGTCATGCTGCACCTCATTTCCACTCCACTCCCTTCCCTTCCACTCTCCTTTATCTACAGACTCCTTTATTTTTGTCTTTCACTTCATCTTGTGCCACTTTTAGTCAATCTCTCTCTACTTCATTCACCTTGATACCTACAGGACATGGCGAATGTGCTGCCGACGTTATCTTGGAGATTCAAATAGAGGGTAGACAGGAAAACTGTTCAATCCAAAAACACAGAATCCCGAAATTTAGCCTGACCTCTAAAATTCTATGAGCATTTAGTAAAAAATTTAATGTATTTTTGGCCTAAAAGGGCCATTTTGCAGCTTTAATATGATAGTACATTCTCACTGTTTGAGTTTTTTTTTTTTTTTATAATAGTAAATCCATTTCCTCCTTTGCAACAATCATTGCAGCAGTGGGACCCATCACATATTTTTGAGCCAGCAGAAAAAATAGTGTAAAATACCCTAAAATATTTGCTTGCAAAACATTTTCTTTAAATACTAAAAAGTTACTACACATAATAACAATTCTATAGGCCTCTCTTTTAATATAGAGAATATAAAAATACAACTTAACTATGTCTGGAGAAACCCTCAGGCTATTTGTATGAACTTTTCACTGTCATATATTTACAGTTGCACTCAAGCCTACGGCAATGCTTAGATGTCTGGAAGTCCCACTGTCTACTGGGGGCAATTATTTTGTTGGTGTCCAGCACTGTAAATACTCAGAGACAGTCTGCAGTTGTTCTAGCTGGTGAACATCTGACAATAGTTTTTTTAAAGTAGTGTTAATATTTCACCTGCATTTATAAGTCAATTTTATCCACTGACTTTTATAATCTTTGAATGTTTTTGTTTAATATCAAAGGATATTAGATAAAGTAAAAAATATAAGAAACAACAGGAATAATCAAAGACAACAAAGAAGTGACATAAAATTAGAAATACTCAGTGTTTAAGCTGTTTGAATAAAAGTCATCTAAAAAAATGCTTTGTCTGTTGCTTTAGTGAGCCTGCTCAATACCTGCAGTAGTAGGAGGCAGAGGCATATATGGTAGAACAGGCATTTATCAAGGTAGCAGGTAGGCTTTTACATTTAATGTTTTAAGTGACACAGGTAAGAGGTATTTTAACGTAGTTAGACTGATTTGATTAAAATATTGTAATAATGTATTTTTTTAACAGGGTTGTCACAGCTTCCTGTTGTCCTTTAGAGTTAGATTTTTTATCTTTGATTCTTTTACCACCTTTTACATCTGCTTTTTGTATCTGTACTTCTGTGTCCTTGAACCCCAGTCGGCCTCTGCAGATGGCCGCTCACACTGAGCCTGGTTCTGCTGGAGGTTTCTTCCTGTTAAAAGGGAGTTTCTCCTCTCCACTGTCGCTGCAAGCATGCTTAGTGTGAGGGATTACATTCGAGTCAATGAGTCCATGCAATCAACTGGTGTTCCTTAGATAGAAAACTTTGAATCAATCTGACTGTATGATCTGGTTGAACTGTAAAGTTCCTTGAGATGACGTGTTGTGAATTGGCACTATAGAAATAAACTGAATTGAATTAAAATTTTTTGTTTGTCTGCTCAGGTTGGATTGTTTTTCTTTAAAGTACTTACAACTATGACCATGCCAAATATGTTTAGCTTGTTTATTGTGTTCCACCGATACCATTGCACCAATACCGATACCATTATTGGACGGGGGCCCGTACTTTTTAGTGAATATCGACAAATAGGGCACTGATACCATTTTGAGAGCCATAAGTTTATTCAACTATTGGCACCTATTCCAGGAAAAAAAGTTCTACTGGATTCACTTTGCATTAGTCTTTATCCTGCTTCACAAAGGCAGGCAGCAGATTGACAAAGCCATGATGGCAATTATTTTACATCCAAATAGTATGCAGTTCTTCAATATACACTCGAATACTGCACAGCCAGGTATCGGGTATCGGTATCGGGGCCAAAAAATGGCATCGGCGCAACACTTCTTGTTTATGAGAATATCATAATACAAACTGAGTATAGCCAGTTTAGGCAAATTGTATTATCTACAAGGCAAACAAGGTAAATGTCAAGAAAACAGATAAGCCAATGTTGGCAAGACGAGACAAGGAAATCTAATGAACAAGAATCCAGGTCAGAACTAGACACTGTAGGAAAAAACTAGATGGACATCTGCTCAAAGTCTTTCAAAAATCTGGCAACTGGAGGCTGTAAGAACCACATATTAAAAGGTTGCAGAGCAGGTGCAGATTGTTTACTTGATTGAGTAGCTGCTCAGAGGGGAACACAGCTGCATGGAATGAACCAATTATCATAGCACCAGCGAGCGACTGACAGCCGAGGCCAGAACATGACAATGCAATGCTACAATTAAACCAAATTAAACAAAAACAAACTCAAATTGTGAAACATTTTGTCAATGATTCAATAAAAAAGACAAAAGCCAAACAATCCTAACTAATCTAAGCAAACATATCAAATATACAATTTCCATAAACCTTAAGATAAACTTGTTATGATGAAGCGATCGTGTGTTGGTTCCATAGGACAGTTTTGAGTTGAGCCACAGTGAGACATGCTGGCGAAGCACAGTTTAATAATTTTAAAGAGGTTTTTAAAACTTTGAATATGAGATTATTAGATGATTCTTGTTTCTTGCAAATAAAAAAAAAAGCTGTATCACTTTGCATTTTGGATACATGGACATTAATCGCTTATTGAAACAAAGATAAATTGAACACATCTTAATAAATTTTTGCTATAATTTAATCTAATTTATCATCACCAATAAAGAAGTACACTATATTGCCAAAAGTATTTGCTCACCTGCCTTGACTCACATATGAGCTTAAGTGACATCCCGTTCCTAATCCATAGGGTTCAATATGACGTCGGTCCACCCTTTGCAGCTAGAACAGCTTCAACTCTTCTGGGAAGGCTGTCCACAAGGTTTAGGAGTGTGTTTATGGGAATTTTTGACCATTCTTCCAGAAGCGCATTTGTGAGGTCGCACACTGATGTTGGACGAGAAGGCCTGGCTCTCAGTCTCCGCTCTAATTCATCCCAAAGGTGTTCTATCGGGTTGAGGTCAGGACTCTGTGCAGGCCAGTCAAGTTCATCCACACCAGACTCTGTCATCCATGTCTTTATGGACCTTGCTTTGTGCACTGGTGCACAGTCATGTTGGAAGAGGAAGGGGCCAGCTCCAAACTGTTCCCACAAAGTTGGGAGCATGGAATTGTCCAAAATGTCTTGGTATGCTGAAGCATTCAGAGTTCCTTTCACTGGAACTAAGGGGCCAAGCCCAGCTCCTGAAAAACAACCCCACACCATAATCCCCCCTCCACCAAACTTTACACTTGGCACAATGCAGTCAGACAAGTACCGTTCTCCTGGCAACCGCCAAACCCAGACCCGTCCATCAGATTGCCAGATGGAGAAGCGCGATTCGTCACTCCAGAGAACGCGTCTCCACTGCTCTAGAGTCCAGTGGCGGCGTGCTTTACACCACCGCATCCGACGCTTTGCATTGCACTTGGTGATGTATGGCTTGGATACAGCTGCTCGACCATGGAAACCCATTCCATGAAGCTCTCTGCGCACTGTTCTTGAGCTAATCTGAAGGCCACATGAAGTTTGGAGGTCTGTAGTGATTGACTCTGCAGAAAGTTGGCGACCTCTTCGCACTATGCGCGTCAGCATCCGCTGACCCCGCTCCGTCAGTTTACGTGGCCTACCACTTCGTGGCTGAGTTGCTGTCGTTCCCAAACACTTCCATTTTCTTATAATACAGCTGACAGTTGACTGTGGAATATTTAGGAGCGAGGAAATTTCACGACTGGATTTGTTGCACAGGTGGCATCCTATCACAGTTCCACGCTGGAATTCACTGAGCTCCTGAGAGCGACCCATTCTTTCACAAATGTTTGTAAAAACAGTCTGCATGCCTAGGTGCTTGAATTTATACACCTGTGGCCATGGAAGTGATTGGAACACCTGATTCCAATAATTTGGATGGGTGAGCAAATACTTTTGGCAATATAGTGTATGTTGCTTTATTTAGAGCAATTAAAAACAGGAATACAATTTTTCAGAAGCAAAAACATTGATGTAGAAATACAAATTTAATGTCCAAAGAGCTTTAAACTTTTGCTCTCTAGTAACAAGATTTAGAGATTTTTTTTCCTGTTTCTGGTATATTATGCAAGTTCTATTAAGATGTAGTTTTAAAAGAACATGGAGAACTGAGCACAGAAGACAGAAATCTAAGATTAAAGGGAAGATCACAGTACAAGATCAGAAGAAGCCTTATCACAGCATTAAATTAAAGCTAGTTAGACACAGCCCAGACAAGAGAGCTATCGTTAGAGGCCAAGATATCCCAAAGTTTTAGGGATATATTTCAGAGGTCATACTAATCTGTTTTGTTTTTGTTTGTTTTTTTAAGAAATAAGCTACTTAAATCACGCTTAATCCTCATATAGAGGGGGAAAAAAAAAAAAACTCAACAAATAGTCTCTAGCCACTTCACACAAATTCAGTTATCGGGCCCAAGTCACCATGTGCATAAAAAACACACACACAGATAAAAGATATCTTTTTCTTATAGACAAAAATCTGGCAAGCATTCCTCCCGAAAACTTGTTTGTCTCTTTTAACCATAAAACATAAATTGCCATCACCATCTGCTGCCAGTGCTTACTCACCGTCCATCAACTTGGCAGCTTTGTCAGCTTTATCTACTGCTTTAGTGAACACCAACATTCTTATTGTATTCAGACAGCTACTCATTAATCCTTCTTGGCATCCATTATTATTTACCACTTTTGAAAACTTGATTTTGTACTTTTCCTATTTCTTTTCACAATTGTTTGAATCTCTAACTTCCTTATTTACTCACTGAAAACTTTCACAATAACTTACCTCTGGTCATGTGATCTTGATATTACAAATATACTAAAATGCTTAAGTTTACAAATAAATGGAGCAAAAACATGTACAATACAGACCTAGAATATAAAAGGCCATTAGAAAACTTTAGAAAACAATCTTTCTCGGACTCAATTAAAATGACTTTTTAAAAGCCACCCACAAACCTCTTATGAGAGTTCCGTACTTCATCCTTTGTCTACATTATTTTCTTTATCTTCCAATTTCCTTTAAAAAAGTTTGTCACCCCAGTCTCCTTCACCAAAACAATGGTCAATTCACGATACTTTCTCATCGCCTAATTTTTAAACCTGATATTACAATGTTAATGCCTACTACACACAAAGTTTTACGTTTTCATCAAGCCTTAGTAAAGCCACAATCCAATGTGTGTGTGTTATGTATTTTATTAATACCCAAGCTTTACAAAATGCAACTGCTTGGCATTTTTCAGATCATTACTCCTGATATAATGGAGCTTACACATTTATGCTCGCAAAGAGGTACTGTCTGTCATACTTAGACTTTTTGTTAAGACTAAGGAAAAAGCTTTTTAGATAATGTTCAGCAATTGTATACCTGAGGACCAGCAGCTCTGGACATTTCCAGATTTAAAAAAAAAACAGTAACTGGGGTGTTTCTAACATTTAAATTGTCTACTATTTATATAAACATGTATATATATATATATATATATATATATATATATATATATATATATATATATATATATATATATATATATATAGTGTTTTGTCAATATAGCAAGGTCTTTAGGTAAATTTGGACCTCTTTAGAAAACTATTTAGAAAATCCAGATGCTGTAATTCGTCAGTTTTCTGCTGTAGTGATGAGATATTTGTGTGTTTACTGATGTCTTGCTCAAGGGTCGGGCAGAAATGTAATCAGGTCAAACTTTGCTGCCGTAACATCCAGCAGCTGCTGCCCTGGGAAGGCTGTGATCTCAATGATATATTTGCTGCAGAGTTCTTAAAAGAGAACAGCGGGAAAGAGCATGATGCTGAGTCAGAAGAACTGCTTAAATCGCTGTAAAGATCAGACAAACAAAATTCAAGTAAAGCTTGAAGCCAACTTCGACTGATAAGGAAACACTACAATACAATACAACAAAAGGAGAAAAAAAAGGGTCCCCAGAGGACAGAAAAAAATGCTATATTAAACACACAAAAAATTGTGTATGATATTTTATTTATTTATTCATTTGTTTATTTGACAGGGACAGTACAATTAAACATTGCAACCAAACAGGTGGCCAATGTCCAAGTACATAAGGCTTGTAGCTATGGGCTAATATGCAGCCTTCGTCCCTGGTTAGGCTTTTAAAAGGTGTTAGCATTAAGGGGGGGGGAGGTTAGTTACGACACACAAATGCATAAAAACACAAAAACAATTACATGTATCCATATAAAACTATTCAATTGCAGAAGGCTTTTTTGTCTTGAATTTACTCTGAAGCTTTCCATTGAATGGAATCAGCCAGAAGTGCTTTATCAAACAGCGGCAATTAAAAGCATGCCTCAAGTTCACTTCCAGACGACTCAATTCTTTTTTATGTCATTCAATTAAACAACACTGTCTTAAAGAATGACTATAAGCTTGCAATCAATATTTCGGAATGATATGACATGATATACCTTGCTTTGTCAGCCAAGGTGCAAAACTTCTGCAAACATGTAGACATTGTCATGATCCTGCCCTTTGTGGCTTTTATGGTTCTGTTTAAGTTACTTTTCGAGTTTTCATTTACATTTTTATTTATATCATTCTATGTTTTCTTGGTTATATGTTATTATAGTTGTTTTCTGGTTACAGTTAAGCCCCGTTTTCCCCAGTTGCTCTTTGTTGCCCCCTGGCCTTCCTCTAGGCTATTTTCTAGCTGCTTCTGTCCACACCTGCTCTTATTTAACTAATTACTCCAATCTTGGTTCTGCTGGTTTCTCTTCATTACCTACTCCACATGTGTGTTTCCCCCTAGTGTCTCTTGGTTTTTTGATTTCCTGTTTATTGTTTTTGGATTTATGCTTCTGTTACCATTTGTTCATTCATTAAATCAACAAAACTCATCTCTGCTTTTTGGTCCTCAACCAACCTCCACCCAACCTGACAGACATTGGTTTACTCAAGAGGCAGAATACAGGCAGCTGGAGTCAACATAAGAACTACAGTAAATAATACATGTATGCAAGGAGTAAATATACATATAGACAGATTGCATTTGATTTAAAGCAAATGTTTAAGACCCAGCAACATAACTGATAGACACCATCAGTTTCAATCAATAGAAATAGAATAAAAGAAATTACTTACACTTACAACATGATAAGGGCCTATTTCAGCTATCTGCAATGTGAGTTCATCCTGAAGGCTATACCACACTCCTCTCCATTTTATGTTCTTAAGAGGACAGCTAAAATAGTGATATGTGTAGACAGACAACAGCTTAATTTTGCTGGTGCTGCATTAACTGGTTGCCTTGCTAATAAGTAGACAACTCAGCCTTGGTTGTTAAACCAACATCATCTTACTACCACATTGGTAGGAGGAATCTGATCCCCCCCCCCCACAGCCCATGATAGTGTGACTGCTCTTTTTAAAATCTTTATTTATGCATAATAAATTTATGCAAAATAATAAGATCCGATTCAATATTTCTGGAATGTTCTCCTTTTAGTCAAGTCAAATTACTATGTGTTTCATGAAAAATCAAACCTTTATCTCAAGAGGTGTTACAGCGCATACAGAATAGGAGACTCTTTACAAACACATTAATATTAGAAGGCTCAAGCAAAGGTTGGTCTGCTTTATTTTTTTTCTCTGTGTTTTCTTTAATTTCCAGAAGAGTTTATAAACACATTTTTAAACCCAGTTTTTATTATTTTGTTATTACAAGACAGCAGGTGAGTTACAGACAGAAAAATAGACATCTGAGAGCCAAAACTTCTTATTCATTTATGCATGGGGCCAATCACAGAGTCCATTACTGAAGGTGAGAGTTTAAAAAAGGGTGTTTTCAAAACCTTGTCACTGCAAAGATGGATGGAGCTGGTCTGGTTGCCATGGTAACTCCCAACTGCCTATTTGCCAGGATCCATAATAATTTCCTATCAGCTGCTGCACCAAGTAGACTGAGGAACCCTTACTGATTTGCCTATTCACACAAGCATATGGTTTATTGCATGATAAGCCCACAAGTGCATCATGTGCATCAATGTGCTACAGAAAAGCCTGGAACAGCACAGTGGGACCCAACACTGAAACCAGGAATGGAGAGAAAAGAGATAAATTCCAGCATCACCTGATCTTTCCCACTTCATCTCCTGCAGGTTCAAAAACAACCCTCTGTTTTATCTTTTGTTTTCCCTTCATGTCCAACAGCACAATCCCATGGACTTACTCTATTTTTGAGCACTTATTTTCTTATATCTGATGTTGCACAAAATACATGTGATACCAAGCATGTGCAGTTTCATGTGACTTGTTCTCTGATCTGGCTGTGTGTTTTTGCCTGTAGGTGCAGGCATGTAGCATGCTGATGTTAGCTGTGACAGCCATGCTCCTCTTAGTGAAGCATAGAGCTGCTAGACTCGATGCTTCTCAATCTTACACCCACCCACCACCTCCTCTCCTTTATGTCTGGAAACATAAACTTTATGTTCTGATTCTTCCTACTGTTCTCCTGTAAATATGCCCTTGTGGTTTTGCAGCAGAAGATTTAACATGTTCCACTCTCCGCACTGCAAGTAAACAAAAGACAAACATCCTGTGATAACGATGGTCAGGTACTTCACTGTAAATGAGCAAAAATTTACAACAAGAAAGACAAAGAAAATCTGTCGCTCCTTGGGAGTAACATACTGAATAGGGAAAACATCAACTGTTTAGTCTTAATAAAGCTATGATGGTACTGATTAACCTGGATATTTAAGATTTGAAATCTCATGTTAAACAAAATATTGCATCAAAGCAGTCTTTTTTTCAACATCACTAATATTGATACAGCAATATCAATTTGATATACTGTAAAGAAAAGTAAGAACAGATGAGGGTTGGCTTTGAACTTTTGCACAAATCATGACTTTGCCTTGTCACGAAAACAGTAACTGCAGTGTAATGCAAAGAAAGCTTTTTGCCCACTTTTAAAATCAACAAAACTGGATGTGGAGATGTGAGAAAAAACAGGACATATTTATCCCTTGAATAAAAAAGGTTTAATGAATAAAAAAAAGGTAATATAATAAGTGAGAAGAAATACATTTTCTTTTCACGTATTCTGTTGTGCATTTATGCCAAAATGAAAGACAGCTGAAGGTCAGCTGCATCATCGGGGGAGCTGAACTGTTAATGTTTGTGTGATAATTGAAATTGTACCCTTCAAGCGACCTTTTCTGACCATCGAAGAGCATTGCAGAAACTGTATTTGTGTGCTCAGTCCTGCTGTGGGTGTGCACTTGTGTCACACAGAGCTTGTAAAGCACTCTGAAGGCATTTTGAGTCGTTTGATGATGACGATTAGTGTGTCTGCTGTTGCCTTTCCAACCGAAAAGCACAATGGCAAATCCTAACACGCTTGGACCTTTTGTGCTCCTGCTGCTTCAACTGTAGTTCTCCTCCCTTTATTTTCTCTCCTGACATTCAGTTTCTGTAGTATTCCCTGCTTTCTACACTTAGCACGTGCTCCTCCTTCCTTCACCCCACCCCCCAACAAGAATATCATCGCTTCACTTTAGAGCTCACAAGCACCTCAGCAACGTTACTATAGAAACAGAGGAACAACATCAGATTGGCTGTTTATGGTGTCTTGGAGGTGTGTCCTTTCAGCCATCCTTTCCCTGTCCACTCACTGAGATTTTTGCTGTCTCTGCTTAATCTATTAGAAAACAAGACCATCATCCTGTTTATAAATCTGTTGTCATAATGAGTCACTCTGTGCTTCATTAGAGCAGCAAAAAGCAGCTTCCTCATCAGTTAGTCACTAGTGTATTAGTCCTACTGTAATTTGAGAAAACTATCATACAAGGGCACACATATACACAGTGTTGAGAAAAATATTTAAATCCCATTCCATACAGATTTCCTCAGAATTTTCTCTTCTGTAAAAATGATAATTTCATTCATTATGGATGAAAAGGTATCAAACTAATGCCAAATAAATGCTTTTGCCACCTTTCATGGCATTTACTCTCGTTTAGGACAAACGTTTAGGATAGCTGGCACTAATATCACCGTGGGAGGAAATTTCTCCTACTCTTTGCAAAATTGTTTTATCTTAGTGATTTTGAAAGGTTTTTGAAAAGTACACATTTAAGGTCATAGCACAGCATTTCAAATGAAATCTCTGTCCTTCTAAGCACAACATTTGAATAGCTGATAAAAAAGCCTAATGAACACCGAACCTGTAATATGAAGAAATTATTTTTCTAACAAGTAGGACAAGAGATTAAAAAAGTTAAAAAGTTACAAATCATAGCCTGGTCTACGGATAATCAGTCACTGTCTATCAGTTTTTAAGGAATTCGGTGGTGATGAATTTCTGTTCAAGATCTCATTCCTTTTACATAAACTCTGTTTTAATCAATCATTTCTATGGGACACTTTACCATTAGCTTAATAGACAAATAGGATCTTTCAATTTGTAATCAGAGGCTTTGGAAGCTTTTCCAGTGTTAAAGAATCACATCACTCATTTCCATTTAAGTAAAGTCTCACACTGACAAGATGCCAGATCAAATTCAGTGAACAAAATGAGTCATTTTACAGTAATTAAACATTGCATGCAGTACGTCTCTATTTTTCTGTCATATCCAATTTAACAAGAAAAATGAATTGTAGACACCTAAATGAAGGTAACCAGAGGCAGATTAATAGGTGATGCAGAGAAATGCTCCTATTGGGCTAGACTGGTTGGATTTTGAAACTCAGTCTTTGGATTGCTTGTTTATGAAGTGATGTGAGATACCATAAGACTCTTGCAAGGGTGAAAAAGCCTGTCATCTGGCAGGTCTGGGGAGAGAATAAAGATAAGACTAGATCCAAATGAGCAAAGAAAGAAAGCGGAGAGAAGAAAAGCTCCTTTGTGACTTTGTACCTCTCCAAACTGAGATCGCCATCTCACTCTCCATCTTTTGGAGGCTTATTGAGTATGCGAGTGTGCAGCCAAACAAGACCTTCAATTTAGACTGCAGTTTTTTCCTTTCTGAATTGTTTCTTTGAATAAGCTACAAATAATTATATACAGTGAAAGTTAAATGTTCTGGGATCAACAGACTATGAGAACAAATTGTTTTTTTTTTATTATTTGCAATTGGATTTTTCTGTACGTAAATTCAGATTATTCCTATATTCAAAACATAAAAACACATATGGCATATGTCAGCTGAATACTGACTGTAGAGTTAAGCCCCTTGGAGTCGTTGGACTTAATAAGTACTACACAGGTACCAGCCATTTGCTATTTCATTATGGGTATTTAACATGTTCTGTTGCTTTATTCTTCTCACAACAGAGTTCCTTGTAAAATGCTTTTGTATAAGGCTTAGAATGAAGTCCCTTACAGCTAAATCTTAATATTACTATACATTTCTGCTCCTTTTTTTAGTTATAATCATTTCTCCTGCTGTGTATTTTATTCTAGGAAAAAATCACTCTTCCTGACATGCTATCATCAGTTATCTCTGATTTACTGACGGTACCCTGACCTTAATACTACTGTTGCACAACCTTTTGAGGCAATCATTGGAATCAAACAATCAGTGTAACTGCCAATGAGATTTCTGCTCCTCTCAGCAGGTATTTTGGTCCACTCCTCACGGGCAAACTGCTCCAGCTGTCTCAGGCATACAGGGTGCCTTTTCCAGATTACACGTTTCAGCTCCTTTCAAAGATGCTCATCAGGTTTTAGGTCCGTTTTCATAGAAGTGCTCTTTAGAATAGTCCAATGTGTTCCATTTAGCAATTCTTTGGTGTTTTTTAGCTGTTCGGGGTCATTATCCTGTTGCAAGACCCGACTTTCTGATACTGTGCAGTACATTTCTCCCCAGAATCTGTTGATATTCATGAGATTTTGAATGGAGCTTGAAATTAATTTATTCCATATGTGTACAGAGTAAGTTCTTGACGTGATTTAAGCTCGATTTACACTGTAGTTTGTTATCCTAACACAGGCAGGGGGCCATACCTTAATAAAACAATAAATGAAAGCCCATAAATGATTTGATTGAATAACATATTGCCAAATCAGGGTGGACATTGATAGTAAAGTTATTGCACAACACATGCTTGTATGTGCTATATATCTATATATATATATATCTATATATATATAGATATATATATATATTAGGAATATGATACAAAGCCAATGTTAAACGTTTCTGATTTTCAACATCATCATACGACATTGTTGTCACTATTCATCTTTCACACAGCCATTTGGTGCTCATGGCAAATTGACCAAAACTGAAAGTTCTTCCATAATGCATTAAAGCAATGCTTTAAGTAGGGATAAACAATTAATCAAATTAGTCAATATTAATCGATAATCGAAATAGTCGTCAACTATTTTAGTAATCTATCAGTTGTTAACTGGAATATAGAGACTCTCAACATGCTTGTAGCATGGGAAACCCACTTAGAGGAGTAATTATACCAAAATTGGAAAATATATATATATTCATATTTTGCATTTAAGATTTAAAAAAAAAATTGACAGTTTAATAGATTAGCAAAATAATGGCTAGTTGCAGGCCTAATTATTAATTTATTTTGTGTTTTTACCTCACTAGTGACAGGAAAGGGAGTATGAGAAAGTGAGAGACATGTGGCAAAGAACCACAGGTCGGATTCGAATCCAGATCAGCCGCGTCGAGGACTTAGGCCCCCATTGGTCGTGGGCTTTAACCACTGCAGCACAGAAGCACACCCTGCTTTTATTGTTTTAAATATAAAGAAAAATGCACCTAAAGTGTAGGTCTTTTATAAAAAACAACAAACTCTTGTAGAAATCTCTTTACAGCCAAACATTTTCATCAAATCAAATGCTTCACTTCTGTTCTCAGTGCTCCTGTGGGAAAGCCTCTGTACCGCCCCAAATCTCTGCAAATTGTCAAAATAAACCAAGACAAACATCAAACTTTGATTCAGAAGGAAGATGAAAAACATGTTAAAGTTCAGAAGCAATGAAGGCGACTAAATGGTAGTTCTGAGAATGATTACAACCACAAGCTTCACTCAGTTCTTTCTAATTTTTCCGCAACAAACACAAATAACTGATGAGCTTCTGGTAAGTTTCCCTCTCTTCTTTTGGACAAGACATAGTAAGCATCACCGTCCATGAATCTAACAGAAAGAGAATTTGAATAAGATGATGCCTCCTTGGATTTGGATGCTTATATTTCTAAGCACAATTTTCCCACTACAGAGTGAAGACATCTAAATGGTGATGACTTAAAGGAGGCAGCTGGCATCTGCTGCTATGTGAGGCTTTTAATTAAAGCTGTGGGATATACAGCCAACTGTGACTGTGCTTTATTCAGCTAACCAGGCCTTTATGACTCCAGTGTGTGTGGTAAATTGTTAAAGGAAAACCCAGCATAAGTTCTAGATCAATTAAGAAAACACTCATGCAGTGTCACTGAGTTTCTCCAACCTTACTGGTATAAACCTTACTGGAGTAACCATGTTCTTGCCACATCTGAGCTGGCAGCCATTTGTTTCTAGGCCAGTGAATGCCTTCATTTTGGCCTGAACTCCTCACCAGCCAGTATCCGGGTAATGTTCTCACTTACATATCAGTTGGGCGCCATAGCCTGCAGTGAGAGCGGTTCATGTGATATGACCTTTCATTTGGTTTGAAGAGAAAGAAAGAGACATACAGCAGCACCCAGCTCCCCTCTCACTGCCTCTGCAATAAAGCCAGAGCAATAAAGGCCAGCTGTCTTTTAACTTATCAAACACTCAAATCCACTGTTTGATAGATGTGGAGAAGTAAGCAAAGGAGTGACGGTGTTTTGTATAAATCTACACCATTTATAGCACAAAAAACATCCATCAAATCCTCTAAAACCAGCCGAGCACCGTAATCAACCTTTCTGCTGATCACTGAACCGTGCTGTCCAGAGATGGAAAAAAGCCTTTGAAATGTCAGTAGATAAAATGAGCTTGTGTGCAGAGATGAAGATAATCTTAATACAGAGTTGTTCTCAGTTTGCTGGGAGGACTCCTGCCTTTACTGCTCTGCAAAATACTCTGCGGCTTCACTGTAAAGATTTTATAATAACTTTTACAAATAAATTATAAAAGACAGCATGTGATTTTTTTTCTTGTTTTACAGTGATATATTCCTTTTTTTACATCACTTTACCAATATTAGTTACCCATTATTGGTGATTTACCTATTTGTAATAGAGCTGAAACTAGCCCTACAGTCTGTAGCTTACTTTATAATCAATATTTTTACTTCTGTTTACTTTAGGCTTAGAACTTAAATAAAATCAGTTCTTACAAACACTCTTTTGCAAAAAAGACACTTTACTAACTTAACCCACAACCCAAAAAAGGTTAAAGAAGAAATATGGGATTAAGATTTAACTGATTGGATTAATTTGAATTTGATTTAGGACTTATTTAACATTGCGTTGATGTGAGATCCTCAGTCAATGTGGTTCTCTACCAGTTCTGTCACACCACCACCCTTCTACATAGTGTAATGTGGACAAGTAATAATCTCATGCTGCTCTCCAAAAAGGTTAGGTTAATTGGCTTCTTTAAGTTCTCCTTTGGTGTGTGTGAATGGTTGTTTGTCCTGTTTGTCTCTGTGTTGCCCTGCGATGGACTGGCGAGCTGTCCAGGGTGTATCCCTTAAAAAATATGCAAAATTAGCAGCCAAGGTATGCACAATTTTTTACTTGTAACCGCACACAGTTATGGGTGTAAGAAATGTAAAAAAAAATACTTTTCACAGACAAAGCTAGTTATCAAACTGAAAGTGATTGTGATTGCAGTTTTTGTTTTCAGTTTCGGCACATTTGAAATTCAGATGCAAACCTGCAGACAAAGATGTCTGTGGTCATTGTGGCCACAAATGAGGCATTGGTACAATGACAGAGGATGGAGAGGGAGTCTATGTGTATCTAAAAATGTTAGACTTTTAGAAATAGCAATAACAGAATGATATCAGCAGCGAGAAAGATGTCTGCACAGGCCAGCACAAGTGGCTAATGGTATGGAACCAAACTGGTTACACGTCTTGTTAGTTTTGCACTCCATCTTTGAAAATCACCCGCAAAAAGCCCACTTAATACACATGCAGTTAAATGCTTCTTATTTGGATTCTTAAAAGATCAGTTTCTAAGTCTTTTTCGAAACAGCAGCCCCAGAGTTTATCTTTAAATTAGAATTTTATCTTGCTAATGTTCTCTATGTCTCTAAGGCATTTTTCTACTCAGCAAACCCTTTTTTCATCAATTCAACAGATTTTAAAATCACAAATTTCAAAAGAAAGCTGTTCCCTAAACTGCTAGTGGGACCAAGTAGCACTAAATTGGTGACTCAGAAACAACACTGTTAAGGAACGCTATGGACAGCGGAAACTTGCAAGAAGAGAAGGAAGTTTTGTGTCAGAGGTCATGGATGAGTCTCCGCCGTCATAGATATTTTATTTAGAGGAGGAAAGTTAACAGTGATATATGATTGGCAGAGTTTAGGTGTACTAACTGACATATAACTAACTGGCCTGCATAAGATAACGAAAAAAAACCCAAAGATTTTCAGACAGGATTTTGTTTTAAATTGAAATTTTCTAACTTTTGGGACAATGTCGTCTGATGGAGAGTACATTTACATGTTTAATCCAGAATGATTTGACATTTAAATATGATTTCCCTACGACTTCAATTTTCTATCTGTCTTAGATGCAAGTACAGCAAAATTTTTGCACATCTCTGGTGTTGCTGCTATTTTCCTGTATGTACACCTGTAAAAATGTCCACAGCTGAGTATCGATTATTTATTCTTCGGGTGTCTGAGGATTCAATTCAGTTTATTTATATAGTCCCAATTCATATCACATGTCTTTTCAAGGCACTTTACAATTCACCAGGTTATATAGTCAAATTGATTGTAAACAGTGTTTATATTTTGTACATAGTACAGTAATTTTTTTTTTAATCTTTTTAACTATTCCATGTATTTTTGTTATTTTCTTATACACTTTAAGGTCTACATTTGTGTGACCACTTTTGCTGTAATGATGCTGTAACACTACAATTTCCCCTTTGTGGGACACTAAAGGGATTTTCTATTCTATTCTATAATGTTTGTAGCCTTACCACATTTATTTAGTCTAAAAAAAATTTTTCTGAATTTAAATGGTCAGTGACTATGTATCTAAAAATATTTACTTACTCACCTAAAGTATGAAATGCATGTTTCAAAATTAGCACAAAGGTATACATTTAGCTCTTAAAAAAAAAAAAGTGAAAGAATAGGTCCCTCTCAAAGGGACGAGAGTGGTTACATGATAGGACATCACCTCTGAAATAAAATCAGCTGAGAGTTCCTAATGCCTGAAAATGTGTTAGTTGCATTATGACATAGTTAAGGTAAATAATAGTGGCAGTAACTCTGTCATGTAGAGGTTGGCAAAATAAAAATATAGAACTGGGTTAGGTCTTAATTTTAAAACTTCATGGGGCCTGCAGATTTGCTCAAGCTCAGTGTAGAAAGCCTAAAATAATGGATTTCCACAGTAAGCAGGTGCATTCAAGTAATTCTGCAAGAAATATGTAATGACTACAGTGGTGTTAGGCACACCACCACTGGACCCTAATGAGGTAAAAATATCTTCCCTGTGGTTACAAATACTGGCTTTCATTTAGGCCATCCAGTGGAGGAATATGTGTTCACTGACTGTATTGCAACCTTGGTTTAAAGGGCAATGTCGTGTTCGGATATTTCCCAGGAGCTCCAGTTGCAGGAACACTAAATGTTATACATTACTAAGACATTAATGACCTGCACAAATTCCTCACCTAAACCAAACAGAACACCTTGGGTCTCATGCAACATCAGTGTCTGACCTCACAAATGTGCTTCTAGAAGAATGGAGTTGAGATCCAATTAACCGTTTCCTAAAACTAGTTTTCGAGAAGAGTAAAGATGTTATAGCTGCAATCTTTGGGGAGCGTCATATGGATAAAAGATGGGGTGATGGTGTTGTCATATGTGTGTGAAAGCAGACTAGCTAACTCTTTGCTGTAAAATACTGTAAGTCAGAACACACCAACCCAATGTGTTTGGCCCTGTTTCTCTACTAGCCATATAGTTCAGCTTTTACTGTGAATATCTACAGTATATGTGCTCTCTTTCATCATTTTGGCCTGAAAACCATCTTAGAGCTCATTGACTTCACTTCGTCTTTCAAAGATAGAGCCACTTTTTGGAGCCAGCTCACTATTACCATAGAAAGTATTAATGGATCAGTGTTTGTCTTTTCTCTTTGTGTGTCTGACTCTGTCTTCTCAAACACCCAATCAGCCATGGCAGAAGGCCACAAACTCTGAGCTTGGTTCTGTTGAAGGTTTCTTCTTGTTGTTGACTCTGCAAAGTCAATGCCACAAACAAAGCAAAGGTCTACTGTCAATAAATGCTCATCCATGAGGAGCGAAATCAGTCAAATCAAAACTAATGTATTGCTAATGTTAACTCACTATATTTCATCAAACAAACACTAAGGAAGATTAAGCTGCTCCCACATCATAGAAACAGAGGAGATCTATTTCAATGAATCAGTGAGTGAGATCAGAAACAGGAAGAATAACAGAACTAATTACATGATTTCACCCTATTATTGCAGATGGTGTTGGTGCGGTTCTGTTCCGGAACAGGGAAATCAGAACCGTACACTGCAATTATATACTTTAATAAGAAAGTACTGCCATCTTACCATATCCAAAACCCTTTAATCATGTTTTAATGACTGATTTAGGCTGTTTTGCTAACACTAATGACACAGGCACAAGTTGGTATGTAAGCATTTAAAATAGCAGCTTTCCCAGATGAGAGAACATACAGTGTATATAAGCAATGATTCAAACAGTTCTCCATCTTACTACAGTATTAATTATGCAGCAACGCCCAAGAATATTATGAAGGGCCCCTTTGAGCATACTTGGCTTTACGTGGCCACAGTAATCCAGAGAGTCCATTCATTATTTCATCACTGAAAGCTCAAATATCGATAAGCAGTTACACTGAGTTAACATCTGCTGAAGATACTGTAACCAACAACTCTGCAAAACGACAATACATATAGCTGCTGTTTTAATATGCAGTTTAACTCACCCCTGACAGGTACAGCTGAAACAGGATGAGATCTCATCAGAGCTGCAGTCTGTGATTACAAGGCTGGAACAGCAGCTATTGATTGCTTCCATACTGAGCAAAAAATGTGTGAGGAAAGCTAAAACCTCTCCAAACTCTGCTGCTGATCTGAGGTAGAAAAGCTGGAAACCACAGTGTTTGATAGCTCACTGAAACAATGGCTGTGAAACAGGATTGATTAGAACAGTAAAGTGGATTATAGACAAATCATTGGCACAATAAAGACAATTTTTCTCGAGAAATGAAGTTTGCACCCTGGTGCTCCTCAATCACATTTATTTTACTGCAGAGCAGATCTAATGTAAGTGTTCCTGTTAATTTAACAGACAGAAAGATGCGCTGCAGTACATTATTTAAGCCAAACATTACCAGATAATTCTCCAATTTCTTAAAATTAAGGACTAGAATTAAACTAAACTCTCCATCTACAAAAAAACGAAACATTAAATGTCTGTAATTGCCTTTGTAAACTGTCTGACATGTCAGTTTACACATAGAAACCAGGGATTCATTTCTCCTGTCTCACATCTCTGACTTCTAACACATTTCTGTTGCTAAAGCGGAGCAGGCCTCACTCATCCAGAGAGCTGAACAACCAATCAACTTTACTTGGACATGTGTGGTCATGATCTGAAGGAGAACTGGAGGATTAAATCTGTCTTCTATGTCTGCACAGAACGCCATGGCTGATTTATTAAAAAAGAACAGAGCCACTTACTTACTGGAGGCTTAACCCAAGGAGCAAAATGCTACAGCAATGCTCTAAGGACATAACCACAATCCTTCTGGATCTACCTACAGCGGGGGTTGGCAACCCGCAGCTCTGGAGCCGCATGCGGCTCTTTAGCGCCCCCATTGTGACTCCCTGGAGATTTTTCAAAAATGTATGAAAATCTATTTTTTATATATATATATATATATATATATATATATATATATATATATATATATATATATATATATATATATATATATATATATATATATATATATATATACATTAACATTTGTATAACAAATAAATTAAAATAAAATTAAAATAATTTGCGTCATAGCCATAGAGATCTGTGGTCATAACTTGGAACCAGCATGGCGCAGTGCAAACAAAGCTGCAGGTGTGTCTCTAACTATGGATCCCAAAAGGAAAAAAGGAAGATAGCTAATGAGAAAAGAGAAATTAAAGAATGGACCGAATCACTTGCGTTCATTTTCAAAGCGGAAGGATTGCCTGCATTTTGTCAAAAAAGAAAAAGAAAAATATGGAAAGGCATTTCCAGGGAAGGCTAAATATGCAGGCGACCATCAAGTTGGGAGTGAGAGAAAAAGTGGGATTGCAGAACTTCTGGATGAATAAGAGGAGCGCAAAGATAGATTTAAGAAGTAGATTGCATTTCTAATACTGCTGCTATTTTGTTGAAAGGATGAAAAAGCGTCACCAGATCAAATAGGTAGCGCTTTGATGCAGGTATGTAAACTTTCTCCCATTTTTTCCCAAAATACTAAAAATATAAATCACACCAAGGAATGCTGGAGACAGAGGATGTGGGATTTCAGGGTTACAGAGCACTGCTCTGATGGATGCAACTCCTCCAACAGAAACACGTCCATCATAGAAAGATCAATGCAACAAAACTTAAACCGCGCGGTGAAGTGCAATGAAGTGGTGCGAGATTGGAGCGTTCACTGCTCATCCCTCACCTCATGCTACTATGTGACATTTGCTCCAGTATAAACATTTAATCATGCTTATTATATTTTTAAGCCAATATAGTCCTTTTCTATAGTGGTCTAATACACTTAGAGCCCGTGTTGCCATAAGAGGCATATATAGGACTTTAAAATTTTTGCGGTTCCAGACAGATTTCTTTTTTGTTTTTTTTTGGCCCAATATGGCTCTTTGAGCAGTTTGGGTTGCCGACCCCTGACCTAGAGCAAGCCGAGTCAAGAAGCGCTTGGATAAAATATGAATGTCGATGTAAACAGACAAGAAGCTAACTTGCCAAAAATGGCAAGTTGATGAATATGTAAGTAAATGCTGCCAGCAGACGGTGACAGATGCATTGTTGGTCTTCTGTAAAAATTCTTATCAGGCTCAAGAAGGACCAACTAAACACTACCTGGTGTAGGTAGAAGATCTACTTGGGTAGTCAGATCTGCTCTGGGCCCTGCACATGCCAGTGACGTTACGCTATTTGATTGGCCAAATGTTGCCCCAATGACTTTAAAACGTTGTGGTTGCCCGGACAACAGTAGTAAAATAATGCAACATCCGTGTGCTGATTCAGGAGCATCTGCAGGTCTAATGATCAATGAAGTTTTACCTATTTGATATCAAAACTGAAAAAAAATATATGTTTATGGTCAACAAAGTAACTGCAAGTACATGGTATAAAGAGGGAGAGCTGGGTAGGCTCTGTGGCTAACAGTTAGCCTATCATACTAACAACAACTGTTCATTTTCTACAAGTAGAAAAATTGTTGTTTTCATTGTCAAAAATCTCAACGAAAGTAACTAATGCAGTACTTGCTTTTAAGACTGGAAATGATTGTTTTCTACTTTTGGCTACTTTAAATCGACAAACGCAAAATAATCACAAATATAGAATAATAATACGTTGAGACTCCAGAAGAGATTCGATTCTAATGAAACAGGTGCAATACAGTTTGTCCAAGCGGTGTTGCTTTATTGTGACGTCATCAGCAGATCTGATCAACCATGCAGATCCGGTACTAACAGACAAACGCTCTGTCTAATTTGTTTTATTTAAAGATGAACAGAGGTGGGTAGCAACTAGTTACATTTACTTAGTTACATTTGTGAGTAAAATTTCTGTCCATTGTGAGTGACTTCACTTAATGAAAAAAAGTTTGTTCTGAACAAATACATATGCAACGTTGAGAGACACAGTTTTTTTCTTTATTGTACTCAAGGTTTATTGTTTAATTTTTTTTCTTCCATATATTGAGTCCTGGGTATGCTACAGACCTCTGAAGATTAATATATGTTTCTTTGTTTTGTAGGAATATCACATGATCAGGAAATACTGTAGGTTAAATCAGGTTCATCAGCTTTTTTTATTTTATTCTTTAGATTTTAAAACGTTCTCAGAAATAAATAGGCAGAGACCAACCACAAGCCTAAAATAAATATATATATATATATATATAAAGTCAGACAGTTATACAACAACGAAGTCAAGATAAAGTATTGGATGTGGTGTGGTGTGTTGATTTTTGGGGGAAGCTACGTTGGTAAATATGCTCCCTTCATGTAGTTGCTACGAGAAGAAATGTGATCTTATCCTTCTCACATTTTCACCATCAGATATTTGCAGAAAAGTCTTTAAACTTGGTTTGATTTAATACAAATGACACATCTTTGCATTTTTTCTCATTTTCCGACATAGTCTTAATAAATGTTCAAAGAATGATTTGAACGTGTCCAGTTGTATTCTGGGAAATTGGCTTTACCATGTTCTATTTGAACAGTTTATACAATCAGTTTTATCAAAACAACCAAAATGACATGTTATTTTTCTCCATTATATTGCCTTCCGTCTGATGTTTAATTGCTTTTTCCAATTATATTAACTTGTAAAGGAAAATTATTGTTCATATTTCTTTCTTCTCCTTCACCTTTTATTTTGCCCAATTATCGTGGAACAGGATATTGCTTTTTTTGCTTATGACATAGTCAGTTCTTTAATGTGGGGTCAGCATTTACTTTAACAGCTTGCTCCCTGCAGTTGAGCCATGTTTTCCCTCACATTTTTTTTTATTCACGGCTGTCAGATTAGCTTTCAAGGACATTTTTTTCCAGCTAATTTTATTTCCACACCACCCCAATGTTGCCAACAAAAAACCTGGAAAGTAATCATTATTGCACATAACAGGTAAATGTCAGCTATTTCACAGCATTGCCTCCAATATTTCAATCTCTAGATCTCTAAACGGATTCTTCCTTGGACTTCACACCTCTCCTTCACTTCACTATTGGGTAAATCCAGGACATTTTAATATTTATAAGTTAGTCTAAAGGTTTTTACTAGTAATTGGTATTACAAACCATGTTCTTCTTTCTCTTAATTAGAAAACTGAATCACGTTTAAACATAGCATACTTTTTTCTACACCGCCATGAATTGATTTTTAATACTGCAGCCACTTCCAACCAAATAAAAAGCAGAAGACCTCAGCTCCCTGCTGGGAATTGAGCATTGAGCAATGGACCAGCAAACCGAAACTCCCTCAATTTATCAAAGTGGCCCCACAAATCAATGTGGATTTCTTTGCTGGAAGCACTGCCCACGTGGCAGATCATTCCCATTACCACATAACAATATTGGCCTGTTGGGAGGCTGCGGTAATTTTGTCTGTAGTTTAAATCACAAGCAAACATCACATCCCTTCTCTTAGTTAGAGAATTAACCCAAACACAGAGGAAAGGTAAAAACCATCCGTGTGGGCCTTATTGCGCAAACAACCCACACAGACAATTCTGTACCTGCTCAGAGACAGCTAAATCAACCTCTGAACAAAACAAACAGATTTTGATCACATCGCTCTGGAGGTCAGACTGGACTCAGGCAGCATATTGTCAAATATTATGGGGATAATCCCTGTAATCCCTAACAAGGAACATGTCCACATGAGCAGCAGGTGTCACCTTGTCTGATGTCAGAACAACCACCTCTCTGCAGAGATGAGAGCAGAGAGCTTCAGTTTAAACATCATTAAGTATTTAGGTGATGTTTCTCAGTGAAGAGCTTCACATTTTAGCATCATAATGTCCAGATTACTTCTGAAAATTTCATTGTACAATTGGGTACTAAAAATAAACAAAATGGATTCCAGACATGCCTGTTTGCAGTCTGGAAACTCTCACTGGATGAGTAGAAATGGCACAATACTGAATAAAATGTGTAAATGCCCCTAAACTAAAAAGACATGCTAAAACTGGTGTAACAATTGTTCAACATTTGCTGTTATTTTCTGTTTATAAAGTGTTTGAAATTTCACCAAAACCTGATTAATACGAAATAGCTTTTGTTTTATTCACATTAGAAAAGTTATCTGTAATTTGTTAATTTTTACATGAATACTTGTACTGTTGCTTTAAGAAAGCGCTCTGTAACGATGTCAGCGGTGCTTCATGCTCAGTTGGCGCTAGGCTGCCTAAGAGGAGGTAGGAAACTTTTACTGCTTGTAGTTTTATAAAAATGTTCTATGAAAACATGTAAATGTAATTACATGCAGTTGTTAAACGTTGCCTTTACTGAAAAACACTCAGATGACATATTTGTTTCTCAATATGTGTCTGTATTTATTGGTCAGAGCAAGTATTTTCCTGCTACAGCTACGGGGTTTCCCCATGTGCTCTTCTCAAACAGGGGATGCTGACCTGTGTATGTGTTGAAGCTGCATGTTACTGAGCGTTTTGTTTCTGTCTGTGCAGGTATGTACATCTAGTTCTTAGCATCATTGTTTAAGCTGGTTGCATTAATAATATATGTTGGATTTAATTAATTATTATAACAGATTTATTGTTTTCTGTAAGAATTGTTACTTTTTTCCATGTTTAATGTTTTATTATTTTTCTTGGTAGTAAAGATTATTTTTGATTGAATTGTTTTGCATTGCTCTGCTGCAGTTGGCGCTAGGCTGCCTAAGAGGAGGGGATGCTGACCTGTGTATGTGTTGAAGCTGCATGTTACTGAGCGTTTTGTTTCTGTCTGTGCAGAATCCGGCTGGATAACTGTATTAAAGAGCAACTGGCTATACCTATGGTCTGGGTCCCTCCTTCATCAGAACACAACGCAGAGCATAAGCAAGTTAATCGGTGTCATAATTGAGGAGTGTTAGGACACAGGCAGATGAGACCGGTTACAATGGTGCCGTGACTTTTTTTTTGGATCTGTTGAGGAACGACGTCATCTCGTCCGCCGTGGGAAGCTACAAGTAAATCTCATTTTTGATTGTTTTTTTCTTGTGTTTTTGACAAACTCATTTTGGACATTTTCCCTACTCTCTTAAGAAGGAGAAACTGCACCTTTTGGTCTGTTTATTATCCAATACCAGAAAGTGACTGCACACTTCATAATATCAGAATTTCCTTTTTGGTGTTTTTTTTTTTTTTTTTTTCAGTGTGTTTAGACATCCACTGCTATTTAGCAATTTTGTTTATGTGTTACTTCTTATTTACTTTATTTGAATTAATCTCTCATAACAGTGTGTGTGCATTTTGGGGTTATGGCTGATTCTGACATTTTTGATGGGGAGGATAGCGATCTTGCAGCTCGTCCATACGAATTTGGTTTGGGGAGAGGGTTACTTTACAAATCATTAGAATCAAGAGCACCAGGGCGTGGATCTACAATTTTGAACACCCCACAATTAGCTTCGACTCGTTTTTCAGACCAACATATGCCGGGTCAGGCTGGGCAGGTTACACCAGATTTGGGTTCGCTTATTACCCAGCTAGCTGAAAAACTGGGTGACTCTATTAGAGCTCAACTCTCATCTGGTGAGCATGCACAAGGTGCGGGGGCTTCTGACCTGACGTATCAGGTGTCTTCTCCCAATGTTAGTCTTGTTATGCACTCTGATGCTAAGGAAACCCCCAATATTTCGAGGTGATGGCTCAGATAAGTTCACAGTACATGAATGGGAGAGTCTCATGTCTATGTACTTAAAAAGGAGGGCTGTTCCTGTCCATGAACAATCCCAAGAGACTATGGCGAGGCTGATGGGCAAGGCAGGTGATGTTGTGAGAATTACACTCCGCAACAACAAATCTATCAATCATGTCACATGTCCTAACTTAGTCTTTGACATCTTGAAACAGCACTTTAGTGAACTCACTTACTCCAACATGCCTCTAGCTGATTTCTATAATACGCTGCCAATGCCTAGGGAGGATGCAATGGAATACTGGATAAGATTAAATAGAATGATGGATGTGGCAGATGAATGCTTAAAGAGGCAGGGTCGAGGGATTGATGACCCACAGCATGAAGTGAGCATGATGTTTATTAAACATTGTCCTGACAGAGCTCTTGCGAGTGTCTTCAAGTTTAAGTCTGCAGAGAAGTGGACAGCAAGCGAGATTCAGGAAAGGTTAGATGAACACATGATGGAAAGGAAATCTCAGAGTACTATGCACACTCAGCAGCCCAAAGAAATTCCGAGAGTGGTTAAAGGATATTCTCATTGTCATGCACATAAGACTGACAGTCCTTCTGTTTCAGAAACTTCAGGACGGACTGCTCAGTGTGGGATACCTACACCAGCTACACCACTGACTACTGGGGTAGATAATGACTGTTTGCGGAGCTTGGTGAGCTTATTGGACAGGTTAGTGCTACAACATGGCAATGACCCTCGAAATCAAGCGGCCAGGGGTGCAGCTTCTCAGCCCTTACCGAGGGCTTGCAGGGCTTGTGGTTCTCATGACCATTCAACCTTGAGTCACTGTAAGCGTGAAAACCTCTGTTTAAGGTGTCTTTCCCCTGGTCACTGGAAGCGAAATTGCCCTCAGCAATCTGCACATGTGCTTCGGTCTGACAACAGGTCTGCGGATGCAGACCAACAGTTAAACTAGGAAACCCATGCCTGGGGAGAGGCGGTGTGGGTTGTGAAAATGAATCTCTCTCCAACATCTGTGATTTGGCAGACCTTTTTGAGGATACCTGTGCCAAGGCACCAAAGGGTTCAAGAGTGGTCATTCAAGCAGCACAGAAGCTTCAAGCTTTCAGTGAACTGTTTTATTCCCCTGTCCTCATTAACCACAGCGTGCAGCTCAAAGGCATGCTGGACTCTGGCTCCATGGCATGCAGTATCAGTGACCAAGCGGTGGAAAAACTGAGTTCTGCTGGGATCTTGCCAGAAAAGCAGCACCCTCAAGAAAGCATTATTCTTGTGGGGTGTGGTGGACTGCAAACTAAGCCTGATGGATTTTTTCAGCTGGAGATGGAAGTATTTGGCATCTCTTGTAGTGTACCCACGTTGGTTGTGCCTGGTCAGCATGATGATCTGATTTTGGGCTCGAATGTTATTAAACACATCATGCATGTTTTGAAACAGGATGAGAAATACAGGGGAAATGCATTGAAAAATGACTCTGACCCTGAAATCGGGCAGTTTTTGTCAATGTTTACAAATGTTGAACACTGGAGGGGTGAAGAAGTTCCAGACAAAATTGGCACTGTCAAGTTAACCCAGGCAGTCACCCTCTTACCCAGACATGAGCACTTAATCTGGGGTAAGCTTCCTGTCAAAGTTCCCATGTCCCCCGGGAGCACTGTCCTTGTCGAACCTACCAGCTCAAGAGCTGCCCCACGGGGTGCTCTAGTGGGTCGGCTCATCACACCATTGTGGGGTGATAGATGGGTGCCTTTGACAGTAGTGAACCCTTCTGACAAGCCATTGATGTTGAAAAAGAACAGCAAGTTAGCTGATGTCTCTCCATGTTTAGCAGTTGAGGACTTTGATGTTTTCCAGGGTCTGCACATGGCTGTAGAGGATCAGCAGAAGTATTCTCAGCAACAGCTACGACAGCTGTCGGCTACAAACAGTAACGATGTTTCTTTGGAAAGTCTGTGTGATATGGGTTTGGGGGCTATTGACTTGGACCTTTGCGAGGTTAGTGAAAGTTGCAAGTCCCAACTCATAAAGTTGCTGATGGAGTATCGTGACATTTTTTCTAAGGATTCCCTGGACTGCGGCAGAGTGCATGGTTACACCCACCGCATACGGCTGACAGACGACAGACCCTTCCGGTTACCGTACCGCAGAGTTCCTCCTGCACATTATGAAAAATTGAGACTGGCACTGACTGAGATGGAGGAAAAGGGAATCATTAGGAAGTCCTCAAGTGACTATGCCTCCCCTCTGGTGATGGTATGGAAGAAAGATGGGGGGCTTCGTATCTGCAATGACTTCAGGTGGCTGAATGCTCGCACGGTTAAAGATGCCCATCCCTTGCCTCACCAGTCTGACTGTTTGGCTGCACTTGGGGGGAATTGCATATTTAGCACAATGGACCTTACTTCAGGGTTTTTCAACATTCCAATGCATGAACATGACAAAAAATACACAGCCTTTACGACTCCCCTTGGACTGTATGAATACAATTGCATGCCACAGGGGCTTTGCAACAGCCCAGCCTCATTCATGCGGATGATGGTTGGAATTTTTGGGGACATGAACTTCACAAAATTGTTGTGTTACCTCGATGACTTGCTTGTATTTGCTCCATCAGAGGATGAGGCCCTATTGAGACTTCAAGTGGTTTTCCAGAGGCTGAGGGAGAACAATCTTAAGCTGGCTCCCAAAAAGTGCCATCTGATGAGAAGAAGGGTGCGTTTTTTGGGACATGTCATTGATGGCAATGGCGTGTCTGTAGACCCAGACAAGGTGGAGGTGATCTCCAAAATGACTCCTTCTGACATCATGGAAGATGATGGGCGTACACCATCAATAAAAAGGATAAAGTCTTTCCTAGGTATGGTGTTCTACTATCAGCATTTTATCCCAAACTGTTCCTCCATTGCTAAACCCCTGTTTGCACTTACAGCGGGACAGAAAAGGAGAGGACGCATGGCGAAGGACAGGAAACTACAAGGTGTTTATCGTAAACTCATACCTAATGACTGGACTGAGGGATGTGAGCAGGCTTTCCATAAGTTAAAAACCATGTTGTTGGAATGTGTCATGCTTGCTCACCCAGATTTTGATGAACCATTTATCTTATCCGTTGATGCATCTTTGGATGGTCTTGGAGCAGTGCTATCACAAGTTCCCAGAGGACAAACCAAAGCGCGACCTGTTGCATTTGCGAGCAAGACTCTGAGTGCATCACAGCGGAAGTATCCAGCTCACAGATTAGAGTTCATGGCTCTTAAGTGGAGCGTCTGTGAAAAGTTTAGTCATTGGCTGAAGGGGCGTCACTTTACCATCTGGACGGATAATAACCCCCTGACTTATCTCCTGACAAAACCAAAGCTTGATGCATGCGAAATCCGCTGGGTGTCAAAGCTTGCTTCTTATTCCTTTGACCTTAAACACCTGGCTGGGAGAAAAAATGTGGTTGCAGATGCTCTCAGTCGTGACCCCTTTGCAACACCAATCAGTCACAGGTTGTTGGAAGAGTCATATCTGTCTCTTACACAAGAAGCTGACCAGGTTGATGAAGATCGTGTGCAGAGCGCCTTCAAGTTCAGCTGTCAGCCAGAACATGATAAATCAAGGGATTATCCATCACTGAAGGTTGTTTATGACTCAGCTGAGATCCAAGCCCTGTGTCAGTCCCACTGTGACTGGATTTCAGGAGCAGAATCGAGGGCGTTGCAGTTGACACAACAAACTCAACACATGCAATGTGGGCAAGGTGAATTTCCAGTTCTCTCTATTCAGGAACTGCAGTCCAGTCAAGAGCAGGATGCAGTCATCTCTAAGGTTTTACCCTTTGTCCCCACCAGGACGAGACCATCTAAGCGTGAGAGGCGATGTTCAGACATAAAGGTTGTCAGAATGCTGAATCAATGGGATAAGCTGGAAATTCGGGATGGTGTAATGTATCGAGTGACGAAGAACCCTGTGACCAAGCAGAAGAGGTTCCAGTTTGTGCTTCCCCAGTGTTTACGAGACAAAGCATTATCTGGCATCCATGATCTGGCAGGGCACCAAGGACAAGACCGCACTTTGTCTCTTGCTAGGCAGCGTTTCTATTGGCCAGACATGGAAAAAGATGTGCGTAGATATGTCAAATGTTGTCAGAGATGTGTACTGGGAAAGACACCAGAACCAGCTGCTCGTGCACCCTTGGAAAGTATCCAGAGCTCTGCACCAATGGAGTTAGTCTGCCTAGATTTTTGGTCTGCTGAGGATGGCAAGCAACGGTCAGTGGATGTTTTGGTGGTTACTGACCATTTCACCAAACTGGCGCATGCTTTCCCCTGTGCTAACCAGACAGCGAAGCAGGTTGCTAGAAAGCTCTGGGATCATGTCTTTTGTGTTTATGGGTTCCCAGAACGTATACATTCTGACCAGGGCACAAATTTTGAAAGCAAACTGATTGCAGAACTTCTCCAGTTGGCAGGCGTTGCTAAATCCCATACCACGGCTTACCATCCTATGGGAAATGGTGTGACAGAGCGATTTAATCGCACCTTGGGTTCGATGCTTCGTACCCTTCCTCTTAAAGAGAAGCAAAGGTGGCCAGAACAAATCCAGACACTTACATTTGTTTACAACGCAACTGTTCATGAGACGACTGGGTACGCACCGTTTTACCTGATGTTCGGGCGGATTCCAAGACTGCCGGTGGACGTTCTGTTTAAGCCTGTCCTGAATGACCCTGCTTTTGCTGATTACGATTCATATGTCAAGACTCTCTTTTCCTCTTTGAGGAATGCGGTGGAAATTGCTCAGAAACATTCCCTTACTGAACACTAAACCAGTCCAGTCAGTACAACAAGCGCACAAAGGGCACTCATTTGTCAGTTGGTGACAGAGTTCTTGTAGCAAATAAGGGAGAGCGAGGGAAGCGTAAACTGGCTGACAGGTGGGAGGACAGCATGTACACCGTTGTCGAAGTGCATCCAGATATCCATGTGTATAAGATTCGGAATGGTGAGGGACAAACAAAGGTTGTACACCGAAATCTTTTGCTGGATGTGAGTTTCTTACCAATCCTCAGGTCAGATAATGAGGGAACAACGGATTTCTCAGTCAACAGTGATGGGTTAGGGTACAGCACCGTCAACAGTGGGGACGGGAGTCTCTCGTTCCCTGGTGACTCACTATTGGACGTGGATGTGACTGACGTGTCTTGTTCCACCACACCGGTGCTGTCGGGTGTCCCTGAGCTACAGACTCAGTCGCAGTCTGACAGTGATGAACATGGCAGTTTGACCTTGCCAGCTCCGGCGGCATCACTTAATGAAGGTGTCGATTCTCCAACTGGCATGGATGTGACATGTTCTGGAACTGCTTTTCCAGACAATCGGCAAGCTACTTTCGGGAGCAATGGACCATTTAGAACCCGTGCTGGGCGGTTGGTAAAATCAGTTAACAGATTAATAGAATCTATGGTTCAGGGGCCTTTCTTGAAGAGTTAGAAAATCTTACATGTTAGCTAATTCCTTTGAGTTAAGCATAGATTTTGTTTTAGTGACATATGTATTCCATGTAACCTATACTTTTAGGGTGTTTAATTTTCCATTTTTGATTTCATGAAAGTTAACACGGCGGGAGTTTTACTTGGGCCAGATACTGTTACGTAACAGGCGTAGCATTGAGCTAGGGACTTTTAGAGACTTGATCAACCTCTTTCTTTCCCGAACCTTCTGTTGAGGGTGACTTCTATGTTGCATGAGCAGACTAGGTCTGCCTTTTCATTTGTGCCAGGATGTGCCCGGTGTAGACTGATCCTTTTGTTTATACTTCTCTTTAGGCTGAAATCAGGATTTTGGTGAATTTCACGGGGGGTGAATGTAACAATTGTTCAACATTTGCTGTTATTTTCTGTTTATAAAGTGTTTGAAATTTCACCAAAACCTGATTAATACGAAATAGCTCTTGTTTTATTCACATTAGAAAAGTTATCTGTAATTTGTTAATTTTTACATGAATACTTGTACTGTTGTTTTAAGAAAGCGCTCTGTAACGATGTCAGCGGTGCTTCATGCTCAGTTGGCGCTAGGCTGCCTAAGAGGAGGTAGGAAACTTTTACTGCTTGTAGTTTTATAAAAATGTTCTATGAAAACATGTAAATGTAACTACATGCAGTTGTTAAACGTTGCCTTTACTGAAAAACACTCAGATGACATATTTGTTTCTCAATATGTGTCTGTATTTATTGGTCAGAGCAAGTATTTTCCTGCTACAGCTACGGGGTTTCCCCATGTGCTCTTCTCAAACAGGGGATGCTGACCTGTGTATGTGTTGAAGCTGCATGTTACTGAGCGTTTTGTTTCTGTCTGTGCAGGTATGTACATCTAGTTCTTAGCATCATTGTTTAAGCTGGTTGCATTAATAATATATGTTGGATTTAATTAATTATTATAACAGATTTATTGTTTTCTGTAAGAATTGTTACTTTTTTCCATGTTTAATGTTTTATTATTTTTCTTGGTAGTAAAGATTATTTTTGATTGAATTGTTTTGCATTGCTCTGCTGCAGTTGGCGCTAGGCTGCCTAAGAGGAGGGGATGCTGACCTGTGTATGTGTTGAAGCTGCATGTTACTGAGCGTTTTGTTTCTGTCTGTGCAGAATCCGGCTGGATAACTGTATTAAAGAGCAACTGGCTATACCTATGGTCTGGGTCCCTCCTTCATCAGAACACAACGCAGAGCATAAGCAAGTTAATCGGTGTCATAATTGAGGAGTGTTAGGACACAGGCAGATGAGACCGGTTACACTGGCATGAACTGTTTCTATTTTAGTTAGGTGCTTTTAAATTTATTCGTTTAAACTACATTAGATAAAAACCGTATAGTGAAATTTTAAAGTAAAACCTTTAATATCTTTAGCACTTTATTTGCATGTTTAAAGCAGTTGTTTTGACTTATTTCTTCTAAGCTGTCATATTTTCCCTGCTTTTGAGGAGGTACTTTGAGTAAAAAAAGTTTGTTGTAGAGTTTATTAGCATAAATGCAGAGAACACAACATTGGTACAGAGCATCAAAAAGTTCCAATGATAACATTTAATTCAGGAAATATTATAAGTTAAGAGCTTCCATCAACATGAAGCAGAACAAAACGGTGAGAAGATTAAATGCAAAAACATTGCCATCCCATATGTTGATGGAGTCTCTGAAAAACTCAAGAAGCCTTTTGAGAGAGAGGCTCTCTCTCAAACACAAAATCCCAGTACATTTCAAACCAAACAAGACCCTTAGGCAGAGGCTAGTGCATCCTAAAGATAAAACCCCCAAACCAGATATGAGCGGAGTGGTGTATGCCGTTCAGTGCAGTGAGGAATGCTCTGATCTTTATACTGGAGAGACCAAACAATCTCTCCAAAGACCCATGGCTCAACACAGAAGAGCTACCTCCTCTGGACAAGACTCTGCTGTGCACCTACACCTTAAGGTCAAAGGACATTCGTTTGAGGACCAGAATGTTCACATTGTGGACAAAGAGGACAGGTGATTTGAAAGGGGTGTGAAGGAAGCCATTTATGTTAAGAGAAAAAAAAAACACTACCATAAATAGAGGGGGCTGGTCTCAGGTTCCAGCTCTCAAAAACCTAAAACGCAGCAATAGAGTTGATTCCTTCCCACTACAATCTTAACCCCCATCGCCATGCAGGGGACCAGATCATCTCGCCTAGGCAGCCAGGCCAACAATGCCCCTAACGACTCCCTTTTCAGACGCATAGTCCAGTATCGGTAATTGCAAGCCAACAATGACCTGAACAACTTCCCATTACTAATTGTGGACCTGTTTCTACGGTTCAGTTTGCATGTTTTCTAAGCCATAACAAGGTTTTGTTGGGCTACTAAGCCTGGAACTCCAGACATTTTGAATTGAGAAAGCTTCCTGGATGAGAAGCGTAACAAACTTCAAACTTGGAAAACAAAGTTGTTGTTGTTTTTTTGTTTTTTTTTTTTTTTTTTACTTTTTTTACTTTTTTGGAATGACTTTTTTGGAATGACTATAACCTCGGTCCTCGAGGCCCGCTGTCCTGCAGGTTTTAGAGGTTTCCCTGCTACAGCACAGCTGATTTTAATTGAAAGCTGATTACTAGGCTTTTGGTCTACTGCAATAATTATAATCAGCTGTGCTAAAGCAGGGAAACCTCTAAAACCTGCAGGACAGAGGTCCTTGAGGACCGACTTTGGGGATGCCTGACCTGGATGCAACAACAGTTACAAAACAGTTTCTTAATTCCTCTGTTGCCTAACATCATGCCTATCATTTCCTAGGAGATTACAGACACAGTAAGCCTTTGTAGATGGACCAAATATTTATCTAAATTTCAACATATAAAATGACACAGCCGATTCTTTTACATTTACTTTAAATGATTGTTGAACATGTGAGAATACGCCAACCCTGCAAAGACCACTGTAAATACAGAGGGTTATTCTTTTTCTTTTATCTCTTTGGAGCAGGAGCATTAGTTAGACTAACAACTGTATTGTGTTACAATCAGGCAATGGAGGGGATGTGAGCTGACTGTAAACAGTTTAGATTAGATGAGGGTGAAGAGAAGGTTTGGGTGGGAGAGAAGGCTGAAATACCATTTATCCGCCACACAATTGAATCTTTCTGCTAGCTCATACCATAAAGCAAGACTGGCCATTTGCCGAAATTATAAACAATAACTCAAAACTGAGGTACAAGCTAGCTTTGTCATCATGGCTACATAATCACATCTGTTTGTGTCTTTTGCTCTGGCTCCTTCTGACAGTGTGACTTTTTGATCAAATTCTCCCTCATCACAGTTTGAAAGGACCTCTGCCTGTCCATGATTGAAGCCCAGAGCCCTTCTGTTGTCTCAGGAGTGCATTTGTTCAAAGAAACCAGGGGCTTTACCCTCACACCAATAAGCTCTGCTTTCATGTGTTCAGATAGATCATACACAAACAAGTCACTCAGGCTGGATGGCACTAAAATAAAATATACATCTGAAATTTATCAAACATATCAAACATTTGGAGTTTTAGTTTGTCCAGAGTTTAACAAAATATAAGCTGTAATTTATTAATTGGTTTGTTTTATGGATGGTAAAAATATTCAAAATGTGTTAAAGATTATCCAGAAGTTAAGAAAGAAAATCTACATTTCTTGTTTCTGGAAAAAAAAATTAAGCTTCAGTGAAATGGTCAGGTAGTTGAGTGAATATGAGCAAAAACCTAACGTCCACAGAAAGACTTAAAGAATTCAGCAACAGTTAAACTCATTTAATACCACTTTTAAAATGAGAAAAACTCATTTAAAGCAAGATATAAGAAGTGAGAGATGGTACAAGACCTTAGTAGTATGAATAATCATCAGTAGGAAGCACAAGAATTGGACGGTGTTTCATCACCAGCAAATCATCTCTGTTTTTATCAGGTTGCTGGGTGAAACCAAACATGGTGAAAAAGATGGAGAAGGTATAAAGGGGGACTGAAAAACATTGAGTCATAGCAAAGATGGTGCAGAAAAAAAAATGCTTCACACTTATTATCCTGTCTAAACAAACCACCTTCAGGACCCTGAAAAAAGGCTTTGAGCTGGTCGTGCTTGTGCTGCTCCCACACACTCATTCACACCCCCTCCCATTCACACACACATACTGAAACAATGATAAACTGGACCTATCAAAACAGACTTTTGTCTCATCTGCTGAGAGCTAATGAGAGGAATTCAGAAGCATGAGATGCGGTCAGACTCATTACTCCAATGAGCCGCAGCTGTGACTCCCTTCCACCAAAAATGTCTCCCTTTCTCTCTGTCTGTCTGTCTTTCCTCTGCTAATAACAATCACTCTCCTCTCAGCTCCTTGTTGTGCTGTTTCTTTCATATTTTCTGCTCACCCTCCTGCAGCCTCTCTCTCATTTTGCCTGTGACGAGCCTCCTGTCACTCTGATCATGTGCAACAAGCTCCCTCTCCTTCTTATACGAGTGTCTTCTCTAAACCTAATCTTATTTATGCTGACGAAAGAGGATAAATCAACATGTACACATCCCTCTTTCATTCCCATACCACATACAATAACTGAAAAAAAGCTATAGTAAACATTAAAGATGTATTCTCAGAGGTGGTCCTAAAAAATACCGCTTCTGGTCTCGTAGGTATTTATTCTAGTATCAGATGGAATCATACTGGCGTAAAAGTTGTAGTTTTTTCAATGCATCTTTTTTGGAATTGCAGAATAGGAATCAAGGAAGGACTGCATAAGAGGGCCATGTGGTTTAACAGTAGAGCAGGCCACCCATGATACTGCTTATTTTTTAATCCACCTGTCTAGGGTTTGTGCTTATTGCATGTCCTCTACCTGATTACGGCCAATGAAAGCCACTAGAACCACCTAATATTTAACAATGAACTGCATTAATCTTACTGCCACAAATATTTGTAATATTAGAATATTATCTTACATTAATTTAACCTACCACTGAGGGAGTTTCCACGGCTCTTACTGTAAGCAAGGTTATGCTGCTGCTTTATTTACATTAAACTGTTTTACTTTTTTTTTATATATATATAATCGCACACTATACTGATCACCACTGCAATATGTACATTATCATGATTACAAAAGTGCAACTGATTTTGAAAATTTTCTAACAAATATGTCAAAAAATAATTCTCCAAATATAGTGTATGATACACTATATTGCCAAAAGTATTTGCTCACCCATCCAAATTATTGGAATCAGGTGTTCCAATCACTTCCATGGCCACAGGTGTATAAATTCAAGCACCTAGGCATGCAGACTGTTTTTACAAACATTTGTGAAAGAATGGGTCGCTCTCAGGAGCTCAGTGAATTCCAGCGTGGAACTGTGATAGGATGCCACCTGTGCAACAAATCCAGTCGTGAAATTTCCTCGCTCCTAAATATTCCACAGTCAACTGTCAGCTGTATTATAAGAAAATGGAAGTGTTTGGGAACGACAGCAACTCAGCCACGAAGTGGTAGGCCACGTAAACTGACGGAGCGGGGTCAGCGGATGCTGACGCGCATAGTGCGAAGAGGTCGCCAACTTTCTGCAGAGTCAATCACTACAGACCTCCAAACTTCATGTAGCTCAAGAACAGTGCGCAGAGAGCTTCATGGAATGGGTTTCCATGGGCGAGCAGCTGCATCCAAGCCATACATCACCAAGTGCAATGCAAAGCGTCGGATGCGGTGGTGTAAAGCACGCCGCCACTGGACTCTAGAGCAGTGGAGACGCGTTCTCTGGAGTGACGAATCGCGCTTCTCCATCTGGCAATCTGATGGACGGGTCTGGGTTTGGCGGTTGCCAGGAGAACGGTACTTGTCTGACTGCATTGTGCCAAGTGTAAAGTTTGGTGGAGGGGGGATTATGGTGTGGGGTTGTTTTTCAGGAGCTGGGCTTGGCCCCTTAGTTCCAGTGAAAGGAACTCTGAATGCTTCAGCATACCAAGACATTTTGGACAATTCCATGCTCCCAACTTTGTGGGAACAGTTTGGAGCTGGCCCCTTCCTCTTCCAACATGACTGTGCACCAGTGCACAAAGCAAGGTCCATAAAGACATGGATGACAGAGTCTGGTGTGGATGAACTTGACTGGCCTGCACAGAGTCCTGACCTCAACCCGATAGAACACCTTTGGGATGAATTAGAGCGGAGACTGAGAGCCAGGCCTTCTCGTCCAACATCAGTGTGCGACCTCACAAATGCGCTTCTGGAAGAATGGTCAAAAATTCCCATAAACACACTCCTAAACCTTGTGGACAGCCTTCCCAGAAGAGTTGAAGCTGTTCTAGCTGCAAAGGGTGGACCGACGTCATATTGAACCCTATGGATTAGGAACGGGATGTCACTTAAGCTCATATGTGAGTCAAGGCAGGTGAGCAAATACTTTTGGCAATATAGTGTATTTAGTTCAATAATAACCTAATTCAAATCAATTTACTGATTTTCTGAAGATTTTAAGGTCAGGAATCACACCCAGTAATCTTTTCCAGAATGAGCAGCATAAATATTTCTTTGGTTAAACGTAAACCTAGTATATGGGACTGGCCCTTGATCGACCTTTTACCACTTGATGGAATTTCTCTAAGGTTCAAAGTAGTATCAGAGGTCAAATTTGACCTACTCATAATACACCTCTAACTCAGTAAGGTTCAAGGGTTTGGTGCTCTGAAGGAATAACAGCTTTGTTAACAGTTGTCTATAAGAATCAGACGGTTAAAAACTAGGGAAAATACTAATTTATGTTGTGGTATATAAGAATGCTGCAAAGGTAATGCGCCTTAACCTACTTTAGTTCAGCAATGGCCGTTTTTATTGAATAAAAACATGTTGCATAGCCTCATTGCTTCAGTTAATGTCATTATAAAAGTGTCTCAAAGCAGGGCTGCTGTTTCAGAGAACCATAATGGAAATAGGTGTCATTTCTCTAAGTTTACTAGGGCTTTTTCTTTGTGTTTAGAAGTCAGACTTTATTGATTGGAAAGATAGAAAAAACAGAATGCTCTTTGCAGTCAAACTCACCAAATTCAGCATGTAAAATGGCTGCATGCATATAGATTCTAGTAAAAGTTGCTGTAATAGAAGTCTGTCTGTCTCTTCTGACAGTTTGCTTCAAATTCCTATGCCAGGAATTTACCGTTCTCTGACTTGAAATGACTTTGATCTAACCTCATTTCAAGCTCTGATTTCTCTGATGGTTACTTGCATGGTTACTGCATGAAATGTTCATATATTATTTCTTTAAAAAAAGATTATATGGAGCAGTTTTTAAACCAATTCAAGCTCTGAAAATTTTGATATGAAAATGTGACATTTTCATTGTTTCTACCAAAAAAAAAAAATAATAATAAAAATGATAAGTATTATTATTAACCAATGACCAATTGGTGTAAATTATACCCAGACTTGGTATTCATATGATGAGGGTTTTCTGGCTTCAGTAATTACTTACGAAGCACAGTAGGACTTTACAGAAAAGAAAACTCATAGGAAGCATATTTTTAAGATTTCATACTGATGTGCTGGGATATTGATAGACTTTGAGCAGAAGAAGGAGTCAGTTATTAAACTACAAATGCTTTGATCCTATAGGTAAAAGAGCACATATTGCCTCTCTTTACAAATAAAACTATGAGACACATGGGCAATAAAATATTGTAACTGAAATTCTCAAAAAGATATTTTTTTAATGCAATGTTTTAGCCTGAAATAGAGCTTAAGCTTTGCCTTTAGAGTTTTTCAGAAAGGAAAACCCTCACCATCCCTTGTCAAAAAGCTGAAAAATTCAATCTCAGAGGGGCTTACACTCCAACAGCCACAGCTTCTACAGAGACATAACCACCAGGGACCGAAACAGTTAGGAAGTCAGATCAAAAAGAGGAATATTATGAGAGCGTAGCAGAGGGATGAGGCATGCAAACCGAGCTGAAACCATGCCAAGAGAAACACTCTGAGCACCAGAGAAGGAGGAAGCTGAAATATCAACCTGAGGGAGAAGCTACTGGCCCATGGGGGGAGGGGGGTGGGGGCTAGCTGGCCCGATTTGAGCTGAGCAAACACCTACATACCAGCTACTCCCTGCAGCACAGGATAGAAATCCGCACACATTGGCTTTCCCGTTTACCACAGATTTAATTGGCTCCTCTTTTTGTTTCAGCACCAATTAGACAAAAAAAACTCAAAGCAACAAAAACGAAGACTATACCAACTTGTGAGAAAAAAAACACCAACTAACAATACACCCTCCCTTAGGACTGTTTGGGATAAATTACCATTTAGTCTGAATCATAGTGAAATACAGTCAGATAAAAATAATCTGGGATGTTTTAGAATCAAAAAAAGTATTTTTTTTGCAACCTTGCACTCAAATAAATTGCACACTCAAGCTCTACATATTAAAGAATCATGAGAAAAAAAATTTCTTTCTGTTTAAGCTCAAGCTCACCCTTTGACATCCAAGGAAGGCTTTATAAGTTGGTCTAGGTTTAGCTTGCTCCGCTGTTAGTGATGAAACAGCAGAAGGGACCTCGAGGAAAAGCATCAGGCTATTAACATGAAGAATTGCTTTAAGATGATGCTGCTGGACTCCGCTGGGAGACCGAGGTGACTACATTATGCACTAGATGACAAATCTGATCAGTGCCAGATGCTGAATGATGTGTTTCTCTGTGTATGTGTGTGTGAGAGGTGGGGGTGTGTTGGTGTGTGTGTATGTGTGGGTGTGTTGTCTACTGAATGGAAAAGCTCCCTCTGATCTGATAACCTTTTTTAAACCATTACCTGCTGTTACAGGTTTGACCTTTGAACTTCAGAATGTATCCTGAAGGTCCCTATCTTCAAACTACATGTTAAACCACTGATCATTTCCCAAAACAATACAAGTACTAAGGTAAGTAGAGCCTATAAATGATATATAAAGATGGTATTTAGCTAAATCAAATTTATATTAACTGGTGCTGAAACAATAAATCAGATTGACCGTGTTAAATCGATTATTGAAATAATTCTCAACTAAGTTAGTAATTGATTATTTATTATTTGGAGTATAGAGACTCTAAAACGACCCACTTAGAGCATTAATTATACCAAAATTATAAAAAAATATATATGATTATTTTACATTTAAAATTTTAAAAAATGTTTTTGTCCATCAACATCATCAAGAACTGCTCATTTGGAAATGTTTTAGTTTCAACTGATTTAAAGTCTTTTATAAGGAACTCCCCCTAACGATCTCCCTTTCAGAGACATAGACAGGTTTCGGGTATAGCAGGCTAACAAAGAACCCAAAGGACCGCCCATTCCTAAGGGGCTGACGCATTATTTGCATGTTTTCTAAGACAAAACAAGGCTTTGTTTTTGGTCCACTCTGTAAAGCCTCAAACTTGGATGGGAAGTGAAATGTCTTCAAACTTGGACCAAATTGCAGTTTATTGTTTTTTAACTATTTCGGAATGACTATGACCTGGATGACTGAGTATCTTCACCTGTATATTCTATAAGCAAACTTTTTTCTATTTGATTATCCATCAAGTAACCAAAGAAATAATCCAAAGATTAATCAATTAGCAATACAATCATTAGTTGCATCCCTGACTTTCAATTGGAAAGTACTGTACTCAATTACAACAAAGCAAAAAGGTTCATTTTAGCACAGAATGATTTCCTGAATTCTGATTTACACTTCATAGGTTATTTTGTAAACCTCCATCATTTCTTCTTCCCCTGCTTTCAAATATATCTCAGTTTTTACCTGATAAACAGAAAACCCCTTTGATCAGCTTGGACCAAACTTTAATCCTCAGGTGGAACAGACACAAAAACAAAAATATATATCCATCCACACACCTGTGACTTCCCCTCTCACATTTGTACTCACACAAAAGCATCACCCTGCTCCATCCTGGGAGCTAATCGTAGAACAAAGAGAAGCCCCAGTCAGCCGGCTTCCTCATTGATCAGCTACCGAAAGCAGGAGGGATGGTCCTCAGTCAGCTTTGTTGTGCCCGGAAGAAGTTAGATCTTAAATAAAGGCAAAGGATAGAAGTCAAACACATCAACAAAGCAACATATGCCTGTTCAATGTCTGCTACCAGAGCGTAACACCGATTTCGACCTGTTACAGCTTGTAACTGGAAGCTCGTTATTACAGAAAATCCTCTTTAAACATCTTTGCTCTGGTCAAAGTCAAAGGGGAAAGCAGATACCTGTGTCTTTACTTAGAACTTACAAATAAAAGATGACATTCCGACAAAGAGCTGCGATTTCCTGTTAAGAGTTTCATGAATAAGTCGGTAAAACAAACAGGAGCTGCACACTCCCCCCCACTGTTTATTGCTCCTAATGAATTATTATCTCCTAATGCATCTTAGAGCTAACAAAGGAATACCTGCAGTCTACTGGACAGATTTGTTTCTGGCTGTCTTGTGTGGTCTCTTCCTCCCCCCTGAGCTCAGTTCAACCTTGCAGGCCTTTTGTATTAAAAAGTCTGCATGCAGACTGACTGGCAGCCTGGTTGAAGCGCAGCAGCAAGCATTCTGTCTGAAACATCTTTGGGTCAGACCAAAGCAAGAGAACAATAGAGCCAACGCAGAAAAAAAGAGGGGGGTGCAGGGGTTTGTGAGGAGAAGAAATCTGCCATGCGTACAAATAAAAATGTATCATGCATTCAAAACGTAAAACCATCTCCCACAACACATGAACCCCATCCTACTCTTTGTCTTCACGGTCACATTTATATCCATCAGTTTAAGGTCTGGCAATGACCAGCAAAAACTGAGAACCTGCAGCTTTCATCACACATCAGCCGCTTTCACACTTCAAAGATCAGAATGGTGCATAATGGCGGCTGTTTTTATGGGGTTTTTATGTGCATGCATTTGGTCTTTGAATACAAAGGAGTGTTTGCAGGACACACCAATGGGCAGGACAGATGTGAGTTTTATCATTCTGACATCTTTGAATGTCCCCTAAAATAATAAAAGCATACTTTATTTCTAGTACAATAAGCCTGTCAAAAACAGCTACAGTATGTTAAAATCCCTTTAATTAGTGAAAAGATTTAGAGATCAAATTCTTCTGCAAGGTAGAAACTGAGGACAGGGTATAAAACAAGAACCAAAATATAATAGTAAATATGTTCCACAAGGTGCATCGTTGCTATTTTCATGTGTATTTTGATTATATTTTCAAAAGGTAATATTATAACTGAGAAAACAGGTTTTATTGGAATGCATTTTCTAATCTTTTTAATATGACAACATAATTAATTTTACAGTGAATTATGTCAAGGTTTTAACTACTCACAAAACACCTCATTGTTAACAGGAAGTGAAAGTGGACAGATACAACTCAAAGTAATTTTCAAAGAGAAGTGCTGACCCTCTCGTCCTCCTAACCTCTACAGTTAAGCTCCATCAGACTCAAACTGCTGTGCTCTGGTTCATACTTTGCTGAAAAATCTAACCTGTGTTTCCTAACACCTGATGTGATCAGATCTGCATCAGAAAAATCAAGGCATTTCATATTTCCTGTGAGATCAAAAGGAAACCTTTTTGCCTTCTAAAATACTCATCTATGCTGCTTCCTTGCTGTAATTACACCATGTGGAGTCCTCTAACAAAGAAGCACACAGTGAACAATAGCTGAGGAACTAGATAAAACTAAAAGTGACAAATGGGAATCCAGTCTAGAATCCTCTGAACTTAGCAGAGCCTGATCATAAAGGCAGGAAATCAATTTGTCACTTTGAAATATCAGAGCTCACTGTAGTGTGTATTTGGGGGGGGTGTATGAAAACGCTGCTAGAACGCCCTGTTCCCTTTCCCATCATGGTGCTGAGTGGTGGCACTGGAGTGGGGGCAGAATGCACTGGAGGGTCCTTAGAGTAATCAGCAGCAGCAGGCTGAGTGCCTCCTTACTTATGACAGAAAGGTCCAGAAGGGGAGTGATTTGCACCAGCCCCGCTACACCTCAAGACAGGCAGAGTGCTGACATCACTGCCCCTCAACCTCCACATTTAACATATCCACAATCAGCTTGAGTAAAGGAAACATGAAAGTAAACAGCAGACAGATAACTGATGGTGGCTATTAGCTAATCGGGAGGAGATTTAAGACAGGGCGGTCCAGCCTGGAGCGAAGGCGGCCTGCGCTGACCACCGTCCCCATTTAATCTGAGCTGACAGGATGAGTACAGCAGGCGAGGAGGCATGTCCTCTGCTGACAGCTGGGAATAAAGTGCAACATCCAAACAACAAAGGGGTGCTTTATCTAAAGTCTTACAACAATCCCTGTCCAGCACAGCTGGACAAATCTTATGATCCATCTAGATCATGTAAAGCTTTGACTAAAACACAAAAACAAACTGCCGTCCTGCAGGGAAGATAATGTGCAAAAATGATTAGCTCTAACAACACTCCAAATGGTATTGTTTGGATAATCCCATTGATACCCTGTGTGAGGATAATTTTATACAATAATTTAAATGCCGATATAAAAACATAAAGGTTTGAGTGTCCCATCCTCACAGATATTTAGATTGTTTAGTTTCCTCTCACGCTTGCAAAGCTCTGACTGAATGAATTTAATCAAGTATTTTGTAATGGAGTTTTCAAAAATAGCTGCAAGACTATAGAGTTACTATTAGTTGTTATCAGATTCATTACTCTGAGTTCTATTGTAGTGCTTGAAGGTTTATATATATATAGAAGGATAATTGCACTTATTTTTAATTTAGTAATTTTAATGAGGTGGAAGCACTGAAACACTGTCTGAATACATGTATTAAAATGATGATGATGGCTAGGATGAGGAAGTAATTTGGTTATTTTCTGTTTTTCGAAAGAATCTAAGTGGTACAAAAAAAGAGAAATATTTAGTTGCTGTCTATAAATTAAGCAATTTCTAACTTATTTTTCCACAATCAGCAGACCCCACGCCTAACTCAGTAACCCAAGTGGAGCTCCGTCCACCTAATTATTAGAAGAGGAGCATGTTTGGTGTGCTGGTTTTACCACATTGCCCACTGTTCAATGGCTACGGAAAAAGACAATTTCTTCATTGTTGTCCGCAATAAACAGCTTTTGTCCATGCATAATCTCCCAGTTACAGAAGAACAGAGCTGCAAGGTTTCATTTTAGTTTGGATGTCAGTTTAACAGGCACATTGCCAGAGGAAATTTTAGTTTGTGTGAATAACTTCCAGAACTTTTTTTTTCTTTAATACCCACAGCACACGGCAGGATTTACCAAAGATCCCTTCTGTTTGTTGCAAATCTGCAGATGCTGAGTGTGGACAACACTAGAGTCTGAGGCGGCAAGCTTTTCTAGATAAAAGTGAATGAGCCTAAAAACAGCTTGTTCTGAAAGGGGCTCAGGAAAGCAGAACTGAGGAGGTGAGGTCTTGTTATCTGTGAATGATCATGTGCAAAAAGTATAGTTCATAGACAGATCCTACTTAAAAAGGAGGGATCATACTGTAGGTCTCCTTTAATTTGCACTGCAATGAGCTTATCTTGGATAACAATGGAAAGTTTTTAACTTGTGATCTTCGGAAGATCCCTTTTGACTATGCAAACCTTCAAAACAAATAATAAACAGTGAAAAAAAAGAAGATCTTAAGAAATTATATTTGAAGGCAGCAGTAGCTGACTCTTATAAAGTTGTCTTGAGTGATATTTCCCGCTACTGAGATGGAGTGCTTTGACACATAAAGGAAAGAATAGAAAATGCATCTATTACGACTGTAGCAGTGTTTCCACCACATTTAAATGTGAGTTTTAAGCAAACTATCAAAAGTAAAAATAAAAAATAAAAAAAAAGGAAATTAAATGTTGCAGTGTTTCATTTGGTTTAAAGCGTATTAACCAAGGGACGTAAAGAGTAATGAAGTCATATGTTGTCATTGACGTCATCACGCATGTTCTAGCACGGACCACAGATCAGTAATAGAGGAAGGTTGTTCTTACGTTAACTTGTCCATTAGTAATGTGGTGTTGCTTCCAAACATGTCTATGTGCTTAATAGGAACATCAAGGATAATGCCGACAACAGAAACAGTTGATCAGTCATGTGAGGTAAAAGTTTCCTAAGTCAGTGCGGATTCAAAAAGAAACACCTCGTGCAAGTGTAAAAATGTTTTTGCAAATTTTTTATTTTGCTTTTTTTTTTTGATTAAGCTTTTTGGACGCAATAATTCAAAATGTGCATTTCAAGAAGCTGATGGAAAGCACCTTGTATCTAACATTTTCCTTTCACATAGAGAGTACTTCTGAACCAGTGCATTTGTGTTTCTTTTTTGTTTATGCTTTGAAGTCTCTTCACACTGAGCCTGGTTCTGCTGGAGTTTATTGTCCTGTTAAAAGTGAATTTTTCCTTTCCACTGTCACTACATGCATGGTCAGGATTGCTCATACTGAGCATTGTTCTTAATAGCTTATGAACATTGGGTAAAATTTTGTGTAATATTTCTTAAAAGGATATTTTTCTTTGTTTGATGACATTACATGTCATGAAGAATGATTTCACCTCTTGAGCATTTTGTCTCAGTATAGATCAAATGAATCTCTATGGGGTGTCAGGAATGCAGCCCCGGTAGTTGATATAATTACTCACTTTATTCACCTGCTGTGCCCTCCTCGCTCTCTAATTATCATAGATCTTGTCCACTTGCTCCCGCTGCTTTATATACAGCTCAGCTATCGTGGCCAGAACATCATACGTGTTAGTTATTCATGTTTGTTTGTTTTGTTAGAGTGTTAGTTTTGGTAAAATCCGTGGTTCATGTCCCTGCTCTCGGGGGCCAGTGTGTAGAAAATGTGTTAGTGTTTGTCTCCTGTCTTCTGATTGTGTCCCGGCTTTTCTCCGCTGAGCCCTCAGGGTTTTGGCTTCGAGTGCGGGGAAAGCCAGTCTTAACTCCCGTGATCCTGGCTCCTAGGAGGGGCCAGTTTAAAGTTCTGCAGTTCTCCTGGTACCATGTCTTGTCTCTGTTCCTCTCAACTACTGCACCTGCCTGTCTCCATCTGAGTGTGTCTGAAACTTAATTAAAGCACTAATAAAATACCAACTATATAAATTTCAAAAGCGTATGAATTTAAGTGGTCATAGCTACAGATTTCAAAGAAGTGCAGAATTTTGAGATGAATGTTTTTTATCAGATCAATGTATATGAATTTTTATCAATTAATTTTTAAAAGGCCACATTTGGGCACATTAGGAAGCCAAGCACTATGGCAATCTCTAAGTATTTATACACTAATAAGGGGTTTGAGAGAAAAACCACACAAGTTTCCACTCTATTGACACAAGGGTTAAACTGCTCCTGCTCAGGCTAAAGGCAAAGAAAAGCTGAGTGAATATAACTCCCACACTACTTTCATCTGTCTACTTTGATGTTATGAATCATGAGGGACTCTACAGGCACAGCATTTTTAATAAATATTATGTCAGCTTCCCTGACAAACACGCTGGATTCAATACTTGAAACAGACAGAGAGCTTTTATATCAGAAATCATGACAACTCTCCAAGTGAATAACAGTTAGGTGTGAGTGCTGAGCGAGGCTACCATTGGGTGAGTGTGGTTTGTCTTAAGACCTGTTGCCAGGAAACTGCATGGAACTAATAAGTCAGCTAATTAATGATAATTCACACCGGCTCACTGCAAAACCAAAGACTCAAAAGAATAATGCAAAGCAAAACATTGTTTTTTCTTTCTGCTTCTACAACAATAAATACTTGTCTCACTTGTTTTTTCTGGAACCATTAGAGGGAAATATTCTTTAAGATGCACTTTATCCAACATCATTTAATGATTTTAATAAATATAATTTAATATAATTTTCTTTCTCCCACTTTTCTCTTTAATGGACAAAAAACATATAAAGATGCTCAATGGAACACTATTGTTTAGATTGGACAGCACAGTGAAAAGAGAACAATTACCTTATTATCACTGGTTTCCATTTACCTTGGAAGATGGAAATTGGATCTTGGAACGAGGCCACCCTAAACCTGATTACCAGCCAGCTTCAATTCATAAAATGTGCTGTACTCAGACCAGAGTATCAGGGTATGTTCACACCGCAGACAAATAAGAATGAAATACTTTATGTGATTTGGTTACAGAGAGAAAGGCCACAGCAAACATATCTGATGATTTTTGTGTTTGTGTCAAATTTCATCCTATTTTTACATCATTGTGTGTTGTTATGAACTTGGCACTGATATCTGGTCTGATTACTTATTTCACACACCTGCTCAGTTCTGCCCAGTTCTCATTACACACTTAACTGATCCACCTATATTAGTTTCTATTTAAACAGCCTTCAGACCAATCATCAGTGCCAGATTATTTTTGAGCCGCTGGATAGAATTATTCTAGCATTCCTGTATTCTGATTACCTGATACTGACCTGTTCTGCCTTTCGAGCTCAGAGCCTGCCTGTTCCCATCTAATCTTTTTGCCTGACCTGTCTTCTGACTCCTGCCAGATCTCTGCCTGTTTGTCTCCTTCCGCATCTCACTAGATCTCTGACCCCCTAGCTCTGACTACCGACCACTTTACCGACAACGGATTTGGCTTTGCCGTCTGGATCATCCTGCCTACATTCTTCGGTTCTGATCTCCTGAGATCTCCTGCCTATCCTCCAACCACCTATACATCAGTGTCTGGGACCTGACCTGCTAAAACTAACTTCACCCTCTGGACTTGGACTCAACTATAAGAACAGGTTAGTGACTCACTTGTTTCTGATCATCCACATCCACATTGTCGTGGTCACCAACCTGCTGTCCCTACCCACAGAGGTTTCTACCTTAGATGCCCACGCCGTTCACTCCAGCTCAGTTTTCAAAAAACGTTTTGAAAAATCTAACGGTCTGCTTTGAATACTGTATCCCACTGTTCTGAGCCTGACAGTATGTGACAGGCTTTTAGATTTCTGCTGTTTGAAGCTGTAGGTTTCAACTGCAACTTTATCTTATGTAGGTTTGTCTGCTTCAAAGTAATGGTCTTTAAGAAAAAAGGATTGTAGAACATCAAAGCAGAGATAATCATTATTTTTCTGGCTCCAATTGCCCACATTTTCAGGTAGACATGCTTTTCAACCATCTTTACAAACATCATGCTTCGTGTGAAAGCATGTCTTCCATTCATGTCGGTCACTTCACGCCTGTTCACACTGGAGTCTGATAATGGTCATATTATAATTGTTAAGTGAACAACAAAAAATGGGATCTCATCAAAAATTGGTATTAAGCATTAAGACCTTCACTAAGAGTGAATGTGGTCTTTGAGTAGCAAAATAAATCTACATTTTTCTCCATTTCAAGCTTTCTAACACACTGTTAAAGGTTAAAATAAAAGAACTGAATAATAAGGAAACTGAAATCTGAAATCCATTTCTCCATTGAGTGACAATAAAAAACATTTTCTATCCTCTTTTAAGTAAAATATTTATTTCAGCAAATACTAAAAAAATGCTAGGCTGTGATATTGCATTATGAGCTGACATAACATTGGTTGTTTTAGGCATTGTTTTGACGTTGTACTTTAGTTGATTTTCATCGTAATAAATAAAAAAAAAACTGTTAGACAACACCCTTAATCTGAAGCCAAGTTAGTAGCATATTGCTCGTTGCAACACACACACGCTAAAATGCTTATATAAAAATGGTTAAATGCAAAACATGCATTTCTTTCTTTCTTAACATAATTAAATCGAATAATAATCACATGAGGTGAAACTTGAAACATTTGATTGTCTGAGCAAAAACATGTTTTCTCCATAGTATAATTAAACCACCTGTTCTAAACATAAACTGCAGTATCATCGATGTTACTCAGAGCTGATGAGAAAGAAATGGGAGTCAGAAATGTTTTGGGGGTTTTTTTCCGCCTACAGCTGTGTTTTGGTGAAGCTCATAAAGTCGCAACATTTCTACTCTCCATGTCAGGGCTTTGTTAGGATAATTATCAATACACAGAGCCTATCTTTAAAGTCGAAGGGGAAACGGCTGTTGCAGCTGTTGCATTTCCGAATTCTCCCGAGTGGTGCCCAACTTTACACGAGTGAATAAATTTAACATGATTGGTTAAATATCAAGAGGGCGGGATTGTTGTGGCGGAAGGTTCGCAAGCAAGTTTGATTGTAGCCGGTTTCTCGAAAACATCTTGCTTACCAGTTGGCAACTTGGTGCTACTTTAGCAGGTTGCCAATGGGAAATTATATTGGAACCAAGCAGCACTTAGCAACAACACTGTCAAGGAAAGCTATGGACAGAGGAAACATGAACATGTGCAAACATATTTGACAAAAAGTAAATCTACAAACAAGTTGTTAAGTGATTTGCATATACAAAATTAGCAGTCAAGGTATACACAATTTTTTACTTGTGGAATAAGGATCATTTTCTAATTAAGAAATTGCACACAGTTATGAGTGTAAGAAATGTCAAAAAATACTTTTCACAGACAAAGCTAGTTATCAAAACTGAAAGTGATTGTGGCTGTAGTTTTTGTTTTCAGTTTCGGCACATTTGAAATTCAGATGCAAACCTGCAGACAAAGATGTCTGTGGTCATTGTGGCCACAAACGAGGCATTAGTACAATGACGGAGGATGGAGAGGGAGTCTGTGTGCATCTAAAAATGTTAGACTTTTAGAAATACCAATACCAGAATGATATCAGCAGCGAGAAAGATGTCTGCACAGGCCAGCACAAGTGGCTAATGGTATGGAACCAAACTGGTTGCACGTCTTATTAGTTTTGCACTCCATCTTTGAAAATCACCTGCAAAAAGCCCACTTAATATACAAGCAGTTTAATGCTCCTTATTTGGATTCTCAACAGATCAGTTTCTAAGTCTTTTTCGAAACAGCAGCCCCAATTTTTATCTTTAAATTAGCATTTAATCTTGCAAATGTTCTCAATGTCTCTAAGGCATTTTTCTACTCAGCAAACCCTTTTTTCATCAATTCAACAGATTTTAAAATCACATATTTCAAACCACAGCAGGTAGTGTCCTATCGAGGAAGAAAGCTGTTCCCTAAACTTATTCCATTACTTCTTAAAAGTCGCAGGGAAACGACTGTTCCAACCGTTGCATATCCGAATTTTCCCAAGTGGTGCACGACTTTACACGAGTGAATAAAATTAATGTGATTGGTTGATTATCAAGGGGGCAGGATTGTAATGGTGGAAGGTTCGCAAGCTATTTGACTGTAGCTGGTTTCTCAGAAGCAGATTGCTAACTAGTTGCCAACTTAGTGATCTTTCAGTCGCTGGATTGAATAAAGGAATAAGGAAAATAATAAAATGTTTTTATTCCTCAAAGTTGAATGTTTTCTCTAGAAATTATTTCAGACCTTACTCCACGCCTAACAGCAAACTGTCATTTCAACATGATTATTAATTAAGTCAGATTAGAAAAAGCGTATTTGGTACCAGCAGAAATCTAGAAACACCTCACAAAAATATAACATTGCCAAACTTTTTTATTCATCTGTCTTCTCTCACATATAGGTGTAAGGGACATCCCATTCTTGGATTATACAATCTTAGACAATGCTGACCCACTTTTTGCAGATGTAACAGCGTCAGCTCTTCTATGAGGATTCCTCACCAGGTTTAGAATGTGTCTTTTTTGGCTATCTCTCTAGATTTGTGGCTCTTTTATCCAGATGTTTACGTAAATACAGTGTTTCTTCTTAATTGCTTTCACTTGTTATAACACTGCAACACTTAAGTGTCGGGTTGGGTGGAGGCTTTGATGACCCAAATGCAGAGAAGAGTAGGCAGAGGTGAGTTTTGCTGATTTAATTAATGACTAACAGTCAACTGAGGAAAACATTTAGAAAAATGCAAAAATACCTAAAACCAAACAAAATTCAATAAATGTCAGGGAAAAAATGTTGGGAGCAAGAGACAAGGAAGCAACAAAACAACAAGAAACCAGCAAACAGGAACTAAGGAGGTGGTGTATATATGGGAAACAGAACAAAGGATGGGTAAATGAGTGTAAGTGTGTTAGGTATGGATAGAACTAACCAGAAGGGAGCCAACGGGAAAGGAAAACTGGCAAAAGGGGGCAACAGAGAGTAACTAAAGAAATATCAAACTGAAAAAACAACAACAAAGTCACAGAACCCTGACATTAAGTCCTCAATATTTAGCAGCAGGCGAATCTCACAACTGAACTTTTGAACATGTGACCCTTTTTTTTTTCTTCCAAAAATGATTTATAGAAGCTGTCTGCAAGCCTGTATCTTTTATGTTTTTATAGAAAATATGTCTCTTTCAAAAGTAAAAAAAAATAGAAAAACTCCCCACTTGCTGGAGCATCTTTGAAACATTTGATCTTTTTTTTTTCTCAATCTCAATGGTTGTTTGCTCCACTAAAAGGGACCATTCATTCAAGTATTCAATATTACTAAAGACAAGGCTTTCCTACCTTGAGATAACACAAAGCAGGATTTACTTTCCATCCAATCACTATCAAACAAAGCAGCTGTTGACTAACAGATCGCCTAGACAACCAGTCATCAAATGGCTTTCATGCTACCAAATTCACTCCACAATATGTCTTTGACTATAGCACAATAAGTCCCTGCAGACCACTTTTTATAACAAACACAGAGGTTTGGGTACACAGGCAGATTACTGCAGAATTTGCTGATGCTTGATGCTGAAAAAGCAGCAGAGAAAAGCTCCCTCAGAAGTCATATCAGCAAGATTGTCTAAAGCTGCTTGTGTTCAAGCCCAATGTGTAGATATGAGTATTCAGACACACAAAATAATATCAACAATTGCATTTTTCACACAACCAGGACAGATTAGGAGAAAAAAATAAAAAGAAGGAAATCTTGTTTGAGCCAAGAGAGCATATTGTGTGTAACATCATTGAAGAGAGGGAGAGAGATATTAAGCCCATACTGTAAAAGATATCAGCAATAGCCACTTCTTAAAACAGGCATACAGAGAAGCAGTTTGCATGTGAATATTCAAGTCTTATTCATTGTGAGATTAATAGCAATTTAAAGTGCATTTCAGCTGTTGACAGCTGCAGAGGCCTTTTGGCTCGCTCTGTCACACTGGCATCAAACACTGAGCCAAACCTGGCAACGCAGCTAGACTTGCAGCCAACAGGTAAAAGCTGCAGCGGATCCAGCCCTACGCAGCCTGCGGCTTTTAGCACCATCCATTGTTAAAACCAAACCTCATCTTTTTTTTTCATCCGAATCCCAAACCAACAACAGGCCAAACTGATGAGTGAGTCAAACCTAAATGTTTGCGGTGAAGGGCGGATAAGAGAAAGAGGAAGATATCGGTAGGATTTGCCTGGTTTAGCCCAATATTCTTAGGAATACTGAGTCATATTATGCCGTCCAACATGTTTGACAGTTTGAATGTGTGCGAGTGTGCGTCTGTTTGATGGAGGAGGAGGGACAGCCACGCTGAGCTCAGCAGTCACTGCTCTGTATAGGAAGTAAAGATTATGCTTTTCCTCGCTGCGACTGTGATGAAATCCCACAACACCAGTCATCACACTGAGATCCTTAATGACGTCCCACAGCGATGGCACGCACACATGCACGCACACAAACATGTGTCTGCATAAGTTAAGCATTTGTTAATGTGGGGGGTGAAACCCCAAACCGCATTAGGACAACCAGCTAAGATTTGTCACTGTGCTGCATCATACAGTTCTGCTGAAAGAAAAATACCCAACCACCTTTGATCACTCTAATGGATGATCCAGGATAGTCTCGCAGGAATTTTACTCGCACTATAAAGGGAAATAAAGCAATAACCCCCCCCCCCCAAAAAAAAAAAAGAAAAATTTAAGATTACTGTGCAATATAGCCTATTACATCAATATGAACCTTATTCTAGTGAGATGATCTAACAGAGCTCTACAGTTTCTATGTTTTTCTTCCCTCTTCAGCAGAAAAACATAATAAACAACAGAAATCCAATGTTTGAATAGAATAAAACAGAATTGAACTTTATTGTCATTATACTGTCACAAATACAAATCAACAAAATTAACTCTCTACATTTTAACCATCCCCTTAAACGTAAAATAAAAGATAAAGTGTAAAATAAAAGATAATAAAATATTTTGAAGGTTGTAAGGATCTCAGGGGGTTATGCTCTTAATGTGTAAAAAGGAGGGAAAATGTCTCTCCTCTAGATAGCAGATGAGGAGGTGGTCACAGAAACACCTTATCCTGTAACTGTTGCTGCTAATAAGCTTATACGCTTGTAATGACAGTTTTCTCAAACAAACTTCCCCTCACTGAAAAGGTCTCATGATGGTTTTTAGCTTTCATCACTTTCTAAGTATAACACAGTGTGCTGTCTTAACCAGATTGAAGGTCTGAACATATAAAAAACAGCTTAAAAACAAAAACCTCTATTGATCAACTAAAATTGCAAGAAAATCATAATGCTTTAGAAAATCAAACATAATGGTATTTTAGTAAATTCAAGACAGCATCAAGTTTCAGTGCCTGGAGATAAACACTCTCTGCACGGGAGCTCAGCCAATCCCACTCCAGCCCTGATGGAGAATGTTCACTGACCTCTGAACCCTGACCCCTGTGATTACACACTGCTCCCCTGTAACTATACTCAGCCACACATACAGGCACTGAGACAAAGAGGCAATTCTCAAAACACACACACACACAGATGGTCCTGATGGCACAGACCTCCCCTCACCCTTGCACTCATGCCCTACTGCCTCTATATTTAATGGAGCAGCACAGCTCCATGCAACACTCTGGCAGGAAATCAAGAACGTGTTAGTCATAAATATATAAGAAACAGCACATCTTAGATTTGCAAACTGTTAATATGTTCTTAAACCTCACTGCTGTCTTTTCCATCATGCTGAATCTTAACATAAATCATTAAAAATTTTTGAGAATGAGACAAGCTGTTATTATTATAGGATTAAAACACAACAGTTTCCTGTGTTATTGTTACTGTTTTATCAACAAAAGTAGATATTTCCCTTTATCTGCGTTTTTTCTTTTGTTATTTACTTACAGAAAAACCTGCCCAGAAGGGACATGAGTGCCTCACTCTGGGCGACGTAGTTAGAGCCAGAGCCGCGAAGCTGACCGCCAGGATGAGACTCCCCAGGACCATCTGAGAGACTCCCAGAGCCAGCATGATCCTGGTCCGCGTGCGGTACTCCCTCAGGCGGGACAGACTGCGGGACAACGACGCGGGACTCAGGGATCCGGGGCCGCTGCTGCCGCCTCGGGGCAGCGCGTTCACCGGCATTGTCTCCACAACAAAAATATATAAATATAGTAGAGGGGAGTCCTTGAACCAGCTTAGATGGCAGGAAGAATAATGAATAAAAAAAGCATCCAATAAGAGCGGTGATGTTGAGCGGGAGGACGGCGTGGTCAGAGCTCACCGAGGATGATCTCCATCAATTAAAGATGCCTGAAAGGAGGAAAAAAGGTGGACTGGATGAGGCATCACACAGACAGTATCTGCGGATATTTATTTAGGTCGAGCATATTGAAAAAAAGGAACAACTGAGGTCCTCTCTGGCAAAAAAATAAACCCATTCCATCAAAAGTCAAGATGAAAAATCCAAAACCGATTTTGCTGCTGTCACCCAGCCATGCACCATTGTCACGCTCATTTTAACTTAAAAAGCAGGAGATGGAGACCAGAAATAAATTATCACCAGAAACTATGAGAGAGATTTTGAAAAAAATACTGAAAGAAAACAAGCTTTCTGCTTTTTTTGTAGCTAGGTAAAGGTGCAGATCTAAAGGAAACGCGGTGTTCAAAGGCGACAGCAGCAGCAGCAGCAGGACAGGAGGCGCTCTGCGTGTTGGAGAGCAGCCACGGTGCGCGTCTGCATGGCTGCGCGCTGCGCTGCGCTGAGCTGCGTGGACTGCTTTACTACGACAGAGAGGGGAGAGAGTGGGAGGGGCTGGGGGATACAAATAATGATAGGGAAAAAAACTAATTTCGCAGGAGATGCATGGTAATGCAAAAATAAATGAAATTAGAATGATAAAAATTTAAGACAAAAATCATCCGAATCATCTCAGTCTCCTCTATTTTTCCTCTGTCTATATCTCCAAAAGGGTTCTGCGATTTTCGAGTCCCTAATGGGTATTTTAAACATGAATTAAGGCTTTAAAGCATGTCTAGGTTTATTTTCTTTACACTGTTACAAGTACAGAGCAAAGAAATGAACTCTCGGCATTTAACCCATCCCCTTGTGGATCAGTGGGCTGCCATTGTGTGGCCCCCTGGGAGCAGTTAAGGGTCTTTGCTCAGAGAGTGGCAGTGTCATGATCCTGGCGCTGGAGGCTGGCTTGATTGCTCATTCCATTCACCTGTTCAACTCTGCCCAGTTTCTCATTAGCACTCATCTTATCTACCTGTTTCCAGCTCCCATATAGCCTATGCTGCTTGTTTGCAGCCACCAGTGCCAGATTATTCAAGCTGTTGTGAGAGTAACTCCAGCCTTCAAGTAAGTCTGTCTGTTATCTTGATTCTGACCTGTTTTTAAATTTGAAGCTTTTTGCCTTGCCCTGTCTGCTGTGTTTTTTGCAGTTTTCCTGGATCCTGCCGGTAACCGAACCTGGACTGTTTCTCTGACCTCGGCTTGGATTCTCCTTAAGGATTGTTGCTCGCTCTGGGTCAGTTATCTTCAGCTCATCATCATTTGAGGTGCTGGAAACGGCTGCTAACAATCTCCCTTTTGTCTGGGATCGGACTCGACTTTGAACCACGTCAGTGACGTTTGCTCCTTGTCATTATTAGCCCGATATCCTAGTCACTGACCTGTGTTTTCTACCTCTGCAGTGAATCTAGTTATCCACCCCGCTGACTATCATCTGCTCGCTGAGTTATTTGTTTCAAAATACAGCTTGTTATAAACTGTCCTGAACTGTCTGTCTGAATATTGGGTCCAAGTTTCTGAGGTCATTAGTTTGAGAGTGGAGCTTTAACTCAGAACCTCAAGATTCCAAGCACAATGCCCTAACTACCAGGCCGCCACCCCCGCCAAGATTTTTAATCCAGAGCTGCCTCACATCAATGCTATATAATCGATATCTCCACACTTGATGCCTATTTTCTTTACATAGACTGGTCCCATATTGAGAGATATTTGGGTTAGTTACACAGAGATAATCTTGCACTGCAGAAAATAGAAATCCAAATAAGGGAATTGTTTCTTGAATTGAGGAGGTAAGTGAGACACTTTGCTACTGGAACAACAGAATTTACACTTATTCCCTAATCCTTTAGGGTTAAATGAACCAATTCCATTGGCAACATATTATTTACCTATTCAAATTAAATACATGTAATTTAAGAAAGTTTTACCTATTTCTAGCTCGTTAACTACACCATGAAAATTGGAAGCCTTGCTGAAGTAATAGATTTAAGAGAGGTGACAATCAGTAGTTTCATGGCAAGAAACACAACACAAGATTTGCTCAAGCAGTCTTAAAGAGGAAAAGAGAGTCTGGTTATTTTTTTTTTCTATAGTAAGCCAAGGTCGTCATAAGAGGAACTGTGCTGCTTTGACCCCTTTCATCAATGAATATGTACAAATTGGTTTCTTTACATACCCAAGTCTTGGGTTTTATTGGAAAAAAAGCAACACTTCTTAATAGAAAATATTACAACTTTTTGTTATGCTTCTGGTGTTACTGTGTTGAATTTAACAGAGAGACAGTGTTTGGGTGTGTGATTAGCTCCCAAGTTCTTGTTTAAAGTGATCATGGGCAGGTCGTCAGGAGATCAAGCAAAGGTTCCTCATCACTTAAGATTTTTCAGGGTAAATTGATTGATAAGGGTTTGAGGAGGATAAAAGATAAAATATGGATAGACAAGATGAGTGTCAGCAATGCCACTTCTATGGTGCATCTGAATATCGATCAAAGGATTAAAAAGTCCTGAACAAAAACACTGTCTCAGACGTTGTGGTACCAACAGTAGGACTGAGTCATGGTTGGAATTTCATAGATTTTCAGTGGGAGGAACGAAAATGGAAATACCCATATAAGGAGAATAGTTTAACAATTTTGAGAAAAAGTATGAAAATCAAGGTTGAAACATTTTGGAGGCTGCACATGGGGGCAGTGGGTAGCGCTGTTGCCAGCCCGGGGTCTTTCTAAATGGAGTTTGCATGTTTTCCCTGTGCATGCGTGGGTTTTCTCTGGGTACTCTTATTAACAGCATGACTGTTGTTAATAAGCTTCTCTAATTTGTCCTCAGGTGTGCATGGTTGTGTAGCTCTGTGTTGCCCTGTGACAGAATGGCGACGTGTCCAAGGCGGTACCCTGCCTCTATTCCATAAACTGCCGTAGACAGGAAACAGCCCCACCATGACCCTGAAAAGGACTAAACGGGAGAATATGGATGGATGGATAGTACCTAATGTGAATGTTTTTTTCCACCTCTTTTCTCAAATGCAAATTTCACCAGAGTCCTCTAAAGACTATGATTTATCCTTGTTGCTTGTGCACTATTGTCTGCCATCCTTTTCCTTCCACTTAACTTTCCTCAGGTGCCTTTGCAATGAGCCATTGTAGCTTATCCTCAACTTGGATGTTGGCAATTATGTCTGCTACTTTTATTCGTTGCTTCCTTGGGCCAAAACAGAACATGTCGATTTAAGAAATGTTTTTCATTCTAATATTCTGAGTTCCGCAGAGTGTGACTATTGGACCTTCCTTTGTTTCTTTAATTTTGCTTTTTTTATTTATATAGTCGACCTCGCAATGTAGGTTTTTTATTTTATCTTTTTCTTAGTTCTTATACAAATAGTGCATTTTTAGCTTTAAAGTGCTTTATTAATGAATGAGCAATAGAAATCTGTCTTTTCATTAGCCTAAGTCCAAATCATCTAATTTTATAGGAATAAACCTGACATGTATCCCTGTCTGATTTGTTTTAAACTTCTGAAATAACTGAACTTTACATTGTCATTCAGACTGAGTGATGATAAATGCATCATCTTTCTTTTTTTTTTTTTTTTGCAGATTTAATCTTGTAGTTTATTGTCATCTGCCACCGTTTACTGAAGCATAACATTACAGGTGCTGGTCATAAAATTAGAATATCATGAAAAAGTAGATTGATTTCAGTAATTCCATTTAAAAAGTGAAACTTGTATATTATATTCATACGTTACATACAAACTCATATATTTCAGATGTTTATTTTGTTTAATTTTGATGATTACAAATGACAACAAATGAAAATCTCAAATTCATCATATCAGAAAATTAGAATATTACTGAAGACCAATAAAAACAAAGGATTTATAGAAATGTTGGCCAACTGAAAAGTATGAACATGAAAAGTATGAGCATGTACAGCACTCAGTATTTAGTTGGGCCTCCTTTGGCCTGTATTACTGCAGCAATGCGGCGTGGCATGGAGTCGATCAGTCTGTGGCACTGCTCAGGTGTTATGATAGCCCAGGTTGCTCTAATAGTGGCTTTTAGCTCTTCTGAATTGTTGGGTCTGGTGTATTGCATCTTCTTCTTCACAATACCCCATAGATTTTCTATGGGGTTAAGGTCAGGAGAGTTTGCTGGCCAATTAAGAACAGGGATACCATGGTCCTTCAACCAGGTACTGGTAGCTTTGGCACTGTGTGCAGGTGCCAAGTCCTGTTGGAAAATGAAATCTGCATCTCCAAAAAGTTGGTCAGCTGCAGGAAGCATGAAGTGCTCTAAAACTTCCTGGTATGTGGCTGCGTTGACCCTGGACCTCAGAAAACACAATGGACCAACACCAGCAGATGACATGGCACCCCAAACCATCACTGACTGTGGAAACTTTACACTGGACTTCAAGCAACGTGGATGAAGTGCCTCTCTTCTTTTCCTCCAGACTCTGGGACCTTGATTTCCAAAGGAAATGCAAAATTTACTTTCATCAGAGAACATGACTTTGGACCACTCACCAGCAGTCCAGTCCTGTTTCTCTTTAGCCCAGGCAAGACGCTTCTGACGCTGTCTGTGGTTCAAGAGTGGCTTGACACAAGGAATGCGACAGCAGAAACCCATGTCTTTCATACGTCTGTGTGTGGTGGTTCTTGAAGCACTCACTCCAGCTGCAGTCCACTCTTTGTGAATCTCCCCCACATTTTTGAATGGGTTTTGTTTCACAATCCTCTCCAGGGTGCGGTTATCTCTCTTGCTTGTACACTTTTTTCGACCACATCTTTTCCTTCCCTTCGCCTCTCTATTAATGTGCTTGGACACTGAGCTCTGTGAACAGCCAGCCTCTTTAGCGATGACCTTTTGTGTCTTGCCCTCCTTGTGCAAGGTGTCGATGGTCGTCTTTTGGACAACTGTCAAGTCAGCAGTCTTCCCCATGATTGTGTAGCCTATAGAACTAGACTGAAAGACCATTTAAAGGCTTTTGCAGGTGGTTTGAGTTAATTAGCTGATTAGAGTGTGGCACCAGGGGCCATCAATTTTGAACCTTTTCACAATATTCTAATTTTCTGATATGATGAATTTGAGATTTTCATTTGTTGTCATTTGTAATCATCAAAATTAAACAAAATAAACATCTGAAATATATGAGTTTGTATGTAATGTATGAATATAATATACAAGTTTCACTTTTTAAATGGAATTACTGAAATCAATCTACTTTTTCATGATATTCTAATTTTATGACCAGCACCTGTAGGTCTGACTTTGTGCTGGAAGCTTGTAACTCTCCTGCGACAACTAGCGTTAGACTGAGGTATTGCAGAGCTGAAAACGACAGTGGCAGAACTTCAAGAAATTGGGTATATTTGATTTAAAGGTGAGCATTGAGGAGAGGGCTTCATTTGGCAGCAAATTATATTTAACTAGTGACCTATATTATTTGAATTATTTAATTGGGGTTTATTTAAAGAAAATAAAGGTAACTCTTGCAGAGAAACAGCTGTGCAAATGCATAGTTGCTGAATAAAGGTGCCAGAAGACACTCAAGAAATTGAAAAACTGAAAAATGAGCAACAATTAGCTGAAGAAGACGTATAAAAGGGAGAAAAGATCTAAAAGAGTGGTCTAGAACAGTTGACTTGAAGCAGAAAAAAGATGGGAACTCAAGAAAAATTATAAAAACAAAAAAAATCTGTAATTTTAATAGAGCAAAACAGTCAGCTGAAGACAATAACTGAAGAGCAAATGTCTGCTGAAATGTTAAAATAAATTAGGAAGTAAAACAGAACCATTTATTCCCAACAACTAATCTTACCTAAGTCATTTTGTTTTTAATCAATAATGTAATTAAGTTAGGTGAAATAAGATAAAATGACAGGAATGAGAGTGCAGTGTAGACAGCATTATTAAACTTGTGTAATGAAAGGAAACCGTAGGTTCAAATCAACAAACAAGCAAAACATGAAGATAAAAAAAAAAACTTTAGAAAGATCGACAGAGGTATATAAAACACTTTCCAGTCTTTATTTTAAAAATGATTTTATTTATTAATACAGTGGTAAAAGTGTCGAAGAGGGAAAAAAAAGTCAGCCACACGTGAAGAGCTAATATTCAATTAAAGCTGTGTTATACTAAAAATAAAACTGTATTGGTGTGCCGTACATATTATATTGTCTATTAGTACAAAAATACATTTAAGGGCACACAATATAGTATCCAGTATCACAAATAAGTGAGGGGGACACCGTCAGAGCACGTTTTAATGTCTTTTAGTTCAAGTACTTATGAGGGCCTCAAATAAGTAAAAAGTACTTTGTATCCACATCATGTCAATAACTTGGTAGAAAACGGTTCAATGTATTATTGTCGGTTACAGTTCAAAGGCTTGAGGGTATTTCCAGAATACAAAGAAAACTTGTTCACTTTCTTCTGCTTTTTAATGTTTTCTCTACGTTTTATACAAAAAAAAAGAAAGACATACAAAAAGTTCATTTACAAAAGAAAGAAAGAAGGCAATATGCTAGCTTTATTTACAGCACTTCTTATCTGTATATTCAGCGATGCATAGCAGATAAAAGAAGAGCTTACCTTTGTTATATTTTGCCAACTGTTATCGTGTGCTAAACCCAAGTTTATTTATACAGTGGGTCCACAAAAAAATGGCAAAAACAACTGACATTATACCATAATTTATTATAAGTTATGCTTTTTTTTTTCTTTACGAAAAGTGAATAATTTGCAGATAAGGCATCACTGCTTATTTGTTGTGTGAGTGCAAGAATAACCAGGCAGGAAGAGGAAAGATGTCAGGAAGGAACTGAGGAAGAATATAGAACCTGAGTAAAGAACATGCATAGATCTCCCTCAGGCTGGAAGGAGAAGATGATATGGGGAGGAAGGCAGGAAGCTACAGGATACCAGAGAAGGAAGAACAAAGAAAGGAGTAAAGGTGTCTTTAAAGTTTGCTGCTTCGGTTTTAATGCAGTTTCCTTCAGGGGATGCCTGCAAATATCCCTACATGTCTGAAACCTTCTATAAAGCTACCTCAACATGTCCATGATTCTTCATATTCTGTCCGCTGACTTACAAAAAAAAACTTTGAAACAAACTTCTGCCATTTTAGCATCTCATTTGGATACCTCTAAATTCATATCACATAAACAGACAATTTTCTCAAGCATGAATGCTGCATCGAAAGCCATCCATTACCTATATATATATATATATATATATATATATATATATATATATATATATATATATATATATATATATATATATAAATATATATATAAATATATATATTTTTAGAGATGTGGGGCAGGCATCATTTACTTCACATCCAAACTTCCATCAAAAAGGAGCACAGGTTTGTTTTTCTTGTCTCGCCAACATCTGGGTGCAGTAAACAGCATTGACCGGCTCTCCTTCATACTCCACTTTGTGCTGCATTTGTACGGCCGGACTGCAGCTGTAGTGCATGTGCAGAGTGTGTGTGTGTTTCAATATGAGTCCATCGCCTTCATTTCTCCCACATTCAGCAGTGCTGTGCCTCCTGGTCCATTCGTCCCTCCTTAAAAGTGGTCAATCAGCACTGACACACAGTTGGCTCCCACAAGGTAGTTAGGGTCTCCGGGGATCGACTTGTTCTGCCAGCTTTTCGGGTCACCTGTATGGAAAATAAATGGGATGTGTCGGTGAGTGCTTAATACAGTAGATGGTGAATGAGTGGATCTCCGACACGAATAGAGTCCGATTTTATATATATATATATATATATATATAGGGTTGGGAATTGAAAAGATTTTCACGATTCCGATTCCCTTTTCGATTCTATGAAACGATTCGATTCTTAATCGATTCTTTTTTCGATTCCAATTTGGGGGAAAAAGGAGAACAAACAGTTTGATTATCAGAATCAACTTTGTTTACTTAACTATTGCACAATCTTACAAACTCAAAAAGATCAAGATGTCCACAGGAAATGTGAAACTGGAGTAACATCTGTGTTTAAATGAAAAATGAATACAAGAACAAACTTAATAACCAACAATGTCTAATAACAAATGATGGGATAATAACCTATTTTAAATAACAAAAAATACTAATTATAAAACAGTAGTAGGGAAAATTAACAGTTCTTTTGCAGAAAGATGAGCATATCTGCTTTTTCTGGAAGGATACGGGATCTTTCAGCGCTTATGGTGTCTCCAGCCGTGGAGAACACCCTCTCAGATGGGGTGGAGGAAGCCTGCACACAGAGGTAGTTTTCAGCCAGTCCAGATAGCAAGGGCAGCGTATCTTGCTTGTTCCACCACCACAGTGTGGCGCTATCCCTGCAGGGGATGGAGGGCAAGCTTTTATAGAGCTGGATTTCCTGATCTACCCTCTGGGCTAAGGAAAGACGGGGCTTTGATTCACAAAGTGACCGCAGCTCGTTGAGCTTCCTCCTCGAATAGTTCTTCCAACTTGCGTAACTTGCGTAACTTGCGTAAGTTGCGTAACTTACGTAAAAAACGTGACGTAAGTCGTGCTCCCCAGAGCCGGCGCTCTCGGCTCTGGTGCTGCGGGAATCGAAAAAAGAATCATTCAGCGAGCTGCCAAACGATGCCATGGAATCGAAAAATACGGAACCGGTTCTGAACAGGAACCGGTTTTCGATTCCCATCCCTATATATATATATATATATATAAACAAACAACTCTTGATTAAAATGACATTATCAACAATGAAAACAAAATGCCATCATTTGCTTTGTAAGGCACATTACTGTGGCTGTTTGTGGCCTGTGTCCAAGTGCAGCACCACAAGAGCCCAGTAAAAGCTGTACAGTATTTTTTTATTGAATGTCTCCAGCCTCTTGTTGACTGCAGATTAAAGCCCAGTCACTGTGAGGTCTAAGCACATGTGCAGCTATAAACACGGAGGGCTGTGCTAAAGAGAACCCCCCAGTAATCGATGAGGGGGATGCAGAAACAGCTCAGCAAAGGTCTGTTGGTATAATGAACAGCCTAGCATTGCTTTACTCTATAGTTGATCTTCCCCATCTCATAAAACCACACCTAGCATTTCAATTCAGCTCCTACTTCTATGCAAGTATTTTACCAGCCCTCTAATGTTAATAAGCGTTCTTAGTGTCAAAGGTTTTGCCTTTTCCCCTTAATCTTCATGGCTGGGTTGGTTCTGACTCATAAGCCTGCAGTACCTTCGCTATAACATTTAAGAAGTTTTTATAAACAAAAAAAAATAAATTAGATCAGTCCATTAGTTTTAGGTGAATTGCATCCTTTTTCTCTGAATGTTTGGAATAGAGCTTTCCACTAGTTTTTATTTTATTTTTATCAACTCACATAAATCAAAGCACTTGCTTGTGTTTTTGTATACCCTTTTATGTAAAGTTTACCATATGTGTTGTGACTTTATTTTCTTCTAAATCAGAAATAATCAAATATTCTAAATAGTTGCAGATTTTCTTGACATTGGGTGAAATTGGTCACTTTTCTCACCAAGTTTGTGTTACGTGAGCTCCCTCTAGTGGTAGAGAGAGAAATCATCCAAATGAGAGACCGAAAGAAGTCAAAGGATGTTTAAGGATCCTGAACTGTCAAAAATGAGGATGCTGCTAACACATTTCTGTGTTCTCAAATTTTCTGGCCAGGAAATTCCCAGTTTGCAGCTGGAGCTGCTGGACTACAGTGGATGACTGGCATTACTTTTTAACAAACAAAAATCAGCATCTTTGGAAGCCGTTTAACATTTTTAACCCATTTAAGCACTTTAAAGCTACGTTGACAGTAAAAATGTTTGCTAGTTGTAATGATCAGACAAGGACAGCTGAACATCATTGGAAGTTGTTCACAAAGTTAAACAACTAAAGACCTAGATTATTCTCCAAGAAAAACAAATATGTTAAACAATACTTAGTGGGATAATGATCAATGTAGAGGTCACCCATAAAAATTTTACACAGAAACTTCTGATCTTTAGATGCATAAAGTGAACTGACATGGTGAGAGCTTAAAAAGAGACACTGCACGATGTGAATGTTTTTATCAATTCACGGTCTCTTAAACCCAAACGAGGCATTTACCGAGCTTAACTGTATCACACTGGTTCAGACTCAAGTATTAAGAAACCAAAGAGAGAGCACTGTGGGGAGAAGAAGTAGAAAGGAAAGGGAGGCTGTTAGCCTTGAATAGCAGAGTAAAAGGAGAAAGCAAAGTGAGAAGAAAACCCCAGAAGGAGGCCCAAGAGTGGCCTAGCTTCACAATAAGGGGATTATGATGCAGGCCCAATAATCCTCCCCCTGATTCTGCAGGACGACAAAGTAAACGGACATTTCTTCCCGAGCCCTTAATGAGGCTAATTAACAGTTAATCCTGACCGCTGTATAAATCGCCGCTGTTTTTGAAGTCAGTTAAGGGGAAGGACAATATTAGGAGAAAAAGGATGAAACAGTGATTTTAAACCTGCTCTGTTCTAACTTAAGAGCTGATAGAAGTTCAGTTATTTCCCACAGGCTTCAGATGACATTTTGTTTTAAAGAAAACACAGATGAACATGAAGTCAAACACAAGACAGAATCACCTTATGTAGATTTACTAGGACTTCTATTATTACTTTTTTTTTATTAGATTGACAACTCTTTTTATTTTTTTATCCTATTGTATGTTTGATAGTGAAATTAATACACCTTTACCGTTGTTTAGGGCAAAGCAATGCAATGATCCGTGCATTTTCAGGGGTGTTCTGTGCAGTGTAAGTTTAAAATAAGAGAAACAAATGTTTAGTGTGCTTTAGGTGGAGGAATGTCAAACTAAAGAATTATTCAACATTGCTACTGCTAGCTTATTAAAAAGTTTTTATTAAAAAACTGTGAGGTAGAGGCCCCAGGGTTTGATACTGCAGCCTGCAACTGTAGACAAATATGAACCAAACCAGGAAGAGGACAGGGGTCGAATACCATAAAAATAACCATGTGTAACAGTCACTTTGAAATCATAAGTAACGAATATATGCATTTTGTCTGAAGAACTAGTTCTAGTTTGCAGATAACCATGTAAACTCAGTCCAGGGAGTAATGTTGTTAGAAACAAACTGATGCAATGTCTACATAAAGGCGAAAAATGAATAAAATACTTATAGGTTAAAAATAATAATAAAGAAATACATTTAATATCATGTGGAAATCCTGATGAGCCTCTAGCTGGCCTTAAACTAGTGTTGCGCTCTCTCATTGTTGGACCCTTGGTCTCATCTTGGATGTTTCTTTGTTTTAAATTATATTAAAACTACTGTCTGAATCAAATGCAAACAATAAGGTTTTTTCTTTGAATTTTCAAGTTGCTCCCTTCATGCAGCTGACAGATAGAGGTGAGGAAAGAGAAAACAGGGAGCAACATTTTCCAGTGCAAATGTATAGATATATTTTTGTCTGTACAACAGGCAATGACATGCGAGTTAAGACCTCCGCTTTGACTGGTCGCCTTTATCCACTGCATTTAATTCAGCGCATCAATATAACTCGATTAAACCAACAGACTTAGTGCAGTAGTGGAATGTAGTTGAGGGCTAGGTATAAAGTTGAATGCTGCAGCCATAGTGCCATAGTGAAACCAGTAAGTCATATCATGATTACTGGAATGGTCTTGAAAACAGCATTGCATTGTTTTGGTCTTGATCATGACAGTGAATAAAATTAATAAAACATGTTTTTTTTTTCTTTCACCAAACCCCCTGGAATGGCTCTACTTTTTCCTGAAGGGGTAATATTTAATTAATGATTTTCCCAAAGTGTCAAGTAAACTTAATTTCAATCACCTGCTGTCATATTGGAGCTATAAACTAGTTTTGAATGCAAAAACTTCTCTTGCAGTTAAAAAGAGATGAATTTGGTTCGCTTGTCTGAGATTTCCTTATTTACACTGAAGAGATAACAAAAAAAAATGACTATAAAAGTATGTTTACCGCTCTCTAAAAGTCAGAGTCGAAAATAACTCTTTGGTAGATATGAGCTCTAAATATAGATACATGCACCTTCAGCATGAAAGCGAGGTGTCTTTGTGTAACTCTGAATTTATTGGGAATGACAGGTCTTATTGGTTATGATGGTGTCCCAGATTCCAGCAGATCTGTAGCAAATACAGAGTCGTTTGTTCTTCAGGTCAGGATTTGGGTGACTATGTGAGAAAAATCCCACTGAGCAGAGAAGCATGCACTAAAGCTCTGTCTGATGAAACTCAGTATCGTGCAGCAAAGCATGCAGTGCATGCAAGTAAAGTGAAATGAGATATAGTTATAAAGTTGGGGAAAAAAACAGGAGGGAGGTACTGCAGTAGTCCTTCAAAGTAATAAAGCATGTGATGGAAACCAGTGATACAGCAAATGAAACTGTGTGGGTGAGTTGCCCAGCATAAATAATGACATGAAATAAACCCAAAGCAATAATTTGTGAAAAAGGTAGATTTCTTTTCCCTTAGGTTGATTCTTCTTGATCATAAAGTTTAAATTCTTAAATATTTGATTTCTGATTAAGAACCAAGACAAGGGAAAAGTTCAGATTAAACAAGTGACTGCAAAAAAAACCTGCTGAATTTGTCACACAGCCAGCCCAAACGTCCCCAGAAGAGCAGAGAAAGCAAAGCGTACCCGACGAGGAGTCGGAGGATTTTAGAGCAAAAGACCAACCATCAGGGGTCATTGACGCACAGTGAGGTAAGCGCAGCTCCACAGGCTTCAAGAACTTGAGGCCATGAGGTCCACACATCACCAGCGGGCTGAGCAAAGTCTCTCCTGTAAACACAAACACACAGCCTAGTTAAACACTCAGTTACATACATTCTAGCAAAAATTATTTTTCATTTGAAATCTATAAGGGTTTTAATGGGAGTAACATCTTATATGTGAAAACAAAGCAAATCTGCATTACTTTAACTTTCTCTTTTATTAGATCAGAATAAGCAGTACGATAATGACAGGATGTTACGGGATTTTGTCTGACTCCACAACAGATGGCATGCATATGCTCCATGGAAATACAAATCATGCATAGTTCAGAGCTCTGCTACAAACTCAGAGCACATAATGTTGTTATGCAGTTAAACCTTAGGACTTGCAAAGGATGAGAGAATATATTCTGGACACTTTTCATGCAGGTGTTCCATTTGCTTTCACTTTGATATGCAGATTAAATTACATCATTTTCTTTTCTAATAGGAATGATCCGACACTACAACCAGCATCTGGATTTATTTAGCATCGCACTTTAGCTGCAGCTGTGGTGATGTCCAGCTGATCATAAAATAAACCATGGAGCAAACAACATTCAATATTTTACTTTTTTAACCTTTTTTTTTTAAAGAACGCTTAAATAATTAATGAAAAACAACAAATATAGAGAAGGTAAAGGTGATAAACAAATCCTTATAAAAACAAAATGCTTATAAGGGTTTGTTAATGGTTAGCATAAAGCTAACATACATGTAGTACAGCTAATTAAATGTTGCTTGCTGAAAATCATATGCAGTTTTTTTTTTGGCAGTGTTGACATTTTCTGACTAGATTACCGTTGCATGTCGTGTCCTTGTGGCAGAATAAAGCCCAACGCCTGAAACATTAAAGGGAATCATCTCCACTTCCTCCATGTTACTGTGATCAGTTACCTTTCTCCTTGTCCAGCGGTGGCAGGATGCTGTTGTCTCTGCAGACCTTGAAGTAGATCTCCTGCTCAACTCCGTCGGGAATGGCGCCCTGCGGGATAATTATGCTGACGCCTGTCTCAATGGAGCTCAGGACACCGCCGTTACTGTTGAAGATACCGCGAGCTGTTGCGACCACAGTGTGACCCTCATCTTCATCCTCATCGTCTTCCAAGGCGCTCGGGCTGGGAGATGGGACACATTCACTTTAAGTCTCCCTGTAGAATGAGCTTTGGTGTAATTTGGACTCAGTCTGATTTTATTACCTCACAGGGATGGCCTTGGGCACAGCATTGACGTTATTCTGCTGGTGTTTGGGGCGATTATCCACTGTGCGAGTGAAAGTGTCCACGCCGCTGTCATGGTCTGCATTCTGAGGCTGTGCTGGAATCTGAGGTTTCACTGGACTGGAGCTTGGACCCTGATCATCAAGTATACGTGTTAAACAGTTAGTAAATCCTTATTAAACCTCGACATTAATAACACTTTTACTGCAACATTTAATCCTCCTTTGGGATTAATAAAGTATCTTTAATCGAATTAGATATTTTTCTGATCTCCGATTAGTATTGTAATTTAAAACAGATATATCTCCTAAAATAATCTATTTACCTTTGGAGCAATCTCTGGTTTGTCGTTGGGCAGAAGATTGTGGTTAAATTTTGGGCTGTCAAACATCCGTGAAAAAGGTTTGGCTGAGGTGGTGAAGGGCTTGGGAACAAAGCGGTTGTAGCTAGATGGCGCCCCTGAGCTGGGAAGCGTCTTTGGAGGCTGCTCGCTTGTGCCATTAACTGGAGACTTTTCAGGGAAACTCTTCTGAGGCAGAAAGTTGCTCTGGACAGTGTTTTCTCGGCCTGGAGGCTTAGCTGTTGGAGAGCCGTGCAAAACAAAGTGAGGTGAAGAGAAAAAAAACCCATCAAAAAATGCTCCACTGTGCAAGATCTAATGAGGATGTCTATACGTCAGCCAATTTCTACCTTGTGTGCTAAACTGAAAGATGTAATTAACAAATAAGGTTTAAGTTGAGCTGCAAACATTACCTTCAGCTGGTGGTTTAGGCAGTGTGGCTGGTGGCAGAGAGGGCGTCACCTGAGGAACTGGTTCATACTTTTTCTCCACTGGACTTGGTTTCTCTACAGACTCCGTCCTAAAACAGAAGTATTAACGTTGAAAAACTCTGCTTAAAAGCAAACCAACCCCAAAAGATGATTCCTGAGGGTTACAGCAACACCAACTTAAGGCATTAAATTCTCTAGTACCATAAATTCCCTCCTAATGTGCTGCTTGCTGGACTATGTAGTTTTATCAAAGGATAATGAGAACCAAATTTCTCAGCCTGAAATATAACACAAATTAACACATTTAAGACAGAGCTAAATGAAATTTAAAAGAAAGAACATTTTATATAATAAAGATGATTAAATTAAGGACATTACAGAAAGACTAATAAAAAAGGTCAGATCATTAAAACGTGTCTCTTTTACACACTTAATCTTTTAAAAAGAGACTTGGAAAAAGTTAGTCATGCAGTGGTGTGAGAGACTGAGAGCACAGAGGGAGAAGGAGGGCTTAAGTCATGCTGGGGGATATTAATCCCCTTATAGGTTTTAGTTTGCTTCCATCATGAGCACTAAAGATTGGGACATCCGTCATTTCTTCATATGATCGGTGCTAATTAGTTTAGATAAAAGGATGACTAAGAGCCAAGTGGGTAAAAAAAAAAAAAAAACTCTCACTAAAACACGTTTTATTGAGAGAACGTGTTTCTTAAAACATCAGTTTTGTGAGTGGGTTAAAATGGTGACCGTTTTTTTGTTTGTTTTTTGTTTACAAAGGTCAAGTCTAAAGATCAGGGCTGTATCAGTAGCACTGAGGGTCACCTGGGGAAGCTGTGACTTGTTTGTGCTTGTAGCTGGGGTTTGTTAGGGCCGGTCTGAAGTCTGTCAAAGTAGGACAGCTGCTTGCTGTAATAATCCTCGTCTTCCTCAGGATCGTAATGGTTAGAGCGGACAATGTCATCAGCTGCCTTGAACTGCGGCTTCTGGGGCTCTGGTGCTCTGAAGACGGTTCAGAGGCCAGGAGGATTAATGTGGTTAAAAACTCCAGGACCAAATCACATGATGAGGGGATTTTACAAAATGGCAAATCTATGCAAATGAAATAATCTACAGGTTTACCTAAAGGTCTTCTCTTGGTCCAGGTTGCTCAGAGAGTTGGCTTTAGGGATCACGCCACCTGCTTTGAGGGGCAAATCAGCTGCCTACAGAAGTTAAACAAACACCCAATCAGTTGGACAAAATGTTTGATTTCAAAGTCACCATCCAAGTGTAAATCAGACAAACTCCCCACCTTGTTTCCAGTTGAATCTCCTGCTTCTCTGGCTCGGTCCACAGACACGGAGCGTTTGTTCTCAAACATCTTGACCCTGGTCAGGACCGACCTGGGCTGCATGGCAGGATCCTCCTCCGGCGGCTCATCCCTGGAAGGCGTGGGCTTAGTAGCTACCATGGGGGAAGGTGAGTGGGCTTCTGTTTTTGGCGGAGGTGTAAGGCTGGCTAAGGAGTTCACTGGAGTATGGTCATAGGGCTGAGGTTTGTAGCCTTTCGGCTGGAAGCTGGGTGGTTGGTTATAGGCGGGTCGCTGGGGTGCGGGTTCTGGGGAGCGGCTGGCTGAGGGGTACCCGAAGTGGGGATCCTGGTCATAGCCGAGATCAGATCCTTGAGGAGGTGGTGGAAGGTCATCATAATGAACTGGACCTGTAGGTTTGCCGTAACGGGGTTGTCCATTGAATCCCTGATGTGGTGGGGGCTCATCGTAACGTAACGGGGGGGTGTACTCTGCATCCGGGCCTTCGCTGTAACGCAGATGATCATAACCCTGGGAGCTGGCAGTAGAGGAGGGTGGGCCATAGGGATTCCACTCCTGCTGGTCGTACTGAGGCACACTGTTCTCATAGAGCGGGATATGATCGCTGTTTCTGTACTTGGAATCCGGGTAACTCCCGCCACCACTGCTGATGTCATAGCGGCTGGGCGGGTGGTCGTAATCTCTGTACGGCTGCTGGTCAGGGTGATATGGCTGCGAAGGGTTGTAGTTCAAAGCTTTCACACTGTTTGTGATCCTCCCCGTGTTTTCCATGCTGTATGGATCCTTCTGGAACATCTACCAAACAAAACAAAAAACATCTGAGGATACAGGCTTCACAGAAGTAGGATGTAAAACAAAGCACAGAGCAACAATAGCTGAAGCACGAAAACATGAAAGTTCTTGAAATTAATTTACAGAAGAAGAAACAGGAAGGAAAAAGACCTGAAATAGAGACACTGAGAAGGAGATGTTACTAGTCAGAATAAATTTGAGACCAAAGGGAAATTGCAGCACAGCCGAAGGTAGCAAAACATCTCAAAGGAAAGTCTGGATTCCCAACTTATAGAAATTATTTAAGAAAGAACATGTTTCTAATAAACTTCAACAAAACAATGGGATTTAATTTTCTTCAGTAATGCAGAGGAAACAAAAAGGGACAGATTAACTCCCTACTAATGACCCAGATGTGGATTTGATCTCAATGCATAAAATAAAATAAATCACCCACTGTCCTGATGCAGTTTAAAAGAAACTAAAATACCCATAATAATATTTATAAATACAAGCACAAACTTGATTAATTCTAAATAAATAAGGAACAATACAAAAAAAAAACATTAACTGAGATGGTTAAATAGTCATATGCTCTCCTTCCAAATCAGAAGAACCATATTAAAATAAACCTGACAAGAGAAAATATGATGCTGGAGAGTATATGACTACTTTTACAATATAATAATAATTCAATTTACATTTATAAAAACAAGAAGACTCTGACACTAGTAGCCAACAAGAAACCAGGCAAACATGTTGCAGCCATGCAAAGAGGATAAGCAACAGTGAGAGCTGCAGAGTTTCCACGGCTCGCCTGCATGTAGGCAAATCAACACAGGCAGCAGCTCCCAGGCCACTGTTGTTTACCACCACCTGGCTTCCACACGCTCACACGCACACGCATCTTTGTCTCTTCCGGGCAACAATTTGATCAGGTGACATGCAGGGCACAAAAAAAAGAGAGCAAGAGAGAAGCAGGAGGCAGGTAGACAGGCAGCAGCAGCACAGGAGATCAGACCGAGCCGAGTAGAGCCGAACCCGGGTTCACCAAGCGTCCGGTGGCGGTCAGATGGATACCTTTGGTTCTGGACTGGCCAGTCCAGACTGTAGAGGCTCTGGGGTGATGCTCTGAGGCGCTAGCTCAGGGGTGGGCCTCCTAACCGAGCCAGCCTCTTGGCTGGGGCTCGGCCTGCTGTAAGGAGCTGGGGGAGCCTCATCAATGCTCAGAGCCCCTACAGTTTTTACAGTAACGTCGACAGCAGGGGGCACTGCCTCAGCCAGGGGCTCAGGCTGCCTCGAGATGCTAGGCGTGGCCTCTGCTTTCTGTGAAGTGGTTCAGAAATGTTAAATAACACGCGCTGACACACTGATGAAGTTTCAACAAATGCTACTATCTTCCCAACCTCCGCTACAATCCTCCGCTGAGAATTTGCTCCTATCGGCTACGCAGACACAAAAAAACCCAACTTCATAATTTTACAGAACTAATAAGTTAGGAATTAGTAGCAGGACAAAGGTTGATCATTAAAGAATACTAACTGGATTTTAATTCTGTGGTTACAATACATATTCAAATATGTATGATTTATATATAAATAATAATGAATATGTACGTAATAAGTTAATATTTTCCGCTTTTTGTGATCATAAACACATCACTGGATGACAATTTGTTTCTATTTTAGATACACACCTGCCAATCCAATATTATTCATTACATTTCATAACACACTGAAGTAACACTGGTATTCCGATCATGCACATAATACTTTCTGGTGTGATAGATGGAACAAAGTGCACACTGGTGATTACTGGTACAGACACTTATTAAATCAAAGACATCATTTTCTCCGGCAGACATGAGCAACAATCAGACAGCCATTGGTGATACAACAATTTATAACAACAGGAGAGCTTTAGAGATTTTTGCAGAAGTGAATGAAAAAGAAACAAACATCAAAGATGCAAATAGATTAAATAAATACTATAATATATATATATATATTTATATATATATGTATGTGTGTGTGTGTATAATATTTCTGCATATAATCAGGATATATATACCTGCTTCACGTCAGTTTATAATTTCTCACTGATGTTTCAGAATAGCTCAAAGAATAACTGCAGGGAGCAAAGAATGTGTTCAATAGCGCCTCCAGAAAACCCTTCTAACGCACACCACGTCCTCCAGACAACAGGGGAGACGTACAGCTCTCAGAAACGCTACCTGCTGCGGTACTGGGGCTTTGAACCCAGCCGGATCGATGCGGTTCAGTGGGTCCGGCTGCAAGGAGTGCGAGTAGGCCGCGTAGCCTGGGGGCTCCTGGATGACTGGAGGCTCCTCTCGGACAGGCTCCGAGGAGCGCGTGATGGCCGGTCCGGTGGGCGGGCCCACGTCATCGTTTAGCGTCTCGTCCAGCTCCTGATCCGTGTAGGCTCCTCCCTCTGTGTCCGTGTCCTCGTAGTCGGAGGTGTGCCGACTGTCGGTGCTGTACATGGAATACTCACTGCCCGGCGCCGACAGGTAAGATAGACGGTCGTCATGGAGATCTAAGTCGTCATCACCTGCCCCATCAGCCTGAGAAAACAAGCAATAAAACAGAGTGTGATAAATACCAATATTCACTCTTTAACATTTTGACTTTGCGTGTTTGACCAAGTCTTACCTTGCCTTCAGAAACCCAAACCAACTGGTTCTGTTGCTGCTGGATCATTTCCTTCAGTGCTCCAAACCAGCCATCATTCATGCTGTTTAGGTTAATGGTTGCTGAAACAGGAGGACAATACTTGACATCTCTCCACTAGGGTTGTCACGATACTAAACTTTTCAACTCGATACCGATACTAAGTGAAATATTCGATACGCTATACCTTTTTCGATACCACAAGAATAAAAACAAAGACTAAAATTCAACAAAAATATTTTCATTACTAAAAAAATACATGAAATTAATAAAAAAACAGTAAGAATAATATTTTGAGGTTGTATGCTGTGCACAATATTAAGCAAGCTTGATAAAAAACTTACAAAATTAAAATTAAGTGTTCCTTCCTTGGCTACGTTTTGCAGACATAACAATGACACTAGCCAAACCAGTTAAACAAAAATAATTCTCAGCAGCTGCACCTGTTACAAAAAAAGTCTGAAACTGAAAAATGCACAGAATTATTCAATCACACAGTGTTCAGAAAGTGCATTTCCACTATTCTGTCCTTTAGATGGCTGTATGGATACTTTTGAAAATAAGTATTATATCCGGATACAACGTTTCAGTATCGATACTTTTGAAAACCCTACTCTCCACTCAACTCATTTACAGTAATTAGCTGTGATTAAGTGACTCGTAAATATATTTATATAGTTTTAAGTGTTTGCCCCTCTTTACTGCATAGAAACCACTTAACGAAACAACATACAGTAGTTTATTTTATAGTAAATGAGGAAAAAACAACACCTGAGTTTGAAAATTTTTTTTAAGTAAACAAATAAGTTTGTGAAAAGTTTGGTTTCCATTTTACTTGTAGAAACTCCAGAGGAGCTGCGGAGATCCACAGCTCAGGTGGGAGAAATTGTTTCTGTACAACTTTTAAAAATTAACAAAAAAATTTTTTGGAAAAAAACAAAACAAGAAGAAGGCCACTGCTGCGCTTTTTTTCAAAATGTATCTTTTGCAGGACTTGATGATGATGACCTAATGATACTTTCCATCCAATTTGACTGAGCTCAAGCTATTTTTCACACACAAAAAAAGCACAAACGTGTTTTCGTCACACTAGAAATTCTACTAGTGCTACTACAAAGTATTACCATAGGTTTATATTAATGCTCACTACACTTGCTACATTTATTTTCCGAAAAAGGAGCAAAACCATTTCCTTCCATTTTAGAATCACATCCTACTTTGCTACCCAAAGAACTTTGTGAATGGACAAGATTAGAGTAGCTCCAGGGTTGTGAATGCTTTTGCAAGGCAGAGTAAAGATAAGATTAACAAAAAAGGTTATTTTCTAAATCCACTAAGAAAAAACTATTCATACATTTTCTTCTTCCTCTGTTTAAAGCAGAAGTTTAGAGGCTTGGGGAGGGTTTGACTCAGCTGTTTCTTAGTCTTCCTCAGCACTAAAATCTGCGACGGTTAGCAAGCTACATCAATAAAACATGCCTGTGCCATAGGCCCTCATTCATATTCTATCAAAGGCCGTCCCCTACTTGGACCCACAGGATTTTCCTTTCTAACCAGAACCGTTCTTTTAAAAGCATTGATGAATCGTACTACAATGATCCACAAACCCAACCAAATCCAAACAAGCTGCCCTTAAACAAAACCTCTAAATGTGGCAGCTTTCTGCCACTGAAACCATGATTAGACTCACTAGTGAAGAGGTGGTGGTTGTTCTTCCTTAACTTGAGCGCTCGGTCGAAAAGCTTTCTGGCACTCTTCCTGGATTCGGGGCACAGACGGGTCCTCATGTTCTTGACTCCCTGTTTGGTGTCTGGGTTCAGAAACACGACAATCGGATACCACTGAGCGTAGTTCAGACGGTCCACTGCGTTGGGGGTAATGTCCAGGACCGCATGCTTGTCCTTCAAGAGCAGAAAATCATATTTAATCATATCCACTGCAAATATATTTATCTAATATTGAGCAAAGTGGATCTAAAGCAAAGAAGGTGTAGCAAGCATTGTTAGGTAGATTTATCCACCAGTGGGCAGCATTGAGCTGTAAATATAATCATGTTTCACTTATCAAAACACATGCAGCAAAAAGCAAATGTCTATCTTAGTTTTACTCACTCTGTCAATTATCTGCTTGATCGTATGCAGGCGAATGATGCCTGAGCTTTTCTGGTCGGTTCCAGCGTCCCTTGGTTCGCTCTCTGTGGAGGAAAAATGGGCCATTATGAAACAATAAACACAGCCTCTGCCCCAATTAGACATTTTTGTAGCGTGCAGTTGTCAACTCCCATAAATAGAGCCGTTTGAAGCGCAATATTCACAGAATAGGAGGGGACAAATGTACGACTATAAGGACAGTTAACATAGTACATACCAAAAATAAAGACAGCAGCCAATTTCATGCAGCGGACATTAAGTATTTTTAGAGGGTTTATGGGATGAAATTCAGTGATTAATAAATACGCGTGTGAAAAAGTGCACGTAGTGGTGTAGATTATAGTGCATGGAACGCATTATGTGTGGCTCAATGATAATAAATATAAACATTCAAGAGCAGGAGGGTCATTTGGGATTAAATGAGACTGCGTGTCATTGAAAGGCCTTATGGATTTCAGCAGAGATCTGGAGAGAAGTTTATACTTTAAACAAAGGTAAGAAACGGTTTCCTGACCAAGAACACAAGGTTCAACGTTAAAATGAGGGGGTGGGAGGGGTCATCTCACTGACTCAAAACACGAGGATAAGCTTCACTTCTAATAGGATCTAAGACCTTCAAACACTGTTTATAAAACGCACTAAGATACACGTTTAGTGAAGAGCGATGAATATAGCCATGCACACAGAGGTTCAAGCATAATGCAGCACTCTTTTCACTGGGATCTAACTTCATCACTGTTTTTTTTTTTCTAAAAAATAAAGTTTTTTTCTTTTTTTTTATAGTGATTCTAAGATCCATTTTCTATCAGTGCATTAAACTGGCAGGAAAGATAGAGGTGGTTTAAATAATTTTGCAGAGTTTCTTTCCTCATTCACATTCAGCAGCCTGAACTTTGCTAAAATTCTAGCTCATTGAAAACATTTTTGTCCCGTTTACAGAACTGACCACATTGACTAGCATCCCATCTAAAAATGTGGAGGATATTTCTATCAGCATAATCTCACAACTACATGTTACCTTAATCTTTGTCTATTTATTAATGGCAAAACATCCCATATTAAGGAATAGGAGCTGTTGGCATAATCACTTCTGCCTCAATCAAAAGCAGTTCCTTAAAAGATCATGTTTATTAAAAGCATCTTTTGGTTTTAAACCAAGCAAATTATATCTTTCTATAGAAGTACACAAAAATGTAGCTAAAAAATAGATATGGTTAATATGGAGAAGCCCATAAATAAAGGCAGAGGTGAGGCGACGTTATTATTCAAAATATAGCAAGAAGAAAAAAAGGCCTTCCCTAGACATGCCGATATCTTCAGAGAAAGAACTAACAAAAGACATTTGGTAAATTTGGACCATATAGTCAGTAGGAAATATGGGAAGTAAAGGAAATCTTCAAAATTCACCTTTAAAAAACTGCAGAAAGAATTTCAAATTTAATGCTCTGCTAAAAAAAAAGCTATATTTATTTTTAAGGTTCTTTTTTGAACACATTTTTTGCTAGGGGATGCTAGTAAATGTGGAGGATGCTACCCTGCATGTATAATTAATTAACACTTTGTTTTACCCTATGAAAAGTGTACCTAAGATTGTCTGGTAATTGAAGTACAAAAAGTTAGAGATAACTTATAAATTAACTCAACAAAATACAAACCATCTTCTCTAAATTGTCTGACTTTACTCTCATATATAATACTTCTTTATTTTTGTGAGTAATTAAGTAAAAAATTCATAACATAAATATTATTTTAGGGCATGTTTACCATCTACCTTGTTTTCTTCGAAGCATGTTATATTGCACAGCTTGACATGCAGCCTTACTGTTTTCATCTTTTATGATAGAATCTGTATTAGTGAGGGGAATACCACTGAATGAAACATTTGGCTCATTTTTTACATACAAATTGAAAAATATTTAAAGCCCACTTCTCTAAGAACAAGCAAGGAGGTCACACTGACACACAGCCACAGCTAGGGGGGGCAGTTCACTCTTCACGTCACATTTTTATTAAATCCATCACATGCATGATCCCGCAGACAGAGTGCTTGTTTATCACTGCTGACACTGGGCCAAATTTCTTCAGAACAACCGTCTTCTTTGCAACATCAATCTAATTTACATTCATTTTTAGAGCCTGTTAAAGTTAAATCCAATTTTATAACTAGGTTTTCCTCAAACAAGCATCTCCAGTCTATCTCAGTGTCTGGGGAAAGCTAGTTGTGTGTCAGTATGACCAAACATTAGTAAAATCACAGTTTTTTTTAAGTGATTTTTAACTTGACAATGATGTAAAATTCACACATATTAAACTAAGTGCTATTCCCCTCTATGCATTAACAAAGCAATGGTTGTCGTTTAAACATTAACATATTAGGTGAAATAGTCACCAAAAACTTGTAAATATAGATTATTTTTCATTCACTGACTTAAATAAAACAAAAATATAGATATATTTGATGCACTAAGTGACATACTTTCCCCTCCTTGTTGTTGCTGTGTTTCTGAAAAGAAAATACAGTTACATAAACATCACTGGAGTTGTGCAAACAAACATTAAGGAATGGAAACACTTGGGTGGGAGTGGGCTGAATCAGAGCGCAGCTGAGTTGAGTGTAAGAATGAAAGCCATATTTTTGAGCTGCTTGAAATTTGGAGAAGTGAGGAGAGGTAGATAAGGATGGAAATCAAAACGGATATTAAGTCCTGCTGAAATCTGAGAGTATAGTGGAACTCAGACCAACTTGACATTAAGTAAATATACAAGTACAAGTAAAATGCCAGAAATCCAACAAAGAAATTTTTTCTTTGTTGGATTTCTGGCTTTTTACTTTTCTTTTGCTTTAGAATACTGTTTCTCTGATGTGTAATAGGTAGCCTCAGTCCTACAGACATACAAGGAAACCACGCATAAAGTGATAATTGTACAGATTTCCCTTTACTACTTACTTGCTAGTTCAAAAATGTCCGGCTCCTCCCTGGCCAGTTTCTCTCTGGCCACATCTGCGATCGGCCCAAAGATAACCACTGGCCTCAGGAATCCAGCTGTGATCCAACAACGGCAGATTAATGAGGAATAAACATACAAGCCATCTCAGTTATGGCATGTTTCCAGCTTCAGTGCATAACTCTTGGTTTAGTAGCATGTAATAAACATCAACAGCTCATTCAGTTCACATTACTTTTTTATTCTTACAACAAAAGTTTGCATGCAGAAGCCCACATATGTTTTACTGCAGCTACAGTGGATTCAGACACTCACCTTCTCTCAGCACAACCCTCTCATATGCAGGGAACTTGGTCTGAACCGGCTGGGCTGACAGGTCCTCCCTGCTTTTCCGCAAATTCCTCTTGGAACTCCTCAAGCCTCTGAACCTCCAGAAGTCTGCTCTGTCGCCCCCTGGAGTTTTAGGGAGGGTGTACTGCACGCTAGACAGCTGCTCCGCTCTATAAGCAGAAAATTTGGTTAAAAATGTCTCTGCATGACACTGTAGCTAATAAACCAACTTTAATGGAGTCATAGAAGGACATACTAAATGGTCAGTCGCGTAAAAATAGACTACACATAGATTTTGAGCATATTGTAAAATACAGCTTTTAATACAGTAAACAAAAAATTTGAGATATAAATAAAAAATTAAACCCGAAAAGACAGTAAATACATAAGAAAATGCGTGTACAATATTGATTTTTACTTTGATTTTCTTTTTTAATCGTGTTTTTTTTTTTTTTTTAATTGCATCACTTCTATGTACATCACTGCAGTCAAACCTGCAGCAGGAATTTAAATGTGCTTCATTAGGAAACTGACATTGGTAGTTTCTGTGAGTAAATAGTTAGGCATGTCAGCGTAAACGCAAGGAGAGGCAGTTACGGTGACATTCCTAACTATTTACTAGTTAGAGGCGGCGCAAATGAACAAAATACAACTGCTACATATTTACTACTCATATCTACACATACTGAAACAAAGCGCTACACTTTATAATATGAAATCTGCCAGTTCAGAAAGCATCAATTAAAAACTTATTATAACATGAATCCAGATATGAGTTGAAAATACAAGACAATATTTACGGTTCCCTTTTCAACTTCTACCTTTTCATAAAGTCACATAACAAGCTGTACAGAAAGTAAAAAGGAAAGATGCAACCTCCCTCATTTCTTTTACCTGTTCTTGTTGGGAATGATGCCTCTTTCTACTTCTTGGTGGTTTTTTCCAATGCGGATAGCGAGCCAGGAGCCTAACTTGCCATTGTAGAGTGTATCCACCACTCGGAAAACCTCACCCTTGTTAAAGCTCAATCCGTACGGAGATTCCTTTTCATACTCGAAATGTGTCCGGATGTAGAAGGAGTCACCAACGTCTGACTCCACTATCCTCCGATATACTGAAATGAAACAAAGGCAAATCTCAATATAATGCATATTTTGGTTCTTATGTGATCATACTAGTAAAAATATAATTTAAATTTACCATCTTTTTTCTTCTGTGCCAGAATGGTAACAACGTCTCCCCTTGGGAGATCCAACAGAAACAATACTGCCTCTTCTCGGATGATGTTGGCAAAGTCCACATTGTTAACCTACAAATACAGAATAAAAAGAACTGAAATTCTGCTGCAGCAACAGAAGATTCTAGTCGTATTGATGTATTTACTGTGCTTTGCTATGGTTTCGGACTTTTGTTTTGCTGCACAGACAGAGGACAAAAAACAAAAATAAACAAACATAAAAAAAGCATCTCAGCAGAAGCACATCAGAGAATTCCTCTAATAAGCAAGCAGCCTTCTGCCCCGGCCTCCTACTGCTGCACTAAACACAATGGCTGCTGTTTATTGACTCTGCTTGAGGGGCAGCAGGGGAATCAGAAACACATGGACTGGGTCAGTGAATGTCGAAATGACAGCGCTATCCTTCCCAGAAACAGAAGGGCTACACGTCTTTATCTTCACTAGCACACTGTGACCAACCCGGAAACCACCTAATGAGGCAAAACAATGTCCTGGAAGTCTCAGAGATGTGTTTGTACAGTTGGAAGAGTACAGAGAGGCACAAAGTAAGGGCTGCATGCAGTAGCATTATTCCTTTGAAAATTATTTTATAGAGGCTTTAAGTTTGTCTACTGAGCTTTAAAGCAGGTTAAATGCAATCAGAATGAGTTCAGCAATGACATATAGGGCTTCCATCATCCCATCAACAGAGTTTAACTAATGTTCAGCTGAACAGTCTGACAACTGTTCTGAGGTCAGAAGTAAAAGAAGGACCTCCATTGTTTTCTCATTCTGGAAACAACGGGAGATTTTGATAGGAGACCGATCCCGGGAATGACTCATAAACTAAAAGATACATTGTTTCTTTATTCCCAAGATCTTTCAAATAAGTAGATCTACTGTGCCTGTGAACAACAGCTTTACCTCACATTTAATTAGACAGAATCAATGGATTGTTTATTTCTTGACAGTAAGACCAGATGTTCTTTCTATTCAAGCCATATGAGTTTGGGAGAAACAAGGTGTAAAAAGGAATACTGTCTCTTCATCAGCAGTATTGCCATCTATGAAAAACGAGTTTGAGAGTAGGGAGTGAAGCATACCCTGAGAATCTGGTCCCCCTCCTCCAGCCCCTCCTTGGCAGCTGGACTGTCCTCCAAAACTCCTGCCACAAAAATTCCCACATCGTTTCCCCCGGCTAACCGCAGCCCAACACTCTCTCCCTTTTTGAATTTGACCAACTTCATACTTGGCCTGCAGACAAAGAAAAAAAACAGAAACAAGGGAACAAATGTTGGTAAATAAAGGAAATTAAAAACGATCAATATAAGACATCCAGTTTGGGATAATATCATTGAGGTGAAAAATTAGTGCACTCGATTTGGCATGCGTCTCATGCTGCTTTTCCACTGATCTGTTCAGTGAATAAAAAAAATAGCTGAATAATTTACCTAAGAATGCTTTCGTCATGAGCAGCGCTGGGCACTGGGGCATCAGATGGGCTGACAGGCAGGTCCACGTCCGGCTGACCGGGTTGTGCATAAACTGGCTTTGGTTCTGAAGTAAATGCAAAGAGGGTGTAAGTGCGCTACAAAACTGAAAATTATCTGGTCTAGCATAAAACAATGATGGTGTAACTTTAGGGGCTTGTATTAGGATAATATCAGTGAACTCTAGTAAAGGGAAGCAATACACGTTTTATATTACAAACGGCTTCTATTTACCAGGCAGAGGAGGTAACTGTTTGTCATTGCTGGAGCTGGCCTGGTCGCTGGCCTGAGACAAAACCCCGTCGTCAAAGAGTTTCACCGGAGTGGAAATGCCCCCTGGTTTGGAGATGCGGTCCTCGTCTCGACTCCGATGACTGAAACAAAAACATCTTCTATTTTAGATTACTTGCAAAAGCAACTAAGATCAGTTTATACAGTTTTAAAAAATGTCTTTATAGATTGGAATGACGTTTCTTTTCTCTGGGGGGGGTTTGTACAAAACAAGTCTTTGTTTAGCAGCTTTGTCCTCTGCAGACATTGGCAGGAAGAAAAAACAAAACAGAAAGGAAACTGAGTGGAACAAGGAGGACGTCAAAGGACACGCTTTTGGGGGGGGGGGGTCAATAAGCAGTTAAAATAATGATTTGCAGCTGGAAGATAATTTATTAACTTAATTTAAAGTTAAGATTATCACCTCATTTGATTTTATTCAAATAGTTTTAAATTGTATTCTAACCAAAAGAGTTAAAGTTAAGAGTGGTTAAATAAAACAATGAAAGTTTAGGAAAGAAATAACTTGTTTTGTTTATCTTTCTAAAGTAAAATTCTCAGTAAAACACACAAAGAGAATGAGGCTCATAAAACAAACTTCTAGTTTATATACTTCCCAACAGAAGTGTCTGATAAGAAAACGTGTGAGTCCAGCAGGGTGTTAGATAAAGAAAACTGCAGTTTGAGACAATGCTTGGATTACAATCTGGTCACATGGCTCCCTGCCGCCAAAACACTTCAGTTGAATTAGAAAGCCTTTGAATAGAAATGTGAAGGTGCAGTAGGGGAAACCAGCTCACCATCACTCATGCCTGTCCAAACTTATTTTCCTTCAGCCATGTGGAGAAAAAATAAAGATATTCCATGCAGAGTACAATCCTTCATAACAAATAAAACACGATGCAGCGCAGCGAGACAAGCAGAACAGCACATGCATTTATATGTAATGACAAGCTGCAGCCTTTGCCTTTTCTAGGTTCCTGATTTTCTCCTGCAGCTCTGTATACAATTCAATTTTACAATTAAACATTAGTGGATTTGGATGCAAGCGAAATAATAGAGCAGAAGAGTGGAGGAAGAGAGGTTAATGAGGGAAGCATAGTGAACATACATAACAGAGCTAAAGGCCTGGGTTGTGCATCCTTGTGCATAGAAATCATGAATCAAAACAAGAGTGAGAAGAGACTCAAAATAAAATAAAGGTGGGACGGCAGAGTCGGCTCAATGTTTTTGCTTATTTCAGCAGAATGATGTTATAAAAGAAAAAAAAAGCGTTATAGAGACAAACACTGTTTGACAGAACCCACTGTTCTGTTCCCTTGCTTGTACATTTTCCTCACATTGCCAAAAAAAAAATGAACAAGAGAACAGACCAAAAAAAAAACTGAGTGTTAAACGAGGTCATTTTTTGTTGCAACTTACAGAGCATATAACAAACAAACATGATAATAAAGCAATAACAAATACATCCCACAACGGCACGACAATAACATCTTACTCACATGTGTGCATCTTTAAGTTGAACCATGATGCTAAACAGGAGAATCTGATCTTAATTCCTTTTAAAAACAACAGAGGGAACGTTTTTTCCTATGCAAAGAGCGAACATAAACTCGCCGACAAACCCTCAATGAGAATGTTGTTTTTTTAATGTCGTATTTAGGAAAGGGCAGGAGCAGATATCCATCTTGATGGAAAGAATTTCCCAAAGCCTTTCAGCCAATCAGATGTATCCAAACACTGTGGGAAGTATGTCAAATTCCTTCAACCCCCCTTTAACAGGGAGACAGCAGCAGGATTCCTTTATATCAGTCTAGTGATGCTGAAAAATATATTGCCACATATATTAAAAGAAAAAAGCTCCTTAAAATGTTTCTACATGGAAATAGTCAAGATGTTTAAAGAGCTAAAATAAAACATTCATGAATTCCCTAGCCACAGTAATCAATCTAAGCAGCGTCCTTATGCAGCATTAAAACCACAGTTTGAAACACCAAATAAATTCAGCTGCACTGAAGGTTAATCTACTGACTAGCAGCTAAAAAGCCAGTTAAACAAGCAGAAACATAGTGACCTGACATCTTGCTACAACAGCAGATGTTTCAGTATGCGCTTGTTTTTTTGGATGTGTTTATGCCTGTAATACGAAGCAGGCTTAAAAAGGCATGTTCAACTTCAGAGGGATATATAAAAATGAAAGATAATGCTGCTTTTACATATGCGACAGTGTCCAGATAAAAAACAAACAATTAATTCAACAGAAAGCTACCCTGAGGAGAAGAAATAAATGATCCCAAGTCTTAAAATGTTCAAATAAAGGGAGAGTTGGAGGTTGCATTCTTCTCTTTTCTTTCAATAAATACCAATGAGCTACAACACATTTTATCGTCATTTTCTCACTTTGTGTAGAACCGATCAGTGATATCCTCTTATCCATCTTATAATCAAGAAAACAAAGAAATCAGGGCGATGTTCAATCATTATATGAATAAATCTAATAAATCTCAGTTATCTTAAATCTCTGTGTTTGAGTTCTTTATTTAGAAGCATTACCAAAAAAAGACAATGTTTCACTTCATGATTTAATCTTTAAATGTTCTTGGGAACAGATCTACAGAGTAACCCTTTCCCCGACAGCTGAATATGAACACCCATCTGCCTTGTATTAAGTGTAGTTGATGGATTAAAAACAGCTATATCTTAATGTGGGATTGTTTTTTGACCACTGCATAAGTGTACTGAAGTTAAAGAGGCACTAAAATCTCCACTATTGCATGCTGTCTAAATGCATTTGTACATTCCCTATAGATCTATTGAAGATATTTAAGTGCTTACACATTTAGCATGGATTAGCATGTTTAAAATGCAGATTTCCTTCCTGCTTGGTCTCTGCTGCCTTCAGTCGGACATCAATATTTTCTGCTAGCTTATGATAGCAGTTTTTCTCCCTTTTCTTTCTTTTTTTTTTTTTTTTTTTTAGAAATAACCAGTTTGAGATTCAATATGCTAATAAATACAAAGATGCAGGCTACACCATTCCCTGGTTGTTGAGTTAAATTTGATCCATGGAGGATTAAACAGAGTTGACCTTTTGAGTTTAGATGCAATGTTCCTGAACCCTTCAATGCATTCTGGACAGCAAAGGTTGGAAAAGCCCTACATCCAAAATGATACTCTGAACAACTTGCTTTCTAGTACAGCTAACCGTTAATCTAAGAAAAGTTTGTTTGTATTTGATATTTGTATATAAACTCTGGTTGAAAAAATAGGGATGCCTGGGGCGTTGTGGTAGAGAGCTACCTTCTGGACCTTTAATAACTGCCCCCTTATACTCTCTGCACATTTCTATCAATAGAAGCTGTGAATGAAGGCCAAAAAAACCCTACAGTGAAACTCAATATAATGAAAACATCAATAAAAAGAAAAAAGAGAAATCACAAAAACTCAAGTCTATTGTGCTACAAATTAACTGGCAAATGTTTAGATCAGGATTACAGTTATAAAGGCTTTCTGCAATTTACTACTAATATAGAAGAAAAAAAAAACAACTTGTATGATAAAGTGTATGACATTAGTAGTTCAGACCTGACTTAATTTTTTAAAGCCTTGCTGTTATCTATTCTTTTTATAGATCAAAGTAAAAGGCACGCTCACTGCAGCTAAATCGGTTATATTCCATATGTCCCAACTGCAAGAGATACCATAATAAGCATTCACTCCTACATCCTCATTTATCAGGTGGACAGTCATCCTGTTCAATACCCAGGTGGGACACAGACTGCATTTTTAGGCTTGCTGCAAAATATATTTCGCAATCTATACATTAGGGAACTTGCTGCTTCTACAAAAAAAGAAATAACAGAAAAGGCTCAACCTGACTGCAAAGATGGCCTCAAAGTGTGTTCATTACACAGTAATCACTGGAAAGGAGCACAAAGGAGTAAAAGCTGAGGATCTCGGCAAACATCTCATAGTCAAACAGCAGCTGAACTGATTTCTGCTTTCATTGCTGATTCAGTCCCACAGAAAGCTGTAACTGGAAGGCATTTGATGGCTCCATGGGGAACACGATGCTTTGTGTATGATACGTCTCCACATACTGATTAATGAGCTCCGAGGTGCTTACTCAGCACCCGCTCACCTGTGGGTGTGGACATGATGTATGGACTGGCTATAAGGATATACGGATGTTTCACATGTGACTGCTACATCCCATCAGCCTATCTGCAGCCATGTGTGAGGCTGGCCTACCTGCCGTTGCTGATCTGTCGAGGAGAGTGACGGAGGTGGTCCGCTGTGTCCGGCCTGTCAGGAGAACGCGATTGACCTCTCCCATGGGATCGGTTGGAATGATCAGATGTCAGCGAATGGATCTCTGAAATGTCTTTCCAAGTGAAATTAATTATATGTTAGTTTCCATAAGACATATAAAAGTAATAACAATAAACCTACTTAAACTGTTTTTAAAAGGTTTTCTACATCTCATAAAACTGCTGTCAGATCTTTCTAAATCCTGCACTAGCTGCAGTCGTTCATTACTTATTCTCACCATCTCTGTCTGAGTTATTGGCTGACGGGATGCTATCATCAAGGTCTGGAATGTTGAGCAGCGTGGCTCTTTCATCTCTCTGCACCACCATCTTCAGCTTCCCCTTTGACCTCTCGATCAGCTTCTTGGCATCTATCAGCGAGAGGTTCTCTGTAACCGTGCCATTGATCTGCCAGAGTGGGAGGAGCAGTTCAGCACAAGAAGCTAAACCAACGGCACAGGTTTACTGCTGCAGTCTGCTGTTACAGAGGAGGCACTAACTACACTCAGATTTTTCATTTTTTGCCCAGATTTTAGGCTAAAGGAGATCAATCCGCTTACACATAGGCCGAGAAAAGTCCAAAGACTGTCAGAAAAGTATAGTTTACTCTACTACAAACAAGCAAACTAAGCAAAAGTCAAGAATAATGTGCGAACCACATTTTACAGATGAAAGCAAAAAGTTTTTCCAAAAACAGAGACTAAATACACTGCTGTTTTACTCCACCACAATTTGGCCAATCCATGTGAAGGCTCACCTTTAGCACAACGTCTCCCTCCCGGATGTTTCCATCTCTGGCAGCCAGGCTCTCTGGGGAAATGTCCTTCACAAAGATGTGGCTGGCCAGCCGTAGGCCATATTCTGTTTTCAAAACATTACAACAAGGTTAGATTAAGAGCCTATTTACCGTCTGAAATAACCACTAAACCTTTTGTGCAAGCTGAACTTAACTTATGCAAGTTTAAAACTCCAATATTTCCACACATTACTTCTAAATTTCACAAGTCGCAAATGGAAAACTTTACCTGCAAAGCAGACTGCTTCTCACCAAGAAAAATAAAATGCTAATAACACCATTAAGTCTTATTCATTTCCTTCCTGAAGATCAAGAACCAATTTAGGACAACCTTGCCGTTCTCTCTTTCTCTACATGTATGTAATCAACATAATGATAATATTCATTTTATTATAGAAATATCAAAAAAATAACATGACAATTTTTCTGAAAGAATAAAATGGTAAATGGCATGTACTTATATAGCGCCTTTATTCAAGTCAGGAGACTTGACCAAAGCGCTTTACACTACATTCATTCACCCATTCACAAGCACACACTGATGGTGGCAAGCTACATTGTAGCCACAGCTGCCCTGGGGCTCACTGACAGGATCAGTTTTTATTGAGGGCTTCTAAACAGCACAGTGAGCATCTATATTACACTATAAATGTGGGTCTCAGATAGCTTTGTTTCTTGTACCATAAATTCCGGACTATAAGCCGCTACTTTTTTCCCGCTGTTTGAACACTGCGGCCTATAATACAGTGCGGCTAATAAATTTTTTTTTTTTTTCATGGCGCGAAAAACAGACCAATTAAATTGATGGATATTCAGAGAGGTCAAATGAAATTGTGCGATACATAATTCTCACTTTCACTGTTATTTGCAGTCTTGTAAATCAGTCATTCATATTGACCCTCAACATGGATACTCGAAGAAAAGCATACAATGCCGCTTTTAAATTAAAGGCAATAAATCTGGCGATTGAAAACAGAAATCGAGCTGCCGCACGTCATTTTGTGATAAATGAGTCGATGGTGAGACGGTGGAGACAACAGCGTGAGGAACTGACTCGGTGCAAAAAGACCACGAAAGCTTTCAGAGGTAATCACAGCAGGTGGCCAGAGCTTGAAAACTGTCTTGAAGACTGGGTGAACACACAGCGAGCGGGATGCCGCGGTGTATCCACCGTGCAGATCAGGCTGAAGGCTAAAGAAATAGCCACCGACATGAAAATTCAAGATTTCAGAGGTGGGCCATCGTGGTGTTTTAGATTTATGAAACGAAAAGGCCTGGTGGTCCGGGCGCGCACGACGTTGTGTCAGCAGCTCCCTCCCGACTATGAGGAAAAACTCGCTCTCTTCCGTACTTTCACCCAAACAAAGATAGCGGAGCATTCCATCGGGCCAGATGAAATTATAAACATGGATGAAGTACCTTTGACTTATGACATGCCTCTCATGCGGACTGTTAATAAAAAAGGTGACTCGTCCATCTCAGTAAAAACCACGGGTCACGAGAGGACGCACTTTACCTGTGTTCTGAGCTGCACAACATCCGGACTAAAGCTTCCACCCATGGTGATTTTTAAGCGGCTGACAATGCCAAAGGAAAAAATCCCAAAAGAAATCGTGGTGAAAGTTAATAAGAAAGGCTGGATGGAAGAAAGCCTAATGAAGGAATGGCTTACGGAGTGCTATGGCAAGCGTCCGGGGGGATTTTTTCATTAAAAAAAAAAGCACTGCTCTTGATGGACAGCATGAGGGCCCATATTACAGATTCTGTAAAAGCTGCCATCAAGAGGACAAACTCAATTGCAGCTGTATTTGCAACCACTGGACATCAGTGTGAACCATGCATTTAAAGTGGCACTGCGCAGTGAGTGGGAGACGTGGATGACCAGTGGCGAGAAATCCTTCACCAAAACTGGCCGCATGCGAAGGGCATCTTTCACCGATGTCTGCCAGTGGGTTCTCAATGCGTGGAGCCGTGTTAAAACATCCAGCATCACCGGCGGGTTTCAGAAGGCTGGGCTGCTGCGGGATGAAGAGGACCGCGAGTGCTCAAGTGAGAGCGACAAGGATGAGACTGAAGTCAGCGACAGCATCTTGAAGCTGTTCCATTCAGACACCGAGGAAGAGGACTTTTAGTGCGCAGGAGGAAGAAGAAAATGATTAAGGACTTTTCCTGGTCGGCAGCAATGTTCTGTTCAATGCGTTGTTCAATTAAAAGTCCCGGCACATGCAGCGTTATTTGCGTGTTACCGACACATGTGTTTTAAAATGTGTTACAGGTAGTTTGAAAAAAAAAAAAAAAACGTTCATAATATTTGTTTTTTTATCATATGGATTAAATCAAACGTTAAGAAATGCTAACGTAAAATATTTTTATTTGTAAATATCTCATACAATGTGGGAAACCTGCGGCTTAAAATCCGGTGCGGCTTATAAAAGTACAAAATTTATTTTCTTTCTAAAATTAGCGTGCGGCTTGTAATCAGGTGCGCTTTATAGTCCGGAATTTATGGTATTTGGATTCTTTTTTTATAATATCTAACTGGCAGCTAATATAAGAAACTTTGAGTAGTAATTCCCTTTTCTTTCTGCCAAATGATTGGTTTGTTTACTTTCTCTTTAGCCCATTTTAAAGTGATTCTAAAGAAATTTAACTTTATTGATCTCACATTGGAGAAATTTACCTCTGCATTTAACCCATCCCCTTGGAAGCAGTGGGCTGCCATCATGGGGTGCCCAGGCAGCAGTGTGGGGTTAAGGGTCTTGCTCAGGAAGCCAGAGTGGAGGCTATGGGAATTGAACCCAAACGATCAAAACTCACCTTCATTTTTGCGGGATTTGACCAGGGTGACCTTGGAAGGCTTGAGAGGAGCAGATGAGGTTCGCGATTGGCGATCAGATCGTGGTGAGATGCTTCTCTCCCTCGAGGGACTGAGATCCCGCCTCCCGCTGTTACTCCGCTCACGCGTGTGACGCCTTTGGCGATCATAACGCTCATCTTCATCGCTGTACTCTTCCTCATGCTCAGACATTGTTTCCCTATCACCGGGCTTGGAAACTGGGATTTGTACTTTTCTTTTCCGACGAATAGTCTGGAAAGAAAGAGATATTTTGAATGTTAAAGTTGGTTAATATCAGGTTTCCCTTATTTATGAAACAGGCCAGACAGTAATGATGATATAAAACATTCAGTAAGATGTGCTGAACTTACAATCTTTGCATTTTTGCCGCTCTTGCGTAGTTGCTGAACAGCATACGCATGCTCCACGTTATCCATAGAGACACCATTCACCATAACGACTCGATCATTTTCTCTAAAACCAAAAAGATACGAGATGTTAAACATTATGAGAAATGAAAAACAAAAAAGAATCGACAGTGAAATAGTCCACAGCTTACTGAAGTGAACCCTCTGCAGGTCCTCCTTTCAGCACATCAGATATAACAATTGATGTCTCTCCACTCTGGAAATGAGGGTTGTCTCGTCCACCTGAGATGGCGATGCCAAACCCAAATCCAGCAGCCTGTCAACAAGAAACACACACAACACTGACTGATACTGATAAGAGTATTTATATAATTCAGACAAGAGCTGCAAATGATCAAATCCAAAACATCCATCATAGGAATTAAAATATTTTACAATAACACCTGATCTAATGACTTCCTAATAATGTGCAGAGCTAATAATGTGCAGAGCTAATAGAGTTGCATTTTCACATTTCAATGTGATAAAACAGGTGTGTAAAAGCTTAGCTAATTGACAAGACGAAACTCTGCAAATCTTTAGTAGGGTTTTTTACTTTGCTGTTGCAAATAAAGAAGCAAGAGAGGAGGCCTGTGAAGCAACGGACAAATCTCACTACGACATCGTAACATAAGAGCTGCAAGGCTGAGGTCACACTGCGCCGCTCCTCCAGCTTCAATAAAGCTGCTACTAATTAGATTACCGCAAGCAAGGCCAGTCTAGACAGGTGCTCTGCCTCAATCCCATGATACAGCAGCTTCATCCATGCATGGTTTACCGTCTCAACGCTTAGCAGTCAGAAATCTTGGATACCATAAAACAGCCAGGGTGTAGTTTTGGAGAACTGATTGCAGCCGTATGAAAAAATGCAAGGCGGCTCAATCATAATCACAGGACAAAAAGTTAATTAATCACAGATCAGATTTTTTTTCTGAAGCACCATCATGAAGTAGAAGAGTTAGCTGCAGGAGAGGAAGTGTAATGTAACGGCAAGGAAAAGGATGCCGATTTTTGTCTTCCTTAGCCTCGTTTCCTGCCATCTGGATTCCCTGACTATTGTTTTATCAGCACACATCCTGCTCCTGAACCCGCAGGTCTCTAGGTTAAGGAGAGAAGGGGTGTGGATGGACAAAGGATTCGAGAGAAGGCCTGAGAGGAACGAGGGAAGAGTGTGCTGCTAAAGAGAAGCAGGGAGAAGACGGCAGGGAAGAGTTGGTTTTGAAAGTAGTGAGAACTTACCCTGTGAAGATTCACCGTATGCTGTTCCCATATTATTGTTTCTTCCATTGCTGCACTCTGCAGGACCAAACAAAGGAGAAAAAGGATCAGTGTCATAAACAGAGCTAATTTGGTACAAATACTTAAACATTATCAATATTCATTATTTTGGGGGTGTTGTGAAAGGGACAGCTAAAAGCTCTGCCTACATGAAGGCCCAGCTTCAGATATAATCATTAAAGGGATAGTTCGGTATTTTTGACATGAATCTGTATGCCCAACAACAGCCATGTCTCCCTCCGCCGCCACTGCAATGTTTTTGGGATGCGAAAATATCACTCTTTTGGACACATAATGTTTTGGGAAGAGAAAAGTTTTATTTCGCTGTTCCTAAAAACCTGCAGGACTACTTTCGGCTTGACCAAAACTGGACGATAACTCTGCTCACAGGACGCTGCCAGGGGTAAGCCAGTGTGATTGCATGCCGCTGGTGATCGGGATGCCATACAGATTCATGTCAAAAATACCGAACTATCCCTTTAAAGTACTCAAAGTACAAGCAGCTTTATTTTTGACATAATGGGGCCAAATATAAATGATAACTGCTTACAAAATGTGGAATTTATCGATTTATGTAACCCCATTATCTAGAAGTGGGCTTGAAGTAAATGTAACTTGAGTTCTTGTTGTATTTTCAACAAGGTAAATCAGTGTGTTTTTTCCATCACTTTATGCTTCAGTGGGAAAGTGTGAGGACATTCTGAGTAACAGCAGCCTAGTTAAAGACCTGTCAGATGCTGCCTGGACCAACAGGGTGAATTTATGCTGCCATTCTGGCATGCTGGGGAAAATAGGAGCAACTGAGGTATTAATCGGCTCCTGTAGTCTGCCACCCTGCTCATTTTTTTCTTAACACACCTGAAAGCCTCGTTTTTTTTTTTTACTTCTTTAAACAGCAACAAGATTTTTTGAGAACACATTTAATTAAATTGGAATTCATACATTTTTTTAAGTAAAGTGTCACAGCTCAAGCTATTCCTAGCTGACCCGCTTATTTTGACTCACCATAAAGATATGACTATGACAAACTGAAATGCTACCGATTCCTTGACAGGACCTTATAATCCCAATGCATTTCAAAACATTTGAGCCAAGTTATTGTAAAAATGTTGATTAGTAGAACCTCAGGCATCTCATGGGGTTTCAAATGATCATAAAGTTGTTTGTTTACTGTTTTTTTATTTGTTTATTTTTTTTCTTCTTTGCTTAATTACAAATACATCAGACATGATGGCAAGTCTTTCTTTTACACAGGTACCAAAAGTTTGCAGGTACAACAAATTACTGTGAATATATACTGATATATTGTGCATTTTCAGGTTAAAATTGCTTTTTCAACACCTTATTACTAAAGAAACTCAAGTACATGCTGTTTTTTTTTCTGACTGATGTTTGCTGCCAATATTTTTGTTTTCTTTTATTGGCATCTAGCATGTGCATGCATTCTCCGATTCATTATTGCATTCAGCAGCCATACCTCCAGATCACATTGTAAATACATTTCTCTTTGTTTAAATTTAAATTTTTACTGTTATTGGTGTTATTTGTATTAACGTGTCATTTTATTATGTAAATAGAGAAAGAAAAAACAATCTTGACCTAAGGAATCCCTCCCCCGAAAAAACAGTGATTGTATAGACTGATGCCACAATAATTGGTATCAGCATCGGCCTTAAAAGAAAAAACAAACTGTATCAGTCAATCTCTTTCAGGTGTGCTTACTGGGCTTAATTTGAGGAGTCCATGGTTTTGATGAAATTGGTATAATTTGGAAGAAAATGGTTTTGCGACAAAACCATTTTGATTGATCTACTGATCATGTGTTCCAAACATAGGAGATCAGACTGTATTTTATATTGCTAAAGCCATGCCAAATATACTTTGATCAGGCATCAAAGTCTTCTCAAGTGCTCTCCATCTTTCTTTGAATAACAGCTCCACTCCACTTCTCTTCAGCCATTTAAGTAACCGTGTTCCCCGCTTGCAGGGACTGAGAGTTATGCTGTAGCAGAGTTCTTTACAAACACCGGCACACATGGAAAGGGTACTAATTTACAGCAGCTTTAAGCCTTTTCAAATAACACGTCAGGAGTCCACCCTGTCATCTTGATAATCTCACCAGCACACCCTCTAATCAACACCTAATCTTTAAACCTTCTCACCTGTCATCTTCAACATCACCCTGGTCATTAGTGTCATCACCTTCCCTGATTCTAAATATACAGTTTACTGGAACGCCACGCTGCATCCCTGCCATCTGCAGCGGTATTAAGAGACACCTGATAAGAGTGTCTGGTATTTGCCAACGGGTCAAGACACTTGATGCCTGAGTTTTGTACATAAACAGTCAACAAACATAAAGAGAGAGACACTGACATGACAAAGTCTGCAGAATATTGAAAAACACAGACAAGAGCTGAAACTTGATCAGTACCAGCTTTAAAACAATGCTCACAATGGTCCTAAATTGCTTAAAATATCTCCTCCTATTTCTGCTCTGTAACATACCAAAGTGAATCAGTTATTTGAAAACAGAGTTAACCATTTGACCCTAATTTCCATGGCAGCCATATGAGGAAGTTATTTATGTCCATAATTGGTACAGAGAGCATGGGTGTACCCCCTCTCTACCCTCCTGTCTGCTCCGGCGTATCACAAAGTAAAGCCACCATTGTCTAAGGGGACCTGACCCATTTAGCCACAGCATTCCTCAACGCATCCCGTCCTCTGAAATGTTTTGTGATACACTCATCCATCTATTCACTGATTCATTCATCCAATAGCTCAGGCAGACAGAGATGGGGTACGCCATGAGAAAAAACAGTTAGTCGGACTCATGTGACAGAGCTATAAGACCTGCAGGTGGTCTCTCCCATTTGGCTGAACTTGCACTATAAAGATAGCTTTAAGAGTAGTCAAACACAAGAGATATTTTAGCAGCCCAATGGTCTGATGTGGATATAAAAAGTTTTCTAGATTTTTTTTTTTGCCAACTTACCTTATTTTTTTTAGATTCTCCGTTGTCAGTTTAAAATGTCAAATTGGTTACTAATACATCTGACGTAAAAACAGTGATGTAAACAAATATTCAATTGTCGATAAACTGCCAATAAATGGTTTATTGGATTCAAATTTATAGCAATAGTCGTTAGTTGCAGCCCTACATGAATCTATGATGAGACCCCTTATGGGCTCCTCTGCTGTACTTTGGAGGTAAGAATTTGATGATGGAAAACTGGAAAAAAAATGTAATTTTCAATGTAAATATTCAAAATGCTTGTAAAACGATAGAAAAAGACATACTAGCAAAAAGAATGGTGGATTGGGAAGACTTTTATAAGTTAATGTACTTCATGAAATAAAGTTTTGACATTCCTAAGTGAGCAAACAGAATCACCCTTTTAAAGGTGCAGCTAACAGCACTCTTTCCAAACACTGAATGCAGGATATGTTTAAAATAAATAAAAAAAAGAGCAAAGTCACAGTCAGCATCCACTTTGTTGAAATTAAGTAGCAAATAGTCTGATAGCATGTGTGAGTGACATTGGGGGGTTCTCTAATTTCTTCAGATTAAGTTATTTTTTGTGTTCGGCATATGATTTCTGTAACTGTGCAGTGTTATTTCGTGTAAATAGTAAATATTTCTATTGTGTTATAACAGTCTGATCAACCAGTGATATGTTTGTTTGTGTGTGATTTTTTTGGTAGGTCAGTTATGAGGGATTACCTTCGAGTCAATGAGTCGATGCAATCAACTGGTTTACCTTAGAAAGAAAACTTTGAATCAATTTGACTGTATGATCTGGTCAAATTGTAAAGTGCCTAGAGATGACATGTGTTGTGAATTGAATAAACTGAATTGAACTGAATCAAATTATGTTTTTGCAGTCAGTCGTCTAGTTCACCTTTTTGCCTGAGTTGAATTCTATTCTTTGGACCTCTTCTATGAGCTGAGGGTTTGTTTTCTAAAATAGAACCTCTGGGCTTAAAAGAAAACTTTTGTTTTTTGTATTATAATACCTGTGACTCCTCTTGCCTTCAGTCTGAATCCATCACAGTAACCTAAAAGATTCCAGTTTTGTTATACTAGATACATTTTCTAATATAATAAATAAGTTTATATAATGTGTAAGATAACTTTGTTTATTCACTCACTATTAAATAGACCGGGCACAAGAAATAGGTAAAATATAACAATTTATGAGATAAACAGATATATCGGCTGGCTGCCATTTTTGTCCAATATTATATATTAAATGCGTTGACAGATCATTAGCTGTTCCCAAAATCAGTGAGGTGACACAGTGTACATGCAGTGGGCTGTGGCAGAACTTAAACGAATAAATGACCCAGGTAGAGTATTTTTAAAATTTATTTATCAATAGCAATTGTATATTCTGTAACAATGTAAAATAAAGAGCTTGACTTAAAATAACTGCATTTTAAAGGCGGTATTTTTAGTGACTTCAAGTGGATAGTAGTTTATGTTCTTGCAATATTTAATTTACTGCTGTTGACCTTTATTTTTTCAACTGTTGAAAAAGTTGAAGCAGAGTGACAGATTAAGAAGGAGCAAAAACTTTGTTGAAAACAAACAGAGGGCAGAGCTAAAAAAGTTTGGGTCAATTCAGCAACCATGCTTTGAGATCACTTGAAGAATATGCATTGCAACTAATATGTAATTTAGTATTCATTAGTAACGTTTAGTTTAGTCTTATTGCTATGTGCTATGTGTATATGCTAATGTTTGTTTTTGTTTAAATGGAGCCAAGTGAGACATTTGTTAGAATTGTGCCATTTTTTTTGTAAATGGTGAAAGAAAAAAAAACAAAACTGTATGGGCTCTGAGAATGAGCCGAAAAATCAGCAGCACATCAGGGATCAGTTAGATTGCCAAAATAATGGCCATCGGCCTTTAAAAACCTGGACCGATGAATCTTCAGGATTTACTACTTTTCTTTAACTAAGCATAGTATAAAAAATATTGTTCCCTTCATGTTATAAAAAGATCCTTTTGATAGAAGACAAAACTCAGGTCTTTAAGAAAATGGCAGCTTATCAATTAATTTTTTGTTTATTAAATCAACTTAAAGTTATTTCATTGATCAATTACTTGCATCATTTTGCAAAAAAAGAAAAACAACTTAATTTGCTAGTTATGAGTAAGCTGAAAAAATGACAACAGTAGAAATGACGGATGAGAAAAACAAGCAGCCATTGATACCAAAAACATCCAAATAATGATAAGTTAATGTTGACACATATTTGAGGTGTAGATGAGAGAACATTATATAATATTTCACCAACAAGCATAAAAACATCTGGCTGTTAGAGATGTTTCGAGCCACGGTTTTAAAACAATTATGATTGCTCTGATGTAAAATACTGCAAGTTCTAAAAGACCTTTTAATACTCAGAGGTTAAAACAAGCAAAAACACAAGGGACTCAGCACAACACAAGGGTTGGGGGGGTATTTAACAATAGTGAAAACAGTCACTTAAAACAAAGAATGAGGTTTTATCTCTGAAGTCACAGAGTTGTGTGAAACAATGGTACTCTTGATGTTGGGCGAAGTGACGGCAGCATAGTGTATTTATACATGCATATTAGTCAGGATTGAGCTCTGGCCAGCAAAGCCCAGGGCAGGGAAACAAAGAGCAACCACCAAATCACACACATATACTTTTCTGTGCACACACTCACACCAATACACATAAATACACATGCACATAAACCAGTCATGATCTAACACTACAGGGCCTCTTTGTTCAGGCTACAGTTAGTCTTGCTTGGCTCTGCTTTCGCCATCAAAACACAGACCAGCAGAGATGATAACAGCACACTGAAGCTCTTCAAAGAAAGAGAAAAATCCAGCTCTGCAGGGCATAGCTATGGACTGAGTAGATAGGAATTAGGATGAAATGGACAATAATTGTCTGCTGCTGGGGAAAGAAAAAAAAAAGAACTCAACCAAACCACTGCACTGGCAATGACAAAATCAACAACCACCATCTAACATCTAATTGGGTTCTTTGTTAACCCATTTAATTAATACATTTTCAAATATGCTGAACATCAACTGGAGCCAATCAAAGAAACATTGGCCAAATCTGGGGCTGATTTGTGCATCTCTAATTTATGCAACTTGAAATAGAATATACCTTTTAATTGCTGGAATGTGAAAAGGAAAGTCATTCATAGAGCACCAACTGCAGGAGTTTCAGAACAGCTACAAATATGTGAACCGGGATTATACAACAGTTTTGGCTATGAGGTGTCAATTACATCCCAAAACCTAAATTTAGTCTCTTTCCTGTAACATTTCTTCCAACAAAAAAACTGGCACAGCAGCAACAGGTGGTGATGAGGTCACCGTATGAGTAAAACCCAAAGCTTGAGGGAGTTCAGGAAAAGTTAAAAACAAGCTCTTCATCAATGCTTCACCAATGCAGCTGTTGTCCACTCAGTCATTACTCACAGCCTCCATTCTTCTACCTTCCCTTTATTGGAACCACAGGAATGTTTCAGGCTGTGGGTGTATCAAAAACTCAATCCCAAACTCCCTTTTTGATAGAGAGCACAGGGGATGAATATGTGGGCGAGGTTGAGCAGCTCAGCACTGTGCTGGTTGACATCAAGTGAGAGAGTTGGAGTATTTTGTTATCGTCACTTAGAGGTGTTTAGAGATATATATTGACTCAAGGGTCACGTAAAGTAATGTCTTTGTGACAAATGAGAGGTAAAATCCTAACAAAGCTTAAAGTCAGTCTCTCTGGACTTCTCTGATAGCCAGAGGCAGGATGTGAGCTAAAGCAGTCACAGCATACACAGGAAATCCCTCCGCTTCCTGTTTGCAGGAAAGAGCTCCAGCTTCCTGAATAACCCAATGGCAAACCAGTGAAAAGTTCTCCTAAATCACTTCACCCAGGCATTAGGCCTGCTGCCTAAAAAAAGAGTCACTGTCTCACCCACAAGAAGTCTTAGGTGGCAAATTGTACATTTATTTGATTTATAAAGGAGATGAGGTGAGAACTAATTATTGCCTTCATAGTGATAACTTCTCCACTTTTACTGGACTTGAAGGAAAGCTTGAGGAAGGAGGCGCACACTAACACATAATTAAGGACACACACATGCTCTTCCTGGAGGGCAAGCACTCAGCAGCAAACACATGGCATGTGTAAGCCACTGATGCAAGAGTTTACATTCTGTCTTTCAGATTAGTCTGTGTTCTGCAGAGCCGTGCAGCACTCAGTAATTACAACCTTCATGAAATAGCTGCTGGCACCTCACGTATTTAAAAAGATTAACTCTGCAGTAACAATCTTTTAGGGAAGGTTGCTTGTGCGACAAAAGGAACGAGAGCAATAAAAGTATGCACACAGATAGCCATAGGCAAATAATGACGACGAAGAAGAAGAAGATGATGATGCGGAGCTCCAGTCAGCTGTGATGTGCTGTCGTGCTGACGTGCTCAAATGTGCTTGAGTTAATTAGTTTCAAAGAGCATCACTTCTCTGTCCAACAGCTCTGTGATACATTGAAGGACTCCCCTCAGCATCAGAGCGAATTCACACACTCTCAAAAACACACATCTGACTGAATAGTATACAGAGCTGCTACTAGAAAAGAGAGGATGGAGGAAAAAAATAACATAATCTAGGGTTTGTGGATTAAAACATTAATCTGAGTAATGCTTCCCTCTGATGTCTACTCTGTATCATAAAAGCAAAGAGGGATGGATGGATGGATGGATGGATGGATGGATGGATGGATGGATGGATGGATGGACGGACATACGCAGAGAGAGGATTCCTCTCTGACCAGCCTCTCTGGATTAGAGGTGTCTAACTCCAGTCCTTAAGGTCCTGGTATCCTACATGTATTTAATTGGTCCCTGCTGAAAGTATATTATGAAGTTCTCCCAAGGCCAGGGAAGGGGATGTGATTGAACTGAGGTTTTAGTTATAAAACATGCAAGACGATAGGGAGGAGATTTTGGACGACACTTCCTGGATCCTCTTTTATGCCGACTTCTCCTCAGCTGAAAAAGAGATGGACCCGTGCATCTGCTGAATGATATTTTGTACCCATGTTATTTTTTTTTTTTATCATATCATCATGGGCAAATATATGCATGCATTCACAGATTCATTAGCACATTCAGCTGCCATGCCTTAAGATCATGCAAAGCACACTCATTGTCAGTCATTCCTTTTCTAATTTTTTTTTTTGCTTTATTTGTTATTAAATTCTCATATTTGGTTCAACAGAAAAATTAGCAACACATACTTGGGAGTGAATAATTAGTAAATTAATCAAACTCTTCAGTACCAGCCTTGGCCCTAAAAAGAAAACCTGTAGATTTCATGCCACGTGATTTAAAAAAAACTAATCTCCAGTGTTTTTCCTACCAAATCCAGTAAAAAGTTTGCGCTTCTCTACTTTAAGTTTATGATTGTCAAAAAATGACATATCATATGGATAACTGTAAAAAAACAAACTTTTATCATTCACTCAAACATTCACTCTAAGAGGTGACCTGACCATATTTATTGGGAAATAAAATTCACTCAGCAAAACATGCTTGTAAGATAATCACGTTTTACAACAAAGAATGAAGATACAACAAACTAAAGATTTACAGCTCATGGTATTAGACTTTTTTATCAATCCCGAGTATCAAAGAACAAAGAGGGATGAACTGATGTCACACTGAGCTATGAAAACCCAATGAGCCTATTGGTAGGAAAAAAAAAAGATAAAAAAAAAAAACACATAAAAAAAACAACAAAAAAAAACAAGTCACCATAAACAGATATGATAAATTGATAAAAATCGACTCACTGCCATGCCCTAAAGCTCACCAACAATTGCTTCTGTAGGATTAAGTTTTAGGGACTAAGAAATCAGAAGGAGGAGGTTTATTTAGGGATGTTTGAGAAAGAAAAAAGTTTGATTTGGACATTAGTAGGGATGGGGATCGTTAATATTTATTGATATCGATACCTTTATCGATACTCCTTATCGATCCGAGTCTTTATCGATACCACTATCGATACTTTTCTGTTATTTGGTGGAAAGACGATGCGACAATATGTTTTTAACAGAACTGGTATTGCTTTTATTGCTTAACAAGTGAGCATAACAAAAAAGTTTCTAGCCTTCAGTAAACATGGCTAATGTAATAGGCCACTTCTAAATGACATAAAACTAACTAGAATATATCAGCAGCACCAAATGAAAAATAAAATGTCATAATGTATATAAATTAAATGAATAATATGCTGTGTCAGAAAAAAAGGAAATAAAATATCAGCCCATAAATTAACAGGTATTTTTTTGCAGAAAAATTAACATGTCTGTCACTTTTCATCAGGTTTTTAGAGATTAGGAAAATATTTATCAAATAAATAATTTTATTTTAAATTAAATGTAATTTTTAATAAATGTTGGCATCAGTAGTTTAATTATATATTGTAAAATAATTACAGCAATATACAACTGTATTACTCATGTTTCTCGCCAAAAACTCAATTTCCCTTTTCTTTACGTTACACTTGAACGCATCATGATAACCTAATTGTCGTTTTACTGAGCCAACCTGAACACATCATCACGCAGCACGTCTGAAACTTTATTTACTTTTTAAGCTAACTAGCTTGTATGCTGCCGATTACAACACGGATTTCACAATTACCATTTTTAAGTGACCAGACAAGCTACAAAGTCTGTGTGCGCGCTAACCAGTGGTTCTCTGAGTGGATGATGAAGACGGGCCCGACTGTGGTGCGGCGGGGCAGCAGCAGGAGGAGGAGGAGTCTTTTCCGTTCAGCCATTCTCGAGTTGCGAGCAAAGTTAACTGCCAGACTTCACTTGTTTTACTTTTAATATCTGTTTGCTTACAATTTCATTCCAAAACATTGGTAGACATGCTGCAGTGATTGGATTGATTAGATTTAAATGCTGTGACGCGACTCGAGGGACACACAATTATGTTACAGGACCTCCGGGAAAAAAAAAAAAAAGACCAGACTCGATAGTGGTATCGATAAGCCCAAACGTTATTGATTTTCGGGTTTTGAAAAAACTGGAACCGGGTCCTTGATAGAACCGGGTTTCGATCCCCATCCCTAGACATTAGCATAATTACTCAGCAAATATGTTTTCTCTAACTATCCATTTTCAATTTTTTAAAAGAGGTTACAAGACTTTTACTTTTAAAAATATCCTCAAACTTCAAAGAGCTGTTAAAGAGATGTTATCCAGAGGCATCATACATCCTCCACCGTGCTTAACTATGAGTGAGAGATGCTTCACATATTTATCTTCTTCTACATGCAAAATCCACCAGGACGTTTGCTACAAAGCTCCATTTTGGGCATATCCAATTTATTTGTCTTGTGGTGCGTTCACAAGTTCTGGGTGTCAAAAAAGGCAAAATTTGAATGCTGGCTCAAACACTGGTCAAGATGCTTTGACACTTCAACGCTCTGGTTGTTTATCTGCTCTCTTCTGTCTTTACAAGCTAGTCAACAGTTTGGCCTTTTTTGCACCTAAAAACATCCCCTGTGGAGCTTGCATGTAGTGTCGGTCTTCAAGAAAACTTCTGGAATAGCTTTCTGATTGGTTGATGCTATGTGTCAAGCTGCAACAATTTCTGACACTGAGATTCCAGGATGCTTGGGCGCTCTGCCGGAACCCTCAACGCTGCTTGATGCTGTCCACCATTGACTTTGCATATAAATCGGATGCTTTGCCGCCCCGAATGCCTTTGGTGTGAACGCACCATAATGATTGTTTTATGAATCATGATTCCACAATGTTTTTGTAACTGTGAAATTAGCTTTACAGAAACCACACATTATCTCTCATTATCTCTTACTGAAATACTTTTGTTTAATTTAATGTGGGCAGCTAGAGCTTTTGTTCCACAAAAAATGCAGGTCATCAAGGGATACCAAATAGATTGTATATACTTAATAAAGTCCCCATTTACAAGTGAGTTTTATCTGATGTTGTTGGTCAGCTAATACTTTTGCAGACAATGGGGTGAGCTGTAACTAAAACACACACACACACGCAAAGCTAGGCTAGGCTACTACTGTGTAGGCAGCTTATCCAGCAGCAAAGTCATCTCAGCTCAACCACACAAATTTTTTGTGCCCAGAGAAACAGGAAGTACAGAGGTTGAAGAGGAGAACCATAACTTTTGGGTAGGTTTTGACTTTTCTCATTTACATTTACCACAGTCCTTGTGGGTTGAATTAATGTGGCTTTCTCACAAACTTCGATGACCTCTTAGAAAGCACGTTTTCCTTCTGAAAATGTCTTAACCTCTTCTTACAAAAGCATGAGCAGACAGATATTTTCTATTAAAAGATTCTTCTTTTATTTGGATGTGCAAACTGGGACATATTAATGGCCAGGGAGCATCATGGGATTGGCTATTTTTAGTTTATTTCTTTTTAAAATGTAACCTTATTGCACAACAAAATGACTCCACATTTTATCTAAAGTCTTGGCAAACTAGAAAACATGTTTCATAGCCAAAGACTATTTCTTTTCTTTTTTTTTTTTTTTTACATATTCACAGCTACATGTGAATATTAACTAAAAAGAGAACATAAAAGTTAATACAGCAAGGACATAGGTAGTAGACCATCTCTGGGAGACTGTATTAAGACAACTCACACACACTCAAGCATACTCTCACATGTACACACACACAAACACGGGGAACCAGATTTATTATTGTGCCTGTTGTTATAAACTGCAAACCAGTGCATTGAGAATGACAACCAGATCCAGCTCTGTAACTGGATTCAGCCAATCAGCATACACACAGCTATCAGCATTCCCTACCTACCCCTCCCTTCACACTCACACACACACACACACAATCTGCAGGAATGTGCAGATAAGACGACAAGGCCCCACCTCTTTCACTCTGCTTGCCTCTCATTCCTAACAACTTCCCTCATTCCTTAACATTTCTACCTAAATCCTGCTGTATCATCTTGTCCACTTTTTGTTTTAAAGCAAAGTTTTTGTTACATTTTTAAAAAGAAAAAAAAAATCAGTGTCACCACAGATAAAAAAATAATGTTATAATCATATAATATATAATAATAATAATATACTGATTTAATTTAGAGTAGACAAATAGGATTTACAGAGTAGAACAACAATATCCCGTCGTCGTTCCAGCTTTACTTCCCATGCATACAACTCTAGTACTAAACAGAGATAACATAGCTTACATGTGCTGAGGTATGCAGTGTCGCAAGGGAGTTATTTGCTAAAGAGCTAAAAGTAAACATTACAAGCTACACTCATGACTGACATTAAGAGTCACAAATAAACCAAATAGATTAAATCAAGTTTTATATTACTCTTTATCAATCATGGTTTTCTTCGGCAGATTAAAGCACCACATAAACAACCTGAATAGTGACACACTCTCTTTTTGGGTTGAAATCCTTTTTTCCAGTTTTAAAATCCTGAAAGACTAATTTGCAAATACAAGGACTAATGTCAGTCAGTTCAGAAATTCAAAGGTAGTTCTACTCATTACCATTACTGAGTGAGCTGTCAGCACTTAAGACTTTTAAGTTGTACAGGTAGGTCATTTCAGCAAGTGAAAGTTCTGCTAGTTTTTGTATTTTTGTTGTAAAATTCTGGTAAGACCAACTTTTAGAGGTAGCTTTCCAGTAAAAGGCTCAGTCTTCTTCAAAATTTAGATTTAAATTCCACAAATAGCCAGAGGTGTCAAGTAGCGAAGTACAAATACTTTGTTACTGTACTTTTTAGGCATCTATACTTTACTCCATTACTTATTTTTCTTCCTACTTCTGACTTCTATTCATTACATTTTCACACAGGTATCTGTACTTTCTATTCCTTGCCTTTTAAAACAAACGTTACTTGTTACTCTTGGCTTTGGTTAGTTAAAGGAAATCATCAGAAGCAAGCAGGTGTTCTTCAAACTGCAAAGCAAATTGTCTACGCCATGCTACAATGTAGGATTCAGAAAAATAAATTTCTGAAAGGTTGGACACAGGAGAGAGCGTATCGGAGATGGAGACCAACAAGACCTCCCTCATCCTTGGCCCTATCTCAAAGAATTGTTTTGGAATGGTCGAAAATTTGAGCTTTCGATTCATATAGTGGCATCTGTTTTTTTTTTACAGGTTATTTTATACTTTAAGTAGTTTTTGGGGAACATACTTTTTCACTTTTACTTGAGTAAAGAGGTCAAGTTTATACCTCATCTTCTACCAGAGGGTTTTTAAACTGCAGTATCTATACTTCTACTTAAGTAACAAATATGTGTACTTTTGACACCACTGCAAAAAGCTGCTAAGGAGATGCTACCAGATGAAATAACATTTTACTTTCTGTACACAGTGACAATAAAGCTTTCTATTTAACTCTTACGCAAATTTAAAGTTACCACAACTTATAGTTAAGCTACCAGTAGTCAGGGATTGGAACTGCCACAGGATGGTATAGTGGGTAGTGGACAGAGCATTTGTTTCTCCAAGCGACCTGGAAATGTTGATGATTTGAAACTCTTACTGTTACTGCCAGAAACATAAAAAAAAGTTAGAATGGAGATGAATAATTTCACCACTTGGGGGAAATAAGCTTTATATAAATACTATGATTCTTAAGTAAGAAATGTAAGATTTATAGTTTTTTCCCATCACATCTTTTCTACAACTCTCACATAAGTTAAAACATCATAGCATTAAAAGTTTGGTAAACTCAAAAGCAAACGCCCCACACTCAAAAAATGTTATGGAGGTTCGTTAGAATAGAATGATGATTTCTGCCAGCGTTTCTATTTTTAGATTGTGCAGAGCTTTAAACAAATGATGCACCCCTGCTGAGCTCTAAATCTGTTGTGTAGGTCTAATCTTAGCAATTAATTAGCAGTAATTAAATTAAAACAAAGTAAGATTAAGTATCAACATAGAGTTTTTATGATAATTGATTTTGGGATATGATTTTATAATGGGGTTTAAAAGCCAAACAAGAAAGCTTTAAAAGCAAAGAAAAAATGTAAAACAGCTTTAATACACCTCTTTTTTTTATACCTCTTTCAAAGTATGAAAAAACTAATTGAAACCTTACAGGTTATTTGAAAATAAAATTTTAGGCCTCTGCAGTGCTGGCTACTGTTGGCTAGTATCGGTCCCCTAATTGCTGAAAATTTTTTGCATCACTGAAGTGGAATTTTGCTCCATTCTTCTTTTTTGAATTGTTTTGTTTCAGCTGAATTGGAGGGATTTTAATTATTTCAGGTCCTGTCACAGCATCTCAATCAAACATAAGTCTGCCCTTTGAATAGGCCACTCAATCATTCATTTAGCTTTTTGAGAGCCATTTAAAGGTGGACTATTTGGTTTGCTTTGATTTTTTTTTTCCTTTTTGCAAAACATAAGTGCATTTGAGATTTAAGGCTTTCTAACACAGAGCAGAAGTTATAGTTGTCAATAATAGCAAATGAGTTCCTGAAGCAGAAGAGCAGCTTCAGATCTTTCCAGTATCACTATCACATTTTGGCTCTCTTTATGGTCGTCCTTATTAAGCCATTCTCAAAAGAGTCACTAGCTACGTTTACATGGACACAACTAATCGGATTGAAGGCCTGATCAGATCAAAAATGTTTCATGTAAACATGTCAGACTGAAGATTCTAATCCGATTCGGTCCGATCGGATCTAAATTTAATTCCGAATGAGAGAGGTGGTTTTTGCCGATCGCCATTCCGATTGGCGTCCATGTAAACACCCATTCGGATCTTAAGAGTAAAATAATCTTCACTGCGCATGTGTGCGACGTCAGCGTGACGTTTTTCCGCCTTGTCAACAACAGGAAACCACCGGTCGCTCTCGCTGTGAACAACATGGCGGGGGGAGTCTAGGAACGCCGACTTATACACTCAAGTTCATTTAAAGCTGCAGGAAGCAGGAATTTATCCTCCTCCTCCTTCTCTTTTCTCTCTCCACAGCCCACTCGCTCTCCCACGCCGGTTCAATCGCTCATTCTCTACATTTTCTCTCGTACATTTCGCTGCCAAGCGCTTTTTTCCTCCTCTCTCCTTTTTTCTTTCCGCTCGCTCCGAGCGCATCGTTTGTCAGGCCTCCCAAAAACCAGAAGCAGACAGAACTGCCAAGTTTGGCAGGAAGTTCTGCGCAGGCTTAAAAGATTTAATCTGATCCAACGCTTGGTACATGTATACACACGTCATGATCGGATCATTTCATTTAGTGTCCATGTAAACGGAGATTTTGAATTTCCGATCAACCAAGGTTTGGATCGGATCGGGGAAATTTTGCGCATGTAAACGTAGCTACTGTTGCTCAACAAGTCAATACAGTTGCTAAACTCATGGGAATCATCAGAATGGTTTCTTACCTAATCTAATTGATGCAAGACAAGTTTTATTCAACTAATTTGTTGATCTTACAAGATTGGCAGGAAACTTAATTAAGTTTTAGAAAAATTTTATAATACACACTTTATTACTTAAAATGGATTGATTATTTTTCCCTCCACATTGGGCCAGATTGATTTGGATTTTTTTTCCCTCTGAAATAAAATAATCAAATAGACAATGTATTTTGGAGTGTAATTTTATTAATGTAATTTTTCCTGAAATCAAAATGTAAAAACAAAAGGAAAAATCTGTTTGTAGAATGGGCACTTATACAGCAAAGTAAATCTGCCTACTGAACCTACAAAGCATTACATAAAATGAGTAATAGATGGAATGAAAAATGGAATCCTCTTTCTCGAAGTAGGAAATGACATAGAAGAAAGACAGGACCATGACTGACATTAGGGAAAGGGGAGGAGGTAATGCTGTGTTGTGTATACACTAATAGTAGAAGGAGTCCAGCAGGTTTGGTTGCATCACATTCAACTTCAGCTGAAGCCAGAATAAAAACATTAAGGGTTAGGGAAAATAATTGCATAAAAAAAACTGAAAGAAATGTACCCCTGTTTTGATAAGGCCAACGGGCCAGCAGAAGGGAGTCTTTAAGAATAAAATATTTTAGAAGACAATGGTTGTGTTTAGACAACGTTAAAAAGGGAGAATCTAGTTTTTACTGAATGGAAGGTTTGCATTGATGACCTCCATTTCATTTCCAACTGTAGCTGCAGAAGTTCAAGGGAAGTTGCAAATGCCAAACAATTGTGAGAAATTAGATGATGAAAAGGATTTATGATTAAAACAGAATCAAAACTTCCACCCATAGAAGTTTTGCGACCTATTTCATATTCAGGAAATATTTTTTCAAACTAACTTGATTTAATGTTGTATCATATCAAACTAAGGCTGGGCGATATGGAGAAAATTTAATATCACGATACATTCGGGCTATAATCAGGATACACGATATATATATATATATATATATATATATATATATATATATATATATATATATATATATATATATATATATATATATATATATATATATATATATATATATATATATATATATATATATATATATATATGATGTTGTTTATGACATGTACACTTATGTTGTTATGTTTAAATTACCTTCAAAACAATAGAATGCATAAAATAGCACTGATATACTCATTCAAACTTTTGGTTTCAAATTTAAAACATTTTATTTTAACCAGCTCAAAGCTTTTCACAAATCATACAGCCACATTATGTCTTTCAGTGTCAGTATTCAACTTTTAATGTGATCCCAGCAACCAAACAGGAAACAAAGCAAAAACATAAAATACTAAATAAGATGCAAAATAAAAAAGGGATCTTTTGTGTATGATAAAAAAAAAAAAAAACAGAATGAAAAAATAAATTGACCTCAAATTACAAAAACAAAGTGGAAATACTGTCTAAAAATTAGGGCATTTTTAGAGCATTTCAAAGTATTTGCATTCATCTTTACGTGCTGGGAATTTTAAAGAAGCACAAACATTTGTAAAATTGAGACCATTGCCAAGTTTAGAAAAAACCTGCAAAACCTCTTAACAAGACCACAACACATCACAGGTATTAGAGTATCTAAAAAACATCTAAATAACGTATCCCATCTCTTACATGGGATAGCTTTTTCAACGAAGCCAACGTTTTCTGCTTCACAGCTGATTTAAACGTTTGGTGTGCAAGGAGACGCTGACATGCAGAGATTCAAACATTATTCATTTTACACTTTTTAGGCGGTGGAACACATTTGTACAACTACCTTTTGCAAAAATGCTTTTGTGCTAATTTGCACGGCTTTTAGTGCCTGTTGTTCCACCTCCTCGGTGTGAAATCCAACCACTGCCATGTATTGCTCTGCTGAAACACCTGCTGTCGCTATATTTCATTTGCTGGTTACTGTAGAAAATAATCCTGTTTACGGAGGGGTTTATGATGCATTTAAATGTGTGGGAAAAAGGAAACTCAGTGAAGTGGATGCAGACGGCCTACTGTCGTCATGCAAATTTGTACTTGATGGTTCTGATAGTCATTGTAACTATTGTGCATGGGGAACTACAGATACATCCCGCATATATTCGATATATCGCCCATCCCTATATCAAACTACACCCTTGTTTACATATTTCATAAACATCCTGTTTGAAAATAAGACTTCATGTAACATGTATAAATCAAGTTGAAAGAAGAAAAAAAAAACGGCCAACCTTGAGTCTACACAATGCTCAAATATCCATTCCCTGATGAGCACTCTAAAGAGCATTAAATAATAACCTACTCATTTCTCATTTCCCATATATATTCCTTTAATTATCTTAACTCTTTAATTGTTTGTGTTCTTACCTTCCTATAATGTTATATACTTATTCCATGGATATGCTTGTCAGACATCAAAATTGCTCCATAGAAAAAAGAAGCACATCTAAAATCAGTGTTTTTTTTTTAATTATTAATCACTTTAAACCAAATCTAATGTTTTTAATTCCAAACCCAAAAAACCCCGAACAAAACAAACTCCTGATGCTCATATGTTTGCAGTAAGGCAAATAAAAATGAATTAACTGTAGACCAGAGAGTGTAATGTGCAGCAATAGAGCACCACAAACTACAGATGGGGCACAGAGAGAGAATAACATCAACTCAGAGGAAAAAAAACTGGAATAGTTGATGCAGAAGAACAGAAAGACTTTCCAATTTCACAACATCTTGCACATTATGCAACTCTGAGCCACAACTCAGGGAGCTGCAGTCACGTGGTGCTATAAAACATGAAGCCAAGCCCACTCGGTGGCATTCCCAAGCCTTCTGAGGACTTTGTTACAATAGGCATGTTGTGGGGCAGAATCTATAGAGATTTAATGAGTTACTGTGGTCGAAGCGTGTTTTTTCCCAGCACTTAACTGACAACATCATTCCCATTCCACCAAGGGATGGGAGACAGGGAAGGGGGGAGGCATGCATTTTTTAACAAGATACCCAACAGATTTGAGAAAGAAATTTGCTACTAAGGTAACCTACACCTACCAGTGAACTTGGTGCACTACAGAGAACAGAAGAACCAAAAGTCAATTCATAATAAACTACTTGTCTGCATACCTGATGAGACAAAAACAGAGTTTTGTTTACAAGGAGAATAGTTGTCAGTATTGTAACTATTGTATATAGTAGCAGACACACAGAAAACCACTGGATTATTATGAACATGCTTTATCGAGCTACAAGGGAAAAAACATCACTAATTCCAACAAAATTACGCAGGAAACAAAAAAAGCCGGACTAATCTAGAGCTGAAAGCCTCTGTCATCTTTCTGCTCTACAAGCTGGTCTACAGCAAATAATAATATAGATCAGCTGAGAAACAGCAGGAAGGGCATTCTCCTATGATGGAGGGCAACAGTCAGAACAGCTCAGGTCAAAAAAGCAGACGGTCAGGAGCCAGCTCTGTAGTCTGGTTGATAAGTTTGTGCAGTCTCAAACAATACTGTTGGCAGCAGACATGCCGTCCCAGGTTGGAGTGGTAAACCACAAGAGAGCAAAAGAGAAAATCAGAGATGAAACTCTTCTTATGACCACAATGTTTTGCAGAGAAGTCTGGTTAGACAGTTGGAAGAAAATTACAAAATTGAGATTTCAGTGTCAGGCCCTCAGAACTATTACAAGACTCAATTTAACTGCAGATAAAAAGGTTGAAAGAGAATCCATTTGTCCAAAATGCATCTCAACATTTACCTTAAGTACCTCTTTACTCCATACTGGATACAGGAGACTTGGATTTGTACAATTACAATGTCTGTATGCGGCAGTGCCGCCATGTCTGTGCAGCATGCATTATCATCTCAAGACCGTGGGAACAACTGGAGCTAAATAAGTAAAAAGGACCCCAGATACAAACAAGTTTTACAAAGTTGAACATTTCTGTTACTCTTGTTTAGAGGTTAAGCATTTTCTATTCGTTTTTATACATCTGCCTTACTTTGCTCAATTTTCATACTTTTAAGCCTAAACAAAGCTAGAAAAGGTAAAGCCAGAGAGAAAAAGGGGTAAACAATTTTAAACTGCAGCACAGCTTAAGCCATGCTCAGGATTGTTCTCTCAGGCAATGCTGATTTCCTCTTTTGGCCATTGTGTCGATTCCCAGCTTTAGTCAGTTTTTCCTTGACATTTTAAGTTCATGAAAATGAGCCATCTACCTTTAGCTGATGAGTACAAACCACACAACAATTCCTTCTTTCCTCTGGGATCTTTTAGAAACTCTGACAATCTACAATAAGTTTTTTTTTTTATTTACAATTTTCCTATAGCCTACGTTATGATAAATAAATCATACCAACCAATCTATTTTGCCTTGATCAAAGTGCATAAGTCACCTAAGGTCCATCTATTAAACATCTGAGTGTAACGGTCTAACTTCTGGATTGGATGGGGGGGTCAACACAAGACGACAAGCAGCAAAACCAACAACATCTGAAACCTGATCTCAGGAAGGAAAAGCTTATAGCCGACTTGTGTGGACAGTCCAAACTATGGGTATGCAAAATACGACAATATTAGATCGTGAAAGATTGAAACATGTAGGATCTACCAGTGAGATCGTAGGATTGTTTAGGTCACATTCTATAAAGGGCAGTTCTATGCTGATCCACCAATGCACCAGACACACTTCCAACCTGACAGACCAATCATAGTGAATAACAAAGTGACGCACTTTTTTTTACTTCTCTCTTTGTTTATGTAATCCCTTACATGAAACTGGTCTGGTTTTACCCAAATGACAAGGCACAAACAAAAGTAATTTGTTTACACTCCTTGCTTTTCTTTTTCTTTTTTACTGGCTTTACTTACAGATTGGTTATATATATATTTTTTTTTTTAAACTTCTTTTTTTTTTCCCATATCACCCACCCCTAGTCCAAACTGCCTAACCTGCTATAAACTGACAGGTTTGTGTAACAAAGCTAATGTAGGAATTGCCCTTGTAACACATCCACCGACACCAACAACTAAAATAGCACACATGGTAGTTGAAGTTTTTTGGGACGTCGCCGTTGGTATTTTTTTTTTCCCCATCTACCTTTATTTCTGTCAACATGACCATGCTGATTGTTGGTGAAAGATAGGTGAAAGATAGGTCTTATAAAGCCAATTATTGCTTTTCGGACTTTATGCAATCTCCATTTTACCTTACTTACTTTGCAAATATGGTATTCAACTAAGTTTTTATACTTACTTGAGGTCCAGTGATCAGTATAAGTTAGAAAGCCCACCACCTTAGTCAGCCCAGTTTGCGTTCACACTAAGATTTTCAAAACTGGGCAAATGGTGGCATGTAGTTCGTTTCTGTAATGCTATCAATCTAGAAATAAAATGAAAATGTGTTCAGACTAGGGCAGGTTTTGAAATAGGAGATAAGGTTTATCTTGATAAAAATAAAATAAAATCACTTTTTTTATGCCAATGAAACAGACAACATGGTTGAGTTTGTTGTTGGATGAACTGTCAAAAAGACATAGTTTAGCATTATAAGGGATTGGTTAAATTTGTTCATTGCTAGAAAGAAAAAGCAGTTAAGAAAAAAAAAAGAATTAGCAATTTTTTTACTCCAGAAAGCTAATAATTTCAGCTGGGAATCCAAACTGTCTCCCTCAGACAGGCGACTGTATCCCAGACTGAATAAACTGCCCATCCAATACTGAAACACAGGCAAATGAGCACATGGCAGACAGTACATGTGTGTGTTTGTACAGACATGTAGGGCAAAAAGCCCTAGGATGAATCTGTTCCCGTCTCTTTTTCTTTTCCCTAACCAGCTGAGCCACAGCTGCCACATGCACTTTTTCTTGTATTTCCCCCAATACCGCCATCTATCTCTGTCTCTTACACACAAAACACCCTGTGTCAAATCCCTTATGCCTGTTGTAAAAATGATTAATCCCTGCAGAGACCTGTTTCACGTTGGCCTGACGGTCAAGAGGCAGGCTTGATTTCGAGTGAGCTTTCCTGGGGTGGTCGCACAACTAAAAAGAGAACAACCCATCCCTGAGTGAAAGAAAGGGACATTTCCATTAATCTGAAATAAATAGAGAGCTTACAGGTTGGCAAGAGGTGATGGGAACCATTTTAATACAGCACTACTTCGTATAAAGGCCAAATAACACCAGGTCACCTTGAGGGCAGGTCCACAATGTAAAGAGACATAAAGCAACAAAGATGAGAGGAAATATAAACCCCTGTCTGATAAAAAAAAGCTTTATTTCACACCGATTTCCAAAACAAGCCCAAAAAACACAACTCTCTTAAGATGTGTGAAATAAATGTTTAAAAAAAACTTTTCAGTACACCAAAACACCAAAATCTCACAATGCTTTTGTTTTTTAGCTACATATAGACCTTTGACATTTGGCCCTCTCCATAAACAAATTATCTTAGCATTCAACTAAAAAAGAATTTAAAGTGCAAGTCCAAGAGTTATAATTCTGTGATTATAGGAAAAGAGCAGCAGTCTTTTTAAGAACTGCCATGTGACTCAGATTAGAGCTAGTGCATCTCTCCCTCCCACTCCTTCCTTTCTCCATTTCACCTCTCCAATAACCCCTCCTCCCTCAGGAGAAGGCATTTTCTCCCCCTCCCCATGCTTTTTTCGCTTTATCTGCTATCAACCTGCCCCCAGCTGTGCGTATCTGGCCTGGATTTCCCAGAGATGACAAGGATAAGCAGGTCAGATATCCTTGATAACGGTCACAGTCCCGAATCCCCTTGCAGTGCGAAAACACAGACAGCTGGTTTCCCTTAAATTGGAAAGTGATATTTTATTAAGACCTTAAGTTTGATGCTAAAAGGTTCCGCTGTCACGCATTTTATATATGATTAACAGTTGCGCAGAATTGTATAGTCCTCTGGTATGAATGGATAAAGGTAGTAAAAAGTAAGTCATAGTAGCTGAGAACAAGAGGCTTTTTCCCTCAATAACTAGTTGGCCTCAGACACAGCTCCCACCTCGTCTACTGAGGGACTCTGACCACTTAAACTCAACCATCTATAGTACAATTGAAGATTTGCTCATTGATGCAAGGGTGGCTATTTATCTGTATGCAGGTGTGCTCTTCTAAAAGTGCCCCTATGTAAAGTCCAATAACTAATGCACTCTGACCCATATCAGACATATCTACCAGAATAGTTCATTAGTACATACAAGATGCTTTACAGAGCCAAAACTACACGTTTTATGTATTTTTGCTTAAATTGCAGGATTATTTTCAGTGAAAGACAGCAGATATTAGTAGCTCCCTACCATATTAATCACCCAGAGCTCACAATGGGGAGCTTAGAGCTGAGAACAAAAACATCATCAGGATTCTTTCTCTCTCTAGCACGCCGTTTTCTAATTGCCATTCCCTTCTTCAGTAATGTAAATGGAGATGTGTAATCATCAAAGCTAAATAGAGGCTGTTCTTGGCCCGCTGTTCAACTTTAATTAATGCAACCTCCTTCATGCAAATGCTTCCTGCACTCGTTTCAGTCAAAACACAAGCAGCGTCAAGGCCGGAGGGATCGCTGACACTCTGAGTTACATTTCACTTTTGTGTGTATTCACAAAAGCAGGTAGGAACAGCTGAAGGCTAGTTGAACGGAATAGGAATAACACTCCCCCTCATGAATGAAAACTGAAGCAGCGGTTTGTAAATCTAGATTTCAATTAGTCTGACAAGAATAGAGTCACTTGTTAGCAATGTATATCTGAATGTCTGAATAATACCCAATATTAAATATTTATGAAAGTATATGACAGATTAATAAAAGTTCCACGTTAACAGGCACTTCTAATGAAGTAAGGTTTATTTATATAACCACATAAATCTGTATAAATTAGAAAACATTTGACTCACTTTACTACCAGAAGCAGAGAAAGCAGAAATAAGCACGACGTGTTTCAGAGGCCTGTTTATCAACTCGGCAACACTGTCAACACAATTTGAGGGAAAACCAACCTCATTCAAAAAAGTAAGGTCTATGTTACATCATAAAGACACACGTTGAGTCGGAGAACACATGTACATAGCATCGTTGCCAATCCAAAAGAAAAAAAAAGAAGCTTTTAACGATTAAAAATTTTGGTTGGCTAATGTTCAAAGATATTTGTATTTTAACAGCAAATGACAAGGTCTCTTTCTCTTTTTTCTTTTTTGGGGGAACCACAGCTTATCAAAAACTAAAAAGAGTAACAGGATAAAAAAACTTCCATGTTTTTTTTTTTTTTTTTCCAAAGCCTTCACAAACTTTTATCAAACATTCCACCCTGCAGTAACGGGCATCAGTGCTGACCTCCAAGATGTGTTATCCTTCTAACTGCAACACTGAACAGCAGTTTATCATCATCTGGATGCACAGAAGATAATAAACACTGATACATCCTGGTGTCTCATCAAGAGGAACCTGAGAGCATATTGTTTGTCTGATACTACAAGATATGGAAAAACTACGAAACCAGGTCATGTTAGCCATAGTTACAAGTTATGCCTCGCAAGTTGTCATCAGGTTTTGTCTCAATGATTTGGGCCTCATATGTGGCAAGATTTGTACTAGGGGTGGGTATTGGCAAAGAAGTCACGATTCGATTCGAATCACGATTCACATGCCACGATGCGATTCTATCACGATGCATCACGATACTTGAAATATTGCGATGCATTGTGATATTTTCACTGAACACTGTAAGAAAAAGATACAGCCCTTACCAGTGGCTGACTGGCTGGGTGTGATCTGGATAGTGTCTTCAATTGATACATAACTGAAAGCAACTGAATTCATACATAGCTGTATTTATTGAAATTACTTTTGGAGGTGTTGCAATGAAAACAAATACTGGACAGAAATATTACTATTACTGGCATGGACACACCAACAAAAAGATCTTAGGATTCATCAAACTTAAAATAACAAAATGAGGATAATCAGTCCGGACATGCTTATGACACAAAGCAGCAGGCGTCAACACATCCGCAGCGACATCTGCTGGACTGGAAGTTGTATTCCACTTGGTTTGATTGATGTGCGCCAACCATTAATGTATTTTATTTGTTCATTTTTTTTTTTTTTAATAATCGATTCTTGCCTTCAAGAATCGATTCAGTAGATCACAAAAATTAGAATCACGATTCATCGATTTGACGATTATTTTGCACACCCTTAATTTGTACGCTGTATCTATGTATAAAAAATACTTCTTATTTGGACCTTTGTTCACTTAAAGTATTAGTAAAGACTAAAGGGCTGGTTATACTCCCCGCAACAGAGCTTGACACAGACATATTTTTGATTTATGTTTATTTTGAGTGTGGTCTGCACTATACGCTGCGGGTCTAGATACGGCCGAGGCGGTGAGGAAGTGGGGCAAGTTTGTGCGACAACAGAAGGACATGAGGGTGAAAAAGAGCGGGGGTCCAGGTGGAAAAAGGGTCCCAGCGTTGTTGCGCACCTCGCTCTTCTAGCTGGTCCATCTTCACAAGTCGTTTTCCACAATGGTGGTCATACAAACAAAACAAGCCGGTAAGGTACCAAAGAGGAAATACTCATAGTTTAGTGCGGAGGCAAATTTGACCAATCAGATACCTCCTGTCTGCGGTCACCTAAAATTTAGGAGAGGTGCAGCAGAGCGTCTGCGGAGGGGGCGGGGAATCTTTGCGTTCACAGCGACACCTACGCAGATGACCTGGTCTTGAAGTATAAATCAGCCTTAAGGCTGGCTGACTGAAAACGTTTTAGACTTTTTCTTTGAAACCTTATACTGGGTTTCTTTAATTTTATGTGACCTGTAAAATGTGTTAACCAAATCATGCAAGTTTCATCCAAAATACATCACAGCAAAGAAGGAGCAAATAATATACAGAAAAATGAAATAAGATTGGAAGAACACAGTGATCTTTATTCTAGCATGCTGGCATATCATATTCCTTTCTTTCATTTAAGCCTTTTGCCATAAAATTGACCTCGAGAAGACACTAAAAGTTCAAACAATGGCTATGTGCTGTGCATGTACCCATAACATTAAGCTAATCTGAATAACATCTGTAACCATTTATTTTTGTTTCTTGGGTTAGAAAAAAGGTATTTAGTAAAATAAATACTTAAGGCTTTTAGTGTGGGGATACCTTAGATTAGGCTGATAAAGGAGGTGCTTAATTTAGAAATTTATTTTTATTATCATATTCAAAACTATTTCTTATTATAAACTGCTGATGAATGAATTTCAGGGGGGAAAAAACAGTTATTTATAATTGTAAATATGTAATCTTTACTTTTTTTTAAGTTTAAAGGTGTACCGCTGACGACAAATGTTACTTTAGGCCATGAAGTCATCTGTTTATGTCTGAGACGAAATTACAGCACTCGTTAATCCAACAAAAACACAACAGGAAGGGAAAACTTTATTCAAAAAGCTTTAAGATGGTTTAGTCTTTACAGGGGAGTTTACTACTTCTTTCTAATTCATCACAAAAATAATTATATTTTCTTTCATTTAAGTGCCATTTATTGCAGCATAGCATGTTATGTAATTACCAACTGCTCCATTCAAGGAAATAGAAATTCAGAGCATACTTTTGATTTCAAACTGAAAGTGACAGACTGCCGAAAAATAAAGCACAGGCTGCAAAGGAGATTTTCAAAATTAGAAACAAAAAAAGATGTAAAGAGGTGGAGATACTGACTGTTAGAGGTTTGTTACTAGCAGGACCTGTATTGCTATAGTAAGTTTTATATGAAGGTGTGACCCAACCATCATGTACAGTACAGAAACGTCATCGGTTGACTAATGCAGCTGGTTTCGTCTAACTGGATCAACCTGCCAAACCTGAATAGCACCACCACTGTTGGACAAACTCTACACATTCCAGACTTGTCAAAGTGAAAAATGAAGGCATATGAAACAAACATGAAATAAGAGAAAACTAAGTCTTGAGTCTAATTAATCCAGTTAATGAAAGAATTTAAACTTTTAAGGAAAAAAGCCTTTTAAATGTATTTTAGGATGCTGGCTATTTTTAAATGGGGTTAAAATATAGGAATAGAGCAGCCTCCATATGATGAAGCTGTTCTTAAAACCTCACATGACCCTAATTTGAAATCCAATTAAGATTCCTTATTAGAAAGATATTAAGTGTCATATTTTTTCAAGACAAACCCATTTATAGCTATTAGGAAACCTATTGACTCAACACCTATAAAGAAAACAAGACAAGCATGTCAGATATGATTAATACTGGATGTTCAGATTATTTTTAAGTTCTGCTCTATGGTGTATCATTACCTTAAAAGTTATTAAAACAACTTGAATATCAAAATAATGGACAGGCAGAGTTTATTCTTCAGATTTATAACATAACTCCATATTTTGACCAATAACTTTAAAAGGACCAGCTCTAAAACAAGCAGGGTGACTTATTATTAGCCCCAACCAGTAAAGGAAAACAAAATTATATAAACATCTAATGTTTTATTCTGTTAAATCAAACACAGTACAATCATTCAAGAGGTGTCCACTTCAAAATACAGCCAAAGCCCGAAAGACAAACACAAAACACCACCAGCGTTTTCCTTATTCCATTACTCTGAGCAGCAGTAAAAGTTATCAACCAAATGTACACTTTTACTAGGCCCGCCTATACATTATATGATATTTTCTTACATAAGCCAGCAGCATACAGAACAGACTTGTTAGTGGAGTTTCCTCCGGCCAGGTACCCACCTTATTTGAAGCTTTGGAGGACATTTTCCTCTGCTATTCCTCCACAGCAGCAGGTTTAAAGTTGCTCCTGTCGCTTGTCTTTGGTTAACCGCTTGGGTCACAGTGCTGTTTTTTTCTTTTCCCCCCAGCAAAATTTCTCCCAGCAGCTGCCGCCACGACGGGCTGCCTTGTTATTTTATTTTATCCGGGACGACGGGAAACATGTCATGAAAAGCCGTGCGGAAAGTCCAAAGTTCATTATCTTATCTTCGCCGCCTGTGACGCTAACCTTGGTCCAGTCGGGAATGGTATCGTGGATAGAGAAAGTCGGGTTGAAAGGGGGTAAAAAACAGAGCAAAATGAAGATATTCCCTCCTCGTTGTGGCGTTCTGTTGCTAACCTCTGGATGAAAAGTTGGGGGGAGTATTCATCAGTGGGACAGTATGCTGCAATGGCTACGGCAGGCTGAGGAAACCTCTCCCCCTCCTGCTCTCGGATCTGTGAGCAACGGCCGTGTCGTGAACGTGCAGGGCAAAACCATTTCGCATAAGTAGGGGGGCAAAACAAAAAAAGAAACCCTAACGCGCCACCGATTCAGAACCATTCATACTTTATGTAAAATTTCTGATTAAATATAAATCTGCAGTATGCAATGTTTTAATTGAGCGTTTAAAAATAGGTCACTAGTAATAATTTTAAATCACGGCGAGTATCATCTACCCCCTTTCTATTTTCTCAGAATTAAACAGCCTGGGATACAATGAGGAGAAGCGACACCGCTGTCCTGTTGATGCTGAATGCTCACATTCCCTGGGAGACGACGAGGAAACGTTCATCATTACTCAGGGGCTGCTGTGCAGGGGCGCATCAGAGAGATCTTAAACGAGTTCTTAGATGGGGATCCCACTTACAAAGTAGAGATGCTAAAAACAAAATCAAAAGTCATAAAAGATTTGTTAGTGTGTGTTGCGGTCACGTTTATGGGAGGGTGAGAGGGCAAGGCAATGGTTCATACATACCACAGCAAATACTATTCTGCATGAATCACAGCATTTTTGTGTGACTTATTTAATTAATTACACTCCCCAAGATTATATCAATCCGACGTCCCATTTTCAAGTTCTGGAATCAACGCGGCATTATTCCTAAACGCGAGGGCTGTGACATGGACTAGAAACAAGTTGTACCTTTTCAGTCAATTGTAAAACATCACTGCAGTGGGTGCATTTTCGGCCAAAGAGGGCATCACTGATGTTTTTTGGGCATAATATTGAAGAATTAAACAAGTTTATATAAAAATATAGAAATTTGCTGAGTAACATAAAGATACCACCAAATACGTGCAGTTTATCTCCAAACAAATGTGAAATTGTGGTTCAGATACTTAATAAGATAACATCTGATTTGGTAGTCGACTCCTCCTGGTAGTCTGGTGCACAATGGCGAATTTAACCTGTTGTTTTTGGCCTTTGCAGCGCTTCCCTTCTGTCTATATAAATTAAAACATTCATGTGTTCTCTGCAGTTTCACCATTTGCTGCACAGTTTTTCATTTGCGCCTGTCGACCTGAATATTACACCTCTCTGGGTGGCAAGCCATATCATCCATTTTTTTTAAGCCACTTATCCAGTGGCAAAACACAAACACTTGGTTCCTTGTGTGACATTAAAGACCTGAAGCGATCAGACCAAACAATAGGAGATTTGTGAACCTCCTTAAGTATGGCTCATCCTTTGGTGAGAAAATTTAAAGATGACTCTATGATGTGTACAGCATGGGAGTGTCAAGCAATCACGCTATTTAGGAGGGAGACAGGTTTTGCATCCTGTAGTTAAACATGTTTTGGCAAATCTATCCCAGAAAAAAAAAAAAAAGCAAGCCTGAAAACAGTAACAGTAACGGTAAAAACTAGGGTGGAACAATAGCAGTGTGCATTTTTTGCTGCATGAGGGAGGGAAGGTACAGCAGTGGGGCGGGGGGGGAAAATGCGTGGCCACTGTCACTCTTGTGTTTGACTAAAAGAGCTACTTTGTGGTGTTTTAAAGCTTTTTTAAGAATATAAACATAAAATGATGTGAGCAGTAAGCCATGATGGTTTGTTGCATAAGATAAATTGATGTCCTTGACAATGTCCTTTTTTCCGTTTTTTATGAACAATTACAAGAATTGTTTGTACTTTGAAATAGATTTTAAAAACTGAAAGGAATATCACCTGTACTGTGGTTTAAAAGTCAATGCACAATAAACCTCATATGCCATTCTGTTAAGTAATCAGTTCCTAACTACAGGATGAGTCAGTTCAGTCTGCCTTGTTTCCCGGTTCAGTTTCTAGCACATTTCATTTGCATTATAGGGTTGGGTCAACCAGAGCAAAACAAAATGCTAAACTTAAAAAAAAAAATCACTGTAGTTAGAGTAATTGAGAGCATATAAACCCAGACACACCCTGTCTTTTCCAAACAAACCAAGCAATCGCATTTTCCAGATCTCACTCCCCCTAATGATCACTTCCTGTGTTTCTTTCCTCCTCAGCAGTGGAGGAGGGCTTGGTGTCAGCGTAGGTGGTCTTTAAAGAGTTAATTCCCACCAGGCGTAATCCTACAAGACCAAAATACCACGAGTGCGGAGCAGCAAAGATGCCTTGAAGGTGAAAAGTAATAGATGACCTCTGTGAAGGCGGGTTAAAGTGGATCAAGACGGAAAAACTCTAAGCCCCCTTACCTAATCAGGTAAACACACAAAATGAACAGAAAAGCCAATAAAAACTCTTCCATCAGGGTCCACTATCAATTTCCTGAAAAAAAAAGTGTCATTCATAACATATCTGACAGTAAACACATAAAACTGTGAGGATCTACTAAAATAATACATACTAATACAGATGCAAGCCTCTCACTCCGTCTGAAAGTCCTTAGACGCTTCTCAGGATCAAGAAGTGCTGACAGAAGAATGTTAAGCATGGTTAAGGATTTTCACCTTAAAATCTTAAAATAATAACCAAGCAAAAATCTAAAGTCCTGCCTTTTAAAAACGGCAGCAATCACTTTTAAAATAAGAAAGGAAATATCCTTCTTCTGCTGGTCACTACTTTCTCTTCATCCACTTCGGTGAGGGTGGCTAAGATGTTCTTACAGACCGAAATGAGACATTAGTGACACTCTGTCGTGATCAAAGTTATCTCCTCTGCTTTGCATCCCTGCTCTAATCTTTCTCTCTCCCTCCCTCTCTCTTATGTATTTCACAAACACAACCACATATGCAGAGATGGCTCTTCTGGACAACAGGCGGCTTCAAAGCTCAGGTGCTCTCATGGAAGAGCGGGCACATGGAAAACAAAGGCGAACATGCAGCCTCACATTTGGCTGGAACACATCACAAGGTTCACTCAACCCCGCGTCTCCTGCAGCGAAAAGGCTAATGTAGAGTAAAACCGACTTGGAAAAAACAACTAAATCGGCTGACCGTTGATGCACAAAGAAGCGCTCACATGACAGGAAAAATGAAGCTGACCTGACGAGTGAATTGAGAAGTAGGATTGCCGAGCAGATGCTTTTTCCCTGTTTACTTCTGGCCTGTGTTAAGGAGTTCTAGAGAAGATGTGGGACCCCTCCTCTGCCCTGTTGACTCAGGCCTTGCCCTCGTTTCCAGCAGTGACCCTTTTTTTTTCTCTTGCTAATATGAAACTTCTGGCCCCCCAAAAGCAGCCAAAGTTTTTCAGTCCAGATGGCAATGAATCATAATTCAGCTTTAAAACAAATATAAACATAAGAGCTGTTAAAAAGAGCAATATATATCTATTTTATTCTTGCTATACCTATCTTGATACACAATCAAATGTTAAAGAGAAGTAAATTGTATGGTATAAAAAAACGCTGAATGTTTGAAATTGTAAAACATATACCAATCTTAGGTTTACATTTTATCACTGCTGCACTTTAAATGAAAATGTCTTAGAGCTGTACTGAATGTACAAAATGACAATAAAGTCTGCCTGAGTCTCTAAGTCTAAGTAAATAGTATAAACTGGAAGGGAATGTAGTTATGTGACTCAAACTGAGAATTTTCTTCAAGTAGGAGGTCAATCTGATTAATGTTTAGTTTGATCAGGGGTCGTAATCTATTAAAATTTAGAATAATCAACCGGTCCCAGCACGGTCCTGATCTCTAGGTGTTTGAGTTTTTTGTTTTTCTCTGTTTCTCCCCAGTTGTTTTTTTGTTTTTTTTTTAAGGCATTTTATTTTATTCTTGTTCAAGTTTCTGTTTATTGTATTATTTCTATCTACACTTTTTTCAATTCACTCCACTAAATCCTTGTACTCACTGGTCTCAGCTGTTCATCTCCACCTGATTACTCTCATCTATCCTGCTATGTTTTTCACCAGACCTCCCCTTCAAATGAGCTCTCTGGTTCCTATTTTTCTACAACTGATTCTCATTGTAATTTTCCCCCTCTTTTGTCATTTAGAGCCTGTATTTTTCATTCTGTCTGAACCTTGCTCATTTACATAACCTACACATCATAACATGATCAGAATCAGTTCAATAAAGAATGTATCCTTTTCACAGGATAAAAATAGTAAAAAAATTCTACATGATTTTATTCTCCATGGTTTATAAAAATATAACACTAAGACAGAATAAATGGATGTTTAGTGCTGAAAGTTATGGAATGGAAGTTTTACGGAACCTTGAGCCAGTCGAAATTCAGCAAGTAATTCAATAAGCAATTAGCCAGGGATTAAAATCGACCAAGTTTTCCTTGATAAGTTTGTTAAACGAACATCCTGAAACATTTGAGCATCAAAAATCTATCCAAATGTTATTCAAGTGGGGACAGATGAACATGTAGATGTGTTCATTGTTCCAGGAAGTGAAGTTTTTCAAGAGAATACATTTAATTTTAATTTTAATAAAATAATTTTTCCAAATTAAATAAAATGTGATCATAGTAACATTGTAAGTTGATTTTGTAGCAAGAATAAGACAAGACTCCACTGAAGTAAGATTAACAGACATATCCGAGTTGGGTATATTAAATATATATAAAACAGCAACAACAACTGAGTTGAGTGATTTCATTTTAAATCTGAAACATTATGATTATTACAGAATATTATAAAGTTTAAATATATTTAAAACCCAAGATTGTCATGATGTATCTTTGAAAATAAATCCAACAACAGAAAGGAGACCGTCATTTTATTTCTATCTTGCCTCAAACAAACATGTCCAACAGAACTACATAAAAACTCTTCATAAGAAAGCCTCTCAGGAGGTTTTCTACAACATGTTACATTTTTTCCACTCATTTCAACCATCTATTGAACATGTCAGCGCAGCAAAGATAAAAAAAAAACTGTATCTACTTAATATATTATCAGAGATAAATAGCCTGAGCTAAAAGTAGAACAGCTGAGCTGAAATCTCTGCCATTCATTTTCTTAAATTCACCGCACTGCACAAGAAAAGTAAGCTCGTGTGAGAAGAGTCTGAAGTGCTGTTATTTTGAGCGACACTTAGCTCCACATAGTTCTTGTGATAAAGAGGAGGAGGAAAAAAAAAAAGCTTTGGCTGTACTAAATTTACCACGGTGGGTCAGTCACGGATAGAAGTCAACCAGGCTGCCTTAAATCTTCTAAAGATTTACTCTGGAATGAAAAAAAAAAATCTTAAGCATCTTATGTTTTATGTTCTGCCCAAAAGACAAGTGATACTGAGCCCTTTAAAGCTGGAAAGAAGAAACTGCTGCAGTGAACCTGGCTGAACTTTTCTCTACCTATTAGTGATACAAAAAAAAAAAATACAAAAAAAATGTTGCAGTCCATCATACAAGATCGTTTCAAAAAGATTAAATTCAGGTTATATTTCTTCTTTGAAATCACCAAAAAAAAAAAAATGCTTACAGTAGATATGTGTTTGTGTATTGAGGCTAGTACCATTTAACCTTGAACCTGTTATGGTGTGCTTTGTTATCCTGGTAAATCTAATTTAACAAGTTTGACCGACATATTCTCCAAAATAAATGTATTAAACTTTTTCTGTTGGTATACTCTTGCATTATTCATGGCCACTGTGGCCACTTCTCCAACCATAACAATTGCAAAAACACTGTTCTTGGCATCATTCTGCATATATATATTTATATATACACACCATCAAAACATTTAGTCACTGAAACATTTATAAGAAGTACCTGAAAAAATGACTTAATGCAACATACATAATAAAGAACTGCTAAAAATGGTAAAAGAAGGAAAGTTAAACTATCGTTGATGCAAGTTGCATTTTAATTCAATGTGAGCTTTGCTTCCATCTTGTTGCACAGACTTTCTAATTAATAATAATGATTTTCCAGTTTAAGTCGAAAGTTGGACATTTTGAATTCCAAGGATAAATGAAACATGATATACAGTTGTGCTTGAAAGTTTACATACCCTCCCATTAAAAAACACGATTAATTCACATTACTAATTCGAATAACATAGAACTGAAAAAAGTAATGGTAAATAAAAATTTACTGAATGATAATTTAGTAAAATTAAATATTGACTTTAAATTTTTGTTTAAAAAATAATAATAATAATAATAATAATAATAATAATACCGGTAATAATAATAATAAAAGACAAATTAAAGAACCTTGCTCATGATATGAAAAGTGAACCAACATAGGTGCAGAAGTTTGACTGAACCTTTCCTGAATATTAAAACTTTTGGCAATTTGAACTTATTTTACTGTTTTCTAGCTGTTTTTTTCTGTCTTTAGTAGAAGAGTACGGAAACTTTCAAACACAACTGTAAGTGTAAAGGAAAGCATAGGCCAATGCAACATTCTGTGCTGCAGGTTGCCAAGCCTGCACTGAAAACAAGGCTGTAAAAAAGGTTGAAAATACACAGAATCTCAAGGTAAAATCCAAAAACACACAGCTCTCTGTGCTGTGTGTGGGTGTGTGTGTGTATGAGGGAGAGCGAATGAGGGAGAGGTTTGGCAGTAAATACCTCATGAACAACAATTCAACCTTTTCCCTCCTTTGTTCCAGCAGCGTTCAAAGAAATTGTAACTTAAGTAGCATGCAGTTGCCATCCTGTTGCTATTTATTTTTTTAAAAAAGGAATTACAATATATCTTAGTCGTGCCAACAAAGTACACAGTGTTTTTGCTGGCATGACATCAAACTTTCTGGTTTTTGTATCTGTGCATCTTTTATTTCAAATGCTTCTAAATGCGTAGCATGTAAATGTTGTGCCAGTGTGAACAAACACAAATCGAAAAAAAAATCTTTAATGGCATAACATTAGTATGTAAGTTTGGGGAATTTTGGAGTCAAAGAGGGAAAAAAATGTCTCAGAAATGTGTTAAATCTGTTGCCTCAGTGCCAGGCAGCAATAACATGAGATTGTATGTTAGTGCTCTCCACTCAGACCAAGGTGCAATAGCATGACCGGTCCATGCCTGGCCTGCTGACACATTATGGGGTGTTTATAACTTGCTGGCGTAGTTGCATATGCAGAGGACTCAGCAATATGGGGAAATATCGAGAATAAGTATTGATATGAGTTAGGTGCTAAGTATGCACAGATGGATAGCATTTTGTTCCACACATCTTTAAATGAAACTAAAAAGAATGTGAAACATATGTAACCAGTCAGTCACCAGCCTCACAGAAACATGCTGCCTACTTCAGTCTCACATGTCACCATAGTGAGACTGAAGAGGGCCGCAATGAAGGTCCAGCAGCTATTTGGCTCAAGTAACTGTATAAGTTTAGACTACAACAAAAGTGCAGAAACAGAATCAACACTCTGCAAATTATCTCACGATTATCTTTAAATCACTTCTGTATCCCATATCATAATCAAGAGAAAGAGAAGTCTGCCATTAGTTGGGAAACAGTGAGCGCAGTGTTACAGCTGCTGGTTTCAGACATGAGGCTGATTTAATCTGAATCAGATAATCTAAACGGATTCAAGTACTTCTCTGCACAGTCCAAACCAAACACGTTTCCTTTTTTTTTTTTACATTTACCACTTAGTACAGGCTGGAGCCTGCAACAGATATCATCAGTAACTAAAAACTTAGCTGAAAACCATGTTTAGATGTAAAATTGTCCGGACCACAAATATCACTAATGCACACTTTACTCTGCAGCAGTGAAGCACAGCAGCTAGTTTAGTAACTGTTGCACTTGGCAATCAAAACCCAAAGTACCTTTGCTTTTATTGGCGTAACTGTAAAAAAGATTGCTCTTTTGATCCTTCACTAATAAAAATCAGTGGCCTGTTTAAAGTACACCGCAAGCTTTTAACTTTTTCACTTAAAGATCTGAATATTTCCTAAAGGAGAAAAAAACAACTCACTATTGATTAGTTAAAACTGTTTTGAATAGCATCAAACAAAAAAAATAAACTTTCACACACTTAAAGAATTTGGTCAAACATTTCCTTTTTCCACCCATCAAAGGTAACTTAACCTTTTTACAAGCTTTCTAATTCTCAGACTTTGATTTCCTTTCATCATTAATATAAAAACAATATTTTTAAGCTTTTCCTTGCTGTTGACTTGATATTATTAGAATCAGAATCAGAAATACTTTAATAATCCCAAAGGGAAATTACTTAATTTCATTACCTAATTCTTATATCTTTTTCTTGTGATAATTTTTTTGCAGTCTTTTTTTTTTCAGCACTAAAGCAGATGTTCAATATGCCAATGAGTGGTCCAACATTCGTGTTAGAAGTCAAGTGTGGTGTGAATCCCCAGTTTAGTGGTCCAGACATGATCTACACAACAGCTGCAGCTCAAGTTACTGTGTTGACAGCAGGCAGCAGGCATTGAAATGCAGTTTGGCACATATTTAAAGAGCCATGTAATTGATTTTTAAGCTAGAGCAAAGTTTTAAAGGTCTAATACACAAAGTAACTGCTGGTTAAGGCTGTCACTCAATGGGAAAACAATAATTTTCTATTAAGAGTTTAAGGATTGTTTGGCTGATGCTCAACAGCGCAGTCACATATTTGAGCCTTAAACTTAACACTGACGCTGGGTTGTGGCAACTATTACAAAACAGTGTACTTCTCTTCAAAAAATCTTTAACGGAAAAACATTTCCTTTTTTTTCTGCACATCAGCATCATTGTACATATTTCTTGATATTTAGATAGACAGAAAGCAAAGCAACAATTTGTAAACGTTTTTTGGAAAAAAAAACACAAAACTTTTTTGTCAGCAGAACCAATGAAATCACAATTACATCAAGTCCCAGAGGAAGCATTTTTTGGTATCATTGCAGAGACGTGATTTGATTAACAAAGATGGGTTCCTTCTTAAATACATTTACATTAACTTTTCCTGGGTCCATCTAAACAAAAGAAATCCTCAACAGCCTCTCTATGTGAGCTAAAGCACTGTTTCTAATGTAAACAGCAATGGCATCAGCCCTGTTATCAGCCTTTGTCTGCATGGGTAAGCAAGGTTCCTACAAAACACACACAATGACACTCATTGACTCTCTGTATAACCGTAGGAAGATCCTTGGTTACTATTCTCATTTAAGAGCTTTAAAAGAAACTTTGTAGAACTAACCCTTAAAAGTCGGGGTTTGTTCATTATTAAAAAAAAAAAAATATGAATATGAAGTAAACAGTCTACCGTAATAAGAGCCATTTCAACCACATTACAGTTTAAAGGGTTTAACATTGTATTTTAGTGTGTAGAGCTGGTGATAAGATAAAAACTATGAGGAAAAAATAAATAGGAGAAAGTAAACAAAGTAGAAATTAAGACCAGGATGTGTGAGAAAAGGGGCCAACTAAGAAGAGGAAACAAGGAGAGCAATTTAATGACATAGTTAACACAAAGATGTCAGCAAAGACAATAGACATTGTTAGATAAGATGAAAGTAGAACTGGACTTAGCCAACCCACAGTACGCTGCTCCCCATGTGCAGTGAACTGGGCATCAGGCCTGATAAAAGGACGCCCCCCCCATGAGTAGAGTCATACTCCATGACTCTTCTCATGGTACTGCCTGTTACTGTTACATTCCAACAGTATGAAGCTGAAGCACACAGTGCAAAGAACTGGGAACAGCAGGAACTTTAAGAATAACAGGTCAAGAGAGGCTGAATAGAACAAACTGAGAGACAACTATGTGAAGCAGGCAACTGTGGTTCTGCAAACTAAACTGTTTGACTTCAAAGACAAAACAAGTGTAAAAAGTGTGCAGAAAACCTGATTTAATGGTTCACTGATAATAAGATAGAGGGACCGTGAAGAGTATAAAGATTTATCAGAGATATTATCAGAATACAGCTTAATGAGGGGAAAACCACCTAATTCTGCTTTATCTTTAAGAGACTCTTTGCAAATCGAAAAGTGACACAGATGACTATGTCTTCTTCTCAACAGCTGATGGTTGTCAGGTTGTGTGTAGGTTTTAGGGGACCCAAACGCAGAGACGGAAGCTGAAGTGGTTTCTTTCAGATTTAAAGGGAAAAAAAAAAACGTAAAAAACAAAATTCAAAGGCCAGAACTCATCGCTCCAAAGTGACTGCGGCAAGTTAGGCCTATATAATCTATAAAAATATACTTTTTATGAAGTTATCAATCTAAACAAACCTCATCATCTCTTGACAAAATAGTTGATGCAAACGTTGTGAAAATTTTGTACCATGACTGTCAGGGTTCCCGTGTGTTCGTTTGTGAGTGATGGATCTTTTTTTCCTGAGAGGATCTTGGTGGAGTACCTGGGCTGCCTACACAGGTGGAGCTTGTCAGCTTCATCAGAGTGCTGGGATTAAAAGTGCAGCAGAGCGTTCAGTAAGTGCTCGATGATTTACATTTACCGGTAGTCTTTCTGACCATCTCTTGTTAAACCCTTTCTAGTAGTTTGATTATCTCCTGTGAACTTATCTCCTGTGAAGTAGCTCAATCCCTGTGCTTGTTGTCTCTAGGTTTTTCTCTTGCTTGGTTTCAAGAAGATTCACTTCACAGACTCACCTCCTGTGGATTTACCAGCAGGTTAACTACCTGCCCGCTCCACCAACATTCATTTCCAACTCGGCTCCATCAGACTCCTGGAACTCTGTATTTCCAACCATCTTGCATTATCAGAGGTATACAGTCAACCTCCCCACACGGGACCAAGGCCATCTTCCCTCCACTGTCCGCCCCGAGTATTCTGAAGTAAGTTCTGTTTTTTCAATTCCCTATCAAAGGAACCTCCTCACACTCCTGAAGGAGCAAGAACTGTGTGTTTCTCAGTGTTTTGTCACTAAATCAAATTTTCCCCAAATTTAAACTTAGTTCTGCATATGGGTCAGAAGATTAAATCCAAACATGACTATGCAGCCTTTGTATAGTCGGAGGGGGAGAAATGGTCAGTTCATTTCGCTACAGTCTAAACATTAGAAGCTGCTGAAAATTACACACTGTAGCTTTAAATGTAGGGTTAAAATTAGTCCTAAAAAACACAAAAGCATTATTTCATCCAGCATCCTATAAACGGTTGACAAAGGCAGGTTGTGGTGAACTAGTGCTGTAGTATGGAGGATATTTACATGAAGCATTTTGGACCATTTGATAACGCCTGTGCACCATTAAAGCAGCCCTGTCCACTTTAGCATTGTTGCCAACCATATCCATCTCTTCATAGCCATAGTCTATCCATACTCTAGATCACAAAGCCCAAATAAACACAAACTGATTTCTTAACCAGACACAAAGTTCATTGTACCCAAACAGCCTCTGCTGTCATCTGACATGCAATTTATGAAAGAGGGGAGATTCTCAGACTTGGATTTAGACAACTTTTATTGTCATTTTGTATACACAGACTGCATATAAAACAAAATTTTATTTTGTACAGCTTTCATAACATTTCCATTTCTTAAAGTGCATCAGTGCAACGGTGTGGGAGAACAGAAAACATGGTGCAAAAAAAAACAATGATATGGAAGTTCAGAGCATTAAATATATATGGTGCAAAAGATGTAGTGTTTTGTTTTGGAGTTATCAGTGTGATGCAGAGTCTGTGACATTATTTGGAGTTTTCTCAACAGTTCAGCTGTCTGATTGCGGTGGGGAAGAAGCTGTTTTGGAATCTGCATCGAATGCTGCGAAGCCTCTTCCCAGAGGGCAGCAGGGAGAACAGTCCATGGAGGGGCTGTGAGGGGCCATTGATAATGTTATGGGCTCAGGACATGCAGTGTTGGGATGAAATGTGATGTTTGAAACTGCATGATGCTATAATTTCAATATGGACCACAATCTCTCATGAAAGCATCTCACACCTTGCTCAATGTATGCTAGAAAAGAGCTAGGTTAGCTCTAAAAGAAAAAAAATTGTATCCTGTCACAACCACTAAGTTGGTGATTATTGTGATTTATTGTATTTCCTTCCAGATGTGTAGTTTCTTTTCACTTCATATAAATTGGATCCGGTAAATCCAGATATTATTCTAATCTGATAACATCAGTATTGTAGAGACAAGTGCTCTTTAAAAAAGATATCACTTAATAACTGTTTTTCTGTTGATTTCTGCATTCAATTTTAGAACAGCTTTTTTGCCTACAAATTTCAAGCTGAAGGATGAATCCTTTCAGGTTTTAATATTAAATCCATTCCGAACTCAGTTTTATAACATTCTGCCTTGTTCAGTGGATGCAAACTAATCAATGAATCTTTTTGGAACAAACACTGTTTTCTGTTGTTGGTTAAGGACTCATAATATTCATTGCATTTGATTTGGCTCAGTAACACACGGCTAGTGGAAACATAATATCTACTACTGGTTGTGCAGGATGGTGCCATCTTTATTTAAATCCAGTAAGCAACATGAGTCAGTGTATCTATTTTTATCTTTTATCCTGAGTTTATTTTAATTGTCCATTTTTTTTTTTAAAAGTTCATTGAATTGGCCCTCTTCCTTCCAGTAAAACTACCTTTACTCTCAGAAGACAGCTGTGTATGCTTCTTCAATAAAAAAGAACCTAACAGAAGGTGATGATTTTAAGGAAGCAGAGCATCGGCTTGCTGGACACGCAGCAGCCGTGGGGGCTGCCTCAAGCCTGGTGGTGATGAGATGCGATAGGACCCGACCCTGCAGAAACCCCAGCCTGTGCGTTAGCTGACTAATCCTCTAGCTGTGCAGTGCCAGGATCCAGACTCATCAGCTTTGGTGTTCTCTTGTCAGACTCATTTTTATAATGTCCCAGTGGTCAATTCGAACAACTAATGCCCAACACAACAGGCCCTAATGCCAAGTGATTATGGAGTGCTGTTTTAGCACATTTGTTGCCTGAAAAGAAAGGGAGAGCCACCAGGCAGTGGAGTGGCTCCGTGCTCAAAGGATGAGCCTGATGAGGTCAGCACAAAGGGAGCGGGCCTAAAAGCCAGCCTGAGCCACTGCTGGTTTGGTGGGCGCAGTGGGGCCTGAGCTGGGTCAGAACTGCGCTGGCAGTGGAGCAGAAATGCAGTGCACCATACAGTTCTAGTGAGATCCAATAAAGTTTTGAGTAAATTAGAATCCGCTCGGTATGTCCAATGGAGATTTATTCAGTCAGACAGAGAGAGAAAACACCCCAAAAAACCTCAGGTCAAGGTAAAACCAGCAAAATTCTATTTAGACAATTCAGAATGTAAAGGAAAGCTTTGTGTATACACCTTTAAGCTTTCTCTTCCAAATCTATGTTATGTACATAATGAAAATGATCTCTTTATCCTGACGGAAAACGGTCCTAAGTAGATAAACTACTTGGGAAAACATTCGTTTTGACATGTAACAGGCAGGTACTATTAGGGTTTAACAGACATCATCAATAAGAATAATCCTAACAAGAATATAACTACAGATTGATGTAAAACTCAAGACAAATTAATATTTAAGTTTCCATCATAATAATAAAAGGTCCTCCGATTTCTTAAGCTGAAACAAACTTTAGAATTTTGAAAGAAATGATTGTCCTTGATCCACCAAATACTGATTACATATCAAGCATTCCCTCTCTGGATAGCCTGATCTTAACATCACATGATAAACCTAAAAGTTTACTGATTTTTAAATGTTAGTGCATTAATTCTTTCTTACTTAAAACTGTGCAAATATGAACTAATCCTACATAATACTTGTATCCATTAACCAAGTAAGAAAAAAAGTAAGAATGGTGCTGAGGTATTTTCTATTATCTATGTATTTACTTTTCAAACCGTAATACAGTAGTAGCCATTCAAAATTTCCCCACTTTCCTTGATGGGCTCTTGGCTGGTCTTTGGCTGGTCCCCTACAATTCCTTTTTAAACATCAATCTTTGTAGTAAAATATTCTTTCTGTCATGATTTGTGGATATTAAGATCTAAACAGAAGCATTATCTCCTGGTCAGACCCTGTTATTCAGTGAAAGGGTGGAGTTGGAGTAAAAAAAAATGTGCACGCCAAGGAGAAGGCCAGTAGCTGGAAGTTGGCTGCCATTGTGGCATTTGACTGGGAAGGGCCATTCTGTAATACTTGCCTGTTACATGTTAAGGCTAATGGTTTCCCAAGCAGTTTATCTAATTAGGACAGTTATTCTATCAGGATAGAAAGTTATCATCTTCATTATGTACATAACAAAGATTTGAGAATGAATGGGACCACAGCCAGAGTGGATTATTCTTAACAGTGGGCTCTCTGTCACTTTGTATTTTGAATGTCCTTAATCTAGAATACTGCATAATATCTTTATATGGCTGTAGCCAGTGAAGTCTCCTCATTTACAGATTTGTATGATGTAATGATGGGACATGTGAGGATGTGGCAGGGGGCAACTCTGGGGATGTATAAAATGCTTCTTTAACTGTTATTTTGAGCCAACTTTCTGAAGAAGTGAGCCTGGTGGTAAGCACTGAAATCTGTAACCTGAACCATTTCTCTCGTCTGAGTAAAATCACAATTTCTGTAAATACTGTTGTCATTTCTCAGAGTTATTTAATACATATACATTATGAAGTGTTATTCTAATAGTTTATTCCGAATGATCTCTTCTCAGGATTTAATCCAGGAGAGCAAGCTTAAAGATTTAAACATAGAGCTTTCCTTTACAAAATGGTGTTTCCACCCTGACCTGCAAGTGGCATTACTCATGAAGAGCCACTGATGGACTGATGCCACAGCTGCAGCCACACAAACCGAGGTGAGAGATTTCCCCATCCATTTTCCGTCACTCTTATCCCAAGTGGGGTCGCAAAGGGTGCTGGGGTGTCCATCTCCCGTTGTCAAAAGCCGTGAGGCAGGGTACACCCTTGACAGGTCGCCAGTCTATCGCAGGGCAACACAGAGACAAACAGGACAAACTATGCACACGCACACATACACACACACCTAAGGAGAATTTGGAGAGGCCGATTAACCTATCAGTCTTGTTTTTTGACTGTGGGAGGAAGCCAGAGTATCCAGAGAGAACCCACACATGCAAACTCCATGCAGAAAGACCCCAGGCTGGAATTTCAACCCAACACCTTCTTTCTGCAAGGCAGCAGTGCTACCCACTGTGCCACTGAGCAGCATGAGAGGTTGGTTTTTAACAAATATCTCCAGTGCTTTTTGAGGGGTGGTTCTCCAGATTTTGGAGATTTTCATATTTTTCTCAGTTTTTTTTTTTTTTTTTTTTTTTTGGCAACCGGAAAACAAGCCAAAATTATGCCACAAAAATTGAGTTTCTGAGCAACGCATCTAATCAGGGAAATTTTGAAATTCTGAGAAAGTATGCAAACAACTAAGTTTTGTTTTAATTAAGAGACTAATACCTGCTGATATCCTAAACTTTTTTTTCTTTTACAAAAGCGCTGGCAAACCAGCAGGTGTTGCTTTCCGTATTTCAGATTAATTTTAATGTAAGTAGTGTAGATCTTGTAATGTGCAAAATAAACCTGCACCGTGTGTGTGTGCATGGTGTTGTTGGCGTGTGTTTGTTCCCCCTTTTGCTTCAGCACCAGCAGACAGAACAGACTACAGTGTAGAGATGTTTTCCTACAGCTTTCATATCACCTGGGGCTCCCCCTCATTCAAACTAGTGCCACTTACTTGACCATGTGGCACATAGTAAACAACATGGACACAACTCTTTAGTAGGAGAAACTCAGAATGCATCACTCTTATATGGAGGATCAACATATCCTATCAAACAAAGTTCCATAATTTCCATAAATGTTGCACATTTTAATTAGATGAAACCATTGCATATACTTAAAAGCCTAGTTTCGTTGCTGCAGAGAATGAGTATGAGAAGCAACATTCTGCAAACCACAGCTCTGAGGCTGTGATCAGTCATGCCGTCATGCTGTTAGTCATGGTGTATCATGCAGAGCAGCTAAACCCGGAGGAAGGTCAGACTGTGTGACACATCAGGACACCAAAGAGTACCTGAATCACAGTTTTTAACCGCTGGTTCAAAGAAATTTGCAAAAGCGTATAAAATCACCTACATGAAACTACATCATACAGTAAATTATTTAGTTATATATACTGATTCGCTCTTCTAGATGCTTTTCAATTAGCTATCATTAAATTCTGTCTCTACCATCTGAAACTGAAGCTTTTTAAACCCAATATATATCTAGAATCCACTAGTGTCCAATTTGAGCCTGTTGGTATTGTAACTTCAGCTTCCTGTTCATAGCTGACAGAAAATGGCCCCATTGTTGTTGGTTAGGATGGTATTCTTATACCTGAGTTGATTTCAAGCCAATTTAACCTAATTTTTTTCAGAAAAATTATTTAATTTCATTTGACACTTGACCAATCTCTGCAAAACTGAGAGATGGTTCCACACAAAAACAGCACAAGCATAAGGAAGGACGATAATAATATAAAAAACTAAAATTCCTTTATTAAAACCTTGCATTGTAGATGTTTTAAGTAAGTTTCACAAGACAATTCCCACTGCCAGTGAGAAAAAAAAACTGGCTTTTACATATGATCCTAATTTGTAAATTGTGAAAATCTGAGTAGAAAACATTCAATTACTCAAATACTAAACAGTGAATAATATCTGAGTTATAACAAAATATAGTGATGCATCGCATGCATTTTTGAAGATGAAAACATTGCAAGAAATCCAATAAACCGTAAAAAGAGAACAAAGAAGCTTGTTTGATCTCAGGCCCCGTCCACACGAAGACGAACCCTGGCCTAAACGCACAAATTTTTCACCAAACCAGCCTCTCATCCACACGAAGCCGGCGTTTCGGGGGTCTGTAAACGATCTTTTTTTTTATTCAGCCTTCAGATTGGGAAGATTTCGAAACGCCGCTTTCGCGTTTCCATCTTTACGCTCTAACCGCATTTTTTTTTTTACAAGCATGCGTCATAGCGTCGCCTCTAAACACGCATGCGCGACCAGTATCACAACAACAATGGCGCCGTTGCTGCTAATGCTAATCACCCTGCTGTCGGGCTTACAACAGAATCTTCTTCTTCTGGAATATCTCCAGGAAGAACAGAGCAATATCGACGACATAGTTCAGTACCTGAATTTCACTGAACCACGAAAATGGACCCGCAGTGCAACCATGTATAAATATTAGTGCGCATGCCCAACATTTCGTCGCTTATTTTTGCTTTGGCACCACAGTGCCAATTACAGGCCTGGCATACATTTTGCAGCGTTTTCATGCATTCGTGTGGACGCTCACATTTATTTTACGTCTCCGTCTTTACGGCAAACGTTTTGGAAAATATCAGCGTTTCGTGTTCGTTTTGACTTCGTGTGGACGGGGCCTCAGTTTTGTTACTTCTTAAGCCTCCATGTTGTCAGTGGTCAGAAATCAGATTTCAAAGTGGATCCATAAACCGTCTCCAAGTGTTTACAGTCAGTACTGTCGGTGTTTGTTTTGTTCCAGTTTTATCTCACCAATCGGGAATTAATTTGTCTTCTCTGTCACTGGATTCATTAGTGCTGAAAACTGTTTTAATTTACTGCCATTATTTAGGCCAGCTACACAGGCACAGTGTCAGAACGGTAATGCAAATCAGCCTGCACACAAAGACAGACATCAACACAATTAAAATCAGGCTGCTCAACTCAAACCGAGGAGACAGAAAGCAAATGATATGCAATTAAAGGAATTTCTTTCCCACATTATCTTCATAAAGACAAAATAAGACCAAAGGCAAGGTATGAGCTCATTTAAATGCTACCCTTCTTAATCTTAGCTTTTTATTTACACAGTTCAGTGGGTTCTTACTTTACTTCACCAAATATATACGCATTTTTCTTCATATTTTACTTCAGCTACAGGAACCCAGAGGGCTGATTTCCTGGCCTTTCAGTCTTGTCACATGCACTTTGAGTGTGTTAGTTGGTGCTGTTTCAACGTGAACCTCAGGAGCGCTGTATGGAGTGCGAACAGCACCAACCTGGTTTGACATATGTGCAAGGCGTGACATGATCTACACGACACTGCCGCTGATAGGAGAGAAAATATTGATCTAAAGAGCTTCATCTCTAAATTTAGATTCCCATGGGTTCTGGCTATAGTGAGGCATGCACCTCTGCAGTAACATGAGCCCATCAGCAGAGCTGTGTGGTGATCAAAGCTTCAGTGATGGATACCACGACAACTTCCAGCAGTCCCGCCTGAAGTTGACCCTAACAACGGTGGGGGGTCCTATAGACTGACCTCATGCTCTCTTCCTCCCTCCATCTTCTCTCACTGTAATAACAGAGACATTCCAGAGCTTGGTCTCAGCCTCACCACAGGCCTCTCCCTTAATTCCAGTGAAGTGGGTGGAATGCAGGACTAGAGAGCCGGGCAGCCAGAGGCGAACAGACGAGAGGAAATGAACATTAATAAACTCAGGTCTGTTATGGCTAGAAGCACCTGGCCGGACCCAGCATAGAGGAGAGAAACCATGAAAACACTGACCAAACAAAGTGCAAATCTGGAGCAAGCCAGTGCAGAATGTAGAAATGACTGGATTAACCATTTAAGAAGAATCAGAGAGTTGGATGAAAGGAAATCACTTGACCCTTCCTGCATTGATTAGATCAATGTGCTGCTTGCAACCAACTACTAACTCTGCACAACACTTTTAAAGTTCTCTAAAAATAAAGCAAGATAGCATTGGATTGGAAAGACCACTGGTGCGTTTCTGCCGTGGCTTATGTGTCCTCACTAATTTAATGTTTTTGGATTGAGCATGTCTAAGTTGAACCAAGAGATAAAGTTTCCTAAATAAAACAAACCAATTAAGCCATGTACACAATGTCAAAGAAAGCAGATAAAAACATGATCATCTTGTAACTTAATATGTAAAAGATTAAGATTTTTAGGGTTTCTCGTGTCTGTTTTCTTTATTCTCGTTTGTATTATTTGCCTTAATAGCTTTTTCCTTTGTATTTTGGTTAACAGTTATTTTTCTATAGTTTTCTGTTCTTTGTAAAGTGAGTATTATCTACATCTCAGTTAGTTTCTCCCCTTAGTTTGTCAGTTTTTCCATATCTCTCATCAGCTTTATTCATCTTAATGTTAATTTTCTGCACCTTTTCTGCCCCAACTGCTTCACATCATCTCCCCATTTATTCAGCTGCTCTTAGAGTCATACCACAGTTGTCAGTATATAAGTCACCAGGATTTATTATTATTTCTTGGTTTCTTCCCTCATACTTCTTTGGCTTTGCCCTCTGTTTCTCTGTCTAATCAGTTGCCCAAATGCTCAGCTTCTTGCTTTATACCATTCTGTAAGTTTCCAGCTTAAAAAATTATATTCTTGCCACTCAAAATTTGAATTCAATTTTGATGAATTTAACTGTGATCAAACGTTACTTTTTCTGATCACTTTAAGAAAAACGAAAAAAAAAAAAGTAGTAACAGACAAGATTATATGGAGGTTAAAAAAGAGAGTTAACACTTATCTTAGTGTCTCAGTAAGAGGCAAAGAGATAGAATAAACAGCAAAACATATCAGTAAGGGTGATATACAGCACTGCAGAGGAGTTCGACAACAAGAATAAATCTCCACCTCTACTCTGTGCTTCTTGAAATCAATTCTGTCCATACTGGTTGCTGCTTTATTTATGAGTCACCATTAGGGACAAACCATCAACAGTCATGATGACTGAATTGCTGCTCCAGAGGTGGAGGCAGTCGGGGTGTCACAATTCCTCCCCAGAAGTCCAATGAACAAGAAGAGATGGAGATGGAAGCTATACTCATAAAATCCACCCCACAACCATACAGGAATTAAATAAGAAAAGGGGCAATGAACTTTTCTTTTTGTTTACTTCTCTTTTTGCAATTTTTCTTTCCGAGTTTATTTTGGGATTGGATGCAGGTGATGTTTCCTCACATTGAGTTCTGTGCCTGACAAGGGCAATGATAATCTCTGTGATTTTATCTGCATCTATACATGAATGCTGACAAGAGTGTAGCCCTGCATAGAGACAAGACAGGATAAGAAGCGACAACAGAACAGAGCTGTGATGCTCTCTGTGAGTGTGTCAAAGAAAGCAGGATTGTCAAGTATCATGATCTTTCCCAGAAACTCGTAGTCCACCATCACACCCTCTCTACCTGCACTTCATGCATACCTGCTTGGTTTTGCTTTCTTTCTACTTTAGGACAGGAGGAGGAGGCCAACAAGCTTTATTAAAAGCAAACACACAGGAGCAATAACAAGGGGTCCAAGGGTATGAAGACAGTTCAATTACTGGAATCCCTCTGAATAGACATTCCAGTGAAAGAAAACCAGAGATACAATTTTTTGCAAAAAGTATTCACTCATCTATCAAACCATGGAATTCAACTAGAGGCGTAGTGAATCAAAACACCTGGGCATGCACACTTTGTCTGCAAACATTTGTGAAAAAATGGGATAATCTTAAACCCAGGGCTTAAATTGCTTCACAGATACTCATGGTTGATTTACTGTATCCAAGTATTGCATCACTGAGAGCAAAGCACTAGATGCAGTGCATAAAAAGCACAACACCTTCTGACTTTAGAAAAACTTTGTGGGAATTAGGGGTAGAAATTTCCTGTTAGAACATTAAATTCAATTCAGTTTATTTATATAGCGCCATTTCACAACACATCTCAAGGCACTTTACAGAGACAATGTAACCAGATCATACAGTCAGACTGATTCCAAGTTTTCAATCTAAGGAAAAAAGCTGATTGCGTCGACTCATTGACTCTTCAGCAATCCCTCACACCAAACATGATTATAGCGACAGTGGAGAGAAAAACTCCCTTTTAACAGGAAGAAACATCCAGCAGAACCAGCCTCAGTGTGAACGGTCATCTGCCGAGGCCGACTGGGGTTCAAGGAGATAGAAGCAGACATAGAAAAAGAAGCAACTATACAAAAGATAAATGTTAACCAGCTCCACAGGGAGCCCCTTCCAGGAGCCCTCCAAGCCAGCTCCCATGTCAGAGGATGAAAGAGAGCACTTCCAGTTAGTCACAGTCAGAGAAACAGGACTACACTAAAAAACAGGCCAAGCTCCAACATTTATAAACAAAGGTGTTGATGGCAGCAGCACAGCTGATATTTCTCTCCAGGATGGAGTCACGGCCACACAGACACAGCCCAGATGACGCTACTATGAGAAAAAGCAGAGAGAACCTAAAGTTAGAGATTGATCTAACAAATAAATAAATGCAGCAAAATGAAGCAGAATGATGAAATGGGGTCCCTATGTCCTTGAGAAATCTAAGCCTATAGCAGCGTAACTATAGAGATAGCTCAGGATAACCTGAGCCACTTTAACTATAAGCTTTATCAAAAAGGAAAGTTTTAAGCTTACCCTCTAAAGTAGATATTTAACATGAATGTAGGGTATTCCAAAAACAAGGTCAATAAAGATGTGGATTAACACAGATGAATAACTTAGAGAGTCCATACTTCCATCCAACAGAAAAACTGTAAGCTAAATTATAGCAGAGGGAGACCTTCTCATCCAACATTAATGTCTGACCTCGCTAATGCTCTTCCTAGAAGATTTAATCATGTTAAATCTACAAAGGTTAAGACAATATTATTATTATATATTCATTCAACAGAGCGGATCTTCACAAGCACAATATCCTATTAAACCTTATCAATTACAAATCGGGTGTCACAAGTTCATACATATGTGAAGGTAGACAAATTAATACATTAGACAATATAATGTTAAACCTTGCAGGTGGTGTCTCTGAGAAAAGTGCTTTACTAACAATCTTATATAAAAAAAAAACTTTACTCTTTGCAGTGTAAATGAAGATTTAGCTGAGTACAGATGTTACCAGTCAGATATGATCACTGCTGAGAAGAAGCCTGAGTAAAAAATAGAGAGCTGGGAGAAAAAGCCGCTGACCCGTGGCTGATCAAATCCCCATCACCTGACTGATTAGTCAAACCACACCAACCCTCCTCTCTGCCTCATCTCTCATTTTTAATGAATATTTCAACCTAAAACTAGAGAAATATGTGCAGACGGGAGAATAGTTGAAACCTCCCTTTTGCTGCATCATCAAGGACCGAAAAGGGGATGAGAACATTTTGTTCTTACTGTTTACACAGTTTCCTTCAGCTGCTGTGTGTAAACACACCTTCAGTGGGGGGAATTCTGGCCACACCTGTTTGCTTTTAGAATTACTGTTATTTTACGTCTTTCTGAAAATAATCTAAACATTTACATTTACGCGTCGATTAGCAATTAGTGTATGACTATTATTGAAATGTTCAAACTTTCCCCTTACCCTCTTTAACTACAGAGGCAATGGACAGAAGAATAACATGCGTTGGTGTCCCAGAGTGTTTGGAATCTGGCTGTGTGTATTTTGGGGTGGGTTCTGTGCGAACTGGGATTGCTTCCCACAGATCACATCTGATTTTCATCTGGAGTTTTTCTCTATGTTGTGTTTTGTTTTTGCCCTCCTCCTGGAGGCGATCCAGCTACTGTTGGGGAGTACTGCTGCAACGTGAAGCAGGAGGAATTACTACTTTTAGAAATATTTAGGGAGGTGTCAAAGCAAACTTTCGCCTACTTTGGCTACAAATAGTTACTCACATCACCTCTTCATGGTCATAATTTTATGGCAGATCGGTTTATGTGCCAGTGACATTCAAGTGAACATGAATCTGTTCTTATCTCTGTGATGCTGTTCCCTCTGATGCCACTGCCACTCTGTGAGGCAGTGAGATCCCCAGTGGCTTTTTCTGGAACATCAATTTCGGTTAATTAAATTTTTTGGCATCTGCTTTGCCCATGAAGTCACAGGGGGAGCCACAACAGCGCAAGCATCTGCAGATCTGTCAAGAATTTTAATCCAAGTCAATTATGAAATATAAAACATGTTACAAATGAAGGCTTTTGCTTACTTGGATGCAGAGAATTAAACCGCATATAACTCATGGTTTCTAAATAACAGTGTAAGAGCGGGTGAAATATTCAGCAAGGCTGATGAGTTAATTCCCTCCTTTTAATCAAAAGATCTATAACCTGATCAAAAGATGAATCATTTTTGGATCAGTTCATATAAAGTTTGAAAAGATTTCTTCAAATCTGGAGTGTAAAATATAAGAAAGTGTAAGAGAAGGTAAACATTTAAGAAATACTTGCTTTATTAGAGGGCAGTTTGAGTGGTACATTTTCAGGCAGATTTCTAGTAATAAAATCCTGCCCTCTGCAGGATCTTTAATGCTACTGAGCTGTTTTCCAAAGACCAAGCAACTCTAGCATCTTTTTCAATCTTCACAAAAGCAAAAGCGCCACTAGTGGACATAAAGGTCTACTGCAACATTGTCAGTGACAACCCTGATCTTATGTTTACCCAAAGTCAGAACAGTAAATAATAAAACGCACTATCTTAATAGATGTTTTTAGATAAAATTTCTGAAATGCAATGAAAAAGATATATCAGAAATCCCTTCAATGTTATAAAAGTTCACATCAGCTATTTTTAAAATGATATTTTTCTAAACATCTCCATGACAGGCAGACGTTTGATGTTTGAACTTTAACCCCATAGATCACTGAGGTCCCTCGTCTCCTGAACTCAGGGAGTCATTGAGCAAAAAGTCCTGAGTCATCTTTTCCAAACAAACAGCACACTCACTCTGTCTTTTGTCCCTTTAGAGGACAAACATTAATTTTCTGTAGAAGGAGTCTAGTCCTTATTTTATCAGGCCAAGATCCACAATGAATAGTTTTCAAGTCTTTCTTGTGGCCTTAGAGAAATTCAAGCACATACAGCCAGAGTATGAGAACATATTTAATCTTCACAACAAAAGCAAAGTTAAATAGAAAGAACATACACAAACATGCTTTGTTTTTTCATCTTGTAGACAGATCTTACACAATGCTTTCTAATGCTTTCTGCCGTTTTCCCTGCAAGCAACTTCCGTATTATTTGACTAATGTGTAGATTCTACAACAGGCCTCAAAGATAGAGGATGCTGGTGGACTCACAGTCATGTGTCAGCCTGACTGAAAAAGATGTTACACAAAAATAATCAAAGCATTTTTACATTTTTTGAAAAGAAACATCAATAAAACTCCACAAATATTTATTTATATTCTTCTCAGCAATAAAATACAGTTTTACTTATTGTACAGCTTTTGTCTTTTTTTTTTCTCTCTCACTGAAGTTTTGCATTTTGACAAGCTTTAAGACTTTAAGGTTGGAAGGCCTTTTTTCCTAACCCTAATCTTTAGATTACTGGACATATATATATATATATATATATATATATATATATATATATATATATATATATATATATATTAATTAGGTTCAATTCAGAACTCTGGCTGTGTCACTTTAAAATATTACTATTTCAGTCAGAAGAAACATCAATTATAACATAAATAAAAACTTTAAAGTTAACTCTGACAGGGGTATGAACCCTTTGAGCTTAACTGTAAGTGCACTTAACTGTTAGATATTACCATTTCAGGTTTAAGTTTTTTTAAGAAGCCAGAATCAGCTGAACCGTGGGATCTTTCATTTGTTTTTAGCCTTCAATCACTCTGAAAATAATCTACTTTAATACAAACTCACAACAATTTAACATTAGCCTGCTATACAACAACAAAATGAAAAATAAGTAAGTCAATTTTCCTTAAAATAAGTTAATTTTTACTTGAACTGAGCAGTTAGAGACTTTGTCAATGGAATGAGGTAAAATAAATATAAAGCAGGAAAAAACAGATGCGGTCTCTTATTTCAAGTACACATAATCTAATCATCTTATCTTAAAAGTACAAATATTAATCCACTGGCAGACCATCTTATTTACCTGCTCAAATTAAGGGTTATTATTATTATTATTTTAAGAAATGTTGGAAAATAATGTCTAGGAGAATGAGCTGAACTGCTTGTTTTCAGCCAAGGACCAAAACTACAGGCAGTTATGCAATCCCTAAAAAAGGTCAAGCCAAACGACAAACATCTCTGAGCAGATCAAATGTATTAGTTGCCTTTATTTGACAAAATCAGAAACAAACTAAAACACCTGCATCAAAACCAACAGCAGTTCAGTGAAAGAGACCCTATTGCATTTAATGTGTGTGGCAGCAAAGGTGATATTTTTTCTTTTAATGGACTTAGGAGCAGGGGCCCTTCAAACTGTGAGCAGAGTACATCCCTCAGCAGGTAACATCTTGAAATAGCAACCTTGATACTAAAGGTGAACAACGCAGCCAGAGGCATTTGACGAAATCATCCTGAAAGTCTGTTTTTTTCCTTTTCCTTCTCTCACAAAGACAGCCAAAGACACAGTCCATTACTGCAGGCTTTGTTTTCCTCTTGCTTTTCCTTTCCTTTCCTATTCTACAGCCACTTGACTTCCTCCTCTGTGCAGGCAGATGCCACACAGCAAGGTTCCAGGTCGGCATCATGACTTCCCCCAGGATGTCTCACTTGACTGAGGTTCACATTTCTGGTGGTCAATTCGATGGGGGGAAATAAAAGTCAAATGTGAAATGGAACCTCCCTGGAGGTGCCTGCATAGGCTAGAAAGTTCTCCCTGTGTTCGCAGGCCAGAGGTGACTGACACTGAAGAGAGTTCTTAGCACAAACAGACAGGAAAAGAAGCGATACAGTAAACAATAAGGACACAATGTTCAGGAAATTAATCACAGAGAACAATGCTTTTTTTTTCTTTAAGTATTCTTTAATAACTCTGCATTGCTACTTGTGAAGGTTCCTTAAGAATGTCTAAAATTTCTTCTGAGAAACAAAAAGGTAGAACTATTTTCATAAGGCATACTGAATTGTCATGTGAAAATCCTCAGATTTCTCTCTCTTCTGTTGTCAACTTTCCCTTCTTAGTTTTTCTTCTAGTCAGGCAGAGGTGTCAAGTAACAAAGTACTAATACTTCGTTACTGTACTTAAGTACAATTTTTAGGTATCTATACTTTACTCCATTACTTATTTTTCTTCCTACTTCTGACTTCTACTCATTACATTTTCACACAAGTATCTGTACTTTTTATTCCTTACATTTTTAAAACAAACGTTACTCGTTACTCTTGGCTTCGGTTTAATGTTTCTAAATATTTATTTCCCGTCATGTGCTCCATCCAATGCAGATCATTGGCTCCATCCACATCCACATAATGCAAACACTCACTGGTTAGCTGAAGGAAATCATCAGAAACAAAACAAACGTGAATTGTCTATGCCATGCTACGATGTTGGATTCAGAAAAATATGTTGAAATGTCTGAAAGGTCGGACACAGGCGAGAGCGTATCAGGAGATGGAGACCAACAAGACCTCCCTCATCCTTAGCCCTATCTCAAAGAATTTTTAGAAATAGTCAAAAAATTAAGCTTTCAATTCATCTAGTGACATCTGGCTGTTTTTTTTATTTAAAGGTTACTTTATACTTTTAAACTTTCAGTAGTTTTTGGAGCACATACTTTTTCACTTTTACTTGAGTAAAGAGGTCAAGTTGATACTTCAACTTTTACCAGAGTGTTTTTAAACTGCAGTATCTTTACTTCTGCTTAAGTAACAAATGTGTGTACTTTTGACACCACCGCAGTCAGGCAAGTAGTGCCATTCCACCAGTGAGTTTTGATATTAAGATTTAATGAAACACTCATCTGAGAAGTATTAAGGTGTTCATTTCGAATAAAAAAAAAAGAAAAAGAAAAACAGGATTTTTAGGTTGAGTGATCTTTTTTAAAATGTTCTTAGGCATGGGTGTGTGTTTGTTCATTGGTGATTTTTCTGTATGGACTGTCAACTTCTTTGCCCTCTGTCCAAAGATCACTGGAGATAAGCACCAACTCCCCCTTATCCCTGCTGGACAAGGTGGTACAGGAAATGGATGGGCTTTAAGAATAGGTTCATGCCACCTTTTAACCATTCCATAAACTTTGTGCAATGCACCAGCACCAGCTTGCACCAGCTGTCTGTGGAAGTGTCCAGTGATCATGATTGTACCCCTACCACAGCTAGTGCAATGATATTATGAAAGCGTTACCTAAATTTCACCAAACATTCTTTTCACACGCAGTCACTAAGCCCTACATTTGACTTTTCTCCATAAGCCATGTAGCTTTCCCACTTGGGTTGTAATGTACAGGAACTGGACCCAGAATTAAAACCAGCAAAAGTCAGTGACGTTTGAAACAAGCTTTATTTAAAAAGCACACAAGAGCAGGGAGTCACTGCACGCTGCTTGCTCCTAAACAGGAAAACCCCCGCGGCAGAGACAACAGGTTAGTGATCAGCTGGGTGTAACAGGCTAGAGTGAGATAAGCTGGATCACTATACTGATTGCGGGATTTCTGAGGATGGGGAACCGGCTTAGACGTCGGCAACTGGTCCGGTAATGGGATCCAACAAGGACCAGGCTTTGGGGAGGAAACCGTTGGGTGGCCAACAGGCAGGCAGATACTCCGTTCAGGGTTTTCCAGGGACATTATCCAGAGAGGTCCGGGTCCGTACACAGAGAGGCAGATTTCCAGCGACAGTACAGGTAGGGTGATCCAAGAGGGAAGGTCCAGGTCCAGGTCCAGGTCTGATAACAAGCAGGCTCAGAGATTTCACAAAGCTTAGGGAGAATCCGGTACTCAAAGGCAGCCAGGGTCAGGTAAACGAGAAGGCAACACAAGGTCAGGCTGGTAGGGAGGTCCAAGGGCGGAATCGAGACAGGCAAAAGACAGGCAGTCAGAATAAGAAATGCTGGAATACAGGTGGCTTGAGACAATCTGGCACTGGCAGCTGATCTGCACAGGGTTTATATGGAGGTGAAAACAGGTGAAACCAGTAACAGCTAATTGCAGTGAAGGAGGAGTAGAACAGGTGGGCTGAATAGTGGATCAGACCAGCACCAGTGCAGAAACTGTCAAATGGGTATCTGAGAATTTTGTTTTAAAAAAAACAATTTTAGGGAAGGCGTCTCTACCTTGGAGTGCATCCTCTCAATTAAAGATAATGAAAAACTTGCTTTACTGTTGGCAGTGTGACTGATGTTCTTGTTTTAATTCATGTCAAGCATGCCTTTAAGTCCTAGCTTACTTTTATACATATCCTTTCATCTGCAGAGGGACAGTTATAGCCAAATACAGAACTGGTTTATCGACCAAATAATGTCCAAAAGAAGATATCAGACTAAGTGATGATCACCAATGAGATGTTCATAGGCCTTGAACTTGTTAAGTCATAACGTTATTCAAGGTCCTTTAGAATTAGATAAATGTAGTGTATGGGAATTGATAATTCTGTGCTCATTTCTGTGCAATTCTGTGCTGTGTTTGTGTAAATAAAAAAAAACTTGATTTTTTTTTTTTTTTTTTTTTGTTCAATGTCCCATGAAGTAGCTAAAACTGAAAGATGGAGACTTCATGTCCACGAGTCACTAAAAAGAAAACATTTATTTGACAGTAGACTTTTTTCCCCATTTGCCTCCCTAACATAAAACCTGACCATTCACATTCTTTACCCTATATCCTGCGTTACCACCTCAATCTTTCTTACAAGGGGCAAAGTAATTTTGTTGCCATAGAAACAGAGAAAAGGGGCTTCTCAGGATCCAGCTTGTCTCGTTAGATGTGGCTGCTTCTTCTTCCGAGCTCACATGAAACGAGACGGCTGTCAAACTGATAAATTAACCCAGTCATCATTCTTGTATATTCTGATAAAATGTTATGTAGGTGCAACACAGAAACATGAAGGAATCTTCTATTCTTAAACACACAACCAAGCAAGTGGCATATGTAAATGTAACAAAAATACTGAAAACTTGAGAATGTAATGTATGACAAGGTTTGGGTTAAAGATTTTTTTTTTAAATAGCACTGCTATCTGAACTTCCCAACAACGACATCCAAGTCAAAAGAACCATCTCCAGCTCCATGTTGCTGAGCACTGGGGCTCCTCAATGCTGTGTGATCAGCCAACGGTTCTGCTGTTCACACCAATAAAACACCACTACTCATCTACAAATTAAAAAAAAAAAAAAATGCAGTAATTACATGGATGAGAGCAGGACTTAATTCATAAAAAAGGATTTTTTAATGAACACATAAAAAGTTAAACAGCTCAGGGACTAGTTAAGAGATCAAATCTAGGTACTCAACAGCTGCAAAATAAAGGAGCTGCTTATTATTAAGTGAGATCATGATTTGAGAACATAAAATAACCAAGAATCATTCATTGTATAGTTTTAAAGCAATGCTCTGTAACTTCAGACCCAAGTATTAGCTAGTATGAGATACAACCCAGTCTCCGTAGAAAAAAATACAATATTTATGCTTATCTTACAGTAAGTCAAATTTTCATTAATATTACAGGTTTTTGAGGCCAAAATACATATAATTAACACATAAAAACTTTTACCTAGTTTGTTTTAGTATACATCATTTATTGATGAAAATACACACACACAATATTACAGGTAAATATTTAACGTATATAAAAACGTACTAATTATAAATGTAATAAATGTTGTTTATTTAGTAAATGTAAATCCATACAAGAATATGAATTTAAAACGTGGATATTGGACGATTTCACATTCATCCATAAAACACGTTTTAGCTCGCACACCAAACGTCACATGTTGAAGAATGTCATGTGACCCAGAGCAGCAGTCTGAGCTCCACTTAAACATCAGAGCTCACTCAGTTAAAAGTTGTCGTTAGGCAACAAAACTGATATGACCCTTACCTGATCTGACATATTTTGGTTCTCTGATGTAGGATTTAAACTAAAGGGCTAAATGTGGCCTCATCTTTACTGGTAACTGCAAGACTTTTCAATCTACTGCTCTACAGTAGTTACAAAGGGTGCAGTTTCATTTTGCAACAGTGCAACTATGAAGTTACAGGTCTAGTCGCCCTAGTGGCTAAAAGTTAGACAGAAGTGTTTTAAGTTCATTGATCTCTGAAAATGCTTCCATTGGTACCTTAGCATGGATGTTATCAACATTCTATAAAGCTGCAAAAATATGCAGGCTTGAAGCTTCACTAACAGCCAATGCAACAGCAAGAGGACCCTATAGGGGGTATTTAGGGGAGCAATCATTGAATTATTCCTTTCCTCTGTGGTTGTGGAGGAATAAGACTGAACATTGGTGTACCCTCCTCACAGCTTCTCCCTTTTTGAGCAGTTGCTATAAGTAGCACAACATAAAAAAACACAAAAAACAAACTAGCAACACAGCTTCTTGCCTCAGGCTGCTAAAATACTGAACTGCTGTTAAGATCTACTTTACATATATTATTGGACTTTTCCTGTATGTGTTTTCAGTTTTTATCTTTAAGTCTTTGAATGTCCTATTTTCTAATTATTGATAGTAATATTTTATATATCCTCATCTTCAAATCATGTTTTGCTCTGTTTCATTATATTAATTGCAGGATGAAATGACCGAAAATGATCTTGATATGACCTTTTCCCCTTTTCCTCTAGGGCAGTTTACAGTATGCTGTCAGTCTATGGCTAGTTACATGGAATCCTGCCTGATATTAAACATGTTTTGTTTAGTTCGTGTTTGTTCTTGTTGTTAATGCCAGCATATAAACAAACAAAAAAAAGAAACACATGAAAAATCTTAGTAAAAAAGGAAAACATGGCATACAAAGAAAACTAAATTAAAGCTTGCATAGAAACAGCATAATGAAGGAAAAATATACAAGTTTTGATCAAATTGTTCCAATAAGGCTTATCCTTATAATTATTCATTCTATATTGAGGGCTACATGTGCAGTAGTGATCAAAAACTTATATTAATAAATTTCCCAAATATCTATGAGTGACGGTTATAGATTATTTGTAACCAGCTGTGGAACATTTAATCTTTACTGAAAAAATGGGGGTGAGAGAAACCAGAATACTCTTGATTTTCAGCCATTCTCATCATTTAATTTTTCTTTTCCCATACTTCCTTCTTTTGCCATTTTCTCGACCCATCTTATCCAATCAGGCCCTCTGATAATTCCCTCTTTGTCCATTAAAGTAATGCTGACCAGCACCACTCTCTACTTTGACCAATCAATATCACACAGAGGACAGCAGAGCGCTGGACATACTAATATGAGAACATTCCTTGTGATGTATGCAGACAGGCATCTCTTAAGCCACTTCACCAGAGATATCTCACACACGCATGGCCCGCACACACACATGCGACAAATCAAGAGTGATTGATTAATTTCATTCAATGTGAGCAGCTCCATATGACCCTGTGTTAAATGAGGCCCTCTCCCTTCCATGCTATTGCTGAGGAAGCCATAGATCATCGCTTCATCTATCTATAGAGTCAACATTGATCTTGCCTGCCCTTCCTAGCTGACATTATAAATGCCTACTGGCATGGGGGTATGTAACTTGAGGGGCAGAGAGCATGTGATTATGCGGAGGCATCCCCATCTTTAAAACACACAATAAATCACAGTGATCAAAAAGAAACCTGTATGGAACTGGAAAGTTATGACCTGTGGATTTTATTAGGCATGTCCCTGATGTCTGGGAAAACCTTTTAGACAAAAAACAGGAACATAGCAATGCTCAACACAAACATGAGAGAGTGCCATATTTTTCTTACATATCTGGTCATTTATTTCTCGAAAAAATAGTCAGCTGTATATCATAATAAAATATAATGAGATTTTTACCCTGAAAATAAAATTCAAAATCAGCGTTATGTGCTTTTTGATGTAGGATGTTGCTCATAGCAATTTTAGAAACTGCTGGGACATGAATAGCATTTGTTACACTTTGTGTGCAATTAGAAAAATGTCACCCAAATTTTAAAAATTAGGTCATTTTATCACATCAAATATTCCCATTTACTTTTTTAAAGATACATTTAACACAAAGCTATTCAATAAACCTTACATGTTCCGTATTCAATAATGTAATATATCTTAATTAAAACATATAACTATCAGTTAATTTATCTTGTATTACTAAAGTATACTTAGTCAAGATTAATGCTAATGAGTGTATTTATCTCAAATGAAGTTTATTTGTTTTAATTGCATAACAATCAGGTTACCTTTATGCAATTAAAAGCTTAATTGTATGAATGAATATGGATCATGTAAGGTTTATTAAATAGTTTTTTGTTACAATAAATCTTTAGGTGAGTATTACTTTGAGTGTTTATGATCAAATTCTGAGAAATATTAAAGAAATGTCTTTAATGTGATTAAAAACATTTTCATAATACTGAGTTCCCCTCTAAATGCATTAAAAAGAATGTGTAAACATCACTGATTTGAACTAAGCATTTCTACGACGCTATATGCAGGTATATATATTAGCAATTGAGGTTTAAACCAGATATACGTTTTTTTCTCACTTCTCTAAGATTAAATAATTATGTTCTGAGTTACTTAAACAATTTGCTTGATGGGAATTAATGAGAGCCTTTATTTTGACTTTTTATACATTATTCAATCCAGAGGTTTTTATGCACATAAATGACTGCCTTAAAGTATTTGCATTAAATTACAGCTTTATTTGTGATGCTGGTCTGGTCCTTGGATTGTTCCAGAAAATTGTGTAAGAGATACAAATTCACACAGTCATATTTCCATAATTGCTTTCACACTGAGAATTTTAGACCAGGCCAAATGTCATTGAATGCAATTTGCAATGGTTTGTTTAATGGAAAGTATTTTATTTAAATAATGCTATAATAAGAAATAAAAACATGAAAAGAAAGTCAGTGGGTTTCTGCTACTTCTTGTGTGCATGCACAAGTTCTCCATATAGCCCCAAGTGGCATTTTCCAACACTTTCAACTTTGCATTCAAGATCTGAATTTCTTCATCCCCTCCTTCTGCTTACACTCCCTTCCTGTTTTTCGTACTGTGGGACAGGCATACCACAAGCAAACTGCTTCAGGCTCCAAATAAGTTGAGTAGAAACCAGTGGTTTTAATTTTTCCCTCGTGAGACTCTAAGGTCCGTTTCGGGATTCTAGATCGGGATCACACCTCTATAAAACTCTGGAACAGCTAAAGCTAAAAGGTTTGGCGTGACAAACATCTTCGGTGCATTGATGTATTTTAAGACAATGCCTCGCTTCCTTGGGTGACACCATGGAAAAATACAATAAAATCAGCAAAGGATTCAGTAAAAAATATGTTGGCCTCCATAAATCTGGTTCTTTCTGGGATGTAAACACTAAAGAAAAAAAAAGACAGCTTCTGTATCCCAGAGAAGAACATGTTTTGGTGTAAACTATGCAACTAAGGCCCAAAACAAAACAAAACAAAAGAGATGGTGAAGATGTTGGCAAAGGCTGCTAAGACAGTGTCACCATCCTGTCCTGGTAAAAGGCTGGTTTATCTTTGTTCTTGCTGAATTGAATGGCATTTTTCTTTAGGATGGAAAATATGTTTTTTTTTTAAGATTCAATCTTGTGCTTTGTGAATATAGACACAAGGTTTCATTCCAATAAACTGTGCCTCTTATCTCTTTTAAAGTGAGTATTATTAGGAACTTGGAACAAGTACAAACACTTGACGTAATAAGTTGTTGTGCCTCAGTAGTTTTAAAACTTTGTTTAGTTTTAACAGAACAAAGTTTGATTTTAAAATCTGACAAGTCGAAAAAGAAACAACATAAGAAAAGTTTAGCTGGTGGCAGCAGTGTTCTCCCTGCATTGGACACATCAACACAGCAAAAACTGTTAGAACAGGCCCGATCCTTCAGCCCACTTTACCCAACAGCTTTAGCTGTCAGTTCTTTGGTGTCTGGCTTTGGGGGGGACTCCCAGAGCTCTAATGTCCAAACCCAACTGGGTCACAATTGTTTCAGCAGATTTTGGATGTATAAACACTGAATAACAGACAGTAAGAGAGGAAGCAAAACTTTTTATCTTGAGGAGAAAAAAAAATCCTTATAAAACTGTCACACTGTCAATCTTCTGAGTCGGATCCACAGAGGTATAAGAATGTGGAGCACAAGTCCTGCTTACAGAAGATTTCCTGTCTGTGGATGACAGACTGCTTGTCAGGCTTCATAAGATAAAGTCAAAGGTCACAACTAAGATTGACAAAGGGTATGGACTATGATATTTCTTTAGGGCAATGTCAATATACAAGTTTTAAAAGCTTTAAGGCCTTTTAAACCCTTTTAAAGTGACATAACTCATATTTTTTTTGTGTTGAAAGTTTTATCTTATGTGTTAAAATATGACGTTAATTAATTTGGTGAAACACGGGAATGAGATTGGCTTTCATGGATCTACAATTGATTTAATGTAATTAGGTACATTAGGTACATAAATCCTTATTTTCCATATGTTTTACTGCAATTTATCTGTATAGAAAAACAGGAAGTAATACGTGTTCTGAACAGAAGTAATTAGGATACATCAAATACTAAAAACAAAAGCATTTTTGAACATTCCCCAGCCGAATCTGATACCCCTAAAATCATTTCAACTAATTGTTTTCATGCACACTTCGCCAACGTGTAACCTGCTCTCTTTCAATATAGTTTTTCTGTGAAGTCCTCTGAGGTTTCACCATTAAGGCAGAGAAAAAAAGAAGCCATATGAGAGACAAAGTTGTGGTGGAGCTTAAAGTAGATGACAAAAATATCACAAGCTTTGAAAAAGATTAGCGAGCAATATTCAGTTCATCTCCCCAAAAACAAAAGAGTAGGGCACAACGGTTACCTTACAAAAGCACGGCCTTCAATGTGACCTGACAACCCAGAAAATTACAAAATCAATATAAAGAAGCAAAAAGAACCACATATTTACGATGGAGGAGCTGCAAAGATATACAACACAGGTAATAAAATGCATATATTTTATCTTTGAAAACTTGTAGAATAAGGAGGTCTGATCAGAAAAGTCTAATCAAGAACTTTCTGGCAGAAATCGGAAGCACTATGGTTCACAAGGAACACTGAAAATGGCCCTAAACACACTTCTCTTCACAAAACATAGTTTTATCAGTGTCATGTTATGGGTGTGCTTTTCTTTAGAAGTGACAGAGAGGATAGAAAGAGATACAAAAGACCTAAGTTTTTAACAGCCAGTGTAAAAATTGAACCGTTTATGCAAGCTAAATTCGCAGATGAGAAACCTCAGATATTATTGGCCAATCACACTGCAGGTGGGACACATAACTGGGAGGTAAAGAAAGAGCTACAGAGTCCACAGCCAAAACAAAATAAACATGGCATTGCAGGACATAGATGCTGCTATCACATCTGTTTCATCGGAATCCATGATGAAGCGTATGATGTTGTGGTTTCTCATGGCGCCTGCTGCTATTTCTTTGTTACCGTGATTGGCAAAAAAACAAACTGCACCCAATCAGCTCCGCCGAATGCCCCTTCTTTTCCTGAACAGATTTGATGGGAGCAGCCATAGGTTAATAATGTGTGGAAATAGACCTGAGTGCTACAATTATAAATCTTTATTGTAATCACAAGGTTAACAAGGGAATGATTTCAATCAAATAATTCTTAATTGAAAATTTGTGGCAGGACTTAAAAATTTATGTTTTCACATCCTTAATAAGTCTGATGATGATTACGCTATTTTTAAACAGAGCAAAACTTGGGGTGTATGTATGCATTTAGATGTCGATGAGGAAATGACATCGTTTGCAGTATTTCTGCTTGTGTTGGAGATAACAAATAGAACATTGTCATGTTCACGTGGTCACAGAATCATGCTTTTAGTTAATTTTTGCCATATGGAAAGAGCCTTTAAATCTCATGAAGATTCAGTCATCCAGGTCATAGTCATTCCGTAAAAGTTTAATAAATTTAAAAAATAAAAGGCCTTTAAAGGTACACTATGCAACCGGTGTTGATTTTCCAGTGAGGCTCCCTCCAGAGGGCGAAAGTAAAAGTGCACTGTCGTAAATATGCTCAGCTGTTCTCCTGGTTTCTCCGTCAAGCCAGGCGCGGTTGTTTTGAGCTTAGCAGCGAATGACTAATGCTGCGTTCACACTGGACGTAGCTGGCGCGACAGAAGCAGCGAGTTTACATGCAAAGTCAATGGTTGACGCGCATCAAGGCGCAGCAAAAGGTCCCGCGGCGCGTTTTGAGCTGCAGGCTGAGCGCGTCTGAGCGGCTGCAGCAGCGCGTCGGGTGCGTTTAACGCAGGGAGAGAGACACAGCGCTGATGATCACTGCTCTTAAACAGTTTATTGACGCCTAAATTAACTTAAAATGCAGAAATCTGCCGGCAGAATATGCAGTTTGGATTATTTAGATGAAAAACACCTACCAGCTGCCGCAGTGAACCGCTGCTGATGAAGGGATCCATACTGTCGGCGCATCCCTGGTATGTGGAGGTCTGAGCGGCTCCGACAGAAAAAATATTGAAGGCAGGATAATAATCTGAATGAACTGACTGCACTGATTACGTTTTCAGGTGTATTTTCTAACTTAAACACATATTAAAACTACTTTATTCCCACTGATCACAGCAAATATAGCTGCAAGGCAGAGAAAGGATAGTGAAGCTCCGCCCAATGCGCCTCAGACACACTTTTGCACCGCACAGCCAGAGCAGCAAAGCTGCTTCAGCCGCGCGTCAGAACTATTTTGCTGCTTTTGCTGCGTGAACGTAGCATAACTGCACAAAGATTGCCACTGTGCTAGCAACGAGAATGCTTTTAACTGGGGGCGTGTAGCAGTTCTCGCCGTAAAGCAAGACTGACTCTCACAAGACTTCTGAGCCTGTGGGTGCGGGTCGGTGCTCCTGCAATTGCAAGTGCGGTATTTCCCCCACAGACCACCAGGGCGGCCGAGAATACCTTTGTTCAACCTGAAATGACTCATTTAGTCATCCATAACGTTATGGAACACATTAATTAACTGAAAAATGTTGCATAGTGTCCCTTTAAATCCTTTATTTAACAGGAAAAATAGCTGTTGCTGCAGGCACACAAAACATTAAAATACAGACCCACACAGGTAGCCACTTTAGTATTTCAGTATCTGTTTCAACTCAACTGAGGAGGATAACCTGTGTAATAAATCCAATTTAAATGCATTTGTGATTGGAAAACAATGATTGAACAAAATAAGTTTTAGAATGTTTGCTTCTCTCTATCTATTTACATCTAATACAGTGGAAACACCCTGCACCTCGCTGTTCCATCAGTTATGCAACATATCCATGCCATGCCCTAAACTTATCATTGTAATATTTCTTTTAGCTTTCGATTTCACTGATGTTTGAAGGGAAGGCAGAAAACAGGAAGTTTGACCACAAAACAAATAATAAGCTATGGTTAAATCTATTTAGGATTTAGAAATAATATTTATTTTTCCTAAACTTGTGTTTGTTAATCCAGACTGTACCTATTAGTAAAAAAGAGTTAAAGAAATGTTGGAGATGGTGCTCTGCTGTTTGGTTGGTGTTTGAAGTTACTTTCTATCTAAGCTGAACAGAAGTGAATGCCAGCTAAGTGACTAAGATGAAGAGAGGTAAAGGGGAATAGATATAGTAATGAAAATAATAGTATAGGCTGCCACTGTTTTTCTAAACATTGTTGTTTAAACATTTTTAAGGCTTATTAAGAGCTGGATATCTATAAATGTTTATAAAGGTTGATTATCAGCCTTTTGAATGACACATTGTAAAAAAAAAAAAAATCTGAAACTTGACCACAGACCTTTTTGTTTAAATTTCCTTTTTGCTTTTTTCTACAATAAAACAATATGGCTGCACCTTAAGGGGAGTGGGGGTCATTATACGGCACATACTTCCTTCAATCTATTATTGATGCTTCAAAGTTTCACCTGTGGACATGCTGTGGTTGTGCACAGCAGGGAAAGAAAGTGGATACTAATGTATTTACGCAACATGCCCTGAGCAGCTGATACTGATGCACAAAGTTAGGAAATAGTAAGACAAAGCAAACAGGAGTCATTTTTTCTTATTCTGCATGTAAAACTTTGATGAAAACCTCACAGATTAACTTAGAATCCATGTTCCATTCATATTTTCAACCTCGGCTTATTATCGTACAAATACACCAACACTTAAATTAGCCATAACAGACATGTATTTAAGACATATTAAAGAGCAGAGGTTTATTTTGTAGGTGTTTTAGTGTCTGTGTGCTATTATTGCAGAGTAGTGGTCAAGTCTGGCTGTTAGTGTTTGACTTTGCACAAATATTTCTGTCTTTGATGCCAAAAGCTGCCTTTGCACTCATCGGAATCTGTTTAGTATCTGATATTTGCTGACAGACAAAGAAAACAAGAAAACACCCCTCACGCAAAAAACCAAACCAAAACAAAACAACCAAATAAACAAAACAAAATAAAGATTTGGGGTTACAGTGAGATTGATCGTATTAACTTATGGTGGGGATTAAAAAAAACTTCAATGTGCTGGTGTCACATCTATCACAACATAAATGTCCTAAAATATGGACACTTAGTTAATTAGTGAAATTACCATGAGTGGATAGATAGATTGATTTAAGATTTTTAGCAATCTTTTTCTGCAATCTTTTTTTATTTCTAGACAATGCCCCTTTTTTCCATTCAATTCACTTATTTTATATAGTGCCAACTCACACCACATGTCATCTCATGACACTTTACAGAGAAAATTCAACCAGATCATACAGTCAGATTGATTCAAAGTTTTCTAGGTAAGGAAAACCAGCTGATTGCATCGACTCATTGACTCTTCAGCAATCCCTCACACCAAACATGCTTGTGGCGACATTGCAGAGGAAAAACTCCTTTTTAACAGGAAGAAACCTCCAGCAGAACCAGGCTAATGAGGCTTACTTTTTTTGTTTTTTTACAATAGCCTGGCATGTATTGTGTGATGTTAAAAAACATACCAGACATAACCAGGTCACTCTATTTGAATAACATAATATACATCTTTTTAATTGTAACGCTGACGCTGTTACACCTCCAACAGTGTATAATAAAAGAATCTAAACTACTAAATACCCAAACAACAACTATTATATTTACACAGCCTGCACTCTCTGAAATACAAATTTCATTACAAGGACTGACAGAGATACTGTATCAGTTTAACACCGAACAGGTGTTAATGTTAGATACTTCATTATCAAACAAGAGGTAGACAAGGATGGAGATCAGATGTAATGCATGATGCTCTAGATGGTGCATGTTTGATGCAAGGTTTTCCAAATGCAAAGGTTCGATTATAAAACTGTAATGATAGACTAATGCTTAGATGCCTATTAACAATTGTCAAGTTATAATATTTTCTTTAAAGGCGCCATAAAACATCAGAATAAAGTGGGTAAAGTGCTTATGACGTGCAATAATGGTGAAAAAGTGAGTAAAATCGAGATATGACAAAAAAAGATGGAACACTTGCACTGAGAAGCTGCTATAACTGAGTCAACAGAGAGGTTTGACCCACCTGTTTAATACTGTTTAATTGTCAAACAAAACAGTCTTTTAAATTGGCTATCGTTAATTACCTAAGATAGGACTTGTCAAACACACCCGTGTTAGGAGAAAAACTGCAGGTGCCTCTCTAAGCTGTATGTTAACTGAGTCTGCACAAATGTTGGAATAGATCAGCACCTAAATACATAACAGGTTTGTTGTCAGTGTTTTAACCTCTCAGACCAATCAGTTCTATTTCCAATCTACGCTGTCTACCAAGAGCTAGAAACAAACATAGAGAAGCAGCATTTAGCTTCTATGCCCAACTTATCTAGAACAAATGGCCAAAAGACCGTAAAGGTGCTGAAAACCGGAGTTCTTTGAAGTCGAAGTTAGAAACCCATTTTTTTAGAGCTGCCTTTGACTGTTGAAGTTAAGCTGGTAACCAATGTATTAGTCTAAGGTTGTTATCCAACTGTTTTACTTTCTTTATCATGTTTTTTTTAATAGTTGCTCTTATTCTGCTTTTTCAAGGTTCAGTTGTTTTATTTGTTTTACAAATGTTTTTGCTTCTATTCTACTTTTATTTTTCTTATATTTTATTATAGGGCTGGGCAATATAGAAAAAAAGCTTATCGATAAAAAAAATGCATATTGATCGATATCGATACTTATTGAAAAGATTTTATGTGCAGCTCTGCCTGGACATTTTATGATATTGCTAAATGATTTAATTTTAATAAAGAACACAAACACAGACTTCCAATTAAATATTTATTTAACCAACTTTTTTAACCATAACAGAATTGTTTTAAAGAAAAATTACTTAAGAGACCTGAGTTTTGTTATTAAATACTGACAAAGAATAAACTAAAGTGACCAAAATAAATATAACAAATAAATGGACCCAGACATTTCCACCGTCTAAGCCTCTGTTTGAATTATCTAAAGTCTTGTAAACTTTCCCTTAATGACAAGGATTTAGAAAATGTAAATTATACACTAAGAACCTTAAGGTCACTTTCTACAGGGAGAGACAATTTGATTAAGTTAAATATTTTTTAATATTTTAATTAGTTACAAAATATTACTGATTGGGTTACTTGATATGATTTATGACTGAAGTGTTAATATTGTAACTCAGAAGCTAAATGTATTGTTACAACATTTTCCTCTACTCCCTTTGTAAGAATTGTGGAATTTAACGAGAACTTATCTTTCATGGAGCCTGATAAAATAATACAGTTTATAATTAATAATAAAACTGATATATTTTATTTTATAATTTATAATTAAACTGATAACTGATAATGTAAATGCATAGCAGCCAAGAAAGTGCTACAATAAATTATTTATTTTATGATATTTAAGACAAAAAAGAAAAGCCACAATACAAGATTGATAAAAAGAAGCTCAAACAAATCAGATCACTTATTTGTTGTGCAGGTTTATAACAGAATTATAATACTGACGATTCATATATGTTGCATCAAAATAAAAACCCAGTTATAAATAGAAAACACACAGAGATTCAAGATGTCAATAAGAAGTTTTTTGTCTAGAACTGACCTAGAAAGGCAGCAGTACACCATGACATGCAGACAAACATTGAAGCACCAACACATGAACATAGAGGAAGAATAAAGGCCTGACTGAAAAAGTCCTCTGAATATATTAATACAAAGAGACTCAAAAATTGGTCAGCTTTAATGCCTTTACTGAGATGTTAAAAAGAAAAAACTTTAATGAATGGATTACTGATGACATGAGGCATTAGAAAGCACAATTCATCTAATATAAACCATAGCAATGCTTTCAGACAGGACATTACATACCCTGCATGCTGCAACTGTCTCATAATGGCTTTACATTTAGAACCTAAAAGTTAAAAAGAAAACATAAAGGGACAGCCCATCTGCTCGTGATCAGGACTGTCTGTGAAGTATGAAAAACTCCTTTAGAACAGAAGGCTCACAGCCAAATATTACGCATCAGTGCACTCAGGTTGTCTTAAAAAATGTATCAGATATTCTTGCTTTCTCTCAAAATAAAAAAAAACTGACAGGAAAGCTCCTGCAAGCTGACAAAAATCAGCATGTGCACCTTTTCTATCTAGTGCAGAATTTTTTGAGAATGTCGCTGACATCATCCATGACTTCCTCTGCCCACCTTTAACCCTCCCTCCTAATTAATAATGGATTAAGCTGTAAACCTTTGCCTTCTAAATACACATTTAAACTAGTCCTTTTCCAGTTCATACAACAGACAGGTTGATGAACAAATAGTGACTTGTTACAACAGACTCACCATGCAACTCTCAATTAAGGCCATCTAATCTACAAAACACCCACACTGAGTGTGCACACACTCAAATGCTCACACAAACACACTGAACACTGTCAACCTGGAGAGGAAGGTTGGGGGCGGATGAGGAGACATTACCCTGCGAACATTTATTAAAGGAGACATCTACAGAGGGTCGAGACATAAAGGAAGCAAAAGGGGGTAGAAAGACTTTGCAGAGCTGAGCAGAAATTAGACTTGTATCTGTTTGTCCAGGACGAAAACAGGAAAACGAGCCACACCAGGCGTGCATTAGTCTAGACCGGCATGCTTTTACATCATAAACCGCTGGTAGCTTTCCCAAACACCACACATTCAAACACAGAACACACGCACGCACACAACAAAAGCACACAAGTTTGCATGAATTAACCATGGGCCAAATGCAGTTCTGAGCTCAATGGACAATCCCAGAGTCAGGAAGGGTTTTCAGATCCAAGCAGCTTACCTAATCATTTTATCAGATTAATACTTTTTATGAGAACAAATCAGTCATAGACAGAAATGTGGAATGTGATAAACCGTGCTGATCTGGAAAAAAAAAAAATGAAACTAAAGAAATATTACATAACAACAGGTTATCCTGTGTGAATGTGTGCAGTTTTATAAGCGGTGTGGCGTGTAGAAATTGTAAATGTGAATGAAACTATCAGGATTAAAAACTAAAAAAAAAAACCTTATGACTGTGCTGACATTTAGTCTGCATTTAAACCGCAGCAGCTCAAATTCAGTAAATGATCTCAGAGTTTTATCCAAGACTATCAGGGATTTTGCTGCTGGAACACTTTGGAAATTCTCTCTCACTGAATCTTGGATTAAAAACCTGGAAAGAAACAGTTTTCATACTGCTGCATGAACATCCTAATATTCTACAAATAAAAGACTCAAGGCCCTGTCATACCTTGATGATTTAGCCAGCATATACCTGAAATCTAGCAAAACACTGACATACGTTGGATAAATTACATGCTGAAGTAAGCTGAAGCATGCTGAAACACGTCAACATACGGCAAGTACGTCAGGAAATTTTGAACATGCTCAAAATTTTCCAGCGTAACAGGCCAACGTATGCTCTTACCATAAGTTACAGGTAAGTTATCTGACCGTTTACATAAGTTAAATGTAAGTTACTCATAAGTCGTGGCGTCTAGCTTATCCAAAACCTATGAATAACTTGTGCATAACTTACGCGGAACTTATCAAGAACTTATCTCCAACGCATATCAATGTGCTTGACCTGTTTTAGACGACCGCTGAATGTGTTTCTAACTTACAGCTACTGTATAATGGCATATTGGAAGCGTTTTGGTATAAAAGGGGGTTCACGGGAGGAAACCGTCTGTACTCCTCCAGAGTTCATCCGCATCATGGGGTGATCATGAAGGTGAGTGTGATGAATCCTCCCTGTGTTCACGTCAGCCAAATTCCTGGCAGACATGAAGTTGAATCTGCTGCCACAGCAAACCTTCTGTCTTTCTCTTTTTTCTTTCTATTTCTCCTTATTTTTTTGACAGGCGTTAAACGGCAGCCAGGTTAATACAGTGATCAATAATATATCTTTTTATGCAGGCCGAGCGCCTCCGGGCGCATCGCTGCCACCCTCAGGACACTGGCTTATGCCATTTCATGGGCATTACGCTGCGGTGCCTGATGCATCAGTTAGGCTGTTGTTGGACATCAGCTCTGGACTCCTTATGAATACTCTATCCAAATGCCCCAAATTGAAAAAATACATAGAACTTTCAGCGTATGCCTGCGTTTTAGAAGATTCTGGGACGTCAGGCTTACACTGGCTAAATCGTCAAGGTGTGACTGGGGCCTCAGAAACAGCAGAAAAAAACAATCATCAGTTTCACAAAGTATTTTATCTAGAAGAGAGATTTATAACTGAGTCTTACGTTGGAATCAAGCAGGTCCATGCTGTCCAGGCTCTTACTGCGATGGATACGGCCTTTAATGCGACGTAGAGAAGGTTTAGCTTGGCTCATAGGCAACGAGAGGGTTGAGGTGGCAGGCAAAGCTATAGCACCAGCGCCACCAGTAGCACCTAGTGGTCCACTAGAAGACCCGGGAGCATCTGAGGGGGGCGAATCACCTTCTTGTGGGGTTACCCTGCAGCAAATCAAGAAATAAAGACGTTTTAAACAAACTGAGACACAAAACAGGGAATATTATGAGATCACAACAAATCATTGGTCACAGCATTAACCAACCGTCAATCAAAAAATAAGAAATAATAACAAAATGCTTTACATTTGATGTTTTCCAAAGTTTTCATGAAATAATAATAATTTTATCTTACAATACCATAAAAACAAAGTTTTAAAGGGGTCCTAAACAAATAACAGGGCTTCAAAAAACTTTTAAAATAAGGAAATATTTACTCATGAAAAGACCAAAGCAGAAAAAGTGACCCTAATTTTACTTCAAGCAAAGTTTTTAAATTGGTGGAAGTGAGACCGGTCGTTATCATGCGGTAAGGTAACATCTTTTTACTTAAGACTTCTCTGAAGATGGTCAGCCTCCCATTAACAAAAAAACTCAGAGTAACCCTCGTCTGCCTTCAGGACTCTTTTAGAAACCAAAGTGAAAGTGTACACAATATAAGTTACACAGCTAGTGATGTTCTGTTTGTATTCTGAAATCAAGGCTAAAATGAACCTCTGAGCAGTCTTAAAAAAATAATGTTCCTCTACTGTTGTTTCTTTTGGACTCCTCTTGATGACATAAGCCCATCTATTACAATACAATAAAGATGACTCTTCAAAGAACAAGTTCTTCTTTGCACTGCTTATGGACACTGCTGCCTTTCTGATGGAAATCATGAGAACGCCTGCAGGATTAAAATAACATCAGTGTTTCTCGCTGTCTTTACTTTTTAAAGGCCGTCTTCTCCTGTTGGCTGCGGCTGCATTCAGGAAGTGTGGATAATTGGGCTGAATGTCAGTGGGTAGCCTGCAGATGGAGACTGGGTACGGAGCAGCCGTTTGTCTTCCATTATAAAGCCACAGTGATTGTTTTGCTTCTCATATGCAGTAAATAACCTAGTAACCCAAGGTGGATCAAATCTGAATCCAAGTTTGCCGGGTAAAGATTACAGTTGAGCCAATAATTCTTCATATCCCTAGCATATTTAACATGTTTCTGTTAATTGTAAATTATGTTTATATTTACGAAAGCTAAAAAAATATATAGTTTCCAAATATAAGAGAATATTTTTAGACAAAAAGTTTAAGGAAAGGTGTTAACTTCAGTTCAAAGAAAATGTATTGATTGGAAAGGTATACATGTAATAATGTTGAACTCGTATGCATATTTTTTAACTGACTGATGATAAGATGATTTCCTTATAGTTATAATGTTATCTAATATTTGATTTCTGTCATTTGGATTCTGATGTATAAATTTAAGCTAATATATAAAACATAAAACATTACATACCTTTCCATCCAAGACAAGAAAAATAATCTGACAGTATAATTAGTAAGTAATAATTAATAACATTTGATTATAATATTGTAATTTTTTATGTATCATTGCTTCTTTCAGTTTTGAGTTATTTGAGTCACTAGTGTGAATTTCCTTAATGTGAGGGTATGTCAACTTTCAAGCTCCACTGTATATACCTGCTACATAAAGAAGTATATTTTGTCCTGTAATCAAACTCTGAGTTTTTTTCCCCTCTTTTTAGGTTACATAAGTGCAACACCTGATATTCAATCAGGCTATCAACATACACCTTCATTCGGTTTATCTTTCCTCTTACAAACATCCATGCATTCAAACACTCAAAAAGAAAACTTAGAAACCAGGAAGCCGAAGTATCTGGAGGGAACTCTAAGAGTACAGGCAGAACCAAAACTCCAATAATAAAGACTATAAAGCGTGATTAATAATTAAAATCTTTATTCACCATATAGCTGATAAACAGGCAGATAGGAAAAAAAGAGACAGATTCATGAGTGGAAAAATGTGAGCAGATCTTTGTTTCTCCATTGTCTAACTTTTAATTGTGCTTTAATGCAACAGACTGCAGCCCTAAAGCTTAGCTCTTCATGCATATCTTGAAAGACAAGAGGTGATGGTTGTTATACTTCAGCTATATCATCATGACAAGTCATCAGTCAAGTGCTTTATGAAAGAGTTAGACCGTATTAGAGTTGACAACAAATACAGCCTTGAGAGTAAAGAAGTAGCGAGAAAGAAATACTCAGTTTTTTAGGGCCCCTGGAGCAAGACTTCATTAAGAGGGTTCAGTCGTTTTTTTTTCTTTTTTCAGAACAATAATTTACATGCAGCACACACAAAGCAAATATATATACATATGTCCATATGTCTTAAAAATAGCAAACTTGAGCATATCATCAGTGTCACTAAAATTAGTAACAGATAAAAAGGGGGCTGACATTAGAATTGAACTGCTTTCCCTTCTTGTATTTGGCAGCAGCTTATGAAGTCATGGAGTTACTTGTACAGGCAACAACAAAGCTTAGTAAGTTCTTATGTTTAAGGAGAACTTAGACCATCATAAAGCAATGCTTTGGGTCACATGACTCACTAAGAGAACGGTCTGACTCTTAATTTACATAGAGGAGTTTGTGAGAAGCACAGCCCACTCGGATAATCTGCTGAATTTTGATTGGAAAATAATTTAATATCTCTCAGGTTAAGCACTTAAGGGTTGCAGAGCCTTGATCTTTCAAGAATTTATTTTTATTTTTTTTATCTTACAACACCGGTGATCCTTTAATCAAGTATTTTCACACATGATATGCAGACAGCACTTTCCACCTCTATCGATAAATACATCACCTCCATTTCTACCAGTAAGGAGTACGATTTTAAAATGCAGCAAACAATAGAAGGTTCAATAAACACTTTGGGTGAACTTTAAGATGTAACCTTCTTCAATCAAACATCAAGGCCTGCTTACTATTTATTTAGAAACTAAATAACACACTTACTGGCAAACATGTATAATGCATAAACAAAGCAGTAATGATAATGGGAATCATTTCCTTTGGAAGAAGCTGGCATATTTACGATTAGGGATTGAGTGACGGGTCAAGAGCAGCTCCTGAAGCATCTGACTGTCAGTCAAAGCTGTCAGAGAAAATGAAAAGGCTTAAGGCATAGAAGGCTTTCTGGATGCATAAGAACATACAACTAGCACTTCAGAGTTTAATAAGGTTCAACATTTTAAGTTAAATTAAGCATTTGGAGCTCATTGATGTCAAACTGGCCTAAGCTTTGAATAAATAGGTTCCCCTAACAGAACCAACAGATGTCATCCTGCTCCATGCTGTGTAATGTTACAACTTAGCAATAATTTACAGGTCATGGTTTATATTTTATGGTTTACAAAAGTAGGCTAGCATAACTAATACATTCAGAATAATGTTTCATCATACTCTGCATTGCAGGGTGTAGAGAATTTCGACTATTCTCTCTATCAGATATTCTGATTTCAGGGGGATTTTTCAACAAGAATTTAAGAACTAAAAAACCATAGACTTTCAGCTAACTCTGGTGCATTTACAGCAAGTCTAAAATATCATATTTGAATCCCTTAATAGCATTTTATCACGTAGCACTAAGTAAACCAAACATTAAACCTATAAATAAAAAGGCCTTTTACCTGTTTTGCTTTTCACTATATGCACTTTCCGAGAAAGTTAATCATAAGAATCAAGCTTTACATTTATATTCTCTAGTATAAAACTTTCAGCTTCTGTTTTCAATTGCATTATTAATACAGATTTTTTGTTTTTAATTTATTTTAAAGTGAGATAAACAGTAGTGTGTTCATTTGTACTTTCTCCACAGTCCAGGGTCCTCAACTATGAAACGCGTCTACATACAAAAACCGCATTGCAATTTTTGACGTAAAACCTGGGATGTATGACAATAAGCGTGTGTGGAAATACACGTAAACTTTTGGTCTTTCTGGCGAGAATCTGCAGCAGCAGCGTAATGTTTTTTCAATCCACAATAACAAGTTAAAGGCACAAAAACTCACCTGATAAATAATGACTAATTTCATTTAAACTGAACCAGAGTCAATGCTGATGTATGTGCATGAGTCTGAGTAGTTGTGATTTAAACCTAAACAATAAATCGGAATCATATTCAGCCTTGTACAACACCATAACATATTTAAAATAAAATAATGAAAACAGGCAGTATTTGTTTAGGTCATGTGCAACCGGGACAGAATTTTATGTGTATTCTTTTGCAGTACTTGAGTGATTTTTTTAAGGATCTCTACTCTAGTAAGTTTTGTTTTTATGAACTTTTATGATTAATTAGAGACTTAAAAATAACTTTTAGTGCTCTTCTTAAAAGTATTGAGAAGGATCTTTTATTTCTGGGTGGATCATCTAAATAAGTGGTCTTCCTAATTGTCAATCATTCTGGTGATATGTTTACCTAAGGCCATCCTATGTGCTCGTCCCGTTAGCAATCTTTGCGCATGCACGCTTTCAGGCATATATCTGTGGTGAGCTACGGCTTTAGACAGTCATTGAAGCTCACCTTTGTCAATGCGGTTCTTTGAAAATGGCAGAGGGTTGTAAGAGAAAACGTATCTATGAAGTGTTTGAGAAAGAAAAAAAGGCCTCAGAAGAGGCAGATATATCCCAGAATGCTTTGCGCGGAGAGCTCTCCTCGCAAACATTATGGGATTTGCTGTCACAGCGGCAACTAATAACAAAAATGGCGCAGGCATCATGCAGTGAACCAACGTGGAAGAGACCTTTTTTCCAAACTGTAAGTTGACTGAGTTCACTATAAAGTCCACTATATAGTCCCTGCTCTATATAATGATTGAGGGATTTCGGGGTTAGGGCGGAAATTCAGACACAGTAAGTCTGTATGAGCTATGAGTACAGCAACTTTTAAACAGAGCGTGCACGAGGAGAAATTGGCTCGTGCATGCTCTCGCAAGCTCATTTTTTTCTAAAGTGGAGTGGGCGGGTCTTTTAAAAAATTTGAAAAATTCATCCACAATACCTTTAAAATCTGAATTGTTTCCTGCTATATAACATGAACGGTATTTATCATGAAAGGTTTTGTTTATGTGCAGTGGAGCACACAGGTGAGTCGGGGGGTGCGCTATGGGGGGTAGTTGTTGAAAATGCAAAACTGACATTTTCAACCTTCCAGCATGAATGCATGACTGTGGATCACAAGTCCTATTATCTAGTCTAACTTGTCCATCACCACAGAACAACAATGGGTTGCCACGCCAGTTTGAGATCCAACTACCCCTCTCAGCAATGGGCAATATTGACAGTTTGAGTATCTAAGGCTACGTTCACACTGCAGGCCTTAATGCTCAATTCCGATTTTTTTGTGAAATCGGATTTTTTTGCGTGTCCGTTCACACTTCCAAGTATATGCGACTTGTATGTGATCTACTGTGTGAACTGAATGCGTCCAACCGAAGTGTCCCGCATGCGCACTCGAGGACGCGATGACGTCACACGTAGCAAGCGTCCTCAGTGTTTGCGGAAGTAAACATGACTCGTAATACCGCAGCGTATATTGCGTTCTTTAAGTTATTCTCCAACAGGAGCAGGCACATTACGAACGAAATCTTTTTAAGAAGATCAAAAAGAAAGACCCTCCCCCGGTTCCGGTAAGACCCTTCGAGTTTGGTCTGAATCGAGCTTTCTAAATATGAATTAAGTCAGCAACCTCACTTTCTCTCCATTGACTGCTCTCTGTGTTATCTTCCGCCATGGTTGTTAGTTTTTCCCGCCTCCGCTTAGTAGGACGCAGATTAGTAACGTTTAGTAATATTTGTCAAGTATCAATGACGTGTAGGTCGGATGAATGCGACCTGGCCGTACAGACACAGGTCGCATTTGAAAAGATCAGATACGTATCGGATTCAGGACCACATATCCAAGTGGCCTGGGTCGCATTTGAAAAAATCCGATCTGTGTCGTTCAGACTGTCATAAAAAGATCAGATACAGGTCACATATGGGCAAAAAAATCGGAATTGGGTCACTTCAGGCTGCGGTGTGAACGTAGCCTAACAGTCCCTCTGAGTCATTCTCCAAACAGCCTGATCTGTATCTTGCTCAGATACACTATATTGCCAAAAGTATTTGCTCACCTGCCTTGACTCACATATGAGCTTAAGTGACATCCCGTTCCTAATCCATAGGGTTCAATATGACGTCGGTCCACCCTTTGCAGCTAGAACAGCTTCAACTCTTCTGGGAAGGCTGTCCACAAGGTTTAGGAGTGTGTTTATGGGAATTTTTGACCATTCTTCCAGAAGCGCATTTGTGAGGTCGCACACTGATGTTGGACGAGAAGGCCTGGCTCTCAGTCTCCGCTCTAATTCATCCCAAAGGTGTTCTATCGGGTTGAGGTCAGGACTCTGTGCAGGCCAGTCAAGTTCATCCACACCAGACTCTGTCATCCATGTCTTTATGGACCTTGCTTTGTGCACTGGTGCACAGTCATGTTGGAAGAGGAAGGGGCCAGCTCCAAACTGTTCCCACAAAGTTGGGAGCATGGAATTGTCCAAAATGTCTTGGTATGCTGAAGCATTCAGAGTTCCTTTCACTGGAACTAAGGGGCCAAGCCCAGCTCCTGAAAAACAACCTCACACCATAATCCCCCCTCCACCAAACTTTACACTTGGCACAATGCAGTCAGACAAGTACCGTTCTCCTGGCAACCGCCAAACCCAGACCCGTCCATCAGATTGCCAGATGGAGAAGCGCGATTCGTCACTCCAGAGAACGCGTCTCCACTGCTCTAGAGTCCAGTGGCGGCGTGCTTTACACCACCGCATCCGACGCTTTGCATTGCACTTGGTGATGTATGGCTTGGATGCAGCTGCTCGACCATGGAAACCCATTCCATGAAGCTCTCTGCGCACTGTTCTTGAGCTAATCTGAAGGCCACATGAAGTTTGGAGGTCTGTAGTGATTGACTCTGCAGAAAGTTGGCGACCTCTTCGCACTATGCGCGTCAGTATCCGCTGACCCCGCTCCGTCAGTTTACGTGGCCTACCACTTCGTGGCTGAGTTGCTGTCGTTCCCAAACACTTCCATTTTCTTATAATACAGCTGACAGTTGACTGTGGAATATTTAGGAGCGAGGAAATTTCACGACTGGATTTGTTGCACAGGTGGCATCCTATCACAGTTCCACGCTGGAATTCACTGAGCTCCTGAGAGCGACCCATTCTTTCACAAATGTTTGTAAAAACAGTCTGCATGCCTAGGTGCTTGAATTTATACACCTGTGGCCATGGAAGTGATTGGAACACCTGATTCCAATAATTTGGATGGGTGAGCAAATACTTTTGGCAATATAGTGTATATACCATTCCTTAAAAAGGTGGTTAGAGATATGCATTCAATAAAAATTTAAATTGAGAAGCTAAACTCCATATGAAATCCAAGTTATCACTTATATTATTATAAGACACAATCTGCTGAAAGGTTTAAATATAGTGGCATGTACGTGGTTGGCTCAACTTAGGCTCCTTTTATCCTAAGAGTAATTTAAACCATTCTAAACTGCAGTTTATTGGAACAGAATTGAAAGCAGATCCATTTGCGAGGACATGCTTCTAGGTTTTTCTTTTATCTATTCATCTATTTTTCTCTTTATGGTAAGGTTGAATGTTTTAAAATGCAAGTCTAGCCTGCATCACTTTTTTGGGTAACCTTATGTGGGATAGAAACATAAGGGTCTTATTCACATCTTAGTGAAAAAAACTGTTCATTCTGACTTAAGATCAGGTTGTGGTTTTTTTTTTGTGATTCCTTATTTTTCTAATTTTCTTTTTTTTCCCTTATGCCAAAGCATTGATTATCAAGTTGTATATGCTAAAAAAAAAAAAAAAAAACGCATATGCTACAGTGTCAAATACACATTAAGGCAGCATCTGAGTTTTATTTTTCCATATCCTCTGGCTTTTTCAGGCAAATAGCAAATACATGTGGTAAGGGAATAAACTAAATATTGTTTTGTAAGTATTGATTTAGGATCAAAATATATAAAATAATATACAAAATATTTAAGTTAAAAGTAAAATACAGACCAAACCTTAGTAATACGGAGGTGGTTCACTATGATGCAACCACATTCAACGTTTGTTCTTGGATCAGAGGGCTACTTGTATGGAACTTATTATGAGACCAGCAGCTTAGCATATAGCATTATTAGTATGCCTTACATCCACTTCACTGTGCCTTTAAATGGCTGCCCTCCAAACAAGTGCTTGGCTGACCAAGCTCCCGCAAAAGAGGGAAACCAGCTTTGTTCCCATAGCTGTACTTTTTCTTAACTAACACTCCATTCATCTGTGACTATATGCATGTATGTACTGCATGAACGCATATCATTTATTCTGGTTATAAACGTATGTGTGCTTATGGATACTTAAATGTTTGTTGTGTGGGTATGTGTTCATATATTGCATGTGAGGATTATCTAAATTAATCACAGATTTTTTAAATGGAGATCCTTGTCAGTTTTTAAATTTTTATGTCTTCATTTATGCTGCTTTCTTATGCCTGCACATTTCCCCTAAGGGACATCTAAAGCCTTTACTGAACAACTGTTAAATAACAAAAAGGATAAATTATTAGTTCAAGAATCTATTTTGTACTCTGTTTTTGCTTTAAAATATGTTATACACAAATTCCTGCTTTTATATAAATGTTGTAGTTAAACTAAAAGATGGATTCTAGTTGTCAGACTTAATGTAACTTATACAGTGGGGCAAAAAAGTATTTACGGTAGTCAGCCACCAATAGTGAAAGTTCTCCCACTCAAAAAGATGAGAGAGGCCGGTAATTTTTATCATAGATATACCTCAACTATGAGAGACAAAATGAGAAAAAAAAATCCAGAAAATCACATTGTCTGATTTTTAAAGAATTTATTTGCAAAATATGGTGGAAAATAAGTATTTGGTCAATAACAAAAGTTCATCTCAATACTTTGTTATATACCCTTTGTTGGCAATGACAGAGATCAAACGTTTTCTGTAAGTCTTCACAAGGTTTTCACACACTGTTGCTGGTATTTTGGCCCATTCCTCCATGCAGATCTCCTCTAGAGCAGTGATGTTCTGGGGCTGTCGCTGGGCAACACAGACTTTCAACTCCCTCCAAAGATTTTCTATGGGGTGCAAATCTGGAGACTGGCTAGGCCACTCCAGGACCTTGAAATGCTTCTTACGAAGCCACTCCTTCGTTACCTGGGCGGTGTGTTTGGGATCATTGTCATGCTGAAAGACCCAGCCACGTTTCATCTTCAATGCCCTTGCTGATGGAAGGAGGTTTTCACTCAAAATTTGACGATACATGGCCCCATTCATTATTTCCTTCACACGGATCAGTCGTCCTGGTCCCTTAGCAGAAAAACAGCCCCAAAGCATGATGTTTCCACCCCCACGCTTCACTGTAGGTATGGTGTTCTTTGGATGTAACTCAGCATTCTCTCTCCTCCAAACACGACGCGTAGAGTTTTTACCAAAAAGTTCTATTTTGGTTTCATCTGACCATATGATATTCTCCCAGTGATCGTCTGGATCATCCAAATGCTCTCTAGCAAACTTGAGACGGGCCTTGACATGTACTGGCTTAAGCAGGGGGACACGTCTGGCACTGCAGGATTTGAGTCCCTGGCGGTGTAGTGTGTTACTGATGGTAGCCTTTGTTACTTTGGTCCCAGCTCTCTGCAGGTCATTCACTAGGTCCCCCCGTGTGGTTCTGGGATTTTTACTCACCGTTCTTGTGATCATTTTGATCCCATGGGGTGAGATCTTGTGTTGAGCCCCAGATCGAGGAAGATTATCAGTGGTCTTGTATGTTTTCCATTTTCTAATAATTGATCCCACAGTTGATTTCTTCACACCAAGCTGTTTACCTATTGCAGATTCAGACTTCCCAGCCTGGTGCAGGTCTATAATTTTGTTTCGGGTGCCCTTTGACAGCTCTCTAGTTTTGGCCATGGTGGAGTTTAGAGTGTGACTGTTTGAGGTTGTGGACAGGTGTCTTTTATAATGATAACGGGTTCAAACAGGTGCCATTAATGAAGGTAACGAGTGGAGGACAGAGGAGCCTCTTACAGAAGAAGTTACAGGTCTGTGAGAGCCAGAAATTTTGCTTGTTTGTAACTGACCAAATACTTATTTTCCACCTTATTTTGCAAATAAATTCTTAAAAAATCAGACAATGTGATTTTCTGGATTTTTTTTTTCTCATTTTGTCTCTCATAGTTGAGGTATATCTATGATGAAAATTATCGGCCTCTCTCATCTTTTTGAGTGGGAGAACTTGCACTATTGGTGGCTGACTAAATACTTTTTTGCCCCACTGTATATAACCTATTAAAAAACTCTCATCACCAAAACTACTTTTATCTACTGTTGAGAACCACAGTGTGGGTTGGTTTCTCTCAGCAGAAGTTTGTGTTCTTTGTGTAGATATTTTCAGTATATTCAATTGGTTTTGTAAACAGTTTGCTCACAAGCTGTTTTTTAGTTTAATTGGCAATATGCTCAACTCCACTACTTCCTGAACTTCAGCCACCTCCTTTGTATCCTGTCTGTCATCACTGGACAGACTAATAATCCAGGTGTCTCTGGATATTGCCATCATGGTTACTTAGGTAACACACACCTGGATTAATCAAAGGAAACAAAGAAGCTGGCTGAAAATTCAGGAGGCATATAGCATATAGGAAGACCATCTCTAGTAAATTACGTTTATATAATAAAACAAAACTGATTATGATTATCTAAAATGCTCAATAAAGAAATGAACAGAGACAGCAAACGGAAAAAAAACAGATCTTAAAAGTATTAAACGTTGCAAGTATGACTTCTCACTTGCTGCCAACCTATGAATGATTTATCTTCACAGAGGCTGCAGGATTTCACAAGTACATATTAAACCTCGAAAGCTAATCAGTTAGACCCAGCCTGAGCTGTCTGAGCAGACAGAAGTAAGTTTCACTTTAACTGCCTCTGGAGAAATATGGAGCAGCCCACAAACAGGCTGGAGTGTAATCACAAAACACACCCAATTTGACCCTCATCAATACAAGCAGCAGACAATGAAAGCCTTTCAGAGACTAAAAATAAAGAAGTAACAAGAAACATTAGCCACAAACTGCAATACGCAAGAGGTGAAACTAATGAATATTACATGAGACTGTAGCCCAAAATAGAGTCTCACCCTGCTGTGCAATAAGAGATCACTGGCCAAGCTTAATATATGATCTCATCTGAAAAGAGAATCCCAGCAAAGTATCCCAGAATACCTTTTGAGAGATTATCTGAAGTAGATATACATAAAACTACATTAAAGATGAAAATGGTACAACTTTATAAAACAAGGAATGTTGACTTTTGGCTCAGACAGTAACCTTTTTAAAATATAAACTTTTTTGGTTAGAAACAGCAATGTGATTAGTGGGACAGAATACTAATGGATGAACACTAATCTTCATAGCCTCTTTCCCATTGAAATTAGCGTGTTAACCCGGCTTTTTCAAACATGGGCAAACAATTGGCATATGGCTTCCAACCATTACAAAAAAAGCTGTGTCCAACCCCCGTTGGCAAGCTGTGAGGCCGCTGTCCCGCCACCGCTACGTGATTGGTGACATCAGTGCTACAGAACAAAAGGTAAATAAGTCCTAACATCCTTTTAAGAAAGTAATAAACTATAGTGCAGAGAAATCATGATTTTTTTCCCCCTTTATGGTTAACTTAAAATAGTAAGCTTTTCGGCTGATTTCACTCTGTAGAAGACTTGTGGTAACTGTACACACAACTAATAATCCCTAAGCAGCAGAACTTTTGAAATATTCTGTAACAGCATATTAAACAGCCATTACAGAGGAAAAAAGAGTGATCTGATTGAACAGGCAGTCCTTTCATAAAATCTCATAATGTTCTTCCTATCTAACCTGACATGTAATGCTACTAGAATATTATTTTAGTATGTCGTTCAGTGCTGTTTCAGTGCTAAAATAAACTTTAAAATCCAACAGTACATGTCTATGTAAATGCTCACACACTTAATTAGCAACAATTTTCTCATGAATCTAAGGAATATCTGATGTAGGTTTTATGTCAGTGTTACTGAAAACAGGTTTTTTTAAGTAAAGGTTTAACTAATGCTACCTTAAAAGCCTGCATTAAATGTCCATTAATGAAGTAATGAAGATTAATAGAACACCTTCTTAAAAATATTATTGGCATTGGGTCTAACATACAAGTAAAGGGTTTCAATTAATCAGCATTCTCAACTGAAATAAAACAGCCCAAATATTGACCAGATTGTATGGTTAGCTGTTATGCTGCCTCACTTACTGAGGAAAGACTTATGAGGTTTGAGAGGATCCTAATGGTTTTATTTTGAACAGAATCAAATCTATTTCAAAAGAATCCTTTTAACGATGAGGCTGGTTTGATTATCATAATAGATAGATGGATGGATGGATGGATGGATGGATGGATGGATGGATGGATGGATGGATGGATGGATGGATGGATGGATGGATGGATGGATGGATGGATGGATGGATGGATCGATCGATCGATCGATCGATAGATAGATAGATAGACAGACAGACAGACAGACAGACAGACAGACAGACAGACAGACAGACAGACTTCAGCTACATGTTTGGAATCAAATTTATACAGCATAGTAAAAACAGATCCCCTTTTGTTAGAAATGAAAAAAGGAAATAATAAGTCATTAATATTGAGTAATTTAACCTACACTTATGGTTTTATATGCAGCTTGACTTTTCTTCAAAATGATTTAGAAACTACAATGGTTATTAGGGATATCTCACTACAACCTTAATGACTGAAAGGATAAGGTTGAGTTTTCTTGAATGAGACTGAGAAGTACAGACTAAACGCAAGTATGTCTCATCTAATAAAGACAGCAAAGCTGTAGGAGTCATGAACACTTACTTAAACACAGAGGTTAGTCATAAAGTTTTACCCTAGATATTCTGTCAAATCCTCAAACAAGTTCCCAACTTGATGCTTCATCTTCATCTGTTTTCTATATTGTCTCCAATACCTTGTTTAGACCAAAACAATCCTGATGGGATTTTTTTGGTGTTTATGTTTTAAAATCATAAGGTAACAGCAATACATTTAGTTATCTCCATGACCATTTTTACTAATTCATGCACTTTTTTGATTTTTTTCAAAAGAAAACCTTTTAGTCAGTCAGTATTTTCTACTTTCTATTAGACAGATGTGAAAAATTAAAGTTTTCAGGAGTGCAAAACAGTACAAACTATGTAGTACAAAAAAGACATACAAGCATGTGGAAATTTACCTCCAAGCATCTAACTTCTTTGTATATGGATAGAATTAGACAAAAGTCCCTTAAATAATGCAAAGAGACAGGGCAGAGATACATTGTCAGCATATGGCTCAGAGGATGAGCAAATCTCTTCGTAATGCCTGACCGATGCCGATGAACATGCATCATTTTGCTCATGGGTCTCCTTGAAAGTTAAGGGGCAAGCGGCAACAAGAAGAACACACATGACACATCCAACTCTGTCACAATAACCCTGCTGACATTCCCTTACTGAAAAATAAAACAATGACAGATATGTTGCAAAGCTAGCATAATCCTTTAAAAAGTTTGTGGAGGATAGAAAACAAGTAAAAACTTTTCAGGATGTGCTATGTATGACAGCTATGAAATGCAAACTGGGCATATGACATGGATTAGAACTCTCTTTAGGCCAGACAGATCAACAGATGGACAGACCAGATTAGGCGTGTAGACGTGCGTTGAACAGGGTTCGACAACGGTCACATCTCGAGAGCTTTCTCACCCCTGCTGAGAGAAGGCTCACAGGCAAGACTCAGGACAACAGACAAAAACACTAACTAAACATACTTCCCATATCTGGAAAAAACAGACATCAGCATTAAATAAGAAGAAAAGATTTAAGCATCTTTCAATAGTTTACTTTAAGACTGAAGGTCCTTAAGATTTACCCTGCTGTACTATTTATTACAGCAGGCTAAAGAAAGGGTAAAGAGTCCCTTGTAACTCAGAAAAGTCTTAAATCTGACAGACAGATCAAAAATTGCAAAGAACAAAAGCAAAAATAGGGACTTCTGTCAGTGAATTCCCTCTGTTTCCTTCTGTTTGTCAGATGGCAGTGATGGATCCCATCTCTTTTTTTCTGCTAAGCCATCGTGACAGTCAAGAGCCACAAGAGACCAAGAACGAATGACTCACAAATTTTTGAAGTCAGGACCCCTCCAAGTCTGACTGACCTGAGAGTCTAAAAGACCTCTAATGTCCTTATTACTGATACAAAGAAGTTCTTTAGGTGACTGAAAAGCATTGTGCACTAGTTGTTAGGCCATCTAAACTCAACATTGTTAGCTTCACACAGGTGACACAGGTTTTAAGGTATTCAGGAATTTACACTCTGATCTAAATTAATAGCAAAGATGTTTGTTACTGTTGTCAAATGCCACAATAGGAAATATTCAAATATAATATCTAAAGTTGGGGTCTTCAAAGTTTTTTTTGTCCGGAACCAACATGAAGAGTTCGAAGACACGGTGTACACACCCCAATGTCTGCCCCTGAGATGGAAGGGTTAGTATTAATATTTTTAAAAGCCTGTTTAGGGGTAAAGGTTTTAACATCAGACAGGGGCTAAGGTGCTGAGGATATAGATGTAACCTGTTAAGATCAAAGGATTTTCTAATGAATTTCCACCTTAAATTATACAACAAAACAAGTCAAGACTAACTCCACAGACTTCAGGTCTTAATTTAGATTAGACCTTAATTAAGATTCTTAATCTCAATTAAGGTATAGACATTTAGACCCTGTTTGCAAAAAGGAGTGCTACTGCAGGTCATTCATCTCTGCTGCAACCAGACTCTACAATGCGACAATACAAGGGCAATAACTTGTGCAATGTATAATGTGCAATTACTATTGTCCAATTACAAACCCTCTACAATGATCCTACTATAAAAAAAGCTGTCATATGTGGATGCACTGTATATACTGTATATAAAGTCAATCAATCATTGCAATCGGATGAAAACTTCTATCCTATCTCAGTATTGCTGAAGCTTAAAGTGCAACACCCTAACATCAAAGTCATAGTTAAAGTAAAACTGTAAACCTAACAAATGAAATTGCTCCAATGAACCAATCAGATGTGGATTTGGTGTCATTATAAACAACTGATTTAACATTATTTCTTAAGTACAGGGGCCATACCTGGGGCCAGGGCCAATTTTAAATATCTGTATTTTTCTCTTCTTTTTTATGCACTTGTTGTTACTGTTCACTATTTTATTTTTATATTTGTATCATGTTCGAATAAATTTCATTTCATCATCATTTCAATTTTACAGAGGCACTGGCCCCTGTCTAGATCCACCCATGAACAGCAGAGATCATATGTTCAATGTATTTATGAAAAAGCAAAATGGCCCCAATTGGTATGTTTTACGAGCCGCTAGGAACTAACAAATGCATTCTGTTTGTACTTTCAATAAGTAAGACCCAGTGTTGGCACAGTGTTAAACCACCAGGCAGGATATTTCATATATTTGAATTTTAATACTTCATGAAACTTTTTAGTGAAGTAGTACATTTCTATTTTGCTGTTTACCAATGTGCATATGGAGGTTTTAACAACAACTGCAAGCCTAGGAAATTAACAAATATTTAAGTCAAAGTTATTATGACAGTTGTAAATATCAGAATACTTCTGTATAAAGATAAATTTTGCATGAAATTGATATTGCTAGGGCCTTCCATAAACTTGAGTGTTTCCCAAATAAATATTAAGGTGAAATTAACAAACTGTTATATTTTCATAACAATGGAAACACATTTCAGCTTATATCTATTAATGCTTGTTTTGATAGTCTTAACTGGTTTGAAGATGGAAGGAAATATGATCTTAAAATGTGGTTGATGCATTCTGCCATGAGAGTCCCACAACCTTTCTAAATAAGTGTTCCTTTTTTGCTGTTGTTTTTTATAGATAAAAAGGAATCTTAAATCTAATTCCTATATATGTTTGTATGGAAAATATAATACACAGATAGCAAAACCAAATTATATTCTTAAGATGTACCATTCAATAGGTAATATTAACCAATGTCAGCGTAAGAGTTAACACAACCATTTATGTAAAAAAAAATAAAAAAAAAACTGTTCACCTTTGGGTGACTTACATTATATAGTATTAAGTCTAATAAAACATTTTTGCATATTTATTTTTATTTTCAGAGCAAAATTAAATTATTAGAATGTAATTTGTACAATTTTATTTTAGCCATTCCATAGCTAAGATGGCAGAAAATAAATAATATATTCCTAAGGGTCTTACTATTAAAATAAGCCTAAAGAGTCTTTACAGAAAGGTAAACCCAATATATATTCCTTCTGGCACAGACACCCACACATCTATCATAACATACACACAAATGATTGACCACACATACTGTATAACTCTGTCCCACAGGATGCACATGGGTGGGAGGGGGTAACAGGGTGAGCCACAAGTCAATAAACCCTGGGTAATCTGTTCCCTTTAGTGGCATAAACCATCTGAGAGGAGATTACAGTCGTACTGCCAAAGTAAGAACATGTGAGTTTCTAATGGACGGAAATACCAACAACAAAATGCAAACAACCACATAAGCATCTCATTCCCATTTTTAAAAACTGGTGAGATTAGTGTTTTCCTTTATGGACCAAAATATTTTTCTGTTGATTTAAAAAAATGAAATACTGATCATGTTTATCAACCCTGATCTACTTAGATTACTGCTGAGGAAAGCAAGGCCTTGTCAGTCTAAGTGAGGTAATGTCTCATAAATTCCCTAACTGGAATTTGCAAACTGGCTGCTGTGTCTACTGTATCTGTTTGGGGCTGAGTATGTTTCAGGGGCTGGGAATGCTGGCTTAATGCATCATTAAGCAACAAGAGCGCCAAGCTGAGTTGTAACTCGGGAGGGTTGCAGGATAGACATCTGGTAGACAAACCAGAACAATACGCCCCCGCATTAACTCCAACAAAGACTAATTATTATTTGTAGATAATCCCAAGCTAGCAAGATGTTCTCTTATTCTTTCTTAACATTGCAGAAATTCTGGAATAATTCTATTGGTTGTTTTGTCTCTTTCTGACTTTAAATTTGAAGGTAAAAACTGATTCAAAGGCTTATATGTAAAAAACACAAGTTGAGTTACCATAATAAGAACATTATTATGGCATTAACCGCTTGAGATAGATTCCAAAACACATTTAGCATCTGGTAGTTTTTTCATCACACTGTAAAGGCTATTACCTTCATTAATGTTGATGATAAGTAAGGTGGATCAAAATAAACATCTACTAAACAACAGCATCAAATAAATGTCCCATAAGGACACATTAAAACAAATGCATCTGAGAACATGTAGCTTTGTGTCCTGTAACACAAAATCCCAACTTATCTAAAGGTGAATGAACAATTAGGAGAAATGACAAATACCTAAACATGCATATGTAACAAGCACATTTTGATTTGACACTTATTGAAACCTTTAACCATGTAGTTTAATTTGTGGACTTTTGTTATGTGTTGAGATGCATGAGGAGAGGCAATTCTCATAGATGAGACCCTGAACATAAAAGCTTAGATCTAGACAATGTTAAAAAACATTATTCTGGAGAAACTCAGAATCTAGTACTATATTTAAAAATAACCATGTAGACCATTTACAAAAATAAGGGCCAGTTTGAGTTGCAGTTTATTTATATCAGATTGTAAGATAATGGTGCAGTCATTTAAAACAGGTTGCTTGTCAGATACATATTTCAGTGTCATTAGACAACTGGAGTGTATAAACAGATTTTCTTACAATATTTTTTTTGTTTTCAAGAGGTGCTTCCCGCTGCTTATACAAGATGGTACCAATGCGAGAAAAAAAGACCAAAACCTTTTGGATTAAACTAACACTGCAACAGTGAAACATAGAGGTGGCAGCATCCTTTTGTGAGAATGCTGTTTCCCTGCTGGTCAATAGCTGCTTAGAGGGAGTTATAAACTGCAAGCAAACATTTTACATGCAAAAAATATTAAAGAGAAAATTGCGGTATGAGCTGAAGTTAAACTTCTCATCAAATGGCCGATTCAAAATCGAGACATAAATTTAATCTTTGGCAAGACATTGATACATATATTCATAGGTGCCCTTTAATCAATCTGTCTGAATGTAGCAAAGACTGAAACAAATTTAAACATGAGCATTTTATTGCTACTGTAAAGTAACTTGAAACAACATCTTTTGTGAATTGGTGCAAAGTGAGTAGGGGCATATAGCCACTACTCACTCTAGAGTTGTGACTCTAGAGTTGTGAGTCTAGAGTGTTCTAACAATGGATGAACATATATACTAAAGTATAGTCTCCAAAGGACTTTTTTTAGTAAAGTTACTGTGGCCTACTATATCAGAGTGTAACAAACTTGAATTTTACATGCTTGTTTAATATTTAGCCATTTGGATAGGGTCTCGTGGCAGAAGAACCTCATATCAGACACAAATGACATTCATCAAAATGCTGTATGTCTCAGAGAGCAAAAAGCACCGATGAGGAAAAAAAAATTCTAGAAAATATTTACAACCTAAATTGTCATAGCACAATACTAACATCCTTTCCATCACAAGATCTTCCAATATTGAGCAGCCCCTGTTGGAACATGGAAAACAATGGAAAACTTCATGGGTTATGAATGCTAATATAAGGATTGGTAAGTGACAGTAAAATAAATTAAACACCATTGTCATATTGAAGTTGTCTTTTTGTTGGAGATTAATTGTTTATGATGAGAAAACACATTGATTAAGTGCAAAAAAGAAACTCCCTATTATGCCCATTTCAGAAGTAGGTTACTGTAGTAGTTAACATGCAATTCCAGTGATCTGGAATCTGAAGTCACTCTGAATAAAGACAAGGAATGTCAGTGAGTGCATTTGAAGATTCCACGAAGCACGCACTGCCGATGCACTCTGGCTCAGCTCTAACCGTTCCAATGGCTGTCAGAGGTAATACAATAATCCTGTTTTAGTAGATGCCCCCCACCCCACACAGACCCACCACCCACACACATGATGTCCCTTTGATGAGACCTCTGAACAGAAAACTGGAAAAACTAAAGTGTCACTCTGTCACATATGATACCAATGACCTAACTAATAGGAGATAACCAATAATAATAATGTGTGATTAATAACTGATTAATGCAAGTTATACAGTTATTCACATCCATGACAGGCATCCCAGACACCAGCTGGATCTCAGTTACAAACAGGCAGCGGTTCCTGAATGAAAGGCGTCCTGGACATAACCCTCCATCTGCCAGTCATGCAGCCAATCAGAACGCTCAATCAGGGGGAAGTCTTTTTCAATCCCATGACAGAGTAAAAGGTGAAGTCTAATCTCCCTATTCTACTCTCCCCCAACAACATATAAATGCACAAAGTTATTTTTTCAGTGCTCCCCTGGTCCATTGCCTAAAGTGTCCTTGTCAAAAACTGTCCTTGCAAACAGGGTTAATTATGTAATAATGTATGTGAGCCTTGTTTTATCTATTGAATGAAGAAATATACAAGACAAGTAAATTAGTACAAACAGAGTGAGCATTGTCGCTCTGGGTTACTTTCCAAATATAGTTTTTATTTAGCCTTTTTTTTTTTTTACAGGATATGCAATGTGCATGCACATTGGTGCATTTATATATATATATATTTTTTAAAATATATATATAGTAGTTAAATCTTGACATGTGCAACATCTAAAAGGATAAATACTGTGACTAGCTCTATGAGAAAAGTCATCATTCTCATTTTATTTCTGTAATTTATGTCTTATTGTACTGTCTCTACTTTGTCCTCCCGACTGTTATCTGGAAATCGATATCAGTACACCCTTGAGAGTAATGTCTCTTTTCTAAAATGCACTCAGAACAGAGAAGAACAAGGGATAAGGAGGGTTTTAAGGGAGGCTATAAATAAGGATGCACAGGAGTAAAATGTAATTTCAGCCTTATTGATGGAAAAAAGGGTTCTAAGTAAAGCTATGTCATAAATCAATACATTTCATTACGATAAATAAGTCTTGCATGAAAATATATGAGATACAGTTTTAGCCATAAATATAAGGTTTTTAGCACTAAAGTAGGGAAGCTAGAAACCTGTAAATTTAATTAGGCTGTTAATGTTTTTGTGCCTTCCCTTTTATTTGGCAACCACTCAGAGAGATCATTACCTGGTTGGTTGATGGAAAATAGGACTTCAATCCCCTCATGATAAAAGTTCCTTTAACAATAAACAGCTTTTGTTATAATGGCAATATGTAATCATGGCAATTCGTCAAAAAAATAAAATACAATAAAAACTAATCTACTAATGGTATATTAAAGGTAAAGCAATTTGAAAAAAAGTATCAAGACAATTCAAAATATTTCACATAAACAAAAGATATAAGGAAAAGAAATAAGTACATTGCAGTAGTATAACATGAAAAACTAATAATAACACTAAACATAAAAAAACAGAATAGTTAAAGCGACATAAAAATTTTTAAAATATTATTTACGATTCACATACTACGTTGGAAAAACAGCGTAAATAGCAGCAGTTAAAGAAAGTAAAATAACAAACTTAATGTAATAATGTTTAAAAAGCACAATCAAAGGCAACTCAACAAATGGGTTTTATCCTTGATTTAAAGCAACTTAGGGTTTCAGCAATTTTATAGCTTTCTGGGAGTTTATTCCAGATTACGGGAGCATAAATACTACAAGCTGCTTTCGTTTGGTTCTTGTTCTTGGTATCTGGAGTAGACTTGAGCCAGAAGACCTGAGATGTCTGGGCAGCTATTACACTGATGAGTCTGTAAGAAATTTTGGTGGCAAGCCATTCAGGGATTAATAGGCCCACAGAAGAATTTCATAGATTATTCTTTGACATATGGGGAGCTATACACCTTGGCAAGGTCAGTCTCTGTACTGTGGTGAGCACAGAGTAAAAGGCAGAAATTAGTTCCAGGCATTTGTATTTCCACCTCAACAACACAAACCAGGGAATAATCGGCTGGTTAAGTGAAGACGATAAAGGAAAAGTAGACTGTTTTTCTCTCTGGACCTGAATTATCACCATCTGGTGATAAGAACAGAAGCCTGACTGGAGGTAATCAAAGCAGCTGTTTATTGTTAAGACGAGTGCTAGTGGGTGGTATGCAAAGGTATGCAACACCATTACTTCTAAAGATTACCTAGATATGTACCAGGACTACATGATCAAGCTAGCATTAGAACATGTAACGGAAAACCTGATGCTTAAAAAAACCATGTGACATATTTTAGGACAAAAAATAAGGTTAAAGTAAGATAATGTGCAGTACTAAGCATTTGGGGGCCCAGAGCACAAAAAATGTGTACAGTAAACGATGAACAATAATACAGTAAATGGAGTATATGGAGGTTCCAAAAAAAAAAACGATCCACTGAACTTTGTTTCCAAGTTTGAAGAGCTCTTCAAACTTGGAAACAAAGTCCAGTGGATTGTTTTTTTAAACTTTTTTGGAATGACTATGACCTGAATAATTGAGAATCTTCACCAGCATAAATGGGGGTCAATACTTTTTTAAACTCTAAAATGGCCTATTGTTTGTTTTGAATTTTGCACCCCCAATGGTGCATATACTTCCACACAATATAACTGTGGTTCACATATCAAGGATGTAAATTAACTAGGAAAATGGGTTTTAAGAAGGATACAAAAAGGAAATAGGAAATACAACATTGGGGAGTGTAATACAGAACTAGGACCTTCTTTCTGGAGAGCTATTAGAAAAAAAAACTAATTTGCACGGGATCAGAACTATCTGTGGTCCCAATGTAAAAAAAAAATAAAAAATCACTCCCCAAGGTCTGCTTTATATGTGCCGCATTCACATGTAATAACAAAGCCTGAGATGTTAATCTGCTATATTAATTCTTACTGCATAGCGTAAAGCATGATGCAATCCACCATGCACATCTGATATTGCTCTTTCTCTGAGAGAAGTCCTAAGCGTAGCACTTTCTCATGTCTTTTTTTCTTTTGCATTTATAATTTTTCAAGCTTTTCATTTATTAAAAGACATTTATTGTTGTTTCTGTAGCAGATAACTATAGCTATACAAATACATATTTTTTAAGTTATCCTATTGGTTCTAACCTGGTTCAGGTGGGTTTATTCTCATTTCAATCTGCAATGTGTTTGTTGGCTAAGTTATTAAGCTGGCTGTGGGCTGAACTGTTTAGTTTACATACCCACTTTTAACTCATCCTTCCTTCAGATTCAAATGCTAACAAGTAGCTTAATCTAAGTTTTCTGTAATTTTTGCTAAGAGATAAAAAGTTAAAAGTTAAAGAATGCAAGCAAACAGGAAGCGTCAGGGCAAGCGAAGAGGTGTAAGTAGAATATATGTAGCAGATACTCTATTCATCGGTCCATAGTAGGGTATTACAGGGACACTTTGTGGCTCATTCTAGTGTATTCCCAGGTATTCACTTGATTTGAGAAAGTTATTTTCTTCTTTTTGTTTTCCTTCTTAAACTCTTAGACGGTTGTGGTAAATGGCTCCTCACTCTGACAGGTTCTCATGGATATTTCAGTCTGTTAAAAGAGGGTTCTTCTCTCCATTGTATCATGTGCAGGTTCTGATAAGGGGTTGCTGTAAAATTAATGGCTAAATGCGATCAGTTGTCTGAAACATACAAAGAGAAGTGCATGGAATGCCTCCTGATCAGGTGCCCAAAATATCTCAGGTTACTGCTTTCTATATAGGGGAGCAGTGGCAATACTACACGCTCCCTCAGGGTAACAGAGAAACAAACTTTTTCCAGTTATGCCTGGCCTGTCTGTTGAACTACCACCACTATAATTTCGCACTTGGCATTTGCTAATTTTTATGAAGATGTAACTTGCTGCATACTTATAGAAAAGATACACTTTTTTGTTGTCCATAAAGAGCTTCATTTTGTCTTTGGGATCCTCAAACTAGTCTGAAATGTAACGAAAGCTATTGTGTTCTTTATGGATAGCAGTGGATTTCATCTGTGACTCTCCCTTAAGCTTGGTTTATGCTTGACAATGCTTCCCTGCCCAACTGCGTGCATCTAGGAGAATTTGTAACAGATCAGCATAGAAATCGGGAGGGGTGGTTTGGCAGAACAATTCCAGTTGCTGGGGGCCAGTATTCTGCAACTTGTACATCCATCCTTGGGCTAACACACCTGAATCAAATGGCTGAGTTACCTACTCAGTATGCAGTCAGTTCCTCCAGGGTTCTCTCAATCATCTAATAACTTGAATCTGGTGTGTTGAACCAAAGGCACATCTAAAAGTTGCAGGATACCGGTAGCCTAGTAAACTAGCCTCACCCGCTTCGGCCAAAAGCATTTTTGCCTGCGAGTTTGCTCTAGCCTCAATCAATGCCCCAGACTCTAGAACTGGCTGGCCAATCAGAACGAAGAGATGTGTTTTGAATTTCTGGATGCAAAGGGCGTAACTACAAAGCTGAGCGACGCTGGAGAAAGCAAAACAAGGAAGATGGCAACAACTCTTGAACAGTTCTCGTTTGACTCAGCTTTGGAATCAGTTTTGGAAGGATTAGAGTTTGGGGTTTACGTTGAAACGTGAGCAGGAAGAGGCTCTACGCTCATTCATTTTTAAGAAGAATGTATTCGCTGTTTTACCGACAGGATGTTTGTTTACACTCCCCCACCAGCTCATTGGTCAGAGCGTTTACACTCCCCCACCAGCTCATTGGTCAGAGCGTTGGCCAATAGGCACAGACATGGTTTGAAAAACAACGGGTTGTTCTCATCAACAATCTTCCGATGTCTCATTCATCGGGGCCAGACCAAATTACACATTTAATCTCACATTTAGTCTGGTTCATCAGCCTAGGATACTGGCCCTCAGGAACTGGAATTGGCCACCCCTGGAGTAGGCCTATAAATGCTGCAGCCCATCAAACGTCTGTGAAGTGGGGTGCAATGTTGTGAGAAATTGTAGCTGTCCAATAGGTTCCACTTGCGTAATTTCCCAACTCTACATGTTACACAGTGATTAAGGGTCTTGGTGTGGCAAGTGAGCAGTGACAGAACCAGAACATTTCATAGGGGTGTCCAGCCAGGGGCCAATGTGCACTGGGGGGGGGGCGGCCTAAAACAGTTCAATGGAAAGTGCCAGAAGCACGGACAATTTACACTGTTCCAGGCAGAACATTTTTTTTCATGCTTGCTAATAATTATATTTGCATATATTATAAGATACTGTCTAAACTGATAATTTGGTTCTGTGTAATATACACAGTGAATAGATTTAATCAGTGTTATGTGCTTCGGGCACATTATTATTTCTTTTGTTTATTTCTTTCCCTTGTTGTTTTTTTTTACTTTTGTTGAAGGATCCTTTGTTAGAATTTTGGAGTTTGGATTATTTCTTTTGACATTTAATTACGTTAATTTGGGGCATTGTGGCCCGCCTATAAATAGGCCGGCGTTCAGAATGTGGGAGGCCGCCCCACCCCGCCCTGCTGAGACGCCGCTTTTCCTCTCGCTCCTGATTTCGACCCGTGGTAGCGGGCTGAAACTGAGACTCGAGGCTGCCATGTGGTAATTCTTGTTTTTTTTTTTTGTTGTTTGCCGATTTTGGCCTGGTGGGACCGGTGGTCCTGTTTTCGATCTTTTCTTTAATGTAGGTTTTTTCCCTTTTTTCTTTTTTTTGCTTAGTCCGGCTTCAGCAGAGGCTTCGACGGCCCTGTGTAGGGTTGGCCCTCGGCTGTGCCGTTTTGTTCTTTTTGGCCGGCTCACCAGGTCCACCTTTCTGTTAATACTTTTTGGAAGTTTTTTTTTTCTCTTTTCTCGTTTTTTCGATTCTTTTTTTATGGGACACGGGATTTGAGGGCCAACTGACTATTTTTTTGCTTTTTCCCTCTTAGGAAAGATCAGAAAAGTGGAGAACTTGAAAATAAAAATTGATTGAACCCTCATCTTCTTTTGTCTCGTGTCCTTAAATATGTTGTGTCTTGTGTGGACGTAACAATCAGTGATCTCTAATTACACAAAGACTCCTAGATTAGATGTTTCATCTGCATTTTGCACCATATTATTTTTGCACTGCGTTGAACTTTTTCACATTAATGCCTTTTTGCACCATTATCTAAACAGTTTTCTTTTTATCCTTCATTGTTACATTCTGATCACGGCTGCACTTTATATTGGTAATGTTTATCTTACTCCAACTGCAATCTCATTACATTGTTGTAAGCTGTTTGCAACCAAATTTAATTTTGTATACACTCTGTGCATACAAAATGACAACAACGTTTGTCTAACTCTAGATGCAGACACATAAACCTCCTTTTTCTACAAAATGCATAAGAAAACAGTTCTGAAAAGAGCATGAAATCTTCATTTATCAATTTAAGGTTAGTTTATTGATGTGGATAATTAATACCTTTATTTTTGTTTTGTAAGTTTATGATCAATATACTAATGAAATATCAACTACAAAAAATTGCTTTCAAAACCAGCTTTAACATGCTTTTCTCATTGACACTGTGGAATGGAAATGTCACACAATCTTATGTGGCAAGCTGCATAACCTCTATACTGTATATTTGATAACTGTCAAATACAACCAGGAAGACCAGCATCATAACCTTCTCAGTATATTGGAAATAAGTTAATAAAGTAAAAAAAAAGATTGGAAACTGCTGTGAAAACTATTATTTTTATTTACGATGTTTAAATGACATTTAACAGCAAATTCACAGAACTCAGAAATACAGTATTTTTTATCACAAAAATGATACACTACTTTTCAGAGGAACAACCTTTGATGGCCCTCCTTCATTGTCTGGTTTTGTCTCAAACTGCATCTCCTGCTGCACTTCTACTGAAGCAAGATGTGACTGTTCTCTTCATTTTAGTTGAAAAGAAAGTAAAAAAAAAAAAACATAAAATTATAAGCAGACATTTCACAGGGATTCATTTAAAAAACTTCTAAAAATTCTTCACAGCAGTGACACAATAAATCAGCTATTATGGAAAACACCATAAACAAAAACAGGATAAATGTTTCTAGCTTAAGGGATAATCTCTCCTAAGAGAAACAGGTGGATAAATAGTTTCATTCCAGCTAACTCAGAGGCTAGTTATAAGTAAAGACAATGAGCAGAAGTAACACATTAATAAACAGTGTTTTGTCCTTTTGTTACCCAGCAAACAATGCCTTTTTTATTCTAAATTAACAGAACATTTTAAATATGCTGAATAAAAACTCCCTTCTTGACTTACCTCTGAGTCTGAGCTCCTCTGCAGCACGGGCAAATATGAGAGATCATGTGCTTTGCTCCACAAAGTCCTTCAGTAGTTGCCGCCTCTACTAATCTTCCAAATGTGAATCAAAGCTATTTCTTCTACAGTTGTTAGTGGTTATTATTTTATTAAAGAGTATCACTGTCTTCATCCTCTCTTTTAGAGAACTGCCAGTTCTCAAAAAAAGAAGATAAACGACAACGATGAGTTGTTGCTCACATTCATAAGGGAATAACAAATTGTCCGGCATTGGTGGCCACACGGTTGTCCAAAGATTGGTCCACCCGTGGTCAACCCGTAGCTCCACCCCTGCTAGTGAACTTTAACTGAGCATTGAAAAAATATAGTTTATTAGAGCAAAGTAAGGTAAATAATTTTTTATTCTTTTGGAGGTGGAAAATAATATGCTTTAAATAAGCTACATTAAATATCATGTCATTTGCCCTAAGCATATCCAGTATCAGGGATTGTAGTGTTTGTGTTCTCCTGACAGGTTCAGTTGAGCTAAGCTACTGCTGGCAGCACAAACCTGAGAACAATCAGGCTCATTACGAGGGGCATAAAAAGAGCTGCCAATCACTCACTACTTGTATGTCAACATTTGTGGCACCTTTAGCCTATGTCAAATGCAATGTTACTCTGGTCTTAGCCGGTCTAAACCTGGTTGTGTTCTCTTTGCTTTTAAAGAATTTGTTACCACAGTCAAAATTTGGACAAAAACAAACATTGCTGTAAGTTAATATATAAAGTTAGGATGTTAACCTTAAAATAGTGACCTGTTTCAACATAAGAACATTAAAAAAATCTGACTCTGCAGATTACTATAGAATATATTCAGATTGATAAACAGCTCTTCTTTATATCTAAAATCTAAAGTTACCACATTTTGCCAGCATGTCTGCCAGTAGTAGTAAAAACTGTTTTCAAAAGAACACATAAAAAATAAAAATTACATGCAAATTATTTCAAAAGTTTATTTGGATCAATAGTATGATATTCTGAATCTTGTTTCTTTAGTAAAGTGCTAAGATGACTATCGTTGGGAATTTACTTCATAACTGCAACCAACTGAAAAAGGTAAAAATCAAGTAGATTTATACAGTAATATCCAATCAAAGTTTTCACAACATAGAAAAATAAAATCCAATATATTTCTCTCAGTAATCAAAAAAATGTGGAGATATTGCAACAAAACTAGCCACAAATTTAGGGATCGTAAAATAAAAGGCGACATTTGTTACTTAAAAAGCTACATTAATAAAGCTTGATTTCTGTTAGAAAATGTAGACTGATTGACAGACAAATAGTAAAAGGAATCAAGAGTCTCTCGACAAAGCTATTTTTAAAAACTTGAACAAAGAAGTAATAATAGATAAGAGAGACAGAACAACTGATAGAACAACTGATATATTTAGATACAGAAAAAAAAACATGTGGATATACAAATAACTGGTCTACAGGCAGCCAATCAGAGAATACCACTAGCATTGCTTCAACATCACCGTGGTTCAAGCAGGCAGCTTCTGAAGTGATTATTTATTTAAAGTTTACAAAAGAGGAACCCTTGTGAAAAATTCTGCACTAAAACTGTTTGGTTTAAAAGCTGTGATGATTTATGAGTAAAAAGAAAGAGCGTCAGAAGGTCCTGCAGGAGCGACAATGAAGGATACAATAAATAAACACAATTGGAAGAGAAACCTGACATCAACAGAAAGACTAGCCTAGATTAGATGTTTCATCTGCATTTTGCACCATATTTATTTTTGCACTGCGCTGAACTTTTTCATATTAATGCCTTTGTGCATCCTTATTTAACCTGGTTTCGTTTTCTCCTTCATTGTTACATTCTGATCACAGCTGCACTTTATATTGGTAATGTTTATCTTACTCCAACTGCAATCTCATGACACTGTTATAAACTGTATGTTACAAAATTTAATTTTGCATACACTCTGTGCATACCAAATGAGAATAAAGTTTGTCTAATTCTAGATGCAGAAACATAACCCTCCCTTTTTCTACAAAATGCATAAGAAAACAGTTGCATGAAATCTTCATTTATCAATTTAAGGTTAGTTTATTGATGTCGATAATTAATACCTTTATTTTTGTTTTAAGTTTAAGATTAATATACTAATGAAGTGTCAAATATAAAAAAAATCTGCTTTCAAAACCAGCTTTAACATGCTTTTCTTATTGACACTGTGGAATGAAAAAGTCACACAATCTAATGTAGTAAGCTGCACAACCTTTATACAGTATATGTGATAACTGTCAAATACAACTAGGAAGATAACCTTCATAACCTTCTCAGTATATTGGAAATAAAGTAAAAATAAAAAAAGATTGGAAACATCAGAGAATATCACTAGCATCGCTTCTGAAGTGATGAAAGCTGTTAATTATTTTTTCCTTCCCGGTGTTATTTAAAGTTTAAAAAAGAGGAACCCTTGTGAAAAACTCCACACTGTGATGATTTATGAGTAAAAAGGAGCGTCAGAAGGACAGTGAATGATACAATAAATAAACACAATCGGAAGAGAAACCTGACATCAACGGAAAGACAATAACTATAAATTGGGAACCTATTTTAATGCAAATTGCTTCATATTAAAGCATTTGTGCCACTTTTACGCGATCAGGTCAACAGACGCTCCTATCCAGAGGCGCGCCTCCCTCCCTCCTCCGTCTCCTCTCTGCGTACTCACCACAGCTGTCTCTTGGTGGGGAGGCAGTCTTTGTTGGATGCTGTCACTCCCATGGCCATCTGCATCACCGTTATATATTTCTGGTACTTCATTTCTCCTCTGTTTTCTACCACTGCTCACACGGCTGTAACTCTTCTCTTACTTCTAGGAATCCGTGCGCCACAGAAGCGGCACAGGTGAGCGTGCATTCAAACGTCTGTTCTTTTCCACTCGCGTCCACGGCATAAAAAACGCCATTTCCACGCCGACAGGTCGGCTGGTTCACGGGAGAGGGGTGTGTGGGAAGGTTCCCCGAGGAGCTCAACGAAAGGTGCCGCGCCGCTGCGACCCGCGTCTGCGCTGGCTCTCTAATCTCATTAGAGCTCGGAATAGATTGGCTTAATCCATTCAAATTTAGTCAGGACGGGGTCATTGTTGTGGGTCGCCTCGTGGAGAGGCAACTTTTTTTTTCTTTCTATCTTTTTCTAATGTTCTCAGCTGTTAAACTCCGGTCAACACGTGTGGAAAAGGAGCCGGAGACAAGAGGATGCAGGCGCGACAGCAGCCAAACGTCTGCCAGGGAAGGAGGAGAGAGCGCGCGTGTTCAGCTGGAGAGGGAGAGGGGAGGGGGGATGACAGAGGAGGAGGAGACATGACTCTATGTAGAGGCTTTAACAAGGGGAAACCCAACTGATGTTGTTAAGCACAACAGCCAAAAAGTATTATGAATTTAGATGATGGACCCACATAAAATAGGCCATATTGCAGAGGTGACAGCAAATAGATGCATGATTTAAAATGTTTTTTTTAAATAAACATCTAAAAAAAATTTCATTTTTCACATTTTTTCTATACCATCTTCCCATCTAGAGACTGAACTCTTTTGTTCATTGGATGCAGAGTTTCTTTGAGCATCGATTTGGAGCTCCTGGTACAGTTTTGCATTTGCATTGAGGTTTTTAACGTTCATTTTACGTTTTTTTTTATAACAGGTCCAATCTTCCAATCTGCCACATCGCATGTTAAGGGTTACTTCCTACTGGAAGTCTTGCAGCTAGTAGCAGGTGTTCCTCCAGGATTGCCAAGGATTAACTCCATTCATATCTTCTCTGATGGGCTTTACAAAACAAACGGAGGTTAGGGAAAAAAATTATAACAAGCAATTTATAGTATTTGCAATAAGAAGAAAACATTTATACCTATTTTACTATATACTGTTTTAACTGTTATTGTTTTACCTTTACAACAACAGACAGGTCTCCTTTGTTTCTTCTTTTACAGACTAAAGGTCAACTAGCTTACATGTTCGGACATGAAGCCCTTTAGTAACAAGTAATAGGTAAACCATCCCTAAAGATCCTATGAAACATGATGACAGAGATCTGAAAAATATTGACAGCTTTTGGCATATTGTAATAATGTATTCTAACCAAACTCTTAGCCAGCAAACAGGTTTCTTGCTATTGTATTTTTTGATAAATATTTATTCATTTTTCTGCTCAAATAAAACTTACCTTACTTACATTTATTTAGTACTTTTGCCACTTGTGTTTACTCTATCTAAACCTAGGCTTTGTCAGAACATCCCCCCTAATCACTATATGATGTGTCTGAACATCTAGTGGATGAAAAAGTAGTGGACTTGCAATTTTCCAAAATGCACCTTGAAAAGTAGTGATCATCCATGGTCATGAGATGAGCAGATATATCCCAAAAAACTTTGCTACAAGAGCTCTCCTCGCAATGCATAATGGGATTTGTTGTTGCGGCAACAAATAATAAAGAAGGTGGAGGCACCAAGGTGGGGAGGTGCTGAGTTACGTGACCAATGGGGAGCGAAAAGTAGTGATTATCTGTCCGATCGGTCAGTTAACTGAGTTCACTATAAAGTTTACTATATATTCACGCCCTATATAGTGATTGAGACATTTAGGAGTTAGCGCGGACATTCAAACAGATATTCTGAGATATTTGAGGGATCCTAATGAGTTATAAACAACTCTGAATGAACAAATGAGGAACACACCTGAGAGGGGAGATCATTGTGTGTTTCTCGCAACCCTGACCTTGTTTTCCTGGAAAGCCTAAACCGTAGCGAATTTGTTTACATTGCATCAGCTCTATTGTGTCTTTGCTGCTTTTCCTCTACAGCATGAGCAATGCAGTCAACAGATGTGGAGAGGCACCCTCTTGCAGAAACATCAAAGAAATGTTAACAACACAGGGACAAAAAGCAAACCTTCTATGTTTAATATCATAGCAACAAAGCTGTTACCCTGTGCAACATAACTCACAGTGCACTAATAATGTTATGGCACCTTTGCTGGCAGAAAAAAACGGTGGAAGGATAAGCTTATTTCTCATTCCAAACCTAGAGACATTGAATTGAATGCTGTCAGCACTTACATAGAAAATGAGGTGGGCCCAAATGAAAAATAGCCTAGTAGGAAAAGCACGTTGTGACATGCTTTCTTTAGTAATAATTGAAGAAAAAAAGCCTCTTTCTCTGCCATGAGTTCTAAATCGTCTCCACAATTTGAAATAGATTTCCATTCAAGAGAAATAGTGGTTTTTATTATTTACATTTTTTGTGTGTTTTTTTCTTTAATATTTCACTACACATTGCTTATTGCAATAGTATTGTACAGGAAGGAAGACATTTACATTTAGATTGCCATCATTTTGAGGTTTAATAAATTTTTAGGATGCATGACGGTTAAAGTAAATTGTTTAAAGTAGTCCTTTTTGAAAATAGTTTTTAACATAAATTCCTTCAAGAAACATAGTATCTGTTCAAAAAAATTCAATTTGCAGTCATAAGTTACACCATATACTTTATTTTTGTAGAGTATTATAATGTTTGTCTACCAATCTAATATTGTATTATTCACTCTGTGATTGTTTTATTTTAGCCTTCTGCTTGGTGTTGCGGGAACTGACAGGTTCAGCTGTTTTATGCTCACCCCCTATAGGTTAAGAGTTCACAGCATCTCTATATAGATGCTAATCAATTTACTGATTGATTTGGTGTTAGATTTAGATGCCCAGTAAACAAAAGTCTTTAGAGACTCAAGGACTCTCAAGGACATAGGGACACCATCTAAAGTCAGACGAGACTCCACGTGGGGCTATGTTTCAGTGTTCATGGATATGTTCAATTTAATGCATGATGTAATCCTACAGAGTCGCCAGTGTCGCTGGTTGCATAAGTCCCATGAGTAGGTACAATAAGTATTGAACAATTACGCAGTAAGGCTGGAGGTTATCCTGATTTTTCTCACAAGGAAACTCCACTGTGAGGCGAAACAGCATCTCGCTGTCACTGTATTTACATATTTCCTCGGACTAATAAACAAAATGAAGGAAGAGAGAACCTAAGTGTATAAACCATGCCGCACTTGAGATGGTCCATGCACCGGAAAAAGTAAATCTAGACATAAACCCCTGCCGTCAGGAATGAAAAACACCACAATAAAATGGCCAAGGAGAAACGTTACACAGCCGGTGCATGGGCAGATAGGTAACTCCTGTTGGATGGGGCAAGCTGGTGAGCAGTTGGTGGGGAAGGTCATAGAGAAGCTGCTGTAATCAGCAAGGTTTGATGCTGGCAATGGAAACAACAGAACATTTAACTGTAAAAACAAACTTCTTAGCTCAATCAACCTAGCCTTTTCTCCGGCTTCTCTGATGTTTATTTACAGTTTCAGGGTTTAGAAGAGGATTAGGTGAACACACACACACGCACACCAACACACACATCGCAGCGGTGGCCTGAAGGAGACTGATGAGGATGAGGCCATCACGGCAGCCTGAATGACGCAGATTTTTAATATTCTCTTTAATCTCTGCTTAGAAATACAATTTAGTGCCTTCATTAGCCTAAATATTCTTACCGTCTACTACTGTTAATGTTGTTGGCCCCAAATATTCCAGTTTATTCTCCCAGATCTCTGCTTGATGACACGAGCTAAAATCCACAGGGTGCATCTTTTTAACCAGCTTAATGAAAGAGCTCCAGTAATCTGCTTAATTATTTTTACATTCTCTAAATGAACTCATTATCTTTTTGAAGACCCTTCTGCCATAGCCATCATATTATGATAGGTGAGGGAGCAGGGGGAAAAAAAAGAATACTGTATTGGTTTAAAAGCCAGATTTCCCTCAGGAGCAGCAACCATCCAAATGTGTTGATCCCTCTCACCATAAATTACACCATCCACTGGCCCCTGGCCACTATTAATCACATGACCACAGCAGCCAGATTAAATCTGTAGCCTTGGACTGTTGTCCTGTCTCACCCTTGCTTTGCCTCTCTTCCATACACATGGCAAACTCAAAAATCAAGTAAATTATTTGCAATACCTTACCTTACTAGTATTAGATATTTTCACCTAATGGATGATTATGAAAATGGTGCACTGAAACAATATATATACAATAATGAAAGCACCAATTTGTTTGTCTGAATTATCCAACATGTTCTGACTAATGTATGTACATCTCAACTGTTATTGAACACATAACAGAGAATTATAACAGAAAGAAATGGCATATACAGTCCTTAAACTGGAAAAAGAAACTGGAAAATTATAATTTGTAGCCATTCATTTCGTACTTCACCTTGGCCTATATCAGTATGGTCATATACAGTACCCTTGTGTAAGATGGAGAAATATTGGAAATATGCTCTTGAAGCAGAATCAGGATGTTGGTAAGGTATTGTAAAGCGGTGGAAGCAAAAGTATGGACATTAGCTAAGGTGGCAGCAGCAGCATGTAGAAAAGGGTTATGCGACAAACCTGGAAATAAATGCCCAACTTGTGTCATTATTCATTTGTTTCACCACTTCCCATTGAGAAAATCTACTTTTTGATACTTTCTTTCTTAGAAACTTGAAACTCTTTGATATTTATTTTCAATGAGAACTGAAATAACTCACCTTAAAATATGTCTGACAGCTGCACATATATTGAGCATAATCAAAACCTTTCAGACAGTAGAATTTGGGGTCGCGAGGGGTGCTGGTGCCGATCTCCAGCTGTCGCTTGGTGAGAGGCGGGGTACACCATGGACAGGTTGCCAGTCTATCGCAGGGCAACACAGAGAGAAACAACCATTCACACACACTTACACATTAGGAGAATTTAGAAAAGCCAATTAACCTAACAGTCATGTTTTTTTTGACTATGGGAGTACCCAGAGAGAACCCACAAAGGAGCAGGGAGAACATGCAAACTCCATGCTGAAAGACCCCCGTGTGGAAATCGAACCCGGCACCTTCTTACTGCAAGGCAAGATTGCTACCCTCTGCTGTTTAGCCCCTAGACAGGAGAAGTAGTTGCTTTATTATAATAAATATTGATGGTTAAGAGAATAAACTGAATTCATTTGGGACTTTCCTGGTCATACTGATCACTTTAAGCACTTAACACAGTTCAACCAATTACACTCTCAAACATTCACAAATTCTTAAACTGATACCTGGATGGGTAGACCACTTGACAGCAAAAATTTGATGAGAAGAATCTGAAATCATACCTACAACTTTCAGTTTAAAATACAACTTCTATTCCAACTGAGCCACATTCAGCCAAGAAAAAGCAAAATAAGAAATAGACAGAAATCCAAAGTGTTCTACTTTTATATGGAGAGATAAAAACATTTAATTTCTTTTAAATTAGGGTTATTTATACATTGTCAAATCACATCGCATGCTATCTTAAGGGGGTTTAAAAAGTTAAATCATATCATACAATAATGAACATCAGCAAAATGTCCTTAATAGCTGTATATTTTAGATCTTTCCTTGCTCCATCACATGCATTTTCAAATAGTCCAACAACTCAATATGTTATGATGTTCTGCAGAGGTCTCCTAATGAATTCTTCATGTGATTCAGGTATGGTGAAAAAAACAATCATCAAAAAAAATCATGGACATATTAATAATTGACGATTTATCAAAAATGATACACTTTTAACAGATTTTAATGGCATCAGACAGGTTAAATATTTATACTAAAACAATTCATATACTGTAAAGTAATTTTCTTTAGCTGTGCAGACTGTAAAACAGACTTAAATTCAAATGTTTGCTCTGATTTGTTGTCCAGGAGGCTTCTGTTGGTTCCGACGGCTCACTCTAGAGCAATCTATAGTTGGAGTGCTGTTGTTTTTAAGAATCATGAAGGCCCATTGTCGTGAGCACATTACAATTTTGATGCAAATCAAAGACCCACCCATAGTTATCCTGGGTTCTTGGAGTCTTTTGTTGCATATGGTTTTATCTTTGGCCATTTAAATCATGATAAATGTTCTTGTGTAACCTCTTAGAAATGAATACCAGGACCGAATTATAGATGCTTGCAAACTGAAACCACAATTCCTCTTCTAGTGATTTTTTCTCTTTCAACATTAAATATGATTTCCTTCACCCTTATTACAAACAATTTTTCCTCTTTCCACCAAATCTGAATATTTCTGTAATCAGAGAAGCAACTGTGCAGTCAGAGAGGATGTTGAGCAGTTCTAGTAACTACATACTATTGTAGCCAGATATCCATAAACATGAAATCCAAAATTTGTCAAAAAGCCAGATAAGCCTTGTAAGGAGGTCACCCGTGTTCGGGCAAAATAAATTCAGGCGCAGTGAATGCTGCATGAGTCCTGTAACTCAACACTTCACTGCAGAGCTTTAATGTCTCTCTGCCAGACCTGCATCTCCACAGCAACACTGGCTCTGTGCTTGGCTAAGTTGGCCCTGACACATGATATGCCTTATATTTTAAAGCACACGGCAGCGAGATGAGCTGGTGTTTTGAGAAGAGCATCTTCATATAAGCAGCAGTCAAGAGATTACTCAGTCAACCAATAAGAACCTAAGTACTCAATTTCCTAGTAGTATTTTTCACAATTAATTCACCTTTTATTAACTTAGTTAACTTTTTACATAATTTCACTAAGCACCGTCAAATTTTTTCTTGTATAAAGCAATTGCGAACTGAGTAATTACAAGTAACCGGCACAAAAATTACTTAAAGCTACACTAAACTGTCATTTAGAAGAATAGGATATTGTATGATATTGTAAACATGAAATGCTCATCTGAAACAATTTACTGGCCCTTAAAGCTAATGTTCTAACTTTTTGTACTCTCAAACACCTAGAGCAATAAGTAGATTCCTTTTTTTTGTAGCAGGTAATTAGGAGAACTCCAGAATTTAAATCTTTATAAGTAGTGCAATCATTTTAAATAATAAGTTATATTTTATAATGAAGTACTTAAATTGTAATAGTAACATTATTGTTTTTTGCATCCAACAATGCTGAAATAATATATAGGTAAACTGATCAAACAGAAAAGAAAATAGGCTGTGTATTTTACTACTGAGAAGAAAAGCAAAAAAACAATCTAACAGGTGTGTCTGCATGATAAAATCTTGTCAGCGACCTCTATGATCTTACCAGAGCTATAATGTTATGAGAAGGCCCACACAGACCCAGCAGGAAAAGATGTAATGAGGCTGCCGAGAATGCATCAAGTATAAAACAGCAGCCAATAAGGCAATGTGGAAATGAAAATGTTGTAGAACTGACTGTGCCAGCTCTTGTATTTTTGCAAATCAAATAAAAGCTGTACAACTTAATGAACAGACGCACACCAGCTTAAGAGTACAAATACTCAAGAGTGATTTTTTTAAGCATATATTGGATTGAAGTTAAAGAAAAGAAAGAATGGAAATGGCAAAAAAAGAACAAAAAAAATAATTTTTGTCCCATTTATTTTATCGCCAAGGTTTGTCTGTGTATTACAGAGAAGAAATTGATTCTAAAAACTCTTTGGGGATTGTTGAGTTGAGGTTTTGGAGGCTGTTTATTATAAGGCTTCATGGGAACAGGGATTGTTAAACATAAAAGGAGGTCCTGGTAGATAAAGTCAGATGCAGAGAAAGCAGACTTGAAATGTTTGCAATTACTTTTTGAAGGGTAGGTGTTCGGAGACTGTATCATCTGACACTGAAGAGGAGTTTTCTGCTCCTGTACCTCCAGTCAGCAGGGTTTGACACCAGATGCTGCCATCCCTTCTGCCCTCCCACTGTCACCTTTATTAACAGTCTGCCATGTGGAGACCTTCTTCCCCGTAGGCTTAGAGTTGCTGATGTAAGTGATGAAGAGAGGTACACAGAGCAAGTGGGAGGCTGGAGTTCTCATCTGTTAAAAACGAATGCTTAGAGGCAACACAAAGCAGCTTTTTACCACTTTAATTTACCATAGAAATTTCTTTTGATTTTTTAGATTTAGATGTTAAAGCTTCTATAGTTACAAAAATCTGGCAATGTGAAAACAGATCTAAAACAAGCCCAAAAGCATTCCTGTTACTTCTGATTGCTCGGTAAAGCAGATATTTAATCTTTTGCATCCATTATTTGTTATTTATTCTATTTAAGCTTTAAAAAACAGAACTGAAGACTTTTCTTGAAATCTCTCCTAACTAGCTTGGACAAAATTCTGAATCAGCTGTTTCATTGGTCCATCTAACAGCTTAATGTTCATCTGTTAAAAATGAGACCAGGCAAAGTGCTCTACCATGCGGTTAGTTTATTGTGGTAAAACCATCAGTTGCATCATTGCCGTTTCTAGATTATTAGAACTTGACTTTCATAAAATGTAAATTACTCTTTAATACTTCTCCTTTGGAAACCCTTTAATGTTATGTTGAGTGTGACGTTAAGCAATTTAAACCTATGAAATGGCTTTTTATAGTGGTTTTCAAACTTCGTCCTTGCAAACTTCTGTCCTGCATGTTATAGGTATTGTCCTGCCTCCACACACCTGATTTAAATAAATAGATAATAGGCAGGCAACTGCAACCTGTGGCCGCAGAGGCGGGGAGCAATCATTTGATGCAAGTCTGCTGTAGCAGAGAAATATCCGCAGAACAGTGGGTCCTGAGGACTGCTTGAAAACCGCTGCCTAGACCAGAGGCTTGTTCTATGAATCGAGTTCTACATAACAGGATTACTTTCAGCCTATGCAGTTTAACCAATCCACAAAAATAGCAATCAAAAGCAGGATTAGTGGTACCACAAGGCTGGTTATCAACTCACTTACTGTTGGGAGCTGGAGAAGTTCCACCTTCCTCCAGCAGAGTCCGCCGTGGATCCTCCTGAGCTGAGCTGCCTGCACACCTGTGACTGATCATCTCATCAGGAGGACCACAGTATTTAAGCTGTCTTCAGACCTTGCCTCGACGCCGCAGTGTTTAATCAGTTTGGTTAGCACCTAAGCCTAGAACCTCCTGAGAACTTTACTATCTCTGAGTCCAGTTTGGATCCTAACCTTTTGTCTCTGCTTCCAGGTTACCTGTTTTTCTCCTGTGAAGCTCTGGAAGAGCTTAACCTGCCGAGCCTGCCCTCCGAGCCAAACCTGAAGACTCTCTTCTGGATTTCCAAGCAGCTCTGGATTTAGAGCTGGAAACTCAAACCAAGGTCAACACCCTCACTAGAAGTAAGACGCTGAAACAGTTATCGGACTCTGCTGAACCAAACCATCTCCGGACCTAACAGTTCCTCTCCCAAAGTCTCTTCTACGCATCTCAAGGTACAAACCAGAAACTCTCAAGATCAATTCCAACCAAGCCAACGCTAACTGAACTGTCTCCCTCACAGACTCCAGTGAACCAGTCCCCAGGCCTGAACCAGCAAACTGTACATTTACTACGTGCTTGTGTAACAATAAACTTGTTAACCTTTCCCCTGAGTCCGTTGTGTTCTGCATCTTGGGCCTCTCAGTAAACCCATCATGACACTTACTCAATCCAGCTTGAACTGATCATGAATCCGTGAACGTGCACGTATAAATGGGTGGGTTCAAATTAGTGGACCAATCACAATCATGAGTGCAGAAGGTAGGTTGCCATATTTCTCCTGCGAGGAACAAAACTCATCTTAAATAAGAAATATGAAGAGAAAAGGCAAGTCTCAATGGATAGTCAAACATGGGGAAGGCATGAAAATGATGCCAAATAGCAAAGGACTGCTGTATGCGTAAATGCGCAAGTTATACATCAGTGACATTTAACACAGACTGCATCCAATCACAGTGCTATATATTATTCACATTCCCCACCAGATTGAAGAGGAATTGGGACCAGATAAAAATAAAACAAAAGAACATAATTGCATCTGGTTAGTTGGACTTTTTAACTCAACGTTTGGGCTATAATAAAGCTGGAAGCTGAGGCCACAACTTATTGTATCATATTAATACACGAAGTGATCTGTCTCAGTGAAATTCCTGATTCCTGAGCTGTGTCAGAGCTCAGCAAGACAAATGGTTAAAAATCTGCTCTGCTTTTAAAATGATTAGAGTCCTCAAAGGCAGCCCTAAGTGTACAGAAATAGCCTCTTGAATGTCTTTTCTGTCGTGATTCTGCCCTCTCTGGACTTGTGGTTAAAATTATTTTTAAGTTTTCAGTTACACTTTGGTTTATATCATTCTGTGTCATTCCATTTTGTGTTATATTTAGCAGTGTTGTATTTTTTTAACAACTCTCTCCCCCCTTGTGCCAGTCTCTTTCCCTTAAGCCCATGTCACACCTTGACGATTTAGACACTCTATGCCCGAAAATCTGGGAAAAATGCTGGCATTTGTTGGATAAGTTATGTATACGTTTTGTATAAGTTATGAGCATGCTGAAACACGCTGGAACACGTTGACATATGGCAAGTGCTTCGGGAAATGTTGAGCATGCTCAATCAACGTATACCAGTGTATGACATACGTGGACCATAAGTTACAGGTAAGTTATCTGATCGTTGAGTGTTTATATATATATATATATATAAATATATATATATATATACACACTCAATATATATATATATATATATATATACACTCAATATATAAACCATCACTGTTCTCTTGTAGTAACTTTATCCTTCTCCCCACTGTGGATCCAGTCAGTTCCTGTTACTGCAATGCAAATGTACTTTAAATAAATTCTTTGAACCCTTAATACTTGTATCATTTTAATTGTTGGGACTCAAGATTTTGCTTCAGCATTACAGGCATACTGTCACGGGCCTGGTTCTGTTATGTTTTACTTTGCTCCATGTTTTATTGGTTTAATTCTATTTTGTTGTATTTTCTGGATATATTTGAGTTCTACGGTTTTATTTGTTGTCCACTTGTGTGGGTCTCCTTTTCCCTAGCTCCTTTCTAGATTCCTCTCTTCAGTCTACCATATATACTCTCCTTGTGCAGTTCCTCAGTGCTGGTTCCTGGTCTTACTCGTCTTACTTTGTCCTACCTCATCTTACCCTGGCTCCTTGTGATTGTTTTCCCTTGATGTCTTCATGGTTCTGGTTTGTTTAACATTTTTCATGTTGGATTTTTTATTTTTTGGGGGGGGATTCCTGCCTCTGTTACCTGTGTTAATTAAAGAAACTGAAAGAACTTACCCCTGCCTCCCAGCCTCTGCATTTGGGTCCAAAACCACAACCAAACCCTGAGACATACAGTGTATTAATCAAAGAAATGCTCTTTGTACACATATGTATGCAATACGATTATAAAGGTAGATGCAGTACCCTGAATCAAGCTGTTTATGCAAACGTGGGTACAAACTTGAAAAGTCAAAGTACTAATGGATATTAAAAAAAATGTGGTGACTCTGCCTATTTTCTTTTTTTTTTGTGCCTATTTTCAAATAGTGATTTGCCATAGTCACTCATTAACTTAGCATGGGAAACGATTAAATTATCAATTTTTATTAAAGTGATGTGTTAAGGGTCAGTCTAAGTGTAACTTATAACAAAGTGGATTTCTGTCAAACTTTTTTTTGTATATTCAGTAAATCATTTTACAAAAATGTTACATTATTGGATCGTTATTTACATACAGTAAAAAAAAAAAACTCATTTGTGGACATGCAACCACAAAACAGGTTTAAGTCAGATGGAACTGGACTTTTGCTTAGTATTTCTGAAAATGTTTCGACAACTGTCCATGAGGCTTTGTCAATTCTGTCAGCCTACAATAGAGCAATCTGTAGTTGGGGTGCTGATGGTTTGGTTAAAGCGTCATAAGGACTCGTCCACCTAAGCACATTCCATGTCAGATGTAAATTAAAGGACCACCCACTATTTCCAGGGACATTGAGGTATTTAGTTTTTTAATATTCGTCTGTGTTTGGCTATTTGAAGCTCGAGTTTGCTCATTTAATCTCTTTGGAATGAACTCCAGGACCATATTGTAGATGCTTGGAGGCTGAAACCAAAATACTTCCCTCTGCTATTTGGAATAAAAACTATTAAAGAGAAGTTGTTTGCAGAAAAAACACATCTTAGATAATTAATAGAATATGAATATAGACAAAACTGAATATGCATTATTCGCAACTTGAAAAAACATTGTGGATGAGTGACAGCTTCTACTGGTGAGGGTTTGCAGATATAAGCATTGAGCAGCATCCTGTGATTTAGCCCATACATTTCTCCATCATCAAAAGATTACAATAAACTCTTGGTAAGAAATTACTGTCACTTCTGGAAGACCTGAAGAGGCTCTGAGACAGTAGAATACAGCTTTGATTTTCTGCTTCATTTAGTGTGGTGTTGTAAGCTTGCAGTTTGTGCTGCACACATCCCACTGGATTTGGCAAGAATACTAGGTAGAGAGGGGAAATGCCACATGGAGCAGCAATGCCTGAGGTCTATGGTACTGTACCAAGACAGGATGATTTGTTATGGAGGTGTGTGTCTGAGTGAGATATATATTTTTACCCGAATGCTGGTTTATGTGGATGAAAGCCTGAACAGGGGACAAAAGTGTGTACCAGTATGTTTTATTTAAACCTATAGAAAAATTAAACGGTTTTCAGCCACTTCGAGCAGCACTATTCTAAGAAAATAAATTTCAATTTTAAAATGGAAAGTAACATTGAACTAGAACCCCATTGGCCCTGTATATACAGTTTATCTGTAAAGTTAATTTTGTGGTAGTCCACATTTATTTTGTCATTTAAGCTTGATCTATCCCTAAGGGGGTGCAGTTAAAACACAATTTGTTTCCCTTTTTTTTGTTTACATATTTCAATTTCAATTTGACTACCAATCATGCCGGCTGTGTCTCTGTATAGAGTCCAGTGCTGTAGGTGCTGCCTAGCAGAGCTGTGTGCGTTCCTCATAGGCTGTCGCTATGCATCACATCAGAGCAACCCCAGAAAAGAGTCAAAGAAAAGTACTGCACCATCTGTGTGTTCCTACACTCATATTGGCAAGAAGTAACAAAATGCAACTCACTTTTGTACTGTATAGGCATCTGTGCTGTACACAAGGCACACAAGATAAAACTGGATAAAACAGTTGTTCAGTTTAACTAGACAGTGCAATTTCTCCAGTATGACTAGACATTATTGTATAACAATGAGGAGTAGAAGATCTGAATAAGCACGCTGCCAAACCTAATCATGTAAAATAAAAAAGAATAAAAAAAAGGGTAAAGATAATTATACATTTTCAGATAGTTTTTACCCAATTTGAAAGAAAAAGGTATTGGACTTGAGCCCATTGAATATTAGGTATTTAGAATAAGAAAAAAAAAAAACATTGAGAGAAGATGCCAAAAGGTACAAATATAATAATTAAGAGTAAAAATTCAAAGCTAGAAGGTTTGAATAGTAGAGACTGAACTATAGAAGCTGCTATGCTTTTTTTTTTTTGTAAACAGAATTTTGCAATCTGCTTTATAAAAAAATCATATGCATTTAAATTTTTTTTTAAATCAAACTATACCTACTTTTTTTTTTTTTTTTTTTTTTGATTTTCTTTATATTTTGATCACTTTTCTATTCAACGTCAGCAATGAATCGAGTCAGATGTTCATGAAGTTCCCAACCTCCAGAGGCTTGCATAATCCAATATGACTGCTTGACAGCTGAATTTAGTCTTGTTTTTCTCATGCTGTAAAAAGCTCAGCGTTTTGGTTTATTTGAATTGTTAAGAATTCTTAATTAATTTAATAATAATTTATTAATTTCTTAATACTTTTAAAAAGACACACAAGTTTTCACACAGACTTCTATTCAGTGTTTATGAAATTGATGTACTGTATAGAATATATTGTCTTTATCAAATCTTTTAGAAGAGGCAAACATCTGCAAATACACTGTGTATATTTTATTTTTACTACTTATAATGGCTTAGTAATATATTATAGATATGATATTAGTTATTCTGTAAGCGATATATAATTGATAAGTGTGTATAACGCATTGAATGACAATTCATTTTAAAGGGATAGTTCGGTATTTTTGACATGAATCTGTATGGCATCCCCATCACCAGTGGCATGCAATCACACTGACTTACCCCTGGCAGCGTCTTGTGAGCAGAGTTATCGTCCAGTTTTGGTCAAGCCGAAAGTAGTCTGGCAGGTTTTTAGGAACAGCGAAATAAAACTCCATGTCTCCCTCCGCCCAGCTAGGCGGAGGGAGACATGGCTGTTGTTGGGCTCGCTGTCTGAATGACGGCGCGCACTGATACGAACAGAGAGAAAATAGGACCAATTGATAACGACGTGTGACTTTTTCCACTACAATGTTTTTGGGATGCAAAAATATCACTCTTTTGAACACATAATGTTTTGGGAAGAGAAAAGTTTTATTTCGCTGTTCCTAAAAACCTGCCGGACTACTTTCGGCTTGACCAAAACTGGACGATAACTCTGCTCACAGGACGCTGCCAGGGGTAAGTCAGTGTGATTGCATGCCACTGGTGATGGGGATGCCATACAGATTCATGTCAAAAATACCGAACTATCCCTTTAAAGAGGCAAAACTCATTTGTTTATTGCTAAATATATTCAACTAATCTGTTTATTTAACCTAGAGTTGGTTATATTCAGCATTTGAGTCTGTGATTTCTGTAAGCCTTTTTAAACACATTTTTTTAGCACGCATAACATGCTGAATCCACAATAAGCAAATTAGCATATCCTTAAATGATTTAAGGGCCATTTATATGAGGAGCCTAATTTTGAAGTGGTACAGTCCCTTTTCTTATTTATGAAAAAAACAAACCAACCAGTCAGATTTCAGAAGGAAATCTAAAGTTCCACTTGAAAAACTGCAAAATGTATTTCACAGCCAGGAGGAACATTGTATTTCTCTCAGATGTGCATCAGCCATACATGACAGTATGAAATTGACAATAAATTATACAGATTAGATTATTTATATATATATATATATATATATATATATATTTTTTTTTTTTTTATTTAATAAGTAAGGTATTTGTGAAAAGCAAAGCAATTCTTCACATCTCCAGAACAAAGTTGGATTTTTCTTTTTTTAGCTGGGTGTCAATTGAGCAGTTGAGTTCTGAGTGCTTTGGTGAGATTGATCACCAACAAATAGTCTGACAACACAAAACAATGTTCTTTGTGAAATAGAAAAAAGCATTGATTTGAAATGCTGGTCTTTATGTAATGGGAAAACAACACGTGTATAGATTTTACCTAGTTATGAAGGATATTGATTTACAATATAAGGTTATTGTATGCTTCTTAAACAGAATAGGTGATTGTTAGTGGATTATCCTATAATGATTTATCATTACTTTAAAAGTCTTCAATGCAGTGGTACAGATATCAGTCCACTGGAAAACAAAGCCCTTTTGATTTAATAAACCTGCAATACTAAGAGGCCAAATTAAGAAAACTTCCCAGCTCATTGATGTTTCAGGGGTTTGGCCACTCAAGAACACCCGCCATCTCCCCCGGATCTGTAGCCACACCTCTTCCAGTGAAAACATGTCCAGGGAAGGAAACTTCTAGGCAGAGTGGGCTGAATTTCTTAGGGCTAAACCGCACCCCGGCTTGCTGTAAAACCTAAAAGACAACATGCAGATTTTAGAAATACATCCTTCAACTTTCTTAGGAGTTCTTTAAGTTGCTGCTACTCCTAAACTTCCTTGTTTTCTAATGACTGTGGCTTATTTGGCAAATCTATTGCGATGTCTATGAACATTGGCTGCTGGAGCACTTGTGTGATGGGCGGCAAACTGGAATTCTCTTCTTCTTCGGTTGAACCCATTACAGCCCCCAGTTGTTTTTGTTTGATTGCTAATGCCTTGTTATGTTGGGTGAATTTCCCCCTGCCGACTGTGTGAATAGCCACTATTCCTATGTGAAGCATAGGCCCAGCTACTGTAAATCCATCACTGCTCTCCAATTGGTCAAGGCTGATAAGGCAGGCATCTTGGATATTCATTTGCCAGAAATCATGCTCCATACTGTGGCCTGCTACTGTGATCTTAAGCAAACCTTTTCCCAATGTGGCTGCTTGTTCAACAGTGACAGTTGTATTTTTCTCAGTGGAGGGTTGCCGAACTATACAGTTCTGTCCATTTACATTTGTTACATTGTCAGGCTGCAATATGGGAATGCTTGATACTGCGTCAACAAATGCCTGACAAACTGTACCATTAAGTTTACATATAACATACAGTCCTTGTGTCTTACCCAGGTGGCCCAGTCTCTGGTTGGATGTTAGGTCTTCAACAAGTGGCAATTCCTCCACATTGTCCCTAGTTTAGTGGTTGCATTTATCAGGGAACAGGAGATGGGCAAAATCATGCAATATGTTATGGTTGACCCCACCAATAAAAATCTTCCGCCACTTGACCTCCTCGTTTGTGGTGTGATGATGCAAAGAAGGCAGTTGGCGTACTGGTTCCTCACCACCATCCTCGTGGCCAGTCTGCCTCACATGATGATTACTATTGTGTCTTTGTCCTTCTGGGCATAACACATCCTCAACCCGCTCTGCTTCAGCCAGATTTGTAGTCAACGTGCTGGAGGCCAACAAGCTTACATGATACCAGAGGTTCTCTGGTTGGAGTTCTCAGATAAAAGCTTGGACTGTTAGCTCCTCTTGAATCCAACTCAGGAAATCGGGGTGGCCCAGGCAGGTTAGGGTACAGAGGTGAGCAGCATAAGCACCTGATCTCTCACCAATTAGTCTTTAATGCTTGGCTTGTCTTTCTCTGGCATCAGCAAAAACCTGACAGCCAAATCATTGTTCTAGAGCTTCTTGCAGCATTTCCCAGTCTTATTGCTCTTCTTGTTTTAGATCAGTTAGTACTGACAGAGCTTTGCCCTCCAAGGCAATAGCCACGTGCCCTGCATTTTCTTCTTCGACCAGCAGTTGAATTGCGCTGTAAACCTGACATGAACAAGGAAAGAATCAGTTGGTTCTCCACCATTATCATTGGGCAATTTAAACACGTGGGGCCAGTTATAGGACCAGGAAAACTGGCAGAATCCACTAATCTTGCAACTGAAAAGCGCTCCAGGATCCAGCAAAGGTTCTATATTCAGCTTCCTTCTGCTCTAACCCATTGGCCGATAGTCTTCTAATGTCTTGCTATCCTTTTCTACTTCTACTTGCAGTTGATCAATCTTTTCCTGCATATCCAGCTTTGTTTTCTTATTCATGCCACATCTGATACCAATGTGGCGTGTTTGCCGGCAGGTAAGCAATTCAGACTATAACCAAGGACTAGATACATAGTTCTTTATTTATACCATACAAATACTAATTTCCTTACATGCAACTGGTTAAACATTGATCTCAAGGTGCCAACTTACAACTGCAATCCCCAGAAGATAATGTTTGCTTAGCATGAAGAGACTATCAAAATAAACAATCCTTTTTTGACACAAAACTACTTTGTGTTCTTCTTATTTGCTGTGTTTTTTTTATTTTTTATATTGTTACTCCGGCTACCAGCTATGCACTGCAGCACTTGCATAAAGCTTTAGACTCCGAACCAGCAACAGTTCTCAACCATACAAATTGACTCTCCCGCTCTTTGGGATCGCTCTGAGGGGGCTGCTGCTTACTTTGACTCTGCCCTGCCATCTTACTAACCTTTCCACCATCTCATCTCTCTCATCTCATCATTCATCGTACGGAGGGCAATATTGTCCTACAAATGTGATCATTATGGTACACCTGGCAACACTGGTTGCCAGTGTTGCCAGGTGCTGCCCTATCTTGGTCCCGCAATACCCCGTGGTACAAGTAAAATTCAAATTTTTATGTAATTGGTTGTGTTTTCACAAAAGATCCTGGTAATGTCTTACACTGCGCAACAATGCAGGGAGCTACTTTACAACCAGGTCACCAAAACAATTTGGTATATGCATCATAAAATCCACACCCCTGGAAGCCCCTTCTTTTCAGGCTTGACAGTTGTTAAGACTCACCTGCTTGATATTCTGTGCAATCAAAAGAGGTATACACAAACAGAAACACCCACACATACATAAACTAAAATCAGTCCTGCAAATTTGATATGGATTCCTTCTTGCACCAGTACTAAATACTGTGCAACTAACTGAAATACCAAAAAGTTTCCAACTATATTAGGATGGAGATATAATGTTTCACCTCATCAAGGTGTATCTAATGTGTGCATATAAGATAGGTGCACAAGAGAGAGAAACTGCTACTCTAAACAGGGCCACGGTGAAGGTCACAGTCAGCTTATGTCCTGCCACAGGGGGAGGTAACCTGAACCAACAACTGCAAGACAACAAAACAACCACAATCTATAGCTTGCCTGGGAATTGGGAAATGCATCCAGTCAGGCTAGTGTCAACAGGGGTTTTAGAAAACAGGCATGTTAAAATTCAAAAATGTTAACCTCTTCTTTATATATATATATATATATATATATATATATATATATATATATATATATATATATATATATATATATATATATATATATATATATATATATATATATATATATATATATATATATATATATATATATATATATATATATATATATGTGTATATATATATGTGTATATATATATACATAAAGAACTTCAGTTCAATTGAAATCAAAAGACAGTTATTCATCCCTAAGGGAAATCAAATATTCCAGTAATTTGGTTGTTGTATTTTTATTATTAGATATGGAGAAACCTTTGATTGGAGTTTTTTTTTTATCTTCTAAAGAGGATAATCATAATTGTTTATACTGTTCATGACATAATGAAGAATTCTTCCTCGTGGAATATTTTAAGAGGTTCTATATGATTTTGTCACCATATTTTATATTTTTTTTGCATGTTAAAATATCTGTCATGGGGGGAGTGAGTGTGGCTGCGGATGTACGTAGGTGGGCAATGTAGGAGCTTGCAGGGGGGACGTTTGCTACCAAGTGGGTGGAGGCTGGTCGGTAGAGGGTTATAGGTAGGGCTCAGTCGATGAGTCTTTTGGGTGGCGGCAGGTAACAGTCAGTTGGGCATTGTGCTGATTGAGCATTGATTGAGCCTCTCCCAAAGGCTAATCATCTCGACAGAGATCTGTGACACGCAGAAGATACCGAAAGTGGGATTCGGAGCCGAATAAACATGTATGGCTAACTGGCTGGCACAGAAACCACAGCAGCAACCTGACAACATTGAAAATAATTTAAAAAATGTATGACTGTATCGTCTCAAAACCTGTTTTAAAGCGTTTACATCTAATAACTCAGAATGCATGAAAATTACACCGGTAAAATGTTTACCAATACACAATTCAACCACCAAGTTCATTTTATGGAAACAAAAACAACATGCAAGCATGTCTTTATTACTGCTGTTCAAAAACAGACCTATTATTTTCAAGGATAAAAAAAACAACAACTTTGAATCCTGTTTGAACTGATGCAGCTTGGGCTGTGTTTTACTCAACAATTTCCATTTATATATTCAGAAACTAGAAGGTATTTGCTTTCAAATAATGTATCACACATGTGATTTGGGCTTACAGTTTCTAGGTTCTTTGCTTTTCCGTTTGGGTATGCAAAATAGGCGAGAATTTCCCAAAATCAGGTGGATTTTAAGAGTTAAACTAGGAGCAAAGTGTTAACTAATCAGTTTAATAATAAAGCTGAGAAAAGAGAATCGGTTTTACATTCGGTTTCTTCTTTCAGCCTGCGACAGCGAATGACCTTTCATGCTTTTACAGTAAGCCTCCTCAGCAGGTTAAAATGTTTTCCTTGCATCTGCCATGACCAGTAGTCGAGCAGGTGGAAAAATAGTAGAGAAAAAGCCTTAGCTCCATGATGACATAAGTGCCTGTGGCCATAAAGTGATACATTTTTGCAGGTCTTATGGCCTGGCCACCAGTGTTGGGAAAGTTCTCTTTCTACGTGAACTAGTTCAAAGTTCAGTTCACACATTTTAAAATGAACTAGTTCAGTTCATAGTTCACAATTCCAAAAAACAAACTAGTTCATAGTTCTTTTTTTTCTTTTTTTTTCATATATTGCTCAATTACACCATAGCCTACTGTAGAACCACAGACAGCAATTATTTTATCAGTTGTAACACTGAAACTGTGCGTCAGATTTCATCTTCATATCCAGTTTTGAATCCTTATCCAACCAGGGTTTACATTAGCATTGAGGGGACAGCATTTCCCCATTGTTGCTTTAATGTTTTGTTGCTGTCCATTCACTTCACACTAGTAGCAGCTGCAGCTTTCACCCCTACAGTATATTCTCAAAAACATCAGGAATAATGTGCTGCTTGAATGGTCTTTTTTATGAGTAATTATTAAAAGAAAAATAGGAAAGTAGTCTTTAAGGTGCAAATGTTTTTTTTTTTTATTTTAATAATTTTTTCCATTTGAAATTCCATTTCAATACATACTAAAAAGGAATCCTGGAATCCTGGAAAATTATACCAGGCAGGTTTAACAAACAAGTTACATGGATAGTAAAACCCTCAAGAACAGGGGTCTTCTTTTCCAGACCAAGGACCCCCAAACTGATGGCGAGATGGAGCGGGGACCCCCTATTTATATATATTGTATGAAATTGTGTCCTATAGTCACTCTATTACAGATGGAGTAATGTAAAGAAATTAATTTCTCCCTGGGATTATTAAAGTTTTTCTGATTCTGATTCCTGGTTGATGGGACAGGTGTTGTGAAGGAAACGGTGCCCAGCTTGAAAGAGCTCCTGTGTGTCTCTGAATGTGTGCATTGATGACTGAAAGACATCTTCTGCCTCCATTTATCTGTTTACTACAGTCTGTTGATTTCATGTTAATGAGTATTTAAAGACATCTCAATTAGTGGGGGAAAAAAATGCAGGGGGGGGAATATAAAAATATCAACTAACCATGCAGACCCTCATGCAGTACCTCCGTAGACCCCCTAGGGGTCGCGGATCCCCTGTTGAAGACCTCTGCTCAAGAAGATTTTACTAACACAAACTGAGGGACCAGGCTGAGGTAGGAATTTAAGGTTACTGAAGTGCGGATTTTTTTACTGAAAGCCGGCGGGCAAACTTGTTGCCATCATCCTCACCGACCACCTGGTCATAAACCTGTTTTAAGTCGCCTCCATGCTGCTGTTGCTTCCACGCTGCATTTTGTTTTGATGACGCACGCGGCTGTAGGCTACGACGCTGGTAGCTGGTGTTGCCAGATTGGGTGTTTTTCCCGCTACATATTAAGGCCTGTTTACGGTGTGATTTAGCCGGGGTTTCGCCTGGAGGGCTTTATAGAAATCTGGCAACCTATTGAACGGAGTTGAACTGAGAGAGCGTGCCGTTCACAGACGCCAGAATGAACGAGTTCACAATAACGTTCACCAGGCAATAATGCAGTACGTTCAGTTCACGTTCGCCCAAAATATGAACGAGTTCATGAACTTTCGTTCAATGAACGCGTTCAGGCACAACACTGCTGGCCACGACGGTTCATCATCTCCCTACTTACACAGTCTGTATTTCAGAGGGAAGCCCCGCTTGTAGAATTGATAGTGGAATCATTTAAAATAACTCTTATGAGTCAACGTTTTAGGTACCTTTGAGAAAAGGGCATGTTTTGGATTTTTACGTCGCCCTGCGCCACAGAGCTACAGCCACAAACATGTGACGTCATTGTGTTGCCTTAGCAACAACTGCTTTCCTTTGGAGGGAAGAAGCCGTCCCATTCTCGTTTATAGCACCCCCCCGCCCCGCCTTCAATTTAGGCGCCTTCCACAGAGAGTGACACTTGATAGTTAAGCCTATATGTCTTCAAACTGATTTTTTTTTTTTTTTTTTTTTTGAAGTGTTCAAACATGTAATTTTTTATTACTGCCACCAGCTGGTAAGTGTGGAACGAAATAGCTGAATTCTATATATTTTTTATCTACTTGTTTCTACAAAATTACTCTTAAAATTCCCACCATTTTTGCTTTCCAGCTGTTCCAATATTTCTCTGCACTGCTTTGACAGACAGCTAAAGGAAAAAAAATATCTGAATATCTGAGGGATTTGAATCGCCTCCTGCAGTGGGACAGCATTATGCAAACTATGCAGTGACATCATCTAGCAACTTCTAGTGCGTATTATGACAGCCAATAATGACTTTTCTTGCTGAGGAGTTGGCAGTACAGCTTTCTTTTGTCTGGAGCTGCCTGCTGTGACAGAGCACTTTGAGGCCTGTGTTGTTTTGCTGAGGTGGGCCCAATTCACCTACCCGACCTAATAGCTGGAGGTATACTTCATCTAGCCCACGCCATCCATTTAGTTACACAGTCTGAGGCCTTCTCAATTTGCTCTGCTTCACAGCCTGAGGGATAGGCCCAATCTACCTTGCTTTGGACACTGAGGGAGACCTAAACCATTTCATCTTATTCTAACAGACTGAGGCCTACACTATCTACCCTGACCCACATCATGAGACTCGATTTTTCTACTCTGTTCTACAGCCCACTGTAGCCACCCTATGTTGCAGGATTTCATTTCATTGTATTCTGCTTCCTTAGGTCTGTTCTATCCCCTCTGTGACTGTGTTGTCAAACTAGCCTTTGCTAATTTTGCAGCAGATAGCCTTCATTCAGACTGGCAGCAGGTACTCTTAAACAGACTTTGAGCAGCTAGCTCACTCTAGGCTGTGGCTGCATTCTACTGCTTTCTGTCCTTCATTGAGTCATCAAAGCTGTTACCTTTTGATGATAACCATTCAATAACTGTGTATGGAATGTATGAACAGGCCAAGTCACATGAATTCTGACTTTTTCAGATCAGATCTCGGCCACATTTGTATTTTGTTTTAAATCCAATACAGGTTGGATCTTTTGGAATTTGAGTGCGGTCTGAAAAGCCAAGTTATCCATATTGAAATAGTTTAGCTCTCTTTCTCCTCTGTCTCCTTTTCTGCATTGTTTATTGTATCATCGATCTACTTCTGATACAGCTTTAAAATTAATCCATAAACACTGACTTCAAAGGTTTCACTCTATAAAGTGCTGTTTAGACATCTTGTTATAGTTCTTCAGCACATGCAGTTCACTTCTGCTCTGAGTGTGGTTTTACATAACTTATTGTTTCTCTGCGTGTGGGGGTTACTTCAGTGACAAAATTTGAGACGTTAATGTAAACAGCCACATAAAAAAATCGAATCTGACAAAAAAATCGGAATTGAGCTTTAAGACCTGCAGTATAACCATAGAGATTTGGCTTTTAAGAGCAAGGTGTTGCTTGATTCAAATAATATCTTAAAGGATCCAAAGTTTTAAATATGACAGCATTGTTTCTGCAGCTTTAGCTGTCCACAAGGGGGATCGATTTTAGGTCCCCTTCTATTCCTAAAAGTAACTTTTCTATCTATTCTTAACAGCTATTTTTTGCACTGGAGCTGCTTCTACTGAGGCAGACTTTTTTAGACAGCTTTCGTTGCAATCCAGTGCTCTTTATTATTTCTGAAACTTGCTCTTAGCACTGTATTTTTCCAAATCCAATAGGTGTTAAAAGATCTCCTTAGTGCTCTATTGGGAAGTAAAGGAAATAGAGCTGGTTTACCCATATAAATATCTGTGAATTTTAATTGATGACTCCCTCACTTTTGGACCTTATAACGAAAATCTTGTAAAAAGGCTAAAATTTAAGCTGGAATTTAATTTTTGTAACATAATGGAAAGCAACTTGTTGTTACAACTGATGCCTCTGTTGGACTTTGGAGATTTTTTGTATATGTTTGCTTCTCTAGAAGTTCATTGCAAACTGCAAAATGTCAACAAACCATTGTGATTTCTTTTTTTCTTAGGTGTGATGCTCGGGATTCGCTGCTCCAAAGAATTTCTACATGTTAGTCAGACATCTTCGTTTCTATATCTGTTTTACAAGTACATTGAAAAAATTTTGTCTCGTAGACCTTTTGCTTGCACATTTTGTTGCTTCTTTCTGTCTCATTTACTCTGACTGATTTGGACAAAAAAGCTTTTTTTTATTCACCTCCATCCCACCAGAACTTGCTTCAGAAAACCTTTAAGTTAACTGTACCTATCTCATTAAGAGCATTTATTTTCAAACGAAAAGTTCTTGAGATTGATTTAATAACATGTACCTGTTTTTCATAATATGTTCTGTTAACATTGTGTCTATTAATACTGAATATTGCAGTAAATTGGGTCTATGCCAAGAAACCCATGGCAATTAATTTTGTAGAACCTGTATTTCTTCTCTGTAAGGAGAAGAAATGCAGGTTCTAGAAAAAAAAATGAGTTTGGGTTAGGAGCTCAGTTACCCAGGAGGAGCTCGGAGTAGAGTCGTTGCTCCTCCACATCGAAAGGAGCCAGCTGAGGTGGCTCGGGCATCTGTTTCGGATGTCCCATTGGGAGGAGGCCTCATGGAAGGCCCAGGACATGCTGTAAGGAATATGTCCTGAGCTGGCCTGGTGTCGCCTCGGGTCCCCCCAGAGCAGCTGGAGGAAGTGTGTGTGGATCGGGAAGTCTGGCCATCTTTGCTTAGACTGTTGCCTATGCAACCCGGCCCCGGATAAGCCAAAGAAAATTAATGCATGGATGATGCATAACTTCTTAAAGCTGTACAGATTAGCGAGTAAGTATGATGTTTTTCTTCTTTTTGCTGATTAAGCTAAGTGGCTGCATATTAAATATTTTCCATCAGAGAACTGGCGCTTTAATCTCATATCAAAGACAGATTAGCGAGTACCATTCTGAATTGCGTTACATGTCCAAACTTACATCAAACACAACATGAACAGGCTCTAAAGCATAAAAAGAAAAAGAAAAATGCAAAGTTTAAATCAGCTTAGCAGTGCTTTAAAGGAAAATTCAGATCTTATTAATTTATTAATGTAAACTAAGTTATAAACTACAGATTGAATCTTGAGGATTAAAAAAAAAAATTAAGGCAGAAGTTTGACAAACTTTTAATGAACATGACCACTGGAGAAAACCAGTGTTAGTAAAACACATGATTCCAGGATCTTAGCATTTTAGTAGATAGCACTATTGCCCTGCAGCAAGAAGGTTGATGTTTCAAATTCCAGTCCAATCTGCAGTTCTAATGTTTGGAGAATCTATGCATTAGTTCCACAATACCAAAACAAGTCTGTTAGGTTACTGTAACTGTATGAGTGGTTTTGTTTGTCCAGTGTGCATCTGTATTGCCATGTGACCGACTGCCCTGCCCTGCCCATTGACCATTGTGAATGGGCACAGAGGACCCCTCCAATTAAGTACAAAACATTCCATATTGAAGTGTCACATTTATTTTATAATTGCTTTTTTTCATGGACATTTTGCAAGAGGAGGTTACTGATTTAATCATGTCTGACCTCAGGTAGTTTAGATAACCATTTTAGTCATAGCTTTTGACGAAGAAATGAGTCATGTTGTATTTTACTGCCCTAAAGGGCCCCACAGAGCAAGTGTCAGAAACACTAACCAAATGGCTCTTCACTGTATAAAACTCCAATCAGATTTTCTCCTGCATTTGCTGCCGCTTAGGGGAGATCTACAACAATAACACAAACTGGCACTTAAGTCTCAACAGTTTAAAGTTTGCCACAAAAGCCAGAGCCTCAGCCTCTCTGCTACTGGACCTTACCAAGCAAGAAATTGTATGATACAAAAAAAAAAAAAACTATAATCCAGAGCATATTTCCAGACTATTTGTATTGATGTTTATATTATTTTGGTTGGGGATTTCTTGTAAGAAACCACTTCCTTTTTTTTTTTCTTTTTTTTCTTGCATGATTTATTCTTTTTTGGTAAGATTTATACTTTCTCTTATTTTTTTCCCCATGCAAAGTTACAGAAAACAGAAGTGTAAGTTTAAGAGCCACTGCCAAAACAAAACAGTGTGTAAGAGTTATAAAAAGCGGATGAGCCCTGTGTTTAGACAGCGGCATCCTGCAGCTGTGAAACGAGAAGGAACAGGTCTCAGGTTCACAACATCTCAGAGCATAAGAAAGAAGCCAGATATGCCAGATTTGCCTATTTATGATAAATAGGGACCTCTTTGATTTTGTTTTAATAATCCTGGATATAAACTTTCTTATGAGGAGAAAAGTTTTTAAGTCATTAAAAGAAACCTGAATTCTAAAACATAGGTACAGTAAACAATGCTATTGGTGGAACATGCTGTCGCATTTTAAAATTAAGTCCAAAAAAGTGAAAAAACAATCCACTGGACTTTGTTACCAAGTTTGAAGACATTTTTATTCCCATCCAGGAAGCTTTTTTCAAAGTAAGTGTTTGTAAAATGTTCCCCAACTTTATATAGTCTATGTATATTGGGATAGAAGGTGCAAAATTCACAGTATTCTGCTTCATTTGGACAACATGGTTACTTTTCCCTGTCATTGTGTTTCTGCTAAAGGAGTACCTCCTAGTGGTCAATAAATTACTTTTTGCATAAAGCAGTAAGTAGTATGAGCTTCTGTGGGTAGCTAGACAGTTGAAGTCATTCCATGCATTGTTTAAAAACCACGACCCTCTTGTTGTAAATGATCAGTTTTATTTATTAAGTAGCTTACTCAAATTTAAAGATACTGAGTTAGAGCAACTAAAAAGTAGGTCTTTTCAGCTAGATAATAGATTAACTGTTGAAAACAAAAGAAAATGCTTTCAATAAACTCAAGGACTGAGAGAAGAGAAACAATTATTTTACCTCAATGAGGAAATTCACTAAAGGAGAATTAAACAAAATGTTAATACTAAGGCTGGGTCATTTATCTAAATAGGAAGCATGGTGTTAACTACAGGGAGCAGCCATTTCTCTTCAATGCCACCCACTGAACTCAAAAGATGAGTCATCATCGACCGAAGAAACTTAAAGGGCAAAATACATTCATGCATGGTCCAGCAGAGCAGCATGACAGTCCTTGGTGAGACACAAACTTGGCTGCAGTCATTCAAAACTTTGGCAGTTTCTATCTCGCAGGTGTCCCCTGTTCAGCTGCATCTTTCACTCTGTGTGTTGCCCAACTAATGTGCCTGTGCAATGTTGCAATTGTGTAAGCCTGTGCATGTGTCTCCTTGGGATAGTGATGCATGTATGAGTCCACATATATGCTTTCTGAGCCTGCTGCCCCAAAGGTAAGCCTATGTAGCCTGCAACGTTTTCTTTTTCCGTCTGCTCAGCTTTTTCCTCTGTGGCTTCTTAACGGTTGGGGGAACAATGTGCTCTCCTGTCCCTCCTCAGCACAGCAACACACCCCAGTGACAAAACGAGGATTAAAGGCCAGCATGGAGCCTGAAGCCAGCACCACAGCAACACTCTGATAAACTTTACTTGTCACTTCACTTGTGTGGAAGTTTACAGCAATGGGAAAAAAATGTTTGACTTTGTCTTACATTACAGCATTGATCATGGCACATGAAATCAAAAAGCACTTTCTTCTATAAATATCACAGAGACTCTACGTAAGTGTAATATTTAAACCTAGGCTATTTTTGATATTGCACTCAGGGCTCCAAAAATGTTCAAATGTAAAAAAACAAAAACAAAAAAATATATATATATGATAAAGTCACACTAATAGGATTTTAAGGATTAAAGAGATAGCATATATGCTGAACAATTCTGTTTTGAGTGAGCCTCCCAACCTCTCACTTTGTTTTCAAGGTTTCACTAGGAAAAGAGTGGAGGAGAATCACTGCATTAATTATCACATCATGGTTACACTGCCTGGAGTCAAACTGCTTAGAGATACAAAAGAAGAGATAAACAGACAAAGACTATACTCTTGTATTGCAGGGGAGATGGATGTACAATTTTCTGATTAGTACTTGAAAATTCTGTTACATAAATGTTAATAGGCAACATTTTTGGGCATTTGACAACTTATGCTCATATTTGAGTTCATACCATCTTCTGAGCATGGGCGGTTCTAGACAGGGGGAAAGAGGGGCTACTACCCCCTAAAACATACCAGATAAATTAAAAAAAATATATATATATCCACTCACACAAACATCACAGCTGTTTTGTTTTGACTATGATTTTAATCAGTTTTGCTGAAATTCCAGTTCTGAATTGATCAAGACTGGTTATTTTCATTTAAAATAAGTCAAAAATATGTGCCAATTCTGAATCACAAATGTACATTGATATATTATTCCAAAGATTATCTTTATTCTATTGTTATACTGTATTCCAAAGACTATAAATAGAAAACTATATTTCACTTTAATCCGTGTATCATTCGTTCTTTCTATTTTCAATTGCCAATCAAAAAACAAAAAATAAAAAATTGACTGGTTATTTTGTTATTTGTTTTTTATGGTTAAACCAAAAACGAAAAAAGGATTTGTTTTTCATATATCAATTCTAAGCTCAGATCAAGAATACGAAATGGAAAAACGGACAGCAACGCAGAATTTGTTTTTAATATTTAATCGGTACAGTTTACGTGACCCGGAAATAGCTCTTTGCGCAGCAGTTGGGGTAATGAAGTGGCTACCATGGCGACGCTAGAACCACACACTATGTTGATCAAGAAGCTGTTTGTTGTTGCTAGTTAAAAGTACAGTGCACAGAAAAGTTTCAAGAAAAAAGTTATACCTGGAAAATCCTGCAAATTTTCTCCGTTGTCATGTCCTCCTCAAGAGTCACACGCTTGGATCCTCGAAATAAAACGTAACTGTCCATGGCTGATAGGTCCGACTGCCTTATCTGGTGCAGTTTGATCGAACGTGGTGGGAGTAAGCCAATTGTTTTTTTAGCTAACGCTCCACCAAACTTCCGGGTCATGTAAACTGTACCGATTAAATATTAAAATCAAATTCTGCGTTGCTGTCCGTTTTTCCATTTCGTATTCTTGATCTGAGCTTAGAATTGAAATATGAAAAACCAATCCTTTTTTCGTTTTTGGTTTAACGATAAAAAACAAAAAACAAAATAACCAGTCAATTTATGATTTTTTGTTTTTTGATTGACAATTGAAAATAGAAAGAACGAATGATACACGGATTCACTTTGATCCAACCTTATTTATTGACCATAGAGAGTTTTAGTTAAAAAAAAATTAAAGTGCTGTCCCTTTAGTTCTTAAAATTTTAGTAATTTAGCACATCATGCATAATATCTAACAAATTCAAACAGCCTAGTGTTCTTTTTGAAAATTCAGCTTTTTGAGACAGGCCACTCTGTTGCAATAATCTTTTTTGTTACTGCACCAAAAAAAAGAAGAGTGACATCATTTTGGAATGACTAAGAACAGACGGACCCAGTATTCTGGCAAGACAGAGAGGGGAATAACTTTAAAAGTGTTTATTAAAGCAACTAACAGTTTACGGCTCTGCAGCAGCAGCGGCTAGGGCGGTAACTCTGGCGAGACGAGCACAGGTTAGTGACAAGCTGACGGAGGATGATCTGAACGTGTGAGTCACTAACCTGGTTTAGAGTTCAGTTCATGCCCAGAGAATGAGGTTGATACCAGCCGGTCAGCTGACAAGACGCAGTGCTTGCTGCACAGTTCCAGATGCCGAAGCCTCGAAGGATAGAAAACTAACAGGAGATCAAATCCGAGCAGATGACAGAGGAAGGCAGGATAATCCAGAGGGAGAAGTCAAGTGGCCGATCCAGTGGCAGATCCAGGTTCACTTCCCAGTAGAATCCAACAGAATATGAAGACAGGTCAGGCAAACAGATCAGAACAGGGGCAGGCAGGCTCAAAGGTTCAAAGACAGAAACGGGTCAAAATAAGGCAAGCAGAGCACTATTATAACTGCTAGAAAACTCTCATACCAAAGGCTGAAGAATAATCTGGCACTGAGGACTGGGAGAAAGCAGCTTAAATAGAGGCAGGAGCAGATGGATCAAATTATTATAATTATTTCAGGGATTTTTTTTCCACTACGGTAAAGGCTCTTTTTAATAAAGTGAAATGAACAGTTTCAAAACAGAAATACTGATTTTCTATTGTAACAAAATAAAGTTTGAATTTCACTTAATGACATGCAAATTTCACTTTTTCAACTCAGAGCCTCAAGTGGCTTTTTGTTTCCACTGCTCACCTAATACTATATTAAATGATAAACTATTGCCTAATGTTTTGTTTAGTAAAAAAAACTCTGCCCCACTGGTGAATTTGGTCTAGAACCATCACTGACTCTGAGCTTCAAAATAAGATTGTTTAACACTTCTTGAATTGAAGCCACCTCTAAAAAACACAACTTATAACTTGCAATTTTGGACGAAGGATGTGATTGATTTTGTTTTTCCTTTTTATTCAGCCTGTCTTGATTGAGACCTTTTGGAGCCCCTAGATAAACTGTTATAGATCTAGATACATTCTTAGGGAAGCTCTTCTGCCAGAAGGTGTCTGTCGTTTTATTTGGATAGGCACTGTAACATTACATAACATAACTACTGACACTTGTAGCGATGGATTTTAGACTTAATTTATTTAGAGGTGTCAGATTAAAATGGGCTTAATCCAAAATAAAAATAGAATAAAACTCTTCCCAGGTTTATTTTTGTAGAAGATCTTGAAAATAAACAGTTTTCTTCCTTCTTCGTTATTATTCACTACTTTCTCGATCACATAAAGTTCTAATAGATTGCATCAAAACTTGATATTTTATAAGGTGACAGTATGTAATAAAGTTAAACCGGAATGAATATTTTGTCACTGCACTAGAATGAAGGCACTAGTTCAAATTTTTGGTTCAAAGATGGACCCTTAGAGCTAGCACACAATGTTACGCATGAGAAATACAAGCATGTCAAAGAGAGACTACATCAAAGATGAAGCTGAGAATAAAACCACATCCTGCGGTGGCCTTAATCCTTCAACACCTGTGATTTGAAGCACGCTCCTTTGATGTTGCTGGTTCAGCTGGAGAGAGAAAGAGACTTGATAGGCAGAGAGAGAAATGGGTCAATAATGGGTTCTCATTTAACACAGGGATAAACTCAAAGCCAGTTAAAATCACACAGTGTTTTGGATGAAACACGAACCCTCCTTTAAGTCTCCTGAGATGTGTATTCACTCATATTTATTGCTTCTAGTTGTTGTTGTGTACTGAATTGACATCAGGAGAGGTCTAGAGGAAGAAATTGCAGCTCTGAAGCCAGAAGAAACTGTCTGGTGGCTCTGCTTATTATTTTGAACTCATCCTTTACATGAGGCAGAAATCTTTTTAAAACCCATCTCTGCAAGAATCATTCAAAAATGTAATTTGTTATTGTTAATGGTTTCTGCACGATGTAAAAATTTATTCTTTGAAATATAAGTTCTTTAAAGAACTCGTTAGTAGGGCAGCTGATTTCCTAGATTTACTCATAAATTGAGATTTTACCTGGCCAAATTTGCACTATATTAACAGCTCACTAAAACAGTTAAAGCACTTTAGACAAAACACAAATGTATCTGTGTGCTAATGAACGCATGTTATGGTGTCGAAAGGTTTTCATACCAAATATTAAAGAATTTCTGCATCGAAACTGAAATAACTATTCAGTATCGTCCCAAAATTGCCACCTACACACAATGAAACAATATCCTTGGAACAGAACTGAGAGAACTGAGCCAATGGCAGCCAGTTCTGTCACTGCAGGGCATTTTTTTTGTCCAGCAGGACAGAACTTGAGAGGACGAAATCAGCACAACAGGCAACAAAGGAGAAAAAGGAGGACAGATTCTGTTTTTTTTATTCTTTTTTTGTATAGCTAGAACATGTGAATAACTGTATAAGCTAGTGTAACAGGGAATAAAAGGCAATATAAATATTTAATCACGGCTGCCTCAAATTAATGAACGTTTCATACCAAGATTTTTAATAAGACACAGATCAAGGACCACAGCTGATTCAGAAAGACGTCAGTTGATACTGATAGGTTCATTTATTAGCCGTTTAATATCTGTATATAATAATGGAAATGCAGCATGAATAATAAAGCAGATAAAATAATATTGTGGCAACAACTTTGCTCCTGACCTATATTTAGATTGCTTAGATACCTGCCGTTTTACTGTTTGCAAAAGTAAGATGAAACCTACAGAATCATTTAGTTTTACCCAGCTAAACGTTGAAAAAGACTAAATCCAAAAAGCAAGAAAAAAATCTTTGCGGTCGATAACAAGCTCATAGAAACCAGTAATTAATGTAAGATATATTAGATGCATGTGACGTTTCTTTATCTAGGTAGATCTGGAGATTTTTTTTTAAGAGCAACATGGCAATGAGAAACGTTTGGTTATCTAACATAACCCCAGTTCTTAGAATAATATGAGCGAGGTGTCTCGCTATGGGATGCAGCCTCCTGCAGCCCTGATAGAAGCATCTATCTCAATCTGCCAATCCTGATTGGCCGGTGGAAGTGCCCGTCATACGCCACGCCCCGTAGCTCCGACTACTAAAGCGTGTGCGGATCACGGCACTCCAATTCAACAAGCAAACCTCTTCTCGCCGCCCTGCAAGAAGGGTCGTCTGGCGAGACACCTCGCTCATATTATTCTAAGAACTGGGGTTATGTTAGATAACCAAACATTCTTTTTCATAATATTCACTCGGTGTCTCGCTATGGGATATGGTAGCTCCCGTATTGTCAGACAGCTTATCGAACAAGAACCGGCCGATGGGGAAGGTCCACAAGGTCAGTTATGACTCTAGGACCGCACTGGCCACGCACGGTCCAGACACGTCAAGCATGTAGAACCGGACAAAAGTCAGAGGCGAAGACCAATTCGCCGCTGAACAAATGTCCTGAACGGACACTCCCCGAAATAAAGCCCAGGACGCAGCCATCCCGCGGGTAGAGTGTGCACGCAGACCCGCCGGGGGCTGCAGACCCCTGCTTCCATACGCCAAAGCTATAGCCTCCACCACCCAGTGGGCGAGGCGTTGCTTTGTGATCGGCTGCCCCTTACGGGGCTCCGCCCAGGAGACAAAGAGCTGATCACTCATCCTGAAGCTCTGCGTCCTGTCCATATAAGAGCGCACGGCTCGAACAGGGCACAGCGTGTGCGCTCGCCGTTCACCTGGGGGGGCGGCGAACGCCGCTAGCTCGATCGGTGAACAAGAACCAACCACTTTAGGAACAAAGGCCGGGTTGGGCTTCAGAACCATACGCGTGTATTCCGGGTCGAACCGGGTACATGCGGGGCTCACAGATAGCGCATGAATGTCGCTGACTCGTTTCGCAGAGGCCAGGGCCAGTAACAGCACTGTCTTGAGAGACAGATGTTTAAGACTGGACCCCAACAACGGTTCAAATGGGGGTCCCTTAAGCCCCTCCAGAACCACCGACAAATCCCACGGAGGCAGCAAAGGTCTGGAGACGGGGAGGAGCCTGCGGGCGCCCTTCATAAACCGACAAACCAAAGGGTGTTGGCTCGCCGTTTTGTCTCCAAATCCTATATGGCATGCTGCTATAGCTGCCAGATAAACCTTAACCGTGGAAAAAGCTTTTCCTTTATCAATCAGTTCCTGTAAAAACGACAGAATCGCTGGTACAGAACACTGAAAAGGAACGTAGTCCCGTTCAAGACACCACCGCTCAAACAGTCCCCACTTGGAGCCATATAGGTTCCTAGTGGAGGGAGCCCTGGCGTTTTGGATAGTATTAATTACACTCTGAGGGAGCCCGGCAGTGGTTAAATTAAGCCACTCATGGGCCAGGCCCACAGCTGCAGTCGCTCCGGGTGTGGGTGGTACACTGTCCCCGCACCCTGCGAGAGCAGGTCCCTGCGCAGCGGCAGCTCCCAAGGCTGGGCGCACAGCATCTGGAATATCTCCGCCAGCCAGTGTTGCGCTGGCCAGTGCGGAGCTATTAGGATCAGTCTGTGGTTGAATGCCCTCACTCTGGCGAGAGTGGGGGGTATCAGGGCCAGCGGTGGAAACGCGTATAGCAGCTCGTGCGGCCAGGCGTGCGCTAATGCGTCTACGCCCAGAGGGGCTTTCAGAGTGCTCAGAGAGAAGAACAGCTCGCATCGAGCGTTTTCCCTGGACGCGAACAGATCTATCTGAGCGCGCCCGTAGCGCGCCCATATCTGCTCCACGACCTGTGGGTGCAGCGTCCATTCCCCGTACACTGGCGCGCCTCTGGACAGCAGGTCCGCGCCCGTGTTCAAGTCTCCCGGGACGTGCGTCGCTCTCAGGGAGAGAAAGTGGGTACTGCTCCAGAGAATCAGGTCGCGCGCCAGATTGTGCAACATGCGGGAGCGCAGGCCCCCTTGGCGGTTGATATACGCCACTGTTGTCGTGTTGTCCGTCCTCACCAGGACATGGTGACCCGAGAGGAATGGGAGGAAGTGTCTCAGAGAAAGAAACACCGCCGAAAGTTCGAGAAAGTTTATGTGAAGGCGCTGGAGGGCCTGGCTCCAGCGACCCCTCACAGACCTGCCCTCGTGAATGCCGCCCCAGCCTGATAGGCTGGCATCCGTGGTTACCACTTTCCTGGACGAGACGGTGCCCATAGGCACCCCTTGGGTCAGGAAGGACGGGGCTCGCCAACAGCGCAGAGCTGTTATACAGTCCGCTGTGACCGTTATCCGCCGTGCGCCATGACGCACGGGGTCCATTCGGAGCGAAGCGACCCAGCGCTGAAAGTCCCGCATGTGAAGGCGGCCGAGGCGAATCACGAGGATGGCTGAGGCCATCAGACCCAGCAACCGAAGGCACAGTCTGAACTGGACAGACCTGTGCAGACGGAATTGTGACAGGCACTTTCTGAAAACCGTCACTCTTTCCTCTGACAGGCGGGCTGTGAACGGAACAGAGCGCAGGGATAATCCCAGAAAGCATATCTCCTGCGTTGGAGATAGGTGGCTTTTTTCCATATTTATCACAAAACCTAAATCCATCAGGTGTTTTGTGACAATGTGTGTGTGAACCCTGGCTTCCTGTTCTGACTGCGCTAACAGGAGCCAGTCGTCTAAATACGTGGCCAGACGTATCCCCCGGCGTCTGAGCGGGGCTACCGCGGCCTCTGTGCACCGTATGAAAACCCTCGGACTGAGAGACACACCGAATGGTAGAACACGGTATTCGTAACACACCCCTTGAAAGGCAAACCGGAGATATTGTCTGTGAGGGGGATAAATGGGAATGTGGAAATACGCGTCTTTCAGATCCACGGACGAAAACCAGTCGTTCGGTCTTACTAGACGCAACAGAGCTGCATGTGTCAGCATCCTGAACTTGTATTTCCGCAGGAATTTGTTCAGGGCTCTTAAGTCCAGAATAGGGCGGATTCCTCTCCCCCCCCGTTTGGGGACGAGGAAGTATCTGGAATAAAACCCTGACAGACTCTGTTCGGGAGATACGACAGAAACTGCTCGTTTGTCTATCAGAGAGAGAATTTCCTCCCGTAAAACTCGAGCTGATTCTCCCTGTGCATGTGAGTGTATTACACCGGAGAAGCGGGGAGGGACAGTGGCGAATTGAAGCCTGTATCCCCGGGAAATTGTGCGCAACACCCACGGTGGAGCTGCTGCTGCTCTCCAGCTTTCCCATCTGAGAGAGAGCGGGGGAACATATTGCGGCTCCTACCCCGCGCCCCCCTGTGGTGGAACCGAGAAATGATTCTTGGGCACCACCGGAGGCACGGTGGAGCGCTCTGCTCTGCTCCGCGGGGACGGCGGTGCCCGTCCCGGGAGCAGAGCTGCAGGGGGCTGAGCGGCCACCCTGCTTATAGAGAGAGCATCGTCTGTTTTGGCTTTTTTTATTATCTGCACCCTCGGCTCGTGGCCTGGCTGTGACAGATTTATTTTTATTTTGACACCATTTTTTCTTTGAACAAGGGTGTGTGACTGTGCTTTTGGACATTCCGCTCGGGGCGCAACCGCGCAGACCTCCGGGGCGATGTCCTTCTCCTCGCAGACCGGCTCTGGGATGGGCAACGGTGGCGTGGGGTGCGCACAAACAAGCCAAAACGGTGGGCCTGCGCAACGGGGAACAGCAGGCTGCACCAACTGAGGAACTGGCGGCTGTCAGGCCGCCCTCTTTTTCTTCCTCGCCTGTGGGACCGAGCTCGCGGCGGCTGTGGGCGGCGGCGGCGTAGCGGTCGTGGAGGCAGGTTTCCCCTGCCAGCCGGCTCCGCGCTCCTTCCTCATCGGAGGGGGCGGACCTGGCGGTGGTGGCCGTCTTGGTACCTTAAAACGCGGCGGCTGGGAGGCTGCATGCGCAAAGGTTTTGCGTTGCACCGGAGGTGAAGGCGCAGGGGCTTTCCGAGGGAGACAAAGTTTGAGAGCCTCGTTGTCCTTTTTCTTTGCCTCACATCTTTGCTGCATTGTGGCCAATGCAGAGCCGAAGATGCCTTCAGGGACGATCGGCATATCCAGGATGTCATCCCGCTCCCTGTCGGTCAGGTTAGTGAGACTGCGCCATCGCGCTCGCTCCTGGTCGACGAGGGTTGCCATCACCTTCCCTGTGGCCTGGACCGCGACACGTTGGATACGGAGAGACAGGTCCGCGATGACCGCCATCTCCTCCCACGCATCCGGGTCTTGCTCCTCAGCAGATGCGCCAAACAACTCCGCTTGGTAGGCAGTGAGGATGGAGAGGGCGCTGAGGGCTCTGGCCGAGAGGGCTGCTGCTTTGTATGCCTTTTCGGTCAGCGCAGACTGGAACCGTTCGGGCTTAGCTGGCAGCGTCGGGCGTCTGGGGGAAGCTGCAGACAGCTGGCTCACGCTGCCTGGGCAGAGGTGCGCAGCTACCGGGACTTCCACCGGAGGCATGGAGAGGAGGCCGTGGGCGTCCATCGCCTCGCAGTCGAGGGATGCTGCGCCCGAAATAGGGCTCCTGTTGCTGTATGGGCAGCTAGTCCATGTTTTGGAGAGCTCCGTCAGCAACTCGGGGAAGACAGGGAGAAGCTGCTTCACCGCATTTCGTGCCAGGGGAAGCCGTTTGCCTTCGTAGCGGGACCGGGTGGGCTCCGCTATTGCGACCGGCCAGGGAATCTCCAGCTTCTCTGCCGCGCGTTTGCACACGTCGAGCAGGTCCACATGGAGGGAGGTAGCTGGTGAGCTCGCTCCCCTGTCTTCCATGGCGGAAGGGCACGGCGGTTTAGGCCTCTCAGGCTGTGCTGGGGCCATGAAGGTGTCATCCTCTTCCTCGTCCTCTGATATGAGGAACGAGGTGTCGTCATCCTCCTCCATGGGACTGACTTCCAGCACGTCTTCCTCGGGAAACGGGGGGGCATGGAGCTGCTCGCACTGGGCACCCCAGTCGTAGTCAGTCTCCGGGGCTTCCCCAGCTGTGTCCACGTCCTCCTCCGCGGCTGCACCTTGTGCGGCGTTGGGGAGGAATGGATCACGGTCCGAGATGCTAACCTGGCGGGCTAGCCTGCGTCTGAGGCTCTTGACCGTGAACACTTTGCAGTGTCCACAGGAGCCGGGAATTTCTAGGGCCAACCTGGCGTGGTCGACTCCTAGACAGGTACTGCACACCGGGTGGGTGTCTTTCCCTGAAATTTTATTCCCGCAGCCACAAAGACGGTAGTCTCCCCTGGCGTGGGGGTTTTGGACGGCCGCCATTTCCCGACGAGCTGGAGTGCTGGTAGGGAAAGGAACCGTAGCTAGCTGGCGTGCTAGCGTGGCGGGGTCGAGGAAGTAGCTGGTGTGCTAAATGCTCGTCCGACTCGAGCGTCCGTGGAGAGGAGCCGAGAGGGATTCCGCCGTGAAGAGAGACAAAAGGTTACCGGCCCGGTCTGGAGTGAGCGGACAGGGCAGAAGCCAGAGCACAGTGCTAGCGTCCGGCGACGGAAACTAGCAAGGTCCGTCTGTGGGCAGTTAAGCTAGCGAAGGCTCCGACGTGAGATAAGCTCTCAGGTGAGAAGAGGTTTTGAATTGGAGTGCCGTGATCCGCACACGCTTTAGTAGTCGGAGCTACGGGGCGTGGCGTATGACGGGCACTTCCACCGGCCAATCAGGATTGGCAGATTGAGATAGATGCTTCTATCAGGGCTGCAGGAGGCTGCATCCCATAGCGAGACACCGAGTGAATATTATGAAAAAGAACATCTCATTCCAAGAAACTAATTGATTTACGTTATAAACTAATTCATATATGTATGTATAACTTTTGTTGGTTGTACAACACTTAAATAAACAGAAATGACCTTTGTATGATGAATATTTCTGGTAAAACCAAATAATAGATACAGAAGGTGGTTAACATTATCATACCAGAGCAATAAATGATTTGCTCACTGTTAGAAGCAACTGTGACCCAGATTAAAGCTCCATGCCAGCACCACCAGCCTGTCTCTCCTCTGCTCTCAAACAACACCATTGGAAGGTGAGGCATCAGAATTTGGATGCGGCTCCACTGTTGTCATGGTAGCAGAGTTATCACCAAGCATGGTGTTGAACATCTCCACCAATGTGTTACTGGCATAATGCAAAACATTTGCAAAGGGTAATGCAGGGATTTACAGATTTTCTTTATCTTTTTGTTTGTGCCCTTCTGTTCGTCTTGGTTTTAGACAATCCCATCAACATTTTCAATATTTTCACTTTTTTTTTTATACAAAGGCATATGATATGTTTAGACTTTAGTATCTTTCATTCTAACCTTCAGGCAATCCCACAAAGGAAGACCCTTGACCGAACAGCAGCGGTGCTGATGATTGCATATGACTTTCTAATCCCTGAAATCAGTTTACATTATTTATGTACCACCATAAATCATGTAAATGATGATGAAATAAACTGTACTAATTATATTTTTCTTTCCGGACCCCAATGGTCTCTTTTTCCTTTTTTGCTAACCTTTAAATGTGGCCTATTTCATACTACTCCATATATTTTACTATAAAAATAATATTTAGATTTCCTAGCTTTGTTTTGTTTTACTCACACAAACTATTGTTGTAGTTTCCTCAGTTGCCCTCGTGACTGTTCTCCTACCAGTGCTCAGCTCCTCAAGCTACAATAGAGTAGCGTAAAGTTTTTATATATATATATATATATATATATATATATATATATATATATATATATATATATATATATATATATATATATATATATATATATATATATATATATATATATATATATATATATATTCAGGTAATGCAACACTGTGAGGATCTAAAGTTAACCGTCTTTATAATTTTAATAATCAGATTGTATTAATATGAAGAAAAGAAAAAAAACTCACTGAAGTTATATTTTTCAAAGCCTTATTCTAAGCTTGCTTATCTCTGACATATATAGCAAACACTGCCCTCTGGTGCTAAAAATTGCTATTGTCACCCAGTTTAGACAAATGTGGAGTGAAAGAGGAAGAATTTAGATTAAGACTGGAAACCATATTGCAACCATTTAAAAAAAAAAAAAAACTACAATGAACTCTTCAGTACCCTCAGAAACTTTGATTAATTCAATTTGTAATGTCTAAAATATTGTAATAATAAGATAAACATTCCAATAAGTAATCAGGATAAAAGGGCACAAATGTTTTTCAATACCTTTATGAAAGAGATATTTCTTATTTAGGGGTGATAAAGCTCATATGATTAAAATTCTGTATTACTTCCTTAAATTTTGCCCACACATTTGCTGAGGTATTCCTAAGTACTTTAAACAGTCATGGATAATGCAAGAAGAAACAAAGAACACATTGTGATGTTTTGTTGCCCATGGCGTTAGGACTCCTTAAGTGTTATCATAAAAGCTCTGGGGTTCTGGGAAATTTTACAAAAGGATACAACTAATCTACCTTCCTCTATCAACTAGGACAAAGGACGGGTTATGAAACAGCAGAGCAGCCCTCAGGTCATAGGCATGTAAGAGGCCTCCTACTAGTCTTAAAAAAACCAAAACAAAAAGCAAACAAAAAACAACTATATGGTGTTGGTCTGTGGCTTCAGTTGGGCAATATGCAAATTCTTTGGGATATATTCATTTAATTTATTTCTATGTGCTTTGTTTATTTTTGTGATACTTCTTTCCCTTTTATCTTTCTTCTATTATTGTGGCTATTTTACCCTTCTCCTGCAAATCTGTCTGCACTTGGGCTCGTTTTGGACACATTGTGCAAGTAGTTTTTTTCTTTCTTTTACATATTTATCATTTTGTTAATATATGTCTACATTTGATGTCAAATATATAAACAAATCTATATTAGACCTTTAAGTTATATATACTTGTATATACTTTGGTCGTTGTATTCTAGTGAAGTGTAAGGAAAACACAAGCTGTTAGTCTGTGGTACAGTCTAGAAATAAAATGAACCATTGTAACTTGAATTATCTCCTTAAGTCAATGAAAGAGTTCTTAAACACAATATTTTTACTGTCTAAACAAAAAAAGTGTTTGTTTAAAGTGTTTTTAACCACAAATTAAGATCACCAAAGGTATTTTTGTCAACAAAGCTTTTTAAATAATCACATCATTTAACTTCAAATATGATACATTTTATAAGACAGCCTCAAACTGATGATGGGGCGAAACACTAATGATATTTCCGACATCTTTCAGCGCCACCTGAACGCCACACGTAGCCGAAGCTATGATGCTAGCTCACTGTTGGAGCTGTTGTACGTTAGCATTAGCCAAATTTAGAGATTAAGGAATAAGAGTAGACAATAAAAATTGATTACAACTTAGAAATTAAAGTGAGACATTTCTTAGAATCGACTTTTCAACGAGAAGAAGCGATGTTCTGCTTTAAGACAGCTTGGTTTTCGAGCAGTGTGCCGCAGCATCATCTTGACTTCTGGAGTAGGCTAAGCTAACTCTCCTCATGTCACATAAACTCTTTTTTTTTGGATGAAATTATACATTAACAAGCAATTTGTATTTCAATGTATTAACCCTTGTTGTTTTAGTTTTAAAAGGAGTGATGCTTTCTTATAAAAATTTAAATTAAGATTATTTTGAAAAATTGCCTTTTAACCTATTTGAAAAAAAAAATAATCTAAACGTCAAAATGTATACTTTTTTCTGATTATACCTACGGAAAATGTTTTTTTTTTTCATTACTTTCATGGCGTTTTGCTCTTCTTTGTTTTATTTATAGTTTGCTCTCTAAAATATGTACATTCAAAACAAGAAATTAGCATTTTAACAAATATCTGAAGATAAGATAAATAAACAAATTCTCCTTATATGGTGTTTTAAAGACAATTAAGCACAGCTTAAAAATATGTGAATATAATGTGCTTATTGCATATTAAGGGGATTTTTAAAGCCAAAAGCCTTAAAGGATACCAAACCTCTATTTGAATGTCTTTTCTCTTGATTGATTTGTGTAACTAAGGGAAGACAACATGACAAAAACTATAAGTCAAAGAACCTACACGCCTGTCCTGTTAAAACACCAAGCTCTGAATGGATGGACATTCTTTCAAGTTTCACAGGCTGAAGTAGGATTTGTCTGTCAACACTTGCTGGAAACCCGGAAGATTAAGCATTCCTGGACATTCAGGCAGGACAGGTGTTAAAGGCTCATGCCAAGCACCTTACAGACACGTTTTAACATTTAATAAGCCACTCAGAGTAATAGCCAACTTTTGTGTCAAGTCCCACGTATTGGTCTGAGTGCTGAAAAACCTCAGATATATGACTGCTGTTGTCGTGGATACCATCCAAAACAGTCCTGACTGCAGATCAACCAATATTGAGTCTCAGATTAAAATACGATTAAAACAGTTTAACTAAACCTCTTGAACATTTGGAAAGGTCTCGGTTGTGGTGGTGTTTTGCCATGTTATTAAGAACATATGTAGCAAGGGCATTACAGAGTATTGTGGCTGTACAGCACAATGGGACTCTGAAAACAAGACATTCTGCTTCATTTATTGATATAGTTGGCACCTGTTTTTTTTTTTCATTTTTTTGTACTGCACTAGTTGCTCATTTTTATAGACAGTAGGCTGACAGGAAAGGGGGTATGAGAGAGGGGGAGAGACATGCAGCAAAGGACCACAAGCCGGATTTGAACCCTATTGTGTCGAGGCCTAAGGCATCCACACATGGGCACTAACCACCGTGCCACCAAAGCACGCCTGATATAGTTGCCCTGTAAACCCATCGTATTGACTCTGTCCATCGGATAAAACTTCATGACACCTCCCAGAGAAGTAACAGCTTTTCTTGTCATTATCTGCACAGATCAAGCTGAAGATAAATCAGAGAACATCAAAAGGAAAGTTAGAGGAGCCGAAATAAACAAAGCAAAACAGGGATTAATTTAAGAACAGCAGCAGAATTGGCAATTGACTTAACATTTCTATCAAAATCAGTGGCTAGTTTCTGTGAATGGGATGAAGGCACAACAGTTGGTAGTGATCCATATCCCATTAAAATCATAACAAAATTAACACTGAATTATGGTAGAATACAAGCAGGTAAGAAATGACACTTTAAAAAGGCAGATTGGAGTTAATATAGATATCTGAGTCTAAAGAATATTTAAAAAATAGACATGACTAGGTATGTAATGATCCTTACCGTTAGATATTGGTAAGATAAATCGATAAAAAATGGTATTATAATGGACTTGGGATTTTGTTAAGCAATATAATTAAGAAATAAAACATTTTAATCACTTAAAAATAATCCAGTTTATCAGAATTTGGTTGAATATAAAGGAAAGCTTACAAAGGAGATAATTATTATGAATGCAAAAAGTGTATTTTGGAGAAATTTTCATATTGCAATAGGGAAAGAATCAACAAAGTCTTAAGAAGAAATAGCTTTTCTGATCTATCGGCAGCTGATTTTCTGTTAGTAGCAGTACATGATGCTTTCTTTAAAATCCTATTTCTTGCAGGGCAGGAATGTGGGAGCATTACAGGTTGGAGAGAAGCAGATTACCTCTTCAGTACAGATGCAACATGTCCTGATACACTAAGGTGGGTAAGAAGACAGCTACAGAATGATCCCCCGGTGACCCATTTTTAGACTTCCACGGTTGTGTTAAAGCTGATTTTTTTTTTTAGGATATTTGAAAGCAAAGATTACATCTGGAACAAGGTGACTGTTATACACAGCTTATTTCTGTCCACCTGTGAAAAGCGGCAAAGTGTGAAATCATTGGGAATTGGTCATTACGTGCTGCCTCCAGCTTGTGTACAGGATGGTGAGGGACAGTTTTTTCCTTGTTTTTTAGACTTTGCGTTTGAATTAAGTTTAAAGGTAAAAAAAATATATATATCCAAATAAGAAAAATAAATATTTAAGAATCTGAAACTATTTATCTACACTGTATGTATTACTCAGCTGGATTTTCTTACCATTACAGAGGTGAGAAAAGTGGTTGGCAGATTCATTTGGGAACACAAAGACGAAGAAACAGATGCACAGCTAGAGAGACCAGGATTTCCTCATGCTTTGCAGGATGTACAACAATCTTCAAGTCTGTCAGAAGTCGAACACAGTGAGGAGCAAGAGATAGGGAGCTTGTAAGTTTTCTTCGCACTTAGATCATCTTGATCTATAATGAGATGTGGCTAAACCGAATCCTGCTGATTTGTTAGGAAATATGAAGCATCAGACTCATCAGAGAGTGAAACTGTCCTGTGGGACCGTTTGAGAAGCCCAGGTAGTTGTACTATTCCAGGTGAGCTCTCTAACATGTCTTACTGTTTGTTTAATAACAAATCTTTACATTTATTAAATGGATTAATCCAATCAACCAAATGAGCCTCCAAGGCTTCAATAGGTCTTGGCGCTTAACTGGAATGGAGAAGTAGGGCAACACAATAACATGTTTATTAGCATTCTGTAGAACTTTCAAAGTAAGATGATATTATGTCAGTTCTGTAATACGGGCTAACCTTCCTTTCTTTTCATGTTTGCTTTCTCTCTGCAGTGTATGTCAGCATTGAGAAACTTCCCAAATACTCTGGTGATCTGTGTTTTGTTAATCCTGAGCTTTTTCAATGTTCAAAATGTAAAGGCTACATTTTTTTCCAAAAAAAAGAGTGAAAGGCTTTGGGGGGGGGGGGGGGGGGGGAAACAACACACACAGGAGACATGTAAACAACCACAGAAACACGGACAATAACCTTTCAAATGTTTGTTTAAATTTGAATAACGTGTAAAATTGTTTGTGCCCATGCTGTTTCAATAAAAATGTTAATGAAAAAACAAGGTTTGTTTTCTTTTTTCTGTATTTTATAAACTGAAATATGGCGGTGTTAGTGCATAGTGAAATGTTACCTCCTCATCCCACCTATATATCCATGCTTTTCATAGAAGAAAAACTTTTCTGACGTTATTCATGTGAACAAGAAACAGCAGACGCAAAGTACAACCACAACAATATGACTGAATGAAATATATATTTCACATATAGTTTAGACATTTAATGCTGCTTCCTTAGAATGGTTTGTCTGAAATGTACCAAGCTCTGCTGAATTGCAGTTTCTAAATTGATCTCATAACCTTTATTTTGCTGACAGCCATAAGCATTACTATGTAAAGTAAATTGAAAAGAATGAAAAAAACATATATATTCGAATTTGTCATTCAATGCAGTAAGAGTTAAAGGAGTACTATTTTTATTAATCTAGTTGATTTTTTAAGGAAGAGGATTAGGGCCACTGATGAAATTAAGCGAAGAGCAGAAGGTGATTAAAACAAGAGAGCTAGTCTCTAAAACAGCCATGGCTACGGCTTGATGCTAACATGATTGTTAGCTGTCCGAAAACAGTCGGACAGCTAGATTAAAGTCAGAATTTTGAGATTAAAGTCAGAATTTTGAGATTAGTCAGAATTCTGTGAAAGAAGTCAGAATTCTTTCTCATATTATACTTAAATAAAATAAAAAAAAAAATTGGTTAACTTTTTTACTTTTTTTCAGTGTCCCTACTCCTCTTCCGTATGGAAGAGGATTAGGGCCACTGGAAAAAAAAAAAAAAGTTATCTGATTTTTTTAATTTTATTTCAGTATAGTATGGGAAAAAAGTCAGAATTCTGAGAAAAAAGTCAGAATTCTGAGAAAAAAGTCAGAATTCTGAGAAAAAAAGTCAGAAAATTCTGAGATTAAAGTCAGAATTCTGAGAAAAAAGTCAGAATTCTGAGATTAAAGTCAGAATTCTGAGAAAAAAGTCAGAATTCTGAGATTAAAGTCAGAATTCTTACTTTTTTCTCAGAATTCTGACTTTAATCTCAGAATTCTGACTTTTTTCTCATAATTCTGAGATTAAAGTCAGAATTCTGACTTTTTTCTCAGAATTCTGAGATTAAAGTCAGAATTCTGACTTTTTTCTCAGAATTCTGACTTTTTTCTCAGAATTCTGACTTTAATCTCAGAATTCTGACTTTTTTCTCAGAATTCTGACTTTAATCTCAGAATTCTGACTTTTTTTTATTATCAGAATTCAGTCAGAATTCTGAGAAAAAAGTCAGAATTCTGAGAAAAAAAGTCAGAATTCTGAGATTAAAGTCAGAATTCTGAGAAAAAAAGTCAGAATTCTGAGATTAAAGTCAGAATTCTGAGAAAAAAGTCAGAATTCTGAGAAAAAAGTCAGAATTCTGAGAATAAAGTCAGAATTCTGAGAAAAAAGTCAGAATTCTGACATTAAAGTCAGAATTCTGACTTTTTTCCCATACTATACTGAAATAAAATAAAAAAAATCAGTTAACTTTTTTTTTTTTCCAGTGGCCCTAATCCTCTTCCGTATTTTTCCCATGTTAAACTAAAATAAAATTTAAAAATCAGTTCCAGTGGCCCTAATCCTCTTCCGTACTTCCGTAATTTTCAGAATAAAAACATAAAAAAATCACGTTTATTTCGTTGAATTTTGACAAGCTTGTTGGGCTCCAGTTCAGTTACATGCTTGGAAATAAAGAGGAGCCGAGGTAGGTGTCTATCAAAATAATTTGGCTTAAAGAGTACGAGTTTGATTTAGGATCGATATTAATTTGTTTATTCATATCAATATTACAACAAATTAATATAAACATGTGAATAATATGCCCAATGTTGTGGACTGGAGCATAATCCTTGGGGTAGAGCTCCCCCCGTCTCCATTGTAAATGGTTCATTCCATGATTTTTCTGACCAATCGAATGCTTTGTTTTGTTCCGGTGTTATACCGAGAAATTCATGCCTGCCGAGAATTGCGTCCCTTCTCGCGGGAGCGCGCATCACTCTAAACTCTCGCAAAACTCTCGAGAAAACTGACTGAAGAAGAGGAAACTTTTAAAGATATTCTTTACATTATCACGTTTCTTAACCATGTAAGCCCTAAAACGGTGGATTTTATTTCGCAGATTATTTCAATAAATACGGTTTGACACCTTTATTGAGACATACTAGTCGAACGTTTTTCAGTGTGTCTCTGATGAAAATGTTCTCCGCAGCAGGTTGAAAATTCCCCGATATTTCTTTTAACACTATAATAGCTTAAAGTTTGACAAATCAGAGGAACATTATCACCCTTAACTGCATTTTAATTGTTCCTGTGGTACACAGAAAATGGATCTCGGCGGAATCTTTGCCTTCTTTAAAAGTTCCGCTACTTTTGACGTTGCACCTTCAAATTGGCCATATGGCATCTAAAGTGCTGTTGTTTTACTTCTTAATAAGTATAATGTATAGTCCTGATTAGCTGTAAAAATATTAAAGGGTGTCATAAGCGAACGTTAGGTGGCTACTGAGTCAAAATTTCAATTAAAATAAATTCAATGTAATATTTTTTTCCAGATTTCCAATCACGATTTGCCGAACTAGCTGACATACCGTTTTTTGTGTGTTTTGAAAAACTAACCCTTCATCAAAAAAGATCATATATTGGGTTCTTATTTTGATAATTTAAGTACAGCTTAAGCGCTTCTTTCAGCCATGCCATTTAAAAGACGTTAGGAACGTCTGGACACCGTTACCATGACGACAGTTACAACAAACTTCAACGAGCGAATAAGTTTCGGTGTCTGCGGGCAGAACTTATTTTATTTTTCCTTTGTGTTAAAAAAGGAAGTGAAAAATGATTCCTGCATCTGATTCTTTTTTGAAATACAACAATCCGATGTTGATCAAGAATTCAGAGACTGAATCTCCAAAGGTGAGTTTGCTGCAGTCACATTGAAATGGTAGGTTTGTACATAAATCGGACCAAGATTTATGCGGCAGGACCACCACAACATAGTAGATATGTGCGTTAAAATAAATTCCAATATAACTGAAAAATGTAGGCCTATGTGGTTAAAAAAATATAAATAAATAATAATAATTCAATTAGGCTTTCAAGTATACTTAATTAATTTAAACGATTATGGATTACAGCTAAATAAAATAGTAATTTTTTCAAGGAAGAACAAATAGTTTCTAAGTTGATTGCTTAAGGAGTGTCTTCACCCAACGGGGAAAAGAAAATTTTTTTAGCTCTTATTCTGGATTCAGTCTTTGATGAGAGGTTTGAGAGGATATCCAGACTGTAGCTACTTGTTTATATTTTACATGCCACACTTTCCTTCCACCAACGTTTTCATTTGCTTGGATTCAGGACTTTAAACCACCACCTTTTGGAAACCTTACACTGCAAAAAATTTAAATCTAAAGTGCTCTTAGGTGCATGTTTAGATTCAACTGGTACATTTTCACATAACTTTTCTGTTATCTGGTATTCTCTGGACAACAATCCCTCAGCAGCCATCAGACTTCAAACCAGCTACTCCACCTTCTAAGTCAAAACCTGCAACGAGTGAAGACAATACGGAAACCAAGCAGGTCCTGGAAGCCATTTTTCCACCCAGGTATGCCCATGTTCTTATTTAGTAAACTGTCCTATTTATTTCAAACTATTTACTCTCAACCATTAATGTTGCAGGGAATGGGGGGGGGGGGGGGGGAATGTAGCATTAATTTTAACTTGTGAGTTTTCTTTGGGTGAATCAAGATTTTAAAAGAATACTCTTGATTTTAGGCAGGCTATTCAGAAAGTTTCTTAGCCTAATCCAGTTCCTTTAATCCTACCTCCCTTAGTTAAATGGTTGAAAAACAAACTCAACTAAGTGCAAAAACATAAAAGTAAATCAAAGCTTTTTTAATTAGTTAATTTTAAACAAGACTAGTTCACAGGTAACTTCAATACTACATTCAGTCTTATCCCCTTTAGCTAAGGCAAATGTATTTGTACAGTAAAATTCAGTTCAAGGACAATTCAAACTGCTTTACATTAATTAAACAATAAAATAGACAAAAATAAAATGTTCTTCAGGTGATAAAAGGCTGATTTAGTAACTGTTGTTACGACTGGCTCATGGTCGTAACAAAAACGTGAAACCATGCCGTGGTTAAAGCGCGCATAAACAAGTCTTTATTCACAAAAACCATCCATGGATTGTGGAAATCAGTATCAAAGGTGCAATAGAAGGGAAGCTGAGGCCTGGCCACCAAACATCTCCAGCTGCAGAGTGGGCGCTGCGGGAAGCCAGCGACACTGAAGACGGGGACAGCCAGGTTAAAATACTCTGCACGCCCAATCACCAGATCCGAGTCACCTGCAAAGGGGAGGAGCATGAAAACGGACACCAAGACACCTGCACAACAACCCACAAGGCCCAGGGCCGTAACACTGTCTTTATCTGCCTCTGAATGCTCAGGTCTGAGTCCCTCATGACACCAAGATTTCGGCCATAATCAGTAGTTTCCAGCTGTAGTCCCTGAAGCTGTCTTCCTTTGGTCTGAAGATTATTACCTAAGATTTGTTTTTATTCAGTTGAAGAAAGTTATGGTGCATCCAAATATAGATTTATTCTAAGCATCTACACAATGCCCTGATGGGTTTATAGTCACCTGGAATATTGTGATGTAAAGCTGTGTGTCGTCTGCACAATTATTGTAACTGATGTCTGCTATAATCTGAGCTAAAGGAAGCATGTGGATATTGAATAGGAGGGGCCCTTAAAATGGAGCCTGCATGTAATTTTTCTTGCATGTTTCTTGTTTAAACTGATTTAAACACATAACAGTCCCTGTCCTAAGTTAGGATTCAAACCAGTCCAGTGTAGTACCAGAAAGAACAACCCAGTTTCCCAGACACTAATTAAATCAAGTGATAAACCAATCGAATGCTCCACTGAGGTCCAATAATATCAGCACTATGGGTCTTCCAGTCTTGAGTTTATACAGATGTTATTGAACAAATTAATCAGGGCAGTCTCTGTACTGTGGTTGGCATGGAAACCTGACTGGAAGATGTTTAGGCAGCTGATCATTGTTAAAGGATTTAATTGTTGAAACTACTTTTTCAATTTTCATTTTACCGATAAAGAGGAGGTTTGAGATGGGTCTGTAGTTCTGCGGGATTCATTTGTCCACGCTTCTCTTTTTCGATAAAGGTTTGATAATTTCTGTTTTTATGCCTTGGGGAAAACACTTGACATGAAATGTTTATGATTTGAATTGAATAAAATTCTAAAACAGGTTTAACCTTCTTAAATCCTGTGGGTAAAATATCAAGACAGCAGCAAGAGGAGCTTAGCCGCTGAACAATTTCCTAACTCTTACATTTATTAGGCGGAATTGGAGCATTTTAACTGAGTTTTCTGAAATAGAGTCAGTATTGGTACTGGAGTTGATGCTGGTGGACAGACTGCTTTTTCTTATACCGTAAATTTTCCAAGTAATGACGTTTGCAAATTCACTACTGGCCTTTTTATACTGTAGATTGGACAGAGACTACTGTCCACGAGAATGCATTCTTATAACATCTCTTTTGATACTTAGATCAGGGGGGAAACGGTTTCAAAGTATGCTAAACAGATAAAAAAAAAAGTCCACTAGCGCAATATCAGTAGAGAAACAATCATGTTTAAAACTCTAAAATTTGAAATATTTCCTCAATTGTGTGTTAGCTATTTAACATGTTGAGTCAATCCAAAAATCTTAAGCATGTCCCTCAGTTCTTTTGCACCCCCGTCTACAGGGTAGTCAACACATACGTTAAAGTCCTCCACAAGAATTAAGCTGTCATGTTCAACACATATCAGATACAAGTTAGAAATTATTAAAAAAAAAGTTTGTTTTTGGACTTTGGGGGCCTGTAAACATTCAGAAAAATGAAAAGGGCCCTGTACTTGGACAGTGAATCAAACAGAGTAATGAATCCTCGCCATGTAGGACCATTTGTAAATTGTAAATTGCTACCCAGTCTCCAATAAAATCTGATTATTTTTATCCAGCCATGTCTGTTAGAAACATAAAATCAAGATTTTGAGGAGTAATTAGTTCATTGTTTTAAAATTATTTTCCTGACACAGATCTTTAAACAAAGATATTCCATCTGTTCTATTCGGGTCCCTTTTCACATAAGATGTTATCAATAAAGCCAATTAGGGATGGGAATCGAAAACCGGTTCCTGTTCAGAACCGGTTCCGTATTTTTCGATTCCATGGCATCGTTTGGCAGCTCGCTGAATGATTCTTTTTTCGATTCCCGCAGCACCAGAGCCGAGAGCGCCGGCTCTGGGGAGCACGACTTACGTCACGTTTTTTACGTAAGTTACGCAAGTTACGCAAGTTGGAAGAACTATTCGAGGAGGAAGACAACGTGCTGCGGTCACTTTGTGAATCAAAGCCCCGTCTTTCCTTAGCCCAGAGGGTAGATCAGGAAATCCAGCTCTATAAAAGCTTGCCCTCCATCCCCTGCAGGGATAGCGCCACACTGTGGTGGTGGAACAAGCAAGATACGCTGCCCTTGCTATCTGGACTGGCTGAAAACTACCTCTGTGTGCAGGCTTCCTCCACCCCATCTGAGAGGGTGTTCTCCACGGCTGGAGACACCATAAGCGCTGAAAGATCCCGTATCCTTCCAGAAAAAGCAGATATGCTCATCTTTCTGCAAAAGAACTGTTAATTTTCCCTACTACTGTTTTATAATTAGTATTTTTTGTTATTTAAAATAGGTTATTATCCCATCATTTGTTATTAGACATTGTTGGTTATTAAGTTTGTTCTTGTATTCATTTTTCATTTAAACACAGATGTTACTCCAGTTTCACATTTCCTGTGGACATCTTGATCTTTTTGAGTTTGTAAGATTGTGCAATAGTTAAGTAAACAAAGTTGATTCTGATAATCAAACTGTTTGTTCTCCTTTTTCCCCCAAATTGGAATCGAAAAAAGAATCGATTAAGAATCGAATCGTTTCATAGAATCGAAAAGGGAATCGGAATCGTGAAAATCTTTTCAATTCCCAACCCTAAAGCCAATTGATTTTGTAGAAAAGGCATATTTGATCAGTTTATTTCTTCTTATTTCTAGAGAGTAAACGTAATTTCATTTCCCTTGTATGTCTTGTACATATGAAGAAAGTGACAATAAAAGCTGACTTGACTTGACTTGAGGTAGAAAACTCTGAACACTTCATTTCCTGCTGAAGGTGGCGGGACAGGGCCCTTAATGTACGCTTTAAAATGAGTCTGTCTCGCAGTGTTATGAACTCTAATCATGTCTCTGCAATTTTGACTTCCTCTTAGCAACATCATTTCTATGTGAACGACCAAGTTCTTCACAATTGGATGGATCTGTGCGATTCCCATTTGAGGCTTCAGACAGGAAGCTACAGCCAACATTCAACATTTCTGCATTTTTCTAGTTGCAGAAGCATCTAATCTCATTCAAAGCATAGTCAGATACTAATGTTGTTAAATGTTGTCTTACCTTGTCTGGAAACTGGCTGTTCTCTTAACAGGTCATCCAGTAGGAAGCAAACCTGTTTAGAGGAATACCTATATTCTCACTAACCCCTTTCTTAGTTTAGGGAACAAACAGCTTTTTGCATCTGAAGAAGACATGTTTCTCTGAAGTCTTGGCCAGATTTTGTCATCTAGATTTGGCGTTAACACTTTCTGGGGTCTTTTCAGATCTGGGTCGGATTGTTTGTTCTTTGGCTTTGCTCCAAGAGTTTCCCAGTGTGAACTTTTTAAAACAAGATGCACCAGAACACATAATAGTCCACAATATTTTAATTAAAGAATTTCTTTAAAACATTTGTTAAAACATGACTTCAGACCTACTACTCTGTCCCTGGAAAGAAAACGGATCATAGGAAATAAGGGCAATTAAAAAAAAAAAAAAAAAAAAAAAAAAAAAAAAGAACAAAACATGCAATGCAAAAGGAAATAAAATAACTCAAAACAAAAGCAAACCCTTTAGTAACTTCAATAGTAAGCAAACAAAGGATAAAAGACAAAGATGCAAGCACCTCAACAGAGGAACAAATAGTCACTGTCCAAATTCATAGGCCTTTCAATGTGGCCAGAGGAGTCATGCCCCACTCGCTCAGCCTGTCCAAGCAGCAACAGGTTTTGTCGAGAGCGGCCAAAACAAACATTTGCAAAAAAAGACAGCAGAGCGTCCGAAGCGCTGCAGCTCCAAGACAACCCTAAACCAGAAAGCAGATTAGTAAACCTGTAAATTAAAATCTAAACGGGAAGCTTATCCAGGAGTTGAAACACAGCCTAACCAGGGGGAAAGTGGGCCAGCACGTTGCACCAGAGAAATGCTGCAGCAACACATGGCAGGTATAGCACCAAAGCCCAGCCACAGATGGCACTTACGATTTCACATTAGCAGATCAAGCACACCAGCCACTTAGGCAGCTGACATGTAGGTAAAACAAAGACAGATGCAACTTGTAGAGGCCTGCTCAGCTATAAGGCCACCTGTCCTGCCCACCAATCAACAGCTTGCTTCTTGCTACACTTGGTGCACAGAGTGGGCCTGGTGGAACACCATCCCACCACACCAGCTACCAGTGTGGTTATTTTCATTAGACTCGGCCTGTTTCCCAAAATTCTAAAAAAGTAAGAAAATATAAGCAAGCGGGAAGCAAGGAATAGATGTGTCTGACCGAAGCCGACCATTTGGTTAATTGTTATAAGCTATGATAAAAAGCTGGGTCTGTGCCTAACTGTACAAACTATTTTAATTTAGATTAACAATGCCTGGAAAAGTAGCTAAAGCACCAAAGATAATCAGTGAAAAGCTCGGGAATATCTACAGACAGAACATAGTTTCTCTGACTCTTGGAAAGGATTGTTTATTCAAATATTTCTGGAGATGTATTAGTGTATTTTAAACTGAAATGGAAAAAAATGTGTAATTTTTTCCACCTGGAACAATCACTTTAAAAATTAAATGGGACAAACATATGAAATTCATGTAAATGTTGTATGTAGATTCAAACCTAGGATTTCTACTACATTTTTTATCTACATGACCATATTTGTCAAAATTACACAAGACTGGATCACTTATAACTTTGACAATGCATTAATTTCTATCTTCATTAGATGAAATAATCAGGCAGACCACCATAACCTGTGCTGAGATGGGTCTGCTTCTGCTGAGAGTCAGAGACGAGAGTCAAATGACCATCCAAACCTACCAGAAGATGGTTGAAAGCAGCATTCTTTTTGGCAGCGGAAAGGCGCTACAATCTGAAATTGAAACAGTGGATTTAAATAAAAGGGTAAGGGCATCAGTATATAATTTATTACAATGAATAAAACTTTTTTTTTCTTGTTAATAAGCCGCATTTAATAATTTCAACCCTTTCTAGCTTAAACTATGTTATTGGATTTTCGTTAAAAATCCAGCAGAGAGAACTCTTTGTTTCCAGATGCAACTGATAGCTGTGGACTTCCTACTGTGTCTTTCACATTTGTAGGTTGAAGACCTAGAAAGGGAGAAACAGGATCTGCTGAAAAAAATGGATGAACAGCAAGAGGAAAATGATTTAAGGAGAAAGAGTGAAGCTCGCAGGAAGGAAGTGCTGGAAAGCAACTACAAAGAAGAAATCAGGGTTTTGAAGAGAACCATACAACAGTTAAAGGTGACAAAGTGTATATATATACACATACACACATTTTTGTGACATGTAGGATTTCCAAACATTTATAGAAATACATTTTGATTGCAGATGCTACTGGAAGGAAGCAAAGCTCTAGAGGATTGAAGCGTAACAAGGAGGAAGGCAGACTCAACAAGTTTGTCAAATGAACAAGTCTCAAAAAATTCTGCATTTTATTTTTAGAGCATCACAAATATATTTCAAGCAGTTAACATGGCCACATTGATGTTTAGGATTTAGTTTTTGCCTGTTTCTTTTCAATAGAATGTAGCCAATTTGGCTGATTTATAAACCTATTTAATGTTTGTTATCTGTCAGTCTAGTCCTTTGATCTTTTAGCTCCACGGCTTTCTGTAGTTTGAGGTGGAGCCTTTCTGTTCTTGTTCTTGTTTTTCCACATTGTGTGTATCACCAAATGTACTAGAGTCAGAGAGCTGGACTGTTTATACTGTTTAATCACTAAACTAATAAAAAGGTGCAAAAGTTTGTGGTTATGATTTAAAATCTGAAACCGTTTATGTGGCACAAATCATTTAGAAAATAACCCCCTCCTCATTTGCATAATGAGACAGAAATGCATACAGAAATGTATATACAACAGGCAGAAATGTAAAAAGGGCAGACAGAAATAAACAGCGGCGAAGAAATAACTAAGGTAAAAAAATACAAAGGAAGAATAAAACAGAAAAAAATATTATAACATGCACATAAATAAATACTTAAGTATAAGTAATTAAATAATTAAGTTGAAGATTGTAAAGGACAAAAAAATAAGGTAAATATTACAAAGGCAAATAAATAAAGAAGCTAATTAAAAGAGTTATATACATTTATGTCTCACTGTATAATTTATTTTCTACTTACATTTATTTGTTTATTGTATTTTTGTTGGCAATTAATTGTATGCTTACATATTTATTGAGCATTTATTTATTTCTGTATTTATTTTTAAATATGGCAGAGTTGGTCCTCCATAGTTAAGGGTGATAATAAATGTTGTATATAATGTTCCTCTGATTTGTCATACTTTAAGCTATTATGGTGTTAAAAGAAATATCGGGGGATTTTAAACCTGCTGCGGAGAACATTTTCATCAGAGACAGACTGCAAAACGTTCGACTAGTATATCGTAAAACCGTATTTATTGTAAATAATCTTCGAAATAAAATCCACCGTTTTAGGGCTTATATGGTTAAGAATCGTGATAATGTAAAGAATATCTTTAAAAGTTTCCTCTTCGGTCAGATTTGAGTCAGTTTTCTCATCAATATGCGAGAGTTTAGAGCGACGCGCGCTCCCGCGAGAGGGGATGCAATTCTCGGCAGGCATGCATTTCTCGGCATAACACCTGCCCACTGCTAGTTGCCCGAGCTGTTTGAACTAACTGGTGAATACAAGCAAAGGTTGCATACTTGTCTGGCCTTTCGGGTTGTTCCTCCACCTTCACCTGTCCGGTGTTGATTCTGTCATGGCTCAGGAAAATTTGTCCGTGGTGTTGCAAGCTAAAGGAGACCTCAGGCTGGTAAGAAAGCGAACACAAACTTTAACGAAAAAGAAAAAAAAAAAGCAAAGTAAACTGCAGCTTATTGTTTCTTCAATAGGAAAATCGTCCAGTTCCAGAGCCAGGACCTAATGGTAAACAAAGAGCAATTATTCTCAGGTGGTGTCAGTTAATGCACATTACTGTGAAGATTTAGAATATGAATGTAAATAAAAAGCATTAGGAGAACTGGTTTTGTCACAAATAATGCATCTCGTTGTCATTCGTGTCTTGTTGGTGTTTAGAAGTGCTGCTTCAGATGCACTCAGTGGGAATCTGTGGATCAGATGTCCACTACTGGCAGCATGGCCGAATCGGGGACTTTGTTCTCCAGGAACCCATGGTACTGGGGCACGAGGCTGCAGGGAGGGTGGTGAAGGTCGGATCAGCGGTCACACACCTTAAACCAGGTAAACCTGAATGCATGTTGGTCAGAATTGTCTTTATAATCACAGAAAAGTTTTATTTTACTTTATGCATGCTTTTAAAGAAAGGCATGAACCTCCCTCTGAACATTCAACTTTTACTCCTTTTAAAACATCTTTATCTTTTGCAGTACTCTACTCAGTTTCCATATCTGTTGTTACATAAGCAGTACAATTGTAATTTTCCAGGTGACAGAGTGGCCATTGAGCCTGGGGTACCCCGAGAGATGGATGAGTTTTTTAAAAGAGGAAAATATAACCTGTCCCCCACCATCTTCTTCTGCGCCACACCGCCAGATGATGGAAACTTGTGCAGATATTACACCCACAACGCCAATTTTTGCTACAAGTACCTGTTTATTCAATGCTGCAAAGCATTGCATCAGACCTTACTTCATAACTAACTGCTAGCTGACTCTCTTGCCTAATCTCTGCATATACCCCCTGTCTTATCTCTTTCTGTGTGTCTGCATAGGTTGCCTGATAGTGTCTCATTCGAGGAGGGTGCACTCATCGAGCCACTCTCTGTGGGAATTCATGCCTGTCGCCGGGCTGGGGTCAGCCTTGGCAGTACCGTACTCATCTGTGGTGCAGGTAAAAACCGAGCAAGAGCCATTTAGCTCACTAAAGTTGTCTAGTAAAATTCCACCATGGAGAAATTTCAGTGGAATGCAAGAGCTGTGTATACAGATGGTCCTAACAGGCCTTTTCAGGTTAGGAATCGTATGGCCACACCCATGAGACACAACAAAAGATAGAACAAGTAAAAATTTATCATAATGAAAATCCCAATTCATTTTCTTCTTGATTTGAACTGGAACTTGATTGTAAATATGCAACAAACTATTTACATAACTACTTTTCCTTCACTATTGGGCATTAAATCAGACTAAACCTTTATTTTCTTTTTGAGATAATTTATCTTAGCCTTAGTAACTGGTAGAATAAGGTCAAATTTTGTGGGTATTTGCAGAAATTCTCCGTCATCCAGGTCATGGCAACTACAAAATAGCCTTAAATTGGAAGGCAACCTGACTTACTCTAACTTTTTCTGTACACCTATCCAGGACAATTGCTCTTAATGTTTAAAAAAAGACTGAGCTAAACCAATTGAACCCTGTTTTGTGGTTTTGGGTATCCTTAAACAAGCTTCTCCTAAAAGATTATTTTAAATAAGGCTTATGTCTCCTGATGTACCTAGTTGGGAGTTGTGTTATGATCACACTGCCTTTGTCGAGTTTATTCTTTTCAAATTAATTAGTCTGTGTTTCACATCATTGTTCATTTAAAATAACCACAATGACTCCAAGCTTTAACTTTCCACCTGGTGTCTTTAGAAGTTACGTTACTATTATTATTATTGTTTCCACATGCTGTTTTTCCGCTCATGCTGACTATTCTTTGAAGTTTGAAATTTTCTTCCTGATATCATGGCTGATTTCTTTTGATTTTTACCAAGATGCCAAAGAACGACAACATTGGGTTTTGTCTTAAAATGCAACCACAAGGTTTCATTTATTTAAAAAAATTTTAACAACCCATCAAATAGCTTGTAGAATAATGACATCCTCATTTGTGCTTTCCAAAACTGTTTAAAGGTAGCTATCTTAGTTTATGTAAGTCTCTTATTTTGTAGAGATTATTAATTAAAAAAATTAGTCTAATTATTTTGATGTTGGTATAAAAAGTTTTCTCTGATTTCATATGTCAATAGAATAAAAAAAATCGTGGAAAAACAGAATTTAAATGACCCGGTTTCAATTGTTCTAAGTTTTATCTTGTGAACTAAAGCTTAAGAAGACATGTTTTAACCCCAGAAAATAGTAAGTTTATTTACATTATTAATGTGTCTCCTTTCCTATAGGACCCATTGGATTGGTTAGCTTGCTTGTAGCCAAGGCAATGGGGGCTTCAATAGTCATCATCACTGGTAAGAACAACCCAAAACAACTTGATCAATTTAATAAAAAAAAAAAAAAAAAAAAAAAAAAAAATATATATATATATATATATATATATATATATATATATATATATATATATATATATATATATATATATATATATATATATATATATAATTCCACATCCGCTGCTGTCTTTAGATTTGTTCACAGAGCGCCTGGAGATGGCCAAGGAACTAGGTGCAGACTTCCAGCTGACAGTGAAAAAAGATGACGGACCCCAGGAGCTGGCAAAGAAAGTGGAGGAAATCCTGGGAGCTCAGCCTGAGATCACCATTGAATGCACTGGAGTGGAGAGCTGCATTCAAACTGCCCTTTATGTAAATCCCCTGTTAAATCATAAATTATAACAACAATCACACATTAAGAAAGAGCAGAAATATAGTGCTAGCTTGCTTCGCGCTGTCTGATACAGCAGAATGGATAAAATATCATTTGACTTGCTTGTGTTGTGCAAGTCTTATTTTAGTAAATTATTTTATTAGAGGTTAAGGCCTTTCTATAAACAAAATGTGCTATATTGATGTCTCCAATCTATTACTTTTTATTGCCTGTTTTTCTGTGATTTAGGTTAAGTTATAAATAAAAAAAAAAAAGCATGACATCCTTACAATAACTAAAGTTTTAACTGCCTCTCAGGCAACGCGCTCAGGAGGTGTAGTGGTGCTGGTGGGCCTTGGTGCTCCGATGACTACCGTTCCTCTCGTCAACGCTGCTGTAAGAGAAGTGGACATCAGAGGAGTGTTTCGCTACTGCAACACGTGAGGAAATACTTCTGTTTAGCCCAGATGATAATGGTTCAAGCATATTACTTGAATTACATGACAATGTTTTGTATCACATAGAATCTGACAAAACATTCGTTTGGTTTGTTGCAGCTGGCCGATGGCTATCGCTATGTTGTCATCCGGTAAAGTAAATGTGAAGCCTCTTGTGACCCACCGCTTTCCACTGGAGCAGGCTGTGCAGGCATTTGAGACCACGCGACAGGGTCTTGGGATAAAGGTCATGTTAAAGTGTGATAAAAATGACCAGAACCCATGAATCTATCCTCTGTAGTGAAGCCAAACAGATCTGCTGAGATGGACACTGCGTGACAGTCACAGAGTGGACTCTGGCCTCAGAAAGATAACAAACACAAGTTCAAAAGAAAACACTCTAATCGGAGCTTTGTAAAAGACACCTGGAAGCAGTTTATCAGACTTTTATCTTCTGATGGCACTGTTTAATTCTTTCTGCTCTGAAAGCTGCATGCATGTTTGGGATTTACAGTATGTAATAAACCATTGAGCAATGTTGTTTATGTGAATTTATAGTGCTGCTTTGTTTTGTCTGCAAGAGTTGCACTAGCCATTTTTAGCTGTAGGGGGCACTAGATGTTCAGAAAAGAATACTGAGAAAGCATTTGAACCAGGAAATGAAGTTGCAGATTGTTAGGCGGGTTTCTTCTACTATATCTGTGAATTTAAAACAGTAGGGAGATGATCTGAGGTTTATGTTAAAATAGGAAAGCAGATCTTCTCTGTTTAAAGCCTTACAGCTTTTATTTTGGCTTGACTTAAAATGGAAGTTTATTGGAAAGTGTAGAAATTGTCAGTTTGTTTTAAAAATTCAAAAACTGGAAATGTCATTATAAATATTAGAATTAGAGTTAAGTGTTAAGTCTATTTTTTCTTTCTTTATCGCTGCATTTTGATAATTTAATAAACACTTTTTACTAGATAGTAATACCCTGATCTATACTTGTTAATCAATAGGCATTATTTTATTTCTATTGTTTGAATCTTTGATGATGGGAGGAGGCACAAATCAATGTTCAAATCATCCATCTATAGTTCCCCATGAACAGCGCTGATAATATTTTATTAGAAATCTGGATGGGTCCATTTCTGATATATATGTATATATTTTATTTTTTTCAGTGATTTCATTGACATTTCTTTGGATGCATAATAAAACCCACAATCAACCCGCCTGGAAAATTCAGATGTACTTTTTTTTTTTTTCTCCATACAGTAAGGAAGTTGTAGTCGGGCCTTTTGAAAAACTTAATAAGCGGAAGCGGAAGTTCAACTGAATAAACTCATTACTTCGCCTCATCCGACACAAGCTAATCAGCGTTGAATCATACCTCCACAAAAGCTCAATCAGCATCAAGAGTTCATCTTAAAAGGTCTCCAATCCAAAACTCCATCTGATACCCAAAGCGCAGGCAGTGGTTGCGCTATGGCTGACTTCGATTCAGATGACTCAGATTCAACCCACTTCCACCATCGTAGCTAAAGCTTCATCAGAGTGTCATTACTCCCGGAGTCTTACTATGTTCTCTGTCTCATGTTGAGCCTGGTTCTGCCAGAGGTTTCTTTCCAATGGGGAGTTTTTCCTCTCCACTGTCACTTCATGCTTGCTCATCATGGCCTCATGCTTGCTCATCATGGGGAATATTTTCCCCAAGCGTGAAGGGGGAATTCATCCCTAATGTTTACTCCTGTTTATGCATATCAAAAAAATTCAGCTCTAATGTTTCCCGCTGAGGTCAGAGTGCCAAAGACTAAAGTGATTGTATCAAAACAAATTCCTCTAATTGCCTTTTCTTTGCTCGTTTGAGTTTTTCAGATCGAATTACTTCCTGTCAGCCGCATTCTACATTCAGGGTTTATGGAGAGATTTCTTCTGCTTTGGAGAAATTTAAAATTTTGCAATTTACTAATTGAATAAATTTAATGAATGTATATAACTTATATTGCTTTGTAATCCTTCTCTCCCATATATTAATAGCATAACTATTTCTATTATTTAAAAAATTTAGACTTGGTTTATGACGTTAACAACGGTCTTTACCAAGTAGCTGATTATAAAATTTTACTAATACTCATAAGGGTCTGTGGGATCTTTAATCCTGTTTTTCTGGGTACTGTCATTGTTTATTAGAACTGCAGTTGGACGTTCAGAGTGCAATTAATTCAGCCAGATGAATAAATCAAGGTTCAGCTCAGAATTTTATTGTCTTGCCACAATAACATGAGAAACTACTTTTTACGAGGCATGCACACAGATAATGTTCATACGGATAAAATTTACTACACTATGTTGCTAAACTGTAACTCCATGGTAAGAAACTTTTTTTCCCCAATCACAGTGTGTGTGATTCACATTTCTCTCGCTTTGTTCCACAGAAGCTCAGGGTCCAATGGAAGTCTGGTGGATGTTTTTCAGAGACTAAACCTTTGTGTTTTGTTCCTTAACATGAGCACAACACTAGACAATTTTCATTTTTATGTACAGACATTCTAATACTGCGTTATGGCAATGAGACGGCTCACACAACACATTTACATTCACAGCCCAGTCATTAGTTAGCGAGTTTCAGTCAGAACTCCAGAGATGAGCGTAATAGAGGCAAGAGCAGGAAGAAAACATTATTCGCACATTGAACCTGATAAAAAAAGCAACTTTTCTCAACTACATGTAAATGTAAAAAAAAAAAAAAAAAAAAAAAAAACTTGTTTTAAAGAGGTTGAATTTGTATATTGCCTTGAAATTAAACAGGATATGGCGTTTCTCCCATAAACCCCTGCTGTGGGCATTGCTTTGATTCACACATACAGTACATTAGCTTGGCTTATTCAAACACATAAGTTGCCACCCTCATCAATGGAAACTTAACATGATATTTCAGATCTAATTGTGCCTTAGCCACCATTGTGGTCTGTCATCATCGCTGGAACATTTACAGTGCAGAAGTGGTTTTAGCAGCAGCTGCCTTCCCTTGTAAAATGAGCAAAGTGTGTATCTACATGAGAAATAAATTAACAGCAAAAGCTTACAAAAAAAGTTTAAGACGTTATATTGCATTATATGGATTAAAAAAACAAACAAAAAACTGGGACATATTCAAGCGTTAACTCTATCCAAACTGTTTAACTGAAGGAACCAAAAAGTTATCAAGGACAGGACAAATAAATTAACAACAGTCAAAACATATGCACATGCTTCCTCTTCAGCTGGTCAGAAGGATGAAACATCTTACATCAAATAGCAGTTGCAAATAGCACAGACATGTGAAAAAGGATGAAATAACTTCAACCCAAAAAGGTCAAAACAAAACAAAAATCTGTGGGGAGGCATGGTCGTCCTCCTGGTGGCTAAATCTGCTAGTAGTTTTGGGCTGCAGGATAAATGCCCTCCTTCCTGTCCACCTTATGAATCCCAGCTGCTTATATATACATGGGTGTCTCCTGTCCAGTTAGAAGCCTGAACATGGCCGCCGGCATGGTCTTCATGTGGATCTGGATGGAGAAGAAAGCAGCAAAGATTCAAAGATACCATAACAACAGAAAACATTACTGTTACATGTACTTAAAGGATGCAACTAATTTCTCCAATCAATTTCCAGTTCTGATAGTTTGGTACCTGACTGAGTACAAAGGTTTTGAAATGACACTAATCAATTAGCAGCCACCATGCATTACAGTTTTTTTTTAACTCCTTTTCAATCAATGGTTTAAAACATATTTTTATGATGGATATTTATGTCTGCAGTAAATCACCATTTACAGCCGGTAGCTTAAGAGTTATTTTGGTGTGGGATCATATTAAGATAGATTCACTTAGATTATTTCCTTTGGTGCAAATAGGGATCAGAATTCAATATAATAGAAATGTTCAAATAACTTAAATTAATTCAATTAAAGGTAAAGTGGAGGATTTTTAAAAAAAATATCCGCCCTCTCCACTTTAAATAAAAAAATGCACATGCACAACCCTGTACCCGCTCCTGAGAGGGAACACAAACGTGTGCGAGAGCATGCAGGAGCCCATTTCCCCTTCTGTTTAAAAGTTGCTGTTTATATCACTCATACAAACTTACTTTCCAAAAGCAATTTTTCCACTATGTCAGACTCACCACCGATTAGTGAAAATTGGGACAAGTACGTAGGATGTAAACATCTTACCAGAATGATTGACATTTAGGAGGACCACTTATTTAATTGATCCACCGGGAAAAACATCATCCTCCACTTTTTCATGATCATTTACCTCTGGAACTACTTTACAAACTGAAACTGAGATGCAACAATGGTCACAGGCATACCTTAAGGAACATTTAGGACTTTTGATATCTTTTTTTGCCATTATTATATTTTTGTGGAAACTAGTAACTTTTCTGCATATTTTGCACTATTTCTTGAACCAGCTTTGTTCCTTGATTATAATGAAACTTTACCATCAGCAGTCCAGGAATTTGATTTACTCTATTTCAAGTATAAGTCATTGGTTGCATTCATAAACTCCCTTTTGAGTTCATGATCATGTAATGAACTTTCATGAAAATTTCATGGCACTTTTTGATGTCATGAAGTGTTTGAAACACATTTTGGACATCACTTTTTGATGTCCAAAAAAAAAAAAAATCAAATTTTTTGGACATCAACATTCAGTGATGATGGCATTTACTGAATTTTGGATTAAGTGTTGTATTTAAGTTAGATTGTATCTATTTTATTTTGATTATATTTTGTTTTTTTTTCAAGTATTTTAACTAAAAAGACGTCAAAACATTTCAAAGGGGGTTGAATAATATTAGGTCGAACTGTGGATGTAGGGTCTACTGAAGTTATTATTTTTCTACTCTTTGTTTATATCCTGAAAATGAATATTTTTCATGAAATCATTAGTAAATTACATAGAAAATCTTACTGGCAGAATCAAAAGGAGCTTTCGGTGAGTTTTGAAATCAGAGAAATCTAAATTCTCATCTCTTTCTTTTGTTAGAAATATAAATATTCATTTAAAATGTTGCTTTTTAGGGATTGTGGCCCTTTTTACCCCCAGTATTATGTCTGTATTCCATATTTCTTATATACACAGCCTGTTTACAACATATTTGACTACAAATAGGCATAGTATCTGCTAAAATGACACTGAATTTGTAATACATTTTAAATGGTTATATGGAAGTTAAAATCCTTCTGTGTCTGTGTGTGTAAAGGTTTAACCTCGCCAACAGAGTTGGAGAGCGCCTGAACAATCTTCTCATGTGCTGTAGCCACCACGCTCTGGCCGTTGATCTCTATAATCCTGTGACCCACGCGGACACCGCCTCGCTCAGCGATGCCACCCCGCATCAGGCTGCATATCTGCAGGGTAGAACATACACAGAACCTTCACCATAGGTAAATAAAGTCACATAAAGGAGAAACAGAACAATCTACGAAGAAGCAGATTGTCTTTCCATAGCATATCAAATAAAAAAAGTGAGATTGGAAAAGCAGTACGGATTCATCCTCTGTAGTATAAATGTGTGCATAGTGTAAGCATTTTGTCTGCAGGGGGAAAAACTCAAACAATATAATTATTAAACAACTTACGATGCCATTCTGGACGCTGAAACCCAGCTGATACTTCAGATCAGGTCTCTTAATGAGAACTGTGGTAACCGGAGGGCAGCTGACGATGTTCATTTTTACCTGAACCTGGTTCTTTAAGCCCTTTAACAGAGAAGTGGACAAACATTAGAGCTTTTCTATGTACTTGAAGATTTTTATCCAGTCTAGTTATGAAAAGGTAAAATATTTAAGAAGTGTCTTGCACCTTAATGATTCCCTGACAGGTGGCAAGAGGCAACCCCACGAGGCTGGTGTTGTTAATGGACATGATCTGGTCTCCAATGCTGAGCTTGCCAGATCGAGCTGCTGGTGCACCATTCATCATGTTGGCTAAGATAACTGTTGGCAGGATGGAGCCCCAGCCCGACTCCACTATCACCACACCCAGGATCTCCCCTTTGCTTTTCTCCAGCACCAGCTGTGGAGAGACACTTCATTGGTCACTTTTTGGGCTTCATCTGCAACAGACCCGCCTCAAATTAGAACTACATCACTGAAGACCTGAGTGAGTTCAGAGAAACTGCAAAGGATTACAGGTTTATTAAAAATATCACAGCTGCCTGCTGGGTTTCTCTCCATCAAAATCTGTGGTAGAAGATTTTAGTTTCATTCCTTTTACCAGCAAACGATCTAAAAATGTGAAGAATAACTCATTAATGTACACAGCAAACAGGCAGTGGATCATTTCAAGCTCTCCTACAGGAATTAGAGCTGGAATCACAATCCTGGAGCTCTGAGCTGAAGTGACAGGGCTTAAAAATAAGCAGTCAGTGATTTAGTAATACTGTTTGTGCTGTGGAGGATTATTATCTCTGGTTGTATAAGACTGTTGTGGGCATGACTGTAAATCAATGCCATGCAACGTTGGATTTATCGAAATGTTGCATTAAGGCAGTGATGCACCTTGATCTCCTAAACTCACTGGGTTAATTTAACATCCGCTGGACATTTGACACTGCGAGAATCGATTCAAAAATTACTTCTCTCTCTTGGCCCTTTGGCCTCAATACCCACTTATAAAAAGCAGAAAGGCATTTTAAAGTTTCAAAAGCTGAAAATATTACATGAATTAAAACTGAAGCAAAATATTTACAACTTATTCAGAATTTTATAATTTGATAGTTTAGCACAATAGGCTACTTACCCCTGTACAACTTCAAGGTCCTCATTTCAGGAACTTCTATTGTAGCAATGTCTATAATAAAAGCTTTGAAGATTTTTAGGTGCTTGCAATTTATAGCAAAACAGTTAAACAACAATTTCTTTTTTATAAATTATTTATTTACAATCCATGTTATAATAATAGGGTGTTTAAAAAATGCTTTACTCAGCTGTCCTCAGCATTGGAAAGATTTTATTCATTGAATGCTCTCATGAGTTTATATTTTTTTGATATAGTATTGAATTTAGTTTAGGACTGTTTATCTACTGCTGCAACAGATCTTGTAACTCTACTAAAAAATTAGTTATACAACTTTGTTTGTGTGCAGAGGTAGCCATAAGGCTAGAATTTACTCCACATAACTGTTAGTCTAAGCTGGTCTGATTTGATATTACACTGTATAAAACCCATTTATTTGCATGTTGTTTTGCGCTCTTATTACATCAAACACCACAAAAGTTGCATTGAATTCCCTTGGTGTCTATTTCTCATAGTGGGCTGTCATTTGCTGGAAAATTGACACTGAATGAATCGTTATCATAGATTTGGAATACACTTATCATAACATTTAAAAACATATTCCATCCAATACTTTTTTAGAACTATATTCTTTAATCATTATGGCACCTGGAAGTAGGTGGGATTTAGTAAGTATTAACTATACATTTTGTTTGAAATGTGTTTGAAGCTTGAAAATTGCAGATGTGTAAGAACTGAAACAAATTTAACAAGCAGCAGACTGTGTTGACAGAATAACTGGATCCAGGCTTATGGGGTGCTCACTGCAGTGATCAGTAGGTTAATGTTTCATAGTGATCAAAAAAGAAACGGTGAACTTGTTACAGGGTCATGGAGGATTCTCATGTAGACACATGTAGACACATTTTGTGCAAATCCCAAACCCTTAACATTACTTTCAGTCAGATGAACCATGTTGGTCAAACCAAAGATGCTTTAAAAATATACCTGTCAGGGTTATGGACCAACTGAAGCTGGTGAATGTGGAAACACTATTCCTTTATGGCCTGGATGGTCTCGTTTAGCAGGATAATACATGCTATATATCCATAAAAAAGTTTTTAATAATTGGTTAAAGGGGCAGAGCAACTGGTTTAGGGGGATTTTAACAAGATTTCTTTACATAACATATTAATATTGGTATAAATACCAGAACATTTCCAAGGTGACATTTTTACATATATCATATTTCTTTTGCTGGAATCTTCTTATATTCAGCTCATGCTTTTTTTTAAAACTTTTATATTGTTGATTTCTTATAACCCTATATTTTTACATTGAGGTTTCTACCACCATTTATCAAATCAGCCCTCTGCTCCTTTGAAAATCCAGTTGCTGGTTATTAGTCAGTCTAAACCTCTGTTTTAATAGTTACTGATCTTACCCTCTTCCTTTAAAGGTACACTATGCAACCGGTGTTGATTTTCCAGCGAGGCTCCCCCCAAAGGGCGAAAGTGAAAGTGCACTGTCGTAAATATGCACAGCTGTTCTCCTGGTTTCTCCGTCAAGCCAGGCACCGGTTGTTTTGAGTTTAGCAGGGAATGACTAATGCTGCGTTCACACTGGACGTAGCTGGCGCGACAGAAGCAGCGAGTTTACATGCAAAGTCAATGGTTGACGCGCGTCAAGGCGCAGCAAAAGGTCCCGCGGCGCGTTTTGAGCAGCAGGCGCAGCACGTCTGAGCAGCTGAAGCAGCGTGTCGGGCGTCGGGCTAAGCATCTGACGCAGGGAGAGAGACACAGCGCTGATGATCACTCCTCTTAAACAGTTTATTGACGCCTAAATTAACTTAAAATGCAGAAATCTGCCGGCAGAATATGCAGTTTGGATTATTTAGATGAAAAACACCTACCAGCTGCCGTGGTGAACCGCGAGGAGGCAACCCGGCCAGAGGCTGCTGATGAAGGGATCCCTTCTGTCAGCGCACCGCTGGTATGTGGGGGTCTGAGCGGCTCCGACAGAAATAACATTGGGAGGCAGGATTGTAATCTGAATGAACTGACTGCACTGATTACGTTTTCAGGTGTATTTTCTCACTTAAACACATATTAAAACTACTTTATTCCCACTGATCACAGCAAATATAGCTGCAAGGCAGAGAAAGGATAGTGAAGCTCCGCCCAACGCGCGTCGTGCAGCCAGAGCAGCAAAGCTGCTTCAGCCGCGCGTCAGAACTAACTGGTACAAGCAGCAAAAATGAAGCAGCAGACGCGATTTTGCTGCTTTTGCTGCGTGAACGTAGCATAACTGCACAAAGATTGCCACTGTGCTAGCAACGAGAATGCTTTTAACTGGGGGGTGTAGCAGTTCTCGCCGTAAAGCAAGACTGACTCTCACGAGACTTCTGAGCCTGTGGGTGCGGGTCGGTGCTCCTGCAGTTGCAAGTGCAGTATTTCCCCCACAGACCACCAGGGCGGCCGAGAATACCTTTGTTCAACCTGAAATGACTCATTTAATCATCCATAACGTTATGGAACACATTAATTAACTGAAAAATGTTGCATAGTGTGCCTTTAATAAACTCTTAATCTTTATATTATTAAAACATTGTAAAATTCAAAACTGCTTAGTAAAATTCCCATTTGAGCTTAAGATGTTTGTTTTAACAGATAATCACTTTCATCATAAAGTGATTGTTCACTACGTTATTTCTCCTCTCTCAGAATAAAGCAGAGATTCTAAAGATTTCTTTGGGGCCCATCTTGGTATATTTTCTTAAATAAAATATTCTCAATATCATGAAAACATATTTTTTTTTCCACCACTTGATATATTTAATCATAAATTCAAATTCATTAGCATAGACATAGCTTATTAAATAGTTGTCTTATGACACAATACTAACGCTAAGACTAATTGATATAAATACTGCCTTGTTCATCCAATCTATGCAATAAACACTAAAATCATGAAGGAAGTTCATGGAAATTTTTATCAAATAGTCTTTACTACTTTAATATCTGGAATAAAATGTCTTCTCTGGGCATCTTTCTTTTATTCAGTAAACATTTATTTTGACATTGTGAAACTACCAGTATAACCATGAAGCTCTGAGATGATAAATGGTTTTTGGCCCATTAGGAAGCAACAAAGCTATACTACTCCAAGTTTCCCTAGTTTTCCCATCCTTCCAAATGACTAATTTGCTTCTAAAATAGGATGTGTTCCAGTGTACCCTTAAGCAGGCATTTTTCATGGCTTCTAAATCTCCCGAAGCCTCCAGGACACAGAGGAGGCATTGCTTCAACAGAAAGAGCTGACATGCCCTGAGTGTATTTTTACTGTAACACCTGCCCCTATCTCTCGCATTAGCAAACAGCCACAACAGTTCTGTAATTTCATGGCCCTGCAGTATGAGTGGGATTTCCTCAGCTGCTTGTAAATTCTCAAAGCGTTTCTTGTTTTTGTTTTTTTTGCACTGACACAGATAAGAACACCTGCAGAGAAACTTGGATGCTTTTAATGCACACAGACCTCCTTGCAGTTTTCAGAGTTGGAGAAGTGAATGAGGTCATCATTGTACATTTCCTGTGTGTTGATGATATCACTGTACTCCTTCTGACTGAGGTCCTCGGGGTTGATGCCGTTGGCTCTGAGGAACTCCTGGTAGGCCACACTGAATGCCTGACCGATGGACTGAGCAATAAGCTGGGCCTGTTAACAAAAAAAATGAAAAAAATCAATATTTAAAACTCGTATCTTTTGCCTCTGGTTTTGTTCTTTTATTTACTCTGCATTGCTAATAATATTAGCTCATCAGCAGGCAGAAAAGCCTCCAGTGGCAGCACTGGCCTTTGGGTTTGCCAAGAATACGCTCACATAAAATGGATTGATCTTTACCCTCCTAAGCTATTTTTTCTCATTGAGGGATGACATTTATTTATGAGGGCTTCTTACTTAGAAGCAGACAGAGTAAATGAAAACTACAGCAAGGAAAATAGAACATACCCAAGCTAATTTTGTTTAAAATTATCAAATGATTTACAATAACATCCTATTTAATGTTACCCAAAAGAAACAGACGCTGCACTCAAACTAAGCCTCCCGATCGTTATTTTTCACCTTGCATTCGTCCTACATTGCAAGTAGTGGATGATAAAACCAGTCACTTGTCTTTCTGTTTTAAATAGCAATAAACATATAATTATGCCAAATCAGAAGTTCTTTTTTTTTATTCAAATCCATTTTTAAACCACAGCTGTGTGATCTAAGGTTATTTTCTGCTGTGTCACGAATAAGTTACTACAGTATCAGAATTGTCCTATAGGTTAAACTTTACCCATATGAACAAGGGTTGCCTTGTCAACACACGGCTCAGTTTGGTTCATTCAGGTTGGGACGACAGTGGCGTCAGATTCTGGAGCTTGCCCTAAAAGGCTTGTTGATTCAAGCTCAGACTTTCAATGTTGTTGTCTCCTTGGTTAAAACACTTTGCCTACATTGCTTACTGATGGTGGTCAGACGGCCCGGTAGCACCTGTGTATAGAAGCCTTGGTGCTGAGTTATACAAGGCACTGAATTAAGAACTGTTATTGCATCTAAGCTCAGAACATATTGAATGTAATAATATATATGTAGTTTTGTGGAAGAAATCAATAGAATAGAGTTAGATAATTTACCCAAAAATCTTAATTCAGATTTTCTGCTTTTCCTTGGCACTAGATATTTGACACAGAGTTTTATTGTTTACATGACCTGAAAAACTTACTTGTCCCCAGTCCATTGTCAAAGGACTTTACTGTTCCAGTATTTTGGAAAAGTTTTGACTTCTACTTGCATGGAGGGATCAGTACAGTAGTTAGTACAGTTACAGTACAGTACAAACTGTAGTGTAACTCTCTTTCCCCTTCTCTGTGGAGGCAAACCCACTTAAGAAAGTCAATGTAATGTGACCAAAATTGAGTGCCTCTGTGATTAAAAAAAGTTTTGGTTTTTTTGTCATTATATTGCTTATGCAGTTAATTACATTGGCAAAGAATATATTAATAGTTAAAATGAATAAAAAGTGCATTTATTGGGAATCATTTTTTATATAGCTGAAACTAAAAGTTCAATACGATACTTTATATTGATTCTGCAAACAATTAAGTCCAAAACTGATTCAGGGAATTAATTCTGCATGAAAAAACAACATTAAAAGTCTAAAACAGTAAACAGTGCCTACAGCCAATGAAGCCATAACAACAGACACAGTTTCTAATCTAATGGAAAAGCAGCTGAATACCTCCATGAAAACTCTGGCTGCAAAATTAGATGAGGAGGGGACAGATTGGAGTCCAGCCTTTATACCACTTGGCAGAGAAAATCTGAGCTGCTGGCTCCTTGGTGCAACATTGTTCCTTTTGCCAAGCCTTCCTAAAACTGCTTCAGTTAAGCAAACAACTGCCTTGTGGGGTAAAAAATAAACAAACTAAAAGAAATCAAAAGTTCCCAGCCAGTTCCTATTAATGCAGATCAGTGGTTCCCTCTAATCATTATAGTAAGCTACACAGTAATGTTTAATAAACTGCTGATAGTAAGCCATGATAACATTGGCTGTATACCTGCTTTAAGCAAAACTCTGTAAAAAATATTTGAATTTCTCATTAGTTGGATGGAAAAATATATAAAGTTTTGCCTTAAAATGTCTAGATTCATTTCCCCAGATATCGACTATCTCTTTGACACTTACATCCTCAGATTCAAAGACATGACATATCATCTTGTACTGCTTCTTTGCCTCAGGCGCTCCAGGTGTAGTCTCAATACAGTCCTGTGAAGCTGTTCGAGGCATCCGCCGCCTCGCCATCAGCACCACAATGTTCCCTATGTCAGCAATGTAAGAGATGGTGCGCAGTGCATTGTCCATCATCGTTTCCTGTGGGCACAACAATGCAAATGTCATAAATCACAATTTAACTTCAGACTCCATTCATAAACCTGAACCTTAATACTAAAGCATTAAACAGTAGCAAACACTGAACCCATCATGGCAGCAATTTAATGCTTTTTGTGTTGTTCTTGAATAAAAAGTCCCTTTTAGTACATTTATGTTGTTTAAAATTCCTTTTATGCACTTTAATTAGGAGAACATACAGAATACCAGATAGACAAGATCAAATATGATCAAGATTGTTTTAAATTAATGATTGTTTCAAAAAGCTACATACAGTAATACATGTGGAGCAAAACATGGAAAGAAGGCAATCCAAACAGAATCTTAATGTCTTTTTTTATTTTAATCTGGCTGTATAAACAAATTACATCCCAATACCATGCTAGTCTAAACCAGATTATCTGCAGATCATGTTCATCTTATATTATGTACAAAAACCCAGACAAATAACTTGAGTCTACTCTAATGGTGTTATATTTATTTACCCAGGTTAATAAAAGGCATGTGTGATAAATTAGATTGCATGGGGAATTATATTTTGATGAAATAACAATTCAGAGGAACAGACTTTAAATAATGCGTGTTTATTCAGAGGTTTTAATTGCTTATCTTTTATTATAAGATGAATTCTCTGCTGTTTTCTTCATTTCATTAGCACCGTGAAAGCCTCATTATGTGAATCTAATGGATGCTGTTTTTTCCAGCCCACTTTTGGAGTTATTCTTTAATGAGTGCAACTCGGGAACCACCAATGCAAAGTGCTTAAAGCTTCCCACTGCAGAAAATAAGTACTTTTTTTTGGACTGAATCGATTTTGCAGTAGTGCCAGGACCAGAGGCAACCAGATGGAAAAGGGAGGAAGACAGACACTGCATTGCAGCATGTTACTTTGTTTTTGTTCTTTAGTTTTTTTTTTTTTATACCAGGAGGTTACCTCACTGAAAATATCCCACTGAGCCCAACCAAAGATAAGGTTAAAATGTTACAAACAAATCATCTGCTGCTTCCATATAATTTCTATGTATCTTTTTGCTGTGAACACAGTGAACAGCTCTGAGGAACACAGATTCTTCACTTTGTAACATTTTCTGCAAAAAATTCTGATTTTATTTTAGTTGAAACTCAGCATAAATATCTGAAGGATAAACTGTTTGGAAACAGTGATTTATCTGAATATCACAAATTAAGGTTGTGCCGCACATAAATTTCCACATGATTATACAGGAAACTCTCATAGTGACTTGTTGAGATTTGAGTGATAAAAGCCGTGGTTTCATAAGATGCAGCTGAAATTCGTGGCTAAGCTCCAAGTTTTACAACCTCTATGCAATCCAATTGCTACTCCCTTATTATTCATTTTGAAACTGACAAAGTGCACCTTCAAGAAGCAGCTCCTGTTAAGACAGGTGTACTTACTTGTGTGTCTGCATTGAGGACTTTGATCCTCTGGGTAGAAATAAACAGATCGACCTCAGTCAGTGTCTGGCCGTCTCCCTCGGCATTCTGAACATACAGAAACAAGAGTTTTAATTTTAAATGTTTAAGATCTTTGTGAACAGCCCTGTTTGTGTCTGCATACATGCTCAGTATAGTGCTGAGTTGGAGAGATGCCATAAACATGTCAGATGGAAAAATTGACAGACAGTTGATGCTGAAAAAAAAAAAAGGAAGCGTTTTTGGCAGTGATGTCCTTTCAGATCAGCTGTCCTGGCACCAGGATGGTGAGCTGGAGCGGAAACTAGAAACAGCTTAACACTAAGCCCTCACCAGCTGGCTGTAACAACGGCGGGTGGAGAACAAACAGGCGTCCATTTCCACCTAATCACTGTGAGATGCAACTTAATGAAATTATATTTGTTCTAATTTACTCTGACTGTATTTTGTAACTGAAATGGCAGCAAAGTTCAAAAATAGCAAACTGTTTGTTTGAGTTTTTGGCAATTGAAAGTCAGTCAGTTTATTTTATCTATTTCAAGAAAGGAAAGGTGGACAAACTGAAACTGAAATAATAGAGTTATCTGGACTGTAATTTAGAGGATTGATCTTAATGCGTCCTTTGGACCGCATACAGTGTTTTACAGGAATTATTATTTTGATGGATGAAAATAACAATCCATTTCTCCTTGCTTGTGTCTGTTTGTTTTCTTTTAACATTTCTTCCTCTACATCTTTCTCAGAAATGAGAGCTATGAGCTGAGGAAAAACACCTTCTGTCCAGATTTCTAAAAATTATATCTACTTTGCAAGAAATAACATATGTCAATCACAGTATGTAAAAAGCAGAATATTCCTTCATTTAAAAAAAATAATAATTCAGCGACAGTAATGTAGTTTTAGCCTCTGTCTAACATATATTTTTTTACTTTTATACCAAACATTTGCATCTATATCAGGGCTGAAACAACTAATCGGATTAATCGCGATTAATCGATTATTGAAATAATCGTCAACTAATTTGTAATTGATAATCGTTAACTGGAGTGTAGAGACTCTAAAACATGCCTTTAACTGAGAGAAAAAACACCCTTGGAGCAATTATAGCAAAACTGTAAAAGAGAAATATGTAAACATTTTACTTTTACGATATATATATATTTTTTTGTCTATCAATATTGACTCTCCAGAACTCCTTAAATGGAAAACTTTTAGTTTCACCTTTTTTAATTTCGCAATAAGCCTTCTTTAAGGAACCTTTGGCTGTTTAAATGGGCATGTTGACAGAGCTTCATTTCTTTTTGTAGAAACTATATTCACTTTAAACATATTCAAAAAGTTCTTAAACACTTTGATGCAGGTTATACTTAGACTATTGCCAAATGTTTAAACAGAATTCTCCCAATAAAGACGTGTGCAATATGTGCTTCAAAGCAGATAGTTAATCTCCAGGAAGACTGGCAAAAAAAAAAAAAAAAAAAAAAAAATGAACTGAAAAGACATTTTTTCCTTTAATTCAAGTTATTCTTAACTGAAATATATGTTTTCTTTCCATAACTTTTTTGACATTTGAAAAAATATCTCTACTAAAGTTTTATGCTTTTATTTGGTCTAAAAAATTTAATTCAAAATAGAAAAAGTTGTATAACTTTAATAATTTTGATAAAACAAACACATTTTGTATAATAGTTTTTAACTGAACTTTCTATTGCATCTTTTTTCAATGGGGTCAAGTAGATTTTGCAGCCAAAGATACAGCTTATTTAGTAAGACCAGCGTAGTATCATTTGTTGCCCTTTTACTAGACCTAACATGAACTCCAAAAAAGACTAGTTAAAACTTAAAAAATAGATTAAAAACCAATATTATAAGACCGATTACTACATTTTTTAAATGTTACACTCAACCACATGAAACCACAATGAAAAGGTTAAAACAGTGACATCTGTTAGAACCATTGAAGTGAGTTTGTGTTATTAATGTAAATCTAAATAGTGCAAAGTTGAAGGATTATAGAGAAATCAGTGTAGGAACAAAGCAGGGGAAGCATTTCCACATTATCATGTGCTTAAAAAAAAACACTTAATCAACTAACACATCAAAAGTTCAGGCTGAAGCTGATTATAAATGTTTTGACTAAAGCAAAAATTGGGGGGGTTAGTATATAATATCCAAAGGATATTGGTAAACTGTGTAGCTGTTCATTATTATTATTTACTTTATTTAACCTGGTTAAAAAACTAATTGAGATTAAAATCTCAGTCTCAAGACTGAATCAAGTTCTTACAACCTGATGCAGCAAGAAAAATATTGGAGTAACAAAGATAAATTGAGTAAATTTTAATCTTTTGGAAAAGTAAAAGTAAAGTATGATTCAACCATGATTGAAAATGTTACTGCAATCAGAGCTTCAGAGACAGACAGATAAATAGATTTTTTATTTTTACTATTTTACTTTTACTGGATAGCAACACCGCCTTTACGTTCCACTCAGCTGATGCATAAAATCTAAAATTAGCCCTAAAAATTGTTGAGACTTTTGCAACAACTTCTTTTAAAGGCCTTGTGATGAGTGAGGACACACAGACAAGCAAAATGCAATGTAAAAGATGCAATGGAAGGAGAGTGACCAAAGGCTCTTCCTGTGCTCAGTTTATTACACACCGCCTTTTTCTTGATTTTGGCAGCCTTCTGAACCCTCTGGTAGACAGGCAGGCAGGCAGGCAGGAAGGTAGGCAGGCAGGCGTTGGGACGGGACAAGGTCAGCAGATACAGGAGCACAGAGAACAGGAGGAAGAGAAGGAGCACATAAAAAAGGAGGATTATAAAGAAAATACCAGCAACAGTAAAGCTCTGAACAAGATGTTGTTCTAGCAAACAGGAAGCGTGACGGAGACAGACGAGCTGTGTGTGACTGTGTTGAGCAAGTGTGTTTGGGATATTTGCACAGCACAGTGTTGAATAACAGATACAAATCAAAACAGTAATTACACGGGGGGATAATTGCTTTTTCTCCTGTAAACACAGCATATTAAAAACAAGCAGTTATAAATAGGAGCTGATTCTAAGTTGTGACAAAGTTCTCTCTGATGTTTAATTTATTACCCATAAATAATTTACCAAACATGCAGAGAAACACCAGCACTGATCCTGGGTCAATTAAAGGCATTAACAACATTTCAAACTACTTTATTTCAGGAGACGGAGCTCAGTTCTAAGGACAACTAGAAAGACTGACATGTAACTGCATCAAGTGCAGAGAAAAATAGGAAGTGACGAGATTAGGTATTGAAGGTTAACAGTATGCATTTAGTTCATTGTTATTTTGCTGTACAGAAAACACTCTTGTTTTTACAAACCTGTATAAACGTTATAAACCTTTTATACAGATTTTAAGCGGTTAAAGCAGAAACTAATGTGTGTTTAAGTAGTTATAATAGTGATGTTAAAGTAGTGAGCCCCACCATCGCAAAATGTTTTGACATCCTTTAAAAGGATGACAGCAGGGCTGCTAACCACCTACAGGACCTTAAACAAGCATTCAAAAGTGTTTGCATACGAATACTTAAAAAAAAAAGTTTTTACAGCACTAGTGGCTTTTTTTTGACAGCAGGTCGACAGTAAATGGGATATGAGAGAGGGGCGGGACATGCGGCAAAGACAACAAATCGGATTCAAACCAAGGTGAGTTATATCCAAGACTGAGGCCTCTGTACATGGGTCGTGCATGCTCACTACTGCGCCATCAAAGCATGCCCTGTCATATGACATACTTGAATTCATTAACTGGAAAGCTGTGTTGCAGGTTAACAGAAGCTGGTGCATGTTTTTAAAGTGAAGGAAAATTATATATAGGTTTACTTTGACCCCTTTAGTTACAAACATAAAACAAGGAAGAATAATGCAGACTCATTCTCACTCTGGAGCTCAGCTGGGATACAATGTATAAAGAAAAAATAATAGCTATGCACTTAACAAATATGACTGTTAAAGAAAAGTGACTTCTGATTGATGTAGAGCATTTTATGATAGGGAACTAACACTGCGCATCACCCCCCCCCCCCCCCCCCCCCCAAAAAAAAAAAAAACACTGTAACAGTAAATAATGGGGGACACAGGATTATGCTCTGTGGATGCTATGCTATTGTCTTCAGCAAAGACAAGGTAGAGTCAGAGAAGTGCAGAAAATTATTGATACGAAATACTGCCCAGAATACCTGTTAGTTGCTTCAAAAGACTAAAGAATGGAGTGAAGGTGATCTTAAACAAGGTGCAGGTGTCACATAGGATCCAATTAAATCGAAGCATATTAAGGTGTTAAAATGGTCCAGTCAAAGTCCAGAACAAAATCCAAAGTTAGAATTTGCTGTAAGATTTAACACTGATCTCAAAACGCTTTCCTTTCAATCCGACTGAGCCCAAAATAAAAAGAGACAGAGAGAAAGTTGGACAAATAAATACATATTCATGCCACACTTTTCAGTTGTTTTATTGGAATACATTTTCAGGATAACTTATAGTTTTCCTTCCACGTTAAAAGAATGATTTACATTATGCTTCAATGTGACACAAATCACCATAAAAAACTATTAAATGTATGGTTGTAAACTGACAAAATGTGGAAAATTATAAGCCGAACAAATATGTTACAACACTAGATAATTCAGCATTTAAATATTCCAAACATAAAGCTACAACAAAAAGCAGTTGTCATAAGAAATAAGAGGAACAATCTTTTCTATTAATTCAATAGGGTTTATCAGCTCTGCTGTTATGCAAGAGATGTGTGGCTTTAAGCAACAACTGCAGAGCTGCTGAGCAAATCGGCAGGGGGTTGACAAACAGGAAAGACCTAAAGGTAGGCGTTGGGATGAAGCTTTATAAATATTACATCAAAGTGAGTGAATGTCATGCAGACAGGATCCGAATAAATCAGCTACCAAGTTTAGGCCCAATTCATCTGCCTATTTCTATTTTTCCTCTTCCTTCTCTGCGTTTGGAAACAGCAGACCCCTGTACTCTAACTAAATGTTTCCTCAAATTGATTTGGAAAAAAAGAATAACATGAATAATGCCTATGAGAATGAGTTTACTACCAAATATTAATATACCAGTGAATAGAGTAAAGTGACAACCAGCAGCAAGTTACTGATTATAAGTGATTCAAAAAAAATAAATAAATAAATAAATAAATAAAAAAAAATAAAAAAATAAAAAAAATAAGTGATTCACCCCAATCTTCTAAATATTGTAACAACATTGACTTGAAATTTTAAAATGATGCGCTAGAAATTTTTTTTGAGAGAAGACCTTATGTGTTATGTGCCAAAACTCTGAAGTTGTCATTGAAACTGATAATAACTGACAAGATTTTAAATAATCTGACATCAGTTTTCAAAACACAAAACCACAGCAAAGTTTACCCCTCAGTGGCTGGTCCTTTTATATGTCAGTTTCTAAAAGTGGATAGTTGCACAGGAGATCATCAAATATTTATGAAGGTAACCATTAGAGGGTGCTAAAAGACACTTGTTTCTAAGTTGAAAGTTTGCAGCAAACCATTTGCACAGAACTCTTACATAAATGCTCTTTAGGAAAGGCAAGGTGACTCATTTCTTTACCAGCAGGAAAAACTATCAGGTTTCATTCTTACATTTCGACAGGTTGGGTTACATATACTACAAAAAAAGAAATGGCCATCCATATTTAGGTGAATGCTTGCTCACCAACCATTTAAAAAAAGATGACTCGAAATAAAAGCCTCCTGTTTCAGAGAACTATGCAGGAGCTGTCCCGACACTTTTTATTCATAAAAGAAAGGCAAATGACGAGGAAGACGATGCCACACTTTCTGCTCATGCAGGTTTATGACATGTGGACACCGATACGTATGTTTGGCATCAGAAATATTGTATTAGAATATGTTATGAAACTGATGTCATTAGTATAAACAGGCCAGCTTGTAACTGGGCTCAGGAAAAATAACTTAAAATTCATACTTATGATTCATATATCTTGCCCCAACCCCCCAAAATTTTATGCTGGTCACACAATTCTTAAATGTAAATATTTTGATTAGATTGCACAATTATTTCTAAGCAAAAGTTGTAATTAATCCATCGATGTACAGTAGTGATGAAATTGAGGAATTTAAGAAAAATTTGAATAAAATATTTGCTCAAATAATTGCTAAAAAAGTACATTTTTAAATCTTTTCGACTGAAAGTCAGCTGCAGATCATCTTCAAATCCAAATTCATTATGACTGACTTGTAGTAAGAGTGATTTTTTTATTTTTCATAACTTCTTTATTCAATGGATATGAAGTATATGTATTTAATGTGTACAAAAAATAAAAATATATATTTTTTATATTTTTTTATATATTTAGGATTAAAATTGTTTTATTTTTTTGATGAATGCATCATAAGTCAGGTTGAAATACTCAGGTCTACAAACAGATATATTACAACTTTTTTATGTACTAAATTTGCAGTACCTTTGGCCTTCCATACCCTGCTGCAGTCACAGTAGTCCCTATTTATAGCCTTCTGCTTGTGAACCAGTTTAGATTTAAGGTAAAAATGTTACAGTGAAGACCTTTATCTAGCAGTACAGTTTATACAGCAGGATCTTTGAATTCAAGGAAGCACACACCATGCAGTTGTGAATGCACCTGGTGGTCATGTCAGTCTAGAGCAAATGATAAGCAGTGCAGCCTTTAAAGAATACATATTGGACCTGTCTTTATTAAAACTTAATCTATTAAAGACACAGAAAAGGTCCCTGGCAGAAACTGCTGAGACCTTAGAGTAGATCAGAGCAGAGACACAGAGTGGGCCTTCTGTAGGTGAAATCAAACCAAAGCTTCTGCGTATGGATGGAGTTGAGGAGATTATATATCAATGTATATCATATTATTCTGCCTGTACCTGTATCCCACAAATGCTTTATATTTAACTGGAACAACTTAATAAACTCCCATAAGCTAAAATCAGTTATCCCATTTTGGTGTTTCATGGAAGGATGTTACTTTCCCACCATGGCACATAGATTTTATTTTAAAAAAAGTCTCTTTTTATGTATTATTATTTTACCAAGCACACTATTCTTGCCATTTTTTAGCCCGTAAGACCCTAAGTTAATATTCTTGGCTTAAATTACTTGGCTAAAATCCTGTGTTAAATGTAAATAATCTATTTTTCATATCTCTACTACTGTATGTTTTTTCAATGAGATTTGTAACAAGTTAGGATTTTTTTCTGATGGAAAAATGAAATATTCTTTCTGTGGTTGCACATGTTAGTATCTGTGAAGCGCCATGTGGTACCTTGACCCTGCTGACAGCTTCTTGTGCCTGCATCATGCGGATGTTCTTGGAGGGGTTCCTCTCAGACAGTAGCTGGGTGGAGCCAAGGTAGTTAGCAGCAAAGATAATGCCATCAATCAGGTCCTCTGGTTCGCAGGGTCCAGGAACTGAGAGGATAGCAAAAAACAGACTGAATTAGGGAAGTCAGACTGCCTTTGAACAGATGCTGATTGTGCCTTAAAGAAGGTATTGCAATCGCTCCGCTTACCATGCTAGGTTAAACATGGAGTGAAATACTGTTTTTCTGGAGATTAGGTGATGACAGACTATTTATGCCCACTTTTGTGCCACAAAACTTCACCTTATTACAGTGAAATCTACGTACACATAAACGGTGGAACAACAAATACACACTGTTGTTTTTTGTTGTTGTTTTTTTATTGTAATACTTCCAAATAAAATCTTAATTAAAATCAGAAAGAAAACAGTGTGCATAATCTATCTTTGCGCATTTTGATGTTAGTATAAATAGATTGGTTCTCAACATAAGTGAGCAAAAAGCTTATTGGCCTCATAAAGGCTAACAAACACAACGTAAGTCCCATTTGCCCTACCCTCTGAAACCAATCTGTTCTTAGTTTGGACCGAGCTTGGATCAGGTAACCGTGCCGAGATCGGATCCTTATGACCGTTTACACATCACTCTAGCACGATCCCTCGCCTCCTAGTGACGATCTACGGTACTACTGTTTTCTAGGATTGAAGAAATGTGGATACAACTAACGATAGAATAATCAGGGCTTACAGATGCAGGAAAAATCAACAGACGTTGAGGTTCATCACACTGCTAAGCAGAATCCTCAGTGAAAATCGTGTGGCAAGGTAGGGAAGCTTGTATTTTTATGAATGTCTGAAATTTCATGATTACGTTCGGCCTACTGACAAACTAGTCCAGGCATGGATTAGTTCAGTTTGCATGCCAGTTACACTCAACAGTTAACTCGGTTACTGTGCTCAGACCGATCTCAGCGTGGTTTCAAAAGGGTAGTGTAAATGGGGCAATGAAGTAAGGAAGAAAATTATGATCTATAGCAGGGTTAGATTAGTATACCTCAAATGCACGGCTAGTCCATCCCACAGTAAGACATGCTAGAGGTACCATCATGATCTGGGTATACATTTCCTCAGCAGGGACAGTGATGTTAGTTAGAATTATTGATGTTGTTGTTTCATGTCAGTAGGGTTTTGGTCAGATTAGAAAGCTGGTTCAGAGGCAGACAACTTACCATCAACAAAGCTTGGGAAGGAGGCAACTTTCTTTGTTGGCTGAAAGAGAGATTACAGATATGAAAATAAATGTATCTGCTTTATCTCATTTTCACAGCCTGCTCTGTTTCATTTTATAAAAACTTTATACTCAAGCCTATATTATTTAGCAAGATATCAAAACAATAATGTGTTAATGTGATATTTTGGACAGAAGCGTGGGGCCTCAACAGGCTTTTATGAATGATTTTCAGCTACACTTAAAATAAAACTGTTAATGTGCTGTAATGCTTAATGAATTCAATTATTCTGTGTAGCAAGAGTCTAGGATTCCTTGATCTGTTTAGAAAGCAGATACTTATCATTGTAAGCTCCAATTAAAGATACACAATGTTCCACTAATACATTTTTACAGATCAGTACTTTCTATATTGCTTTCATCTGCTTTAAAGTGTGAAACCCCTTTCCCACAAAGAAGCTCAAATCAATCAACCCAAAAATCAAATAATACAGACCATCCACTTTAATAATCAGAAATGCTATCCAGGCTTGGCAAAATCCATCTCCTACAGTTATGTAATTATAATCATGTATGAAATCACGCTTTTATTCATGTTGTGTTGTTCATAAACAGCACAAATATATCATCCCAGAATGATGAGTCTATGGGAGATTAAAGAGTGAGAAAAAAACAGAAAAAACAGAGGTATTCTCGTTGATTCCTGATAGTCAAACAGTTATTTTTTGTCTAACTGGATCTAGCAGAGCTCTGTGACCAGACTGCTATGGTCTACGGTTTTACATTTACTCAGAAGGCTTCACTCAAGGGTAAGAAGAGGCTGACTTCTGAGTGAAAAATGGCTCTCATAAAAACCCTGAACACATGCTCAATTGCTACAATGCTATCATGCTGTAAGCACCAGACATGAGCTGTAGTTGTAATTACACAGCTGTTCATTTACAAAAAAAATTCACACTATCTTACACTATATACACACACACATATATTTTGTATGAGATAACAAAATCACCCAATAAAACAGTAAACAAATAAAGGGAGAAAAAATCCTGCATGAGGTTATCCAGCATCATCTTACCTCTGGTACATTGTTGTTCTCCAAGGGAACATTAAGGTCGGAGCGCTGCTGCTTTCTAGGATGATCTGGACCATTGCCAACCTGGCAGACCAACACAATACAAAAAGATGCCATGATATAAGTCAGAACAGAACAGAGGATTACAGATATGGTAAAAACTAGAACACTTCCCTGTTTCTCTTAATTGGAAGCTCTTGTCTGCATAGGAGAAAACTGAGAAACTAAACTTGTAGTAGAACTTTAAATAAAACCTGTGGGAAACTTTACTTAAAATAAATGAAATGTCACATTATTTCTTAGCTTTGAATTATATTGTATAAGCTGTAGGTTGGTCTTAGTGGCCATGGAAAAAATGCTAAGAAAGTATTTCACCAGAAGTGGAAATCAAAACTGCACGTCACATCAATAAATTTTGGTAAACTTAATCTCAGATTACACAGAAAATCATAATGCTCAAACTAAGAACTATAGCCTATGTCCGCCTTTCAAAAAAAGTTTGATCATCTTGTTTAATTCAAGCCAAACATAACTTTTAAAACAGTTTAATCATGCAACACTTTAGAAGGATAGTGACTGATTTGCATGTACCCGTATTTTCACGACTATAAGGCGCACATAAACGTCTTTTTTTCCCCTCAAAATGTGCGGTGCGCCCTATGGTGCGGTGCGCCCTATGTGTGTTGCAACTGCGACTTTTGAGACCACCTCATTGAGGAGATGATAAAAGAGTGGCTGAATGTAAGGAGACCAGGTGTTTTTTTTCCACTCATCACCACACCATCGCTGTTAATCTGACTCCATGCGTGCCCATCTCACAGCTGATGTGAAAAACATGGTAAAACAAATTAATGCTGTGCTCGCTGTGAACCGGACGCAGCAGGTGCAGCAGAAGCAGCGAGTTTACATGCAAAGTCAACGGTTGACGAGCGTATAGACGCAGCAAAAGGTCCCGCAGCGCAGCAGGAGCAGCAGAAGCAGCGAGTCGGGAGCGCACCGCCAATGCGCTGCTGCGGCTCGAGATGGAAAAAATTGAAGTTTTGCTGCTGGACGCGCCGCATCAACCAATCAGAGAAGCTGATCTGGGAGCTGACAGCGAGACAGACACAGCGCTCTGATGACAAATGATTTTAAAGCAAATGAAAGGGCTGGATGGATGAGATGATGAAAGCGTGGCTGAGGGAGGTGTAGGCTATGTGAGGAGACCAGGTGTTTTTTTTCCACGCATCACCATCGCTTTTAATATGTGACTCCATGCGTGCCCATCTCACAGCTGATGTGAAAAAAAAGGTGAATCAAATGGACGCTGTGCTCGCCGTTATCCCGGGGGTCTGACAAAGGAGCTTCAACCGCTCGACATCGGTGTGAAGCGCCCGTTCAAAGTAAGGCTGCGAGACAGACGGAGACCACAGTTTCAGGATAAGTGGAAGGCAGCGCCGGGCAAGTTACGCCACCGTTTGCGGATGGATTGCAGATGCTTGGACTGACGTGTCTGCTGGCTCTTTTCTTCAAGCTTTTGCAAAAGCCGGCATCATTTCTGAGGAGCTGCGCTGCACGGAAAGTGACTGACAGCGAAGAAGGGGAAATTGGCGTGTCTGATTTAGCGCAGCTGTTTTATTCAGAAACAGAGGATGATGACTTTGATGGGTTCGATTAATACTTTGTAAAAAATACATTAATAAAGCACAAACATACTCAGTTTTGCTCCCGCTCTATTTTTCTACCTGAAAACTTAATTCAACAGCAGCCTCTGGGCGCGTCTCCTCCTCTTCAGCGCGGTGGCTGGCAGGTGTTTTTTCATCTAAATAATCTAAATCTTGCAGCTATATTTGCTGTGATCAGTGGGAATAAAGTAGTTTTAATATGTTTTTAAGTGAGAAAGTCCACCTGAAAACTTCATAATTGCAGTCAGTTCATCCAGATTATCTATTTCTGTCGGAGGCGCTCAGACCCCCACATACCAGCGGTGCGCCGACAGCAGAAATCTCTTCATCAGCAGCCTCCAGGTTCACCGGCGGCTGCTGGCAGGTGTTTTTCATCTAAATAATTTTAGCTGCAGGCACCAGGATACCGGTAATAAAAGCGAACATATTCCGTCGGCAGGTTTCAGGATTTTAAGTTAATTTAGGAGTGATCACAGCGCTGTGTCATCTGCGATGTGTCTGTCTCACGGCCAGCTGCCAGGTTTGATTAATACTTTGTAATAAATACATGAATAAAGCACAGTCATACTCAGTTTTGCCCCCGCTGTATTTTTAAATACGCAGTAGAGGTATTTAAAGGTAGTAGAGGACATGTACCGGTATATAAAAAACGCGCCCTATAGTCCGGTGCGCCTTATGTGTGTTAAATACAGAAATGGGACACATAACTGAGAGTGCGCCTTTTAGTACGGTGCGCCTTATGGTCGTGAAAATACGGTAACTATGTATTTATGTGATTAACTTAAAATTATTTTTCTTTTCTTAATCGAAAACTGACCTTAGCTCTACACCTTACAGGTGCTGGTCATAAAATTAGAATATCATGAAAAAGTAGATTGATTTCAGTAATTCCATTTAAAAAGTGAAACTTGTATATTATATTCATACATTACATACAAACTCATATATTTCAGATGTTTATTTTGTTTAATTTTGATGATTACAAATGACAACAAATGAAAATCTCAAATTCATCATATCAGAAAATTAGAATATTGTGAAAAGGTTCAAAATTGATGGCCCCTGGTGCCACACTCTAATCAGCTAATTAACTCAAACCACCTGCAAAAGCCTTTAAATGGTCTTTCAGTCTAGTTCTATAGGCTACACAATCATGGGGAAGACTGCTGACTTGACAGTTGTCCAAAAGACGACCATCGACACCTTGCACAAGGAGGGCAAGACACAAAAGGTCATCGCTAAAGAGGCTGGCTGTTCACAGAGCTCAGTGTCCAAGCACATTAATAGAGAGGCGAAGGGAAGGAAAAGATGTGGTCGAAAAAAGTGTACAAGCAAGAGAGATAACCGCACCCTGGAGAGGATTGTGAAACAAAACCCATTCAAAAATGTGGGGGAGATTCACAAAGAGTGGACTGCAGCTGGAGTGAGTGCTTCAAGAACCACCACACACAGACGTATGAAAGACATGGGTTTCTGCTGTCGCATTCCTTGTGTCAAGCCACTCTTGAACCACAGACAGCGTCAGAAGCGTCTTGCCTGGGCTAAAGAGAAACAGGACTGGACTGCTGGTGAGTGGTCCAAAGTCATGTTCTCTGATGAAAGTAAATTTTGCATTTCCTTTGGAAATCAAGGTCCCAGAGTCTGGAGGAAAAGAAGAGAGGCACTTCATCCACGTTGCTTGAAGTCCAGTGTAAAGTTTCCACAGTCAGTGATGGTTTGGGGTGCCATGTCATCTGCTGGTGTTGGTCCATTGTGTTTTCTGAGGTCCAGGGTCAACGCAGCCACATACCAGGAAGTTTTAGAGCACTTCATGCTTCCTGCAGCTGACCAACTTTTTGGAGATGCAGATTTCATTTTCCAACAGGACTTGGCACCTGCACACAGTGCCAAAGCTACCAGTACCTGGTTGAAGGACCATGGTATCCCTGTTCTTAATTGGCCAGCAAACTCTCCTGACCTTAACCCCATAGAAAATCTATGGGGTATTGTGAAGAAGAAGATGCAATACACCAGACCCAACAATTCAGAAGAGCTAAAAGCCACTATTAGAGCAACCTGGGCTATCATAACACCTGAACAGTGCCACAGACTGATCGACTCCATGCCACGCCGCATTGCTGCAGTAATACAGGCCAAAGGAGGCCCAACTAAATACTGAGTGCTGTACATGCTCATACTTTTCATGTTCATACTTTTCAGTTGGCCAACATTTCTATAAATCCTTTGTTTTTATTGGTCTTCAGTAATATTCTAATTTTCTGATATGATGAATTTGAGATTTTCATTTGTTGTCATTTGTAATCATCAAAATTAAACAAAATAAACATCTGAAATATATGAGTTTGTATGTAATGTATGAATATAATATACAAGTTTCACTTTTTAAATGGAATTACTGAAATCAATCTACTTTTTCATGATATTCTAATTTTATGACCAGCACCTGTAGATAATCCATTCCAGATCAACAATAATATTAACAACAAATATCAACTATTAAATTAGTCTTTGTTCTGCACTGTCAATGTGGATGTGGATTTTACAGTATTATTGCTCTCTAATAATAGAAATTACCTTATGATTGAAGGGTAAAGTGTTTTATTTTTAAGAAAAAAAAACTATATTGCTAAAAAGGGCAGAGCTATTCAGTTTGTGTGCACAATCAGAAGAAATAAGAGGACATATCAGAAGAAAGCCTCTGCTGTTTAGATCCTCTCCCTCGCACAGCAGTAAAAAGGAAATTCAGATGAGCAGAACATGTTGTAACTCTGTGTACCCTCCTTAGGAGGAAGAGAGTTAACTTATCAATATTCATCATGGTGCCCAACGCAGCTGTACAAACAAGCATTGCAATACTAAGACAGAAGGTTTTTGTAGGATGAATCCACAAACTGAATCCAATTTCAAGATGCAACATGTGGGAATTATCCAACTGATTTTATCATCTGCTAAGAACAGGGCTGTAGAAACTGCTTTCTTCCTCTTCTAGAGAACAAATGTAAAACTAAAACAAATTGTTCTCCTTTTATTGACTATCTGATATCTTTCCCTCATGAGATAGCAGCAGGAGGAGTGAGAAATGGGCCAAGAGAAGCCATCTTAACTGGAGGAGGATCTACAGACCAGTCATTTCAGCCGGTATTGTGGGAAATATGAGATCCATGACATATCAAGTGGAGGATTTACTGTCCTTAAAATGTTATATTGGAGGAGTTTCATGGGCTTATCATAAAAATGTTCAGTTTGTTCATTCTGTTGTGGGCTTTCTTAGCATTTTTTCTGAGGCTTTTACGTTTCTTATACTGATATTGGAATAATATCCTATTGACCAAAGGTAAGAAATACATTGTGATCAAAGCAATATCATTCAGCCTGACCCTCAACCAGTCTTTCTCCATGCATCATGAGACATATATTTAACATATATTTATCAGTATTAAGTAAGGGAAATTATCCCAGGTGTGAAAGACCTTGTGTTCGGTACTGGTGCATAAGACTGCAGATTTAAAGGACCCTAACGGGTACAAGTTTGTACTGACCCAGCATCTGATGAAGATCCTTGATACTTTGTTTATCAACTACCTTTAGCCCTCAGGTGGTGTCATTATAAAATCTGCTGCAGTTTGCTGGCATTGCAGTGGATTAATCCATTGTCTACTTGCTGCACCAAACACTGACCCACATGAAGAAGCCTTGGAGTAGTAAGAAAATAATGTTCTTTAATGTTCCTGCCCTATTAGTACCATCCACTCCTGAGTCATTCAGGACAAGCTATAGTGTTCAGGATTGGACCACCATCTGTCCCAGTGGATACTGGATCACCTCACTGGCAGCCTGCGGTACCTACGAACACAGGGTGGCTGTCTGGTCTGCAGACACATTGCAGGAGGAGAGCAGCATTACTATTACTCTATCCCCCTTTTTGGCTTTCTTTAGCAAGACATTAACAATACCTTAAACCATTGTATTGTGTCATGGAAATGAGAGAACCTCAAACCTTTAAAGTGTTCACTTTAGTATATTGTATCTTCCTTCCTAACAATAAAATATATGGTTTGTTTGTAGAGGATCACCAGCAACAATTTCCATCACTACTCTTCTAAACTTTGGCTCAATGCTGTACTCTCAAGGTATAATCAAATTTACTGTTACTCTGGTTCAATCGTTAGGCACAGTGAATCACAATGTAGTTAACTGTTTATTTGATCAATGATTATTAAATCATCTCCAGAAGTCATTTGAACGTGAACCAGGGTGTGCATGTTTTTCAGTTTAATACATTTTTGTAGACCTGGATTTTGACTACAAATGAGCTGCAGAAGGCTAAGAACAAGTACATACAGTACATGCATAATACAGGTGATTATTACCTTCCAGCGTTCTCGAAATCTCTTATTTTTCTACTATTTTACCTTTCAAAGACAGGGCGGCTCTGCATGTAAGATCCAGGAAAGAAATAAGTAGCAGGTAAATTCCTAGGTAACAATAGGGGAGGGGCAAGGCTTCAAATATTATATTTCTTCTGTAAATATATGTTACTTATCGCTCATTTTCCACTCTTCACCCCAAAATTGTAAATCCAGGAGTCATAAAGAGGCCTTACCTTAAACTGTCATCTCCAAAAATTGTTTATAAGGAAAACAGAATGTATCTAGACAATGCATCTCTTCCTGATGTGTTTAACATAGACTTTAGATGTGAAGTAGCATCTAGATTTTAGAGTATACGCAACTGTACTACTATCCTTTTTGAGCTTTCTCCCCAATTGACTTTTGAACACGTTACTACTCATACCATCTGTTAAGGATCAAATGTCAATGACATAAGCAGGAGCGACTCCCCCTGATGTCACATCACTGCAACAGAGTCTACTTAACCAGCCAACTCCATCTTAACTGTCTCTTGCATGCAGCTTTCGGTCCTCGAAAGCGGAGACACACGCCGGTTTTCAGCTGAAGGCTATGTCATAGCCGCCATAACCCCTCCGGAGAAGAGCTGAAGATAGTGTCTTGTTTTTCCTGCGTTTTAAACCAGATTGAACACAGTGTTTTGTGAACACGCCTGCTGAAGCACATGAGAAACCACCCAGTTCGTCTGGTCGACCCATGGAACAGCCGACTGACCCAGAACTATGAAACCACCGGACCTTGACCCACTGGTTCGGCAGTGGTTTGCAGCTGTGCTCCTGCTGTCTGAGCCGCTGTTATAAGCTATCCACTGCCTTCTGGGGACTCCCTCTACCAAGGTTACAGTGAGTGACAAAATTAAGCCCTGCAAATGTTTGCTTTGCTGTTTGCATCTGAATAATTCAAGTCTCTTCTGACTTACCTGCTGGATGAGCGGACTGTATTCCCCCAGACTGAACAGAATCAATTGACAAGTCGAACTGAGCGGAACCAAACCCCTGCCCCTCTATTCATGGGGGCAAACAAGTAAACACCTTTTCCCTCTATCATCTGATGCTTAATAAATACTCTTAGTTTGCAAACACTCACATGCAAGACACTCTTTTGTGTAAATAAACATTACTGAAAAACAATGTATTGCAGAAGTGACTGTAACACATATAAAGTTAGAGTATGAATGGCTTTGAGCTTGACTATGATTAAAGACCTATGTATGCAGATATAATGGTCTGCTCATAACCCCTCCAAAAATCAAATCATATTGTCAACCATACTTTGCTGGCTCTATAGTAAACTAAATCCAGATGAATTCCATTAACATTGAATACCTTTCCAACGATAAGATAAGTATTAGCATCAAATGTTCTCTCAATAAATCAAAACATAGATTACATGTATCATTGTTACTCATAGTTTTCCAGGACACATTGTGTTTTGTCAACACATAACTACATTCAAATTCTTCCCTTATAGCTACGCCATAAACCTTCTTGCAAAATTATAAGGAAAAAACTGATAGGATGAAACAATCCATCTTGAATGAAACTGAACTGAAAAAAAAGAATAATGCTTCATAATTCCAACATAAAAAAAATGAAATAAATGTTATCATCAAGAAAATGCAACACCAATATGTGGGATAGTATTTGGTGTTGCATAAGGCCAATGGAAATTTGAAAAAAAGATTGATGTAGTCTACGGAACAGGTCATTTGATACATTTTCTAAAATAAAGTCAAACTTAATGCAGCTATAGAAGCACAATAATCATACTACACCATTCATTTTTTTTTTAGAGTTTGTTCTGTTGCAACCCAGTCTCATGGGAAAATGTACCCCCACTACGTTGGTCCACACTGCAAAACGTAGTGGACGTACATTAATGGCCATTTTTTTGTGGTACTGTTACGTTTCTTCTGCCTATACGCTTTCTATTGTTTTACGTCCTAGTCACGTGACTTTGAAGATTCCAGCTGGGAGAAGAAAAAATATATATATATGGCCGACATTCGCTCATTTTTTTGTGGAAAGATTAATGACTTGAGTTTGTTTTTGCATTAAAATGAGTTTTGATTACATTTCTAGTGGGAAATGTATAGTTTGTTGCCAGAATATTTACTCAGGGAATGTACATATTCACTTGCTTGTTCGTTTCTTGCAAAGATTTTTCAAGATAATGTGAAACTGTAACGTTTTGGTATAAACATGGCTGAGATTTCTCTAACTTTTAGTGGGAAAATCAATAATTTCAATCAGTTTCTGCATTTAAATGGGTTTTGATTACATTTATAGCGAGAAGTGTAGGGTTTATTTACATAATATTTACTTAGTGAACATACATAATCACCCGTTTGCTAGTCTTTGCTACGGTTTTTCGGATCTCCTCAGGATTATGTGAAATTGCAACGTTTTGGCTGCTACCCATCGCCTAGCATTTAGCTGCCGCCCCGATTCAACATTGAATTCTTTGTGATTTAACTCCATCTGACGGATCAAACCCTCGCCACTGCGTGCGTTGCGTCTGAGGTTGATTTTCAGATCAATGCATTACGTCGTGGCATAAGGGAGAAACTAAACTAGTTAAAAAAAAGATAATGGGTTAAGATCGGACGTGTTTTATTTGGAAATCTACCGGATCCTTTGTGCATTTAACTTCCTGTTTGGTGCGATCTCATTGATGGGTTTTGACCAGATTTTGACCAAAGAGGAACTAAAAAAACAAAAAACAATTTAAATACACAACCAGCATATCTGGAATCAGTGACAGAGAGCGACTGGGACCAAAGGTTTATTAATTTCTCCCGATTGATTTCCATTCAAAATGTTTTCGATCCCACCGGGCTCTAGGGAAGGGGCGTGCATACCGCCACCTACTGTTCATGAGTGTGTAGCAACATTGTTTTACATCTATTAAATTCTATTTTTAAATTTTGTATTCTGAAGATAAATAAATAATGCTTTCCTTAATCTATAAATATCTTTTATATTTCCTTTATTTCCCAATAATCCTTTAAGACTCCATTCTTGGCCTGTCCTTTCAACTCTTTTCAATTTCTCCCTTTCAGGTTCATATGTTTTGCAGTTCATCAATACATCTACATTTTCTATCTCTCCACATCCTTCACATTTATCATTATTTTTCCTCCCTATTAAGTATAAATTGTCATTTAAATAAGTATGACCTACTCTTAATCTTATCATTATTATTTCTTCCCTTCGGTTTCTCTCATTAATATTTCTATTTAATACTGACTTTTGTACCTTTATATAACCTTCTTCCTTTTTTATCTTCATTCCACCTTTTTTGCCATTTTTCAATTTCTTTCCTCTTAATAAAAGATTTTCCTTCCCCTTTCCCTAAAGGAATTGTAATTGTTATTGCCTCCTCTAAAGCCCTTTTTGCTAATTTGTCTGCCTTTTCCTTTCCTTTTACCCCTTCATGTGCTGGAACCCAACAAAACCAAATATCAATGCCACTCCTGTATAATCTAAATAAACTGTGCTGAATTTCTGATACTAAATCTTTCTTATTATTTCCTTCTCCCTGAATACTTTCTAAAACTGCTTTGGAATCCGTGCAGACCACCACCCTGTCTGCTCTGACCTCCTCAACCCATTGGAAACTCAGTATAACTGCCACCATCTCTGCCGTGAAAACAGATAGTTGATCTGAAATTCTTTTAGAAATGTGTATTTTGAACTTTGGTACATATATTCCTATTCCCACACACCCTTTTAAATTCTTTGAAAAGCATAGTAATAATAATAATAATATTTTTTAAAGCAGTTAATGATTCCAACAGGCAAACTCATATTATAATTACCTTAAAATATATTCTGATGATTCAAAGAATTTAAAAGGGTGTGTGGGAATAGGACTATATGTACCAGAGTTCAAAATACACATTTCTAAAAGAATTTCAGATCAACTATCTGTTTTCACAGCAGAGATGGTGGCAGTTATACTGAGTTTCCAATGGGTTGAGGAGATCAGAGCAGACAGGTTGGTGGTCTGCATTGATTCCAACGCAGTTTTAGAAAGTATTCAGGGAGAAGGAAATAATAGGAAAGATTTAGTATTAGCAAAGATTCCCAAAGGAGTAAATCATGATAATCTAATTAAAATCAAAATAACTCCAATTGGGGAAAAAGTTAAAACAATTAAATGCGGTCTGTTTAACATAAGATCGCTTTCCTCTAAAAGTCTACTAGTTAATGACTTGATTTGTGATAATCACATTGACTTGTTTTGCCTTACAGAAACCTGGCTGCAGCAAGAGGATTATGTGAGCATAAATGAGGCAACTCCTTCAAGCTATTTAAATTTTCACATCCCCAGAAGTTCTGGGCGAGGAGGAGGAGTAGCAACAATCTTCGAGTCTGACTTACTGATTACTCCCAAAACAATTAATTCCTACAACTCTTTTGAACATTTAACCCTTAATTTCCCTGATCCAAATTTCAAGGCAAGAAAACCTCTTCTTTTTGTAACTTTGTATCGTCCACCAGGTCCTTACTCTGAATTTTTAGATGAGTTTTCAGAGTTCCTTTCTGATTTGGTATTAAATACTGACAGGGTCATCATAGTGGGAGATTTTAACATCCATGCTGACATTGAAGGCGATAGCTTAAGAGCAGCCTTTAATGCTATCTTAGACACTATTGGCTTTTTTCAAAATGTGAATAGTCCCACGCATTCTCATCTTCATACTTTGGATCTTGTGCTGACATACGGCATAGAATGTGAAGAAATAACAGTATTTCCTCACAACCCTGTCCTCTCTGACCACTTTCTAATAACCTTCAGGATTACTTTAACAGAGTTCTCCTCCCCCAAAAGAAGGTTCAATTTTAGTAGATCTTTATCAGATAGTGCAGTTATAAATTTTAAAGAATCTGCTTCACTTTCTCTCTGCTCTGTGTCACTGAGCAGTGCTGCAGAGTGCAAAAGCTTAGCTTATTCCCCTTCACAGGTTGATGATTTTGTTGAGGGGGTTGCTAGTTCTCTGCGTATTGCCTTAGACAACGCAGCTCCTTTGAAAATGAAAACCGTTAAAAATAGAAAGCTTGCTCCTTGGTTTAATGCAGAGCTGCGTACTTTGAAGCAAAATGCTAGGAAACTGGAGAGAAAATATCGCTCCACAGGCCTGCGAGAGTCCTTCCTAGTCTGGAAAAATGGTTTACTGCTGTATAAGAGGACCCTTTGTAAAGCAAGAGCAGCATACTTCTCCTCATTAATAGAGGAGAATAAGAATAATCCTAGATTTCTTTTTAATACAGTTGCCAAACTCACCCAGAGCCATAGCTCTGTTGAACCGTCCATTCCACCTGCTCTTAGCAGCAATGATTTTATGGGATTCTTTATAAATAAGATTGATCTTATTAAAAATAAGATCATAAGCACTCCTCTATCCGCGATTGTACCTGAGGTAGTCATGGAATCTGAACCGGGTTTAGACTGCTTTGATCCAGTTGAACTCTCTGAATTAGCAAAATTATTGTCTTCATCTAAGCCTTCAACTTGTATGTTAGATCCAGTTCCAACCAGGTTATTTAAGGAGGTATTCCCTTTGATCTCCTCCTCCATTTTAGATGTGATTAATCTATCTCTGTTACAGGGATATGTACCTAAAGCTTTTAAGATTGCTGTAATTAAACCTCTGCTTAAGAAACCGTCTCTTGACCCAGATGACTTGGTCAATTATAGACCTATATCCAATCTTCCTTTCTTATCCAAAATTCTTGAGAAAGTAGTTGCCAAACAAGTTTGCGATCACTTCCACCATAATGAACTTTTTGAAGAGTTTCAGTCTGGCTTTAGAGCTCATCATAGCACTGAAACAGCTCTGGTGAAAGTCACTAATGATATTCTCATGGCCTCAGATAATGGACTTGTATCTGTGCTCGTCCTGTTGGATCTTAGTGCTGCATTTGATACAGTTGACCATAATATTCTTTTAGAAAGACTTGAATATTTTGTTGGAATTAAAGGAACAGCACTAGACTGGTTTAAATCTTATCTATCTGATCGAATTCAGTTTGTTCATGTTAATGATAGATCTTCAACACGCTCAAAGGTTACCTGTGGAGTACCACAGGGATCAGTGCTAGGACCAATTCTCTTTACTTTATACATGCTCCCAATTGGTAGAATTATTAGACAGCATGGGATTAATTTCCACTGTTATGCTGATGATACCCAGCTATATCTGTCTATAAATCCAGATGAAGCTAACCCATTACATAGATTACAGGCATGTCTTGAAGACATAAAAACCTGGATGACTCTTAATTTTCTGCTTCTGAATGCAGACAAAACAGAAGTTATAGTCTTTGGACCAGAGTCTCTGAAAAAGAAACTGATTAGCCAGTCACTTCATTTGGATGGGATTAAACTGATTTCAGATAATAAAGTAAAAAATCTTGGTGTTATTTTTGATCAGGACCTGTCATTTAAATCCCATATCAAAGAGGTTTCTAGAATTTCCTTCTTTCATCTGAGGAACATTGCAAAAATTAGAAATATCCTGTCCAGGGGTGATGCTGAGAAACTAGTCCATGCATTTGTTACTTCAAGGCTGGACTATTGTAATTCTTTACTATCAGGAAGTCCACAAACTGTAGTTAAAAGCCTTCAGCTGATCCAAAATGCTGCAGCCAGAGTTCTAATGAAAATGAAAAAGAGAGATCATATCTCTCCTATCCTGGCTTCTCTTCATTGGCTTCCTGTTAAATCCAGAATAGAATTTAAAATCCTCCTTCTCACATATAAAGCCTTAAATGGCCAAGCTCCATCTTATATCAGAGATCTGATTGTTCCTTATGTTCCTAACAGAGCACTTCGCTCTCAATCTGCAGGTTTACTAGTGGTTCCTAGAATTTCTAAAAGTAGAATGGGAGGCAGATCTTTTAGTTATCAGGCTCCTCTCCTGTGGAACCAACTACCAGTTTTAGTCCGTGAGGCAGACACCCTGTCTACTTTTAAGGCTAGGCTTAAAACTTTCATTTTTGATAAAGCTTATAGTTAGGGTGGCTCAGGTTATCCTGAGCTATCTCTATAGTTATGCTGCTATAGGCTTAGACTTTTGGAGGACATAGGGACCCCCATTTCATCATTCTGCTTCATTCTCTCTCTGTTCTCCTATTCTGCAGAATATGTTAGTTCAATCTCTAACCTTCTGCTCTCTCTGCTTTTCCTCAGAGTATATTTGCCTCGTCTGTTCCTGTTTGGCTGTGACGTCATCCTGGAAAAAAACATCAGCTGTGCTGCTTCTATCAACACCCTTGTTAATAGATGTTGGAGATCGGCCTGTTTTCCAGTGTGGTCCTGTTTCTCTGACCGTGACTGAGTGGATGTGCTCTCTTCGTCCTCTGGCATGGGAGCTGCCTTGGAGCTCGTCTGCCTGGCTGTGTGTTTCCTGGACGGGGCCGCCTTTTACAGCTGCTTTTTGTATCTCTGCTTCTGTCTCCTTGAACCCCAGTCGGCCTCGGCAGATGGCCGCTCACACTGAGCCTGGTTCTGCTGGAGGTTTCTTCCTGTTAAAAGGGAGTTTTTCCTCTCCACTGTCGCTACAAGCATGCTTAGTGTGGGGGATTGTATTTGAGTCAATGAGTCAATGCAATCAACTGGTTTTCCTTAGATAGAAAACTTTGTATCAATTTGACTGTATGATCTGGTTGAACTGTAAAGTGCCTTGAGATGACATGTGTTGTGAATTTGGCGCTATATAAATAAACTGAATTGAATTGAATTGAATTGAAATTGAATTGAATTATTAGAAATTCAGCACAGTTTATTTAGATTATACAGGAGTGGCATTGATTTAGCAAAAAGGGCTTTAGAGGAGACAATAACAATTACAATTCCTTTAGGGAAAGTGGAAGGAAAATCATTTATTAAGAGGAAAGAAATTGAAAAATGGCAAAAAATGTGGAATGAAGATAAAAAAAGGAAGAAGGTTATATAAAGTACAAAAGTTAGTATTAAATAGAAATATTAATGAGAGAAACCGAAGGGAAGAAATAATAATGATCAGATTAAGAGTAGGTCATACTTATTTAAATGACAATTTATACTTAATAGGGAGGAAAAATAATGATAAATGTGAAGGATGTGGAGAGACAGAAAATGTAGATGTATTGATGAACTGCAAAACATATGAACCTGAAAGGAAGAAATTGAAAAGAGTTGAAAGGACAGGCCAAGAATGGAGTCTTAAAGGATTATTGGGAAATAAAGGAAATATAAAAGATATTTATAGATTAAGGAAAGCATTATTTATTTATCTTCAGAATACAAAATTAAAAAATAGAATTTAATAGATGTAAAACAATGTTGCTACACACTCATGAACAGTAGGTGGCGGTATGCCCGCCCCTTCCCTAGAGCCCGGTGGGATCGAAAACATTTTGAATGGAAATCAGTGGGGAGAAATTAATAAACTTCTGGTCCCAGTCGCTCTCTGTCACTGATTCCAGATATGCTGGTTGTGTATTTAAATTGTTTTTTTTTTTTTTGTTCCTTTTTGGTCAAAATCTGGTCAAAACCCATCAATGAGATCGCACCAAACAGGAAGTTAAATGCACAAAGGACCCGGTAGATTTCAAAATAAAATACATCCGATCTTAACCCATGATCCTTTTTTTAACTAGTTTAGTTTCTCCCGTATGCCACGACGTAATGCGTTGATCTGAAAATCAACCTCAGACGCAACGCACGCAGTGGCGAGGGTTTGATCCGTCAGATGGAGTTAAATCACAAATAATTCAATGTTGAATCGGGGCGGCAGCTAAATGCTAGGCGATGGGTAGCAGCCAAAACGTTGCAATTTCACATAATCCTGAGGAGATCCAAAAAACCGTAGCAAAGACTAGCAAGCGGGTGATTATGTACGTTCACTAAGTGAATATTATGTAAATAAACCCTACACTTTGCTATAAATGTTATCAAAACCCATTTAAATGCAGAAACTGATTGAAATTATTGATTTTCCCACTAAAAGTTAGAGAAATCTCAGCCATGTTTATAACAAAATGTTACAGTTTCACATTATCTTGAAAAATCTTTGCAAGAAACGAACAAGCAAGTAAATATGTACATTCCCTGAGTAAATATTCTGGCAACAAACTATACATTTCTCACTAGAAATGTAATCAAAACTCATTTTAATGCAAAAACAAACTCAAGTCATTAATCTTTCCACAAAAAAATGAGCGAATGTCGGCCATATATATATTTTTTTTCTTCTCCCAGCTGGAATCTTGAAAGTCACGTGACTAGGACGTAAAACAATAGAAAGCGTATAGGCAGAAGAAATGTAACAGTACCACAAAAAAATGGCCATTAATGTACCTCCACTACGTTTTGCAGTGTGGACCAACGTAGTGGGGGTACATTTTCCTATGAGACTGGGTTGTCTGTTGTATGACCCTAAAAGCAGTATTGCTAGAAATGTGGATAAGTAAACACTTTTGGACTTTCTAAACAGATTACCTGCTCTTGAGCCAATCTCTGTCTTTCTTCAGGAGAGCATGGATGAGCCTTGGTGCCTCTCTGGAGATCAGGGTTGCTGTGATGCATGGAGGGGATGTTTAGGGACTTGGGCCTGCTGTCATGACGGTGATGAACTGGTGGATAGGACGTTGCCTCGGGCTTACGGTGAGGATAGTCACTTGGTACAGGATCCTGGGCCAACTCTTCTGGGCTTTGATCAGTGCCACTGCTTAGACTCCCCATGCTCATACTCATCTTAATCTCAGCAACAATTTGGTCAATGTCCTCCTCTGCCTCCTCTCCTGTCTCTCCCTCCACCACCAGCACCTTCCGACTGCGGTATGGGGAGACCCGCACTGAGTTCCCATTGTCTTCAGAGGGATAACAGTCACCAGTGTAAGCTCTCTCCTTCTCAGCACCTTCCTCATCTTCATCTTCATTGGGACAGCCCTCTTCACTCTCTTCCTCTCTGTCATGCACCTGAGTGTGGATGGTGTCTTGCATCGCAGGCTGGTGGTGATGGTCCAATATGGGTTCTGGTCTTCCATTGTAAATCTGTTCATCAGGATCTTGTTCCACCACCTCACAGCGGACCTCCCCCTCTCCCTGACCCCACTCTTCAACCCTGTGCCTTTCTTGTTCTTCCCACTGCTCCTGGCTCACATGATCCTCTTCTATCCATTCCTCTTGTACCTCCTCGTTTCCCTCTCTCCATTCCTCCACCACTTCATCCTCATCTTCTTGCCACTCCTCTCTTATTGGCTCTTCTCCTTCATCATCTTCAACCCATTCCTCCTCTCTCAATACTCCTTCTGCCTCTTCCTCTTCTCCCTCTTCTACCCATCCTTCTTCTACCTCCTGGCATTCACCAGCATGGGTTCTATGTTGTTCAATGTTTCCGGAGCAGTCTCCCTGTTTGTGGCTGTGGTTACAGTTTCCCTGGTTGTTGCAGTCCATTCCCTCCAGGTAACTATCATCCTCAGGGCAGTAGCGAATGTAGTAAGTCACTCCCCCGTCTTCCTCTGCTAATCCTGGAGAGGTTTGCAATCAGAAACAAACAGTTGTATGCTTTATTTAAGTAGGAAAAAAAACCCAACAATCATTCCTAAAACACTGTCATGTATTTGATTGTACATTATCCCCACTGATGTCAAGTCACAGCTTCTCAAAGGGAAGTTTGTGTCAATGTGAAGCAGACAAATGTGTTTTTTTGTGTGAAAAACCTTGATATTTATTGGAAGCACTGTCTGGAAATCTTTTGAACCTCCAGACCTAGAACTGGTGCTGTTAAAAACGTATAGACCAGATGCTGGTATCTAGTCTAGAAATGCCCTTAACCACAGTGGACCATTATATCTGTGACATCTATTGAAGGACATCCACTTCAGCTCTACCCTATTCCAACATAGAACCTGGAAAACGATTACAAACAACAGTGCAACAGTAATTTTGCATGTTTAGTAAGTATTGAACTGATGCTGGAAATAAAATATTTGTGGACTTCCGTTGTTCAGAAAAAGCCATGTATGGAAAATCAAATATAGACAGTTACAAGATACTTGGTTTATACACTGGGGGCTGCCCTCATAAGGAAACAGAGAGTAAATATCAGGAGTACTTAGTGACCAAGGTACAGAGCCTTTCAATGTATTTCTATTTATTAACAAATAAAATTTTCCCATCCATTTTATCCCAAATGAAGATAGCAGATAGTAAACTCACCATCATCATAGTCTTCCTCATCCTCTGAAGTGTTGTTAATGTAGTCAGAGCTTGAGTCATCATCCAGACTGTCAGCCTCACCATGAAAGTCTGCCGGATCATGGACAAAGTGGTCCTCACTCTCCTGAGGTTCATCTTCAGGCGTGGATGGTGTCGTTGGACGTTCATTCTCAACCTGTGAGTCAACTTCTGGGTGGCTATACTGCTTCATGTCAATATCCACATCTTCATCCTCTTCGGGATGAACATGGCTCACATCTTGAGGCTTGGAGGAGGAGTATTTGGTGTTGCAAGAATGACTTAAGGGTTTTGGATTATGAGACTCTTTGTGATAGCGTAGCGGGCGCTGCCGTGCTGGTAGAACTTTAAGATCACATGACTCTGCAAGATGAGGGGCGGGACAGGTAGCAGGGCTGGGACCAGACATGGTGTTTCCACTACTGGTCCCAGGCCTCTTTCTTTGGGCCATTATTGGCGGCCTACAAGCCATGCATTGTTAATGGTGTGAACCTGTAAGACAGAGAAAGACAAAAGCAACACAGCCTAAGTGATGTGAAGTGTTCCGCTAATGTTAAATAATATTGTAACCTTATATGACTATGCATTAATTTTCTGAAATAAAAAGACAATTACTTTGATACCCCCAAAAAGATGTGTTTATCAGTAGATAAATCCGTACCTCATTTTGTTTTTATATATTTTGTAAATGTCTGCTATCTGGTATATTCTTGTACACTAAGCATGGCGCTTTCCACAGAACCTCATACAAATTGTGAGCTATACCCTAAGCCGATTTTATATTATTCTGTTTTTTTAATTCTCAGTTGTAAACTCACTGGCTGAATCCAAAACTGCCCCCTAACTAGTAATTCTTAACTATCAAGCGTCACTTGCAAAAAAATCGCAGTCATACGGCACCTGGATTGTAGGGGGTATAAATGTGAATGGGACAGCCTCTTCCCTCCAATGGAAAGGGAAAACAGTAGTCCCAATAGCAACACAGTGACACCGCATGTGTGTGGCTTTAGCTCTGTGGCACAGGTTAAGGGAGCTTTGCCTTCTGCTTCTTCCAGATGCCCTATTCCAGCAGAAGCATTATCAGAGTGGAGCTACTCAAAACAGTTGGACTCATATCAATTAAGGATTGCATCCTTGTTTCTGAAAGTTAACTTGTTGGCTTTAAAATAAAACAATAAACCAGCAATGTTTTTATTTATCCAGCTCTATCAGCACCTCCCGTGCCTGCTCTTTATTTAATCAACATACATATTTTTTATTCAGTTGCAGAGTTCATATATTTTATTTTTTTCAATTGTTCTTTCAATTAAGTGGTCATATTTATTAGGTCTGTCGAATAACTGTATAAGCATAATTTCTTGCTACATTAAAGTCCACGAAATGCAATCCAAAGCTAAAAGTTCAGTATTCATTTATATTTTATTGTTTTGTCAGCTTCCCCTCTCTCAGTTGTAGCTGTACGTTGCCATGCACATCTTCCCTCAGAGGGGGTGTTGTTGCTGCTCCCTATCAGTTATCCTTCTTCTGAATTATGTTTCCTATTTACATGAATGAAACCAGTTAATCAGATCTATCCAACAAGCCAGGAAACATATTTCTAAAAAAGACATACGCCTGCACATTGGCACCTATCAATGCTTTTTTAATGCAGTTTCTTACATAACACACTGAGTTCTGACTCACAATACAAAGCTTTTTGATCACATAGACACTGTACATGAGCCCACCTGATGAAATAAAGCAACATGTTACACATTTTAAACCACTCACTCTAGCTTTTCAGTGTATCCTTGTGGAAAATATCTAAAAACAATCAAATTTGTTCAATGTCTAGCATACGATGCTCTAACTGTATATGTCTTACCTGGAGCTGGCATGTGATACACAATAGGTCTGGGATTTGGTGTAAGAACAGCAGCCCTGCTTTTCCTCACTCGTGCTTCTCCTCGCTCCTCCCATCCCCCCTCTAGCTGCCAAACAGCGTGAACCTCTATGACTCCACCCTCTCTTTATCCTCATTCTATAAACCAGCTCCATCATTTGAGAGCTCAGCCCCACCCCAAACGATTCCGTAAAGCTCAGTCAGGATTGGTTACTAGGGGTAACTGCATCCTCTGGGGAATGATAACCTTTGACAATTTCTTTGTTAGCTTCTTGGGCTTTAAAACTAATGCTTCAACAGAATCAAATACTGCTGCTTTCTTTATGCTTCACACACTTCTATTTGGGATATTTTTTTTGTTTTGTTTGTTTTTTAAAAGGATCTAAGTCCTTGTTCAGGTGGCATTCACAAAATCTGCTTTGTATGACATGCATTCTATTTCTTTACTGTGCAACATACAATATATTTTTGCATGTATTAATAAAATATTATAATAAAATCATGACAAGATATATATATCATCCTTCTTGCTGATTTAATACTATTGTGTCCAAAATAAAATGAATTACTGTCTGATTTTACATCTCTGACTGCAGCCTTCAGTTTTAAACACCGCAGTTAGAAAAAAAACCTTCAGTTTTATAAGGATTTTCTATCCTACTTTGGCTCTCATGCTTACACTTCCAGCTTTTCTCACACTGAAATTGAGTTTGCATATCATAGATCACTGAAGCAACATAAATTTGATCCCCAAGGCTGCCTCTTATTGCATCCATGAGCAACTGCTGAATAGCTCTCATAAACAAATAGAAACTTATGAGTTTTTGTTTTTGTTCCAGATTCAGAGGCAAACATTTTCAGCTCTTTTAGCTGACAGTTCAAAGCACAGCCGTTTTCTGAGACTTGACTTGCTTTTTGTCTGAGTTTTGAAACCAAAGACAGTTGATAAGTTTTGTTTAATCTTTCTTTTTGTGACAAAGAAAAAAAGCGAGAACAAAAGAACATTTTACAGAATGAGCAGGAAATAGCTCCACTTTCAGTTTTCTTTTAGATCAGTGAAAGAAAACTAATTACTTTTTTATCTTACTAAATTCTACTTCAATGTAATTTACACCAATAACTTTAATCAGTCCTGGCAGGCATGAGAAAAACAAAAAGATTCAAAATCATAAACAAAACTCAAAGGAAGTCTGAGGCGGAAAGACTTGCAAAATGTCAAATATCTTTAATCACATGAGCTCCACATATCAGGTAATGCTTTTTGTAGCATTGATGTGTTTGTTAGCAGGATTACGGAAAAAGATTGAACCAATTGCTCTAACATTTTACCACAGGTGTGTCTTATACTGCCTTAGTTAGAACTCTTTACATTGTGGTGGTGATCTGGATCATGATCCAGATTTAGGAGTTTTTAAAGGATTTCCAAGCACTGCGAGATTGAAGTGTTGCCAGAGCTCCAGAAAAAGAAGCTACATACATTTAATCATTTAATGCTAAACTAAGGCTGTCTGTGAAGATCCTTTACATCTACATGCCTGACTGAATGCAGTGATAAGATATTTTTATTCCTATCATTATCTCAAAGAAGGTAATGTTTTCTGTGTAGTTGGTTTGTTTGCTGGTTAATTACAAAGATTACCAGAAAGCTTGAGCTGAATTCTTTCCACAGACGTTTCACAGCCAAGTCGGCGTGGCCTGTCTCAAAAGCTTTTTTTCTTGGATTTTTTGCTGAATAAATTTCTAAACTTTGAATCTTATTTTACTCTTTGGTTAGTTCTTAAATATTCTGGAAGTTGTGCAAAATATTTTGAGTTAAATCCTGCATCCAAAAAAGTAGTTATTTCCTCTGCTTGCCAATTGATTCTGAATTGTCCAGAGGTGTTCTATCTAATCTAATCTATCTAATCTGGGATTCATAACAAAGTGTCTTGATAATACTCTTCACGCAGCTAAGACATTTTAATCTTCCACCATTATTTCCTACATGAATCTAATGTAGTGAGCATATTCTAGCCTTTCAGCTGCCATCAGCCATAGTCAAAGCAACCACCTGGGGGCTCTTCTTCTTCTTTGAACTTGTGTTAATACTCAAGTAAATACTGCAAGCGCGACAGCTGCTCTAGGGTGATCATCCATTTAGGAAACTGATGACTTTATTGGTTTTCTCCGCACATAAAGACATGCAATTGAGCAGTGCTTAGGTCATTTTATGGTATCCTGATGGAAAAACCCAGAAATTATTAAGACCAGTGGTGATTTGTATTTCAGTTGTATGTAAATCTTGATTTCTTTTGGCATACTGATACATTGCTGATTGATACATTAGCTGTATTTTTAATAGATTATTGTAAATAGTTCTTTATTCTAGATATTTTTTTGAATCAACCCAAATCTCATGATTTATCTTGTTTGTTATGTCTGTGTTCTGTTTCTTATAGTGCCACAAAATCAAACAGAACAAAACAATTTTTCCTTTTGACAATACTATACAAATGATACATATAATTTGGGAAATTATTATTTAGTTGAGCCCTTACCTATTAAATGCAAATCTGCAAATTTAAATTTGAAGTGCTAATCATAACTGGCAGATCTCTATTAAATGTTAAGCATCTGCAGTTTGTACAAACAAATAAAATGCCCTTCTTAAACAGGAAACTTAAAAGAAGAACAATCACTTCTCTTTCACTGATTTCATAGGGATTTTTTATTTCCAAACATAATGTATGAAGCCTTTTACTTAGAAGAGGGGGCTTAAAAGTAACATCTTACATACAGTAATTGCAGAAATACAGTAAAAACACCCCATAAGTTCTTAGAGTAAATGTCACACCTTATAGATTCTAAATGTACCTTTAGTTTGCAAGTAAAAAAAAACACAAAAAGGAAAATTTAAAACTTAAAAAAAAATCTCTATACGTCAGCTCAATAATAAAAAAAATCAACTGACTGGCTCAGAAACCCCACAATCACATGCATAAAGAGGCAGTGTCAGCACCAGATTTGCCTTTAGTAACTCAGTTGTCTGTTTCTAGCTATAGCTAGGGAGGCCTTCTTTCTGTTCTAAGAACAATACATCGGTTTTTGATGAAGCTTTAAATTACCTTTGCACACATTCCTACTTTTGCAAACACATCTTGCAAATGTGTCCATTTGTGCTCCTCTCTATATTTCTGTTTTGACTATGTGTGTGCTTAAAAGCTGTGCTGAGGAGCAAACAGAGGATGAGAGAAGCAATTCAGAAGCAGCAGATGGCTCAGTAAGAGTGTGGGCCCCGGGAATACTGATGTCTCTCTGCCTGGAATATTAAGCCATGACCTCTGATCACACTGCTGAAAGACAGTCAGCCTTGGACAAGAGATTGCCAAAGCAGAATTAATGATAGAAGGAATAATCAACAGTGAAGATAAGTTCCCAAACTCTTCTCTAGTCTTACTTTTTTGTCAGAATTGATTGCTGTGTTATATGAATGTGGGAATAGACATAATTAAAATGTGGTATTTCTCATGATATTGACAGTAATTTATTGCATAAGTTGTTGATTATTTATATCATTCATTAACTCCGCCAAGAACGTTATGTTTTTAGTTGACTTTGTGTGTGTGTGTGTTTATTTGTCTTTCCATCCGTCTGTATAAGGATAACTTACTAAAGTTATAAATGGATTGTAATAAAATTTCGAGGAACAATCCATTACATTTTGGTGATGAACCACACAACAATTCAGATACAGGATTATTTTAAAAGATTCTTTAACACTGTTTGGCTGAACAAGCAGTACCCTCCTAAACCAGAGGGTTGCAGCATGACTACTGACAGCTTCAGTGTCAGACTCAAGAAGGTCCAGAGTTATTATACTGAGGAGAAAAACACAGGAAAGGCGAGCTATACATTGTTAGAAGTCTCAATCTGCTGACAAAAGAAGAAAGCAGAGTTAATGAAAAAGGTGAGAGCAGGACAAACACCAAAGGCTGCAGACACATGCTATGCCTTATAACTTATAAACATTTGAAAGGATTTTAAGGATAAGATTGTTACCCAAGATGCACCTCATGGCAAGGAACAATTAATTAAAAGTCCTCGCCAATTATATATATATATATATATATATATATATATATATATATATATATATATATATATATATATATATATATATATATATATATATATATATATATATATATATATATTTCTTTATTTGGTATATATCTGAAAGGATCTACAACAACACTCTTTTAACTGGGGGATTGACAGATAAACCAAAACCGCTATTCATAATTTTATGATACTCCAAACTGCTTTGCAAAGCTGCAATAAATATGCAAAGTAGCATGTTGATCTTTTTGTTCTAGAAAAACTGTTGTTATTTAATCTAATGATAGATTAAAGCGGAACAGTGACCACTGACTTCTCAGGCACCAATCATGACCACAAATTCTGTGATCCATGAAATAACCACTGCTGCTATTCATCCGACATCTTTGTAAGGGTCAAATTATCCTGTAAACATTAAGCAACAGCATGAAACCCTTTCACTTTAACATATGTATATAAAATGGCAATTAAAACCTAAGGCAGTCACAAGGGAAATGTAAGATGAAGTATTACAAAGACACAGAGGAATATCTTCTTCTCTGTAGCCTCCTCCTTCACCCTTAAATGTTACTATGGCAATCCTTTGTTTTCCTACTTCAGTGTCAAGGAGGACTGATTTAGCCAAGCATAAAAAAAACCATACACAAAATAAAAGCATTCATAAGCTTATATAAACCCTCCCACTCTGCTAATAAAGTGTATGTTTCTGGAGTTTTGCAAACACAAGATTAGTCAACAGTTCTACAGCCCACTCTGTAAACAATTTCTGTTACATCCAATGAAACAGACAGGATCTGCCAGATGGACGTTTTCCACTCTGGGTGGTCTGGCATCGCTCTGCCATTATTCAAAGACACAACAAAATCAGCAAAATACCATAACCTGAACTTAGTATGATGTAAACAAATTATTAAACTAAATTGTAAGGAAATAAAATAAATGGGTATTCAATTTCATTAAGTTAAGGGTGGTGCCCCTCATATTCTAGATCTGTCAATCCCCCAAAAGCTGTGCACAAATCTAGTAATTACCAATTTATTTCAGTCATGTGTAAAAGGTGATTAAAACAACCCTACATTTAAACTGTATGCAGAAACCTGCTGGTTGTTTCAGAATGATAAAAAGTATTTAAAACTGTGTAGCATGAGTATCATGACTTAGATCCACCTCATATGGTCCAAATATGCTTCTACAGAGACTTTCTCTGCAATAATTCAATTAAACTTTTTTCGGGCAATTTATAGAATGCATATTGGGCTTGTGAATATGACATTAGCAGAACAATGCATTGTGGGTTGTGTGGCACTGAGGCTAGTAGAGGCAGGTATCCTGTTGGAGTGGGGTTACATGCCTTTCAGCAAGAGAGCATCACTGTAAAGCACAGCTAGCTGAGCTGTCGGATGGCACAGTTCCCAACAGTACAACCAAGGACATATTCAGCGATATTTACCAATAGATACCTTTTTGTGATTATATAATATAATTGTTTAAAAACATGACATTTAAATCCATTGTGGTTACTGCTAACTTTGCACAATCTGCACATGTGTCTGGAAGTGTTTCTTTCATAGGGAAGCCAGCCTATGACTGAACACCTTTAAATAAGCCACACACAGACACGAATGTGACTCATGGTGAACTTTTTAGCTATACGATAAAGAGAAAGAGAGCTGCTAAAGAGGACAATGCTGCACCTGTGGCCCAACTGGTCATATATCAGAAGTGGTACAGACAGTGACCCTATGTGTAGCTGCTCAGAACTTTGTGCTGGATGAAGCTGCACCTAACCAAAACGCTGAATAAATACGATAATTTAGATTTTGATGCTACAGATGTGCCGAAAACAAAAAAAGATGTGCAGGATTATAAACTGGCACAAACTAAACTGTTCATTATTTATTCTGTAAAAACTCTGCTTTGTTTTTAAAAACTATAAATATAAAAATATAACCATGGATGTCGTGGGGACAGTGATTCGCCTACATGTTATGAATGCTGGTGTACCATAAATGATAAATTATGAACAGTTTAGTTTGTGCCTTCAACTCATTGCCCATAGGAAGACGTTACTTGGATATAATAAAACCGAATATCTTCAGAACGGCTCCAAATGACACAAAACTAATATGGGTGAGTAGAACATGATGTAATTACCGTATTTTCACGACCATAAGGCGCACCGTACTAAAAGGCGCACTCTCAGTTATGTGTCCCATTTCTGTATTTAACACACATAAGGCGCACCGGACTATAGGGCGCGTTTTTTATATACAGGTACATGTCCTGTACTACCTTTAAATACCTCTACTGCGTATTTAAAAATACAGCGGGGGCAAAACTGAGTATGACTGTGCTTTATTCATGTATTTATTACAAAGTATTAATCAAACCCGGCAGCTGGCCGTGAGACAGACACATCGCAGATGACACAGCGCTGTGGTCACTCCTAAATTAACTTAAAATCCTGAAACCTGCCGACAGAATATGTTCAGTTTTATTACCGGTATCCTGGTGCCTGCAGTTTAAATTATTTAGATGAAAAACACCTGCCAGCAGCTGTGGTGAACCTGGAGGCTGCCCGGCCTAGAGGCTGCTGATGAAAGGATTTCTGCTGTCTGTGCACCGCTGGTATGTGGGGGTCTGAGCGCCTCCGACAGAAATGGATAATCTGGATGAACTGACTGCAATTATTAAGTTTTCAGGTGGACTTTCTCACTTAAAAATATAGTAAAACTACTTTATTCCCACTGATCACAGCAAATATAGCTGCAAGATTTGGATTATTTAGATGAAAAAACACCTGCCAGCCACCGCGGTGAAGAGGAGGAGACCCGCCCAGAGGCTGCTGTTGAATTAAGTTTTCAGGTAGAAAAATAGAGCGGGAGCAAAACTGAGTATGATTGTGCTTTATTCATGTATTTATTACAAAGTATTAATCAAACCCATCAAAGTCATCATCCTCTGTTTCTGAATTAAACAGCTGCGCTAAATCAGACATGCCAATTTCCCCTTCTTCGCTGTCAGAGTCACTTTCCGTGCAGCGCGGCTCCTCAGAAATAATGCCGGCTTTTGCAAAAGCTCGAACAACTGAGCCAGCAGACACGTCAGTCCAAGCATCTGCAATCCATCCGCAAACGATGGTGTAACTTGCCCGGCGCTGCCTTCCACTTATCCTGAAACTGTGGTCTCTGTCTGTCATCAATCGCTCCCACGCCGCTCGCAGCCTTACTTTGAACGGCCGCTTCACACCGATGTCGAGCGGTTGAAGTCCCTTTGTCAGACCCCCGAGATAACGGTGAGCACAGCGTTTATTTGATTCACCATGTTTTTCTCATCAGCTGTGAGATGGGCACGCATGGAGTCACAGATTAACTGCGATGGTGATGCGTGGAAAAAAACACCTGTTCTCCTCACATACACCTGCCTCTGCCACGCTTTCATCATCTCATCCATCCAGCCTTTTTCATTTAATATCATATGTCATCAGAGCGCTGTGTCTGTCTCGCTGTCAGCTCCCAGATCAGCTTCTCTGATTGGTTGATGCGGCGCGTCCAGCAGCAAAACTTCAATTTTTCCATCTCGAGCAGCAGCAGCGCGTTGGCGGTGCGTCAGATGCTTAAACACTTCCCGACGTGCTGCACCTGCTGCTGCGGGACCTTTTGCTGCACCTATACGCACGTCAACCATTGACTTTGCATGTAAACTCGCTGCTTCTGCTGCACCTGCTGGGTCCGGTTCACACCAATGTCGAGCGCTTGAACAGCGAGCACAGCGTTAATTTGTTTCCCCATGTTTTTCACATCAGCTGTGAGATGGGCACGCATGGAGTTACATATTAACAGCGATGGTGATGAGTGGAAAAAAAAACACCTGGTCTCCTTACATTCAGCCACTCTTTCATCATCTCCTCAATGAGGTGGTCTCAAAAGTCGCAGTTTCAACACACATAGGACGCACCGCACCATAGGGCGCACCGCACATTTTGAGGGGAAAAAAAGACGTTTAAGTTCGCCTTATAGTCGTGAAAATACGGTACGTAAAATCAAGGGGCCAATGTAAAATAAACGGTGTTCCCCTTTAAGCTCAACTTCCAAAAAAGTCAATAAATTCCCATAAATTCCTTGATCAGAAACCTTCCTGGTTCAATTTCGTCCTTCAAATGAGCAAATGTAGTGTCTACTGTTTAGGAATTTCTGTCTGCTGTTTAAACGAATGAGAACATTCTTCCGTTAATTGAGAGCATGGAGGAAAATCATTGCCACTTATTACTATTATCCCTGGCCGGATGAGTGCAACTTGTCAAAATGATTATCATACTTAAATTTTCATACCTATTCCAACATGGTCCCATACTAATTACAATGGCATTTTTTTTGATTAACTGGATAAAATTATTTAATTGTTTTTCTGGGTCAAAAAATCTACCAGACCAAACAAAATTCTGCTTCAATCCCTGAAATGTGAGGGAGACCTTGCTCTTCCTAACTTCAGACATTACTACTGGGCAAGCTAATATACAGCCAACATACAAACTCTTGTACTGGAGGTCTGGTGATGATGCTTATTTTACTTAAGTGGAAATAATGCACCCCTACCTCTCATGACCACCGGGTGAGAAAGGGTATTGAGGCTTCACATATTACACTTGGTGCACCAATATGTTGTTGTAATGTTTAAGTGTGTGTGGAGTTTTTTCATCTTGTGTAGACATTGGCACCTCATGAGTAAATTTCTTAGGAAGATACTGCTTTGTGGGGACTAGTCAGCTTTCCATATGAAACAAATCTAGCTTATTACTAGCTTATTGGGTTGGTGGTTTTGTTTGTATTGGATAGGGTAAGTGTAAAGGTCTGGGTTAGGCCATACAAATGTAAGGAAAGCAATGCAAATCCCCACAAGATGTGGGGGTGGGGGACACCCACACACGCTGCATTATTCTGTTTTCCTCTTGGATTCTTATAAAACCTGCTTGCAATTAATTAGAGAAATATTTTTTCTAATGACTTTCATTAAGGAAGTATAATAGTAAGGTTGCTGGCATGCTGCTAAACAGGTCCGGAAGTTCTATTCCTCAATTTAATCAAGAAAAGTGAAATTGTTAAATGATTTATAAACAGTCCTTTGTAATCAAACTCCACTGTAAATCAAGTGATTTCTCCATAAAGATCAGGCACATATTTTCATTGTACTGTCAATTATATTTTCTGCCTGTAAGCCGAAGCATAAGCAACGTGAACTTCTACAACCTCAAGCCTTTCTTTCACTTTGACAAATGCCTGATAGACAAGCATATAACATTTATTGGATATGATGATAACCGCTAAATTTGGTGACCGCACCAAAACAAGCAAGCCACAGACTGGCTTAACTCTAATGTCCTGGCCCCTTCATACAGGAGCAGGTACGTCCAATAACTTCTTGGCACAATCACCCTGAGCGGTGAATAGGTTGACACAGCACAATGCTTAGTGATGATATTCACATCTTTACTCTTTCCTGGTCTGTGCATGGACTGCAAATCAACCATTCAGCAAAAGGAAGCTCTGACTAAAGGGAGCCAAAGCAACAAAGTCAGAAAAACAATAAACATCTTAGTCTGGTTTTATGCTATTTATGAGCTTACATATGCTGAAAGATGGACGGAAACCTCTAAACAGTAAGTGTGAGGTTTTGTTTTTTTCTGTATCACTGACCATTTGACAGAATTTTTCATGGAGACAAGGTCTGCACAGCCACAAAGACGAACAGACACCGCCCAAGACAAAACAAAAGACAGACTCACAGAAAGGCAAGGTTTAATTATCTGACTGCTCTTTTAGTGCTGACATTTCACTTATCAAAGATAAGTCAATCAGGTGTGTGGGAATTTGTGTCACACCAGTATGCAGGCTCGGACTGGTAATCTGTGATACCGGGCATTTGACCAGTGGGCCGGTCTTAATTTCAGCGTGCGAAGGCAGGCCCTCCTTAAATCATACCGGCCCCAACACTTACTGTCCGACTGAAGCACCTCCCTGTGACAGTAAATAACTGAAGGAGCTCAAGAAGTAATACAATATTAACTATCTAAATGATGCATGCCGTATATATATTGCCCTTCCTTGTCATGCACATCTTTGTGACGGTTGGCATATGGTGTAAGTTTCTATTTCCTCAAACTGTAAAATCCTTGCAACAAACTAAGTTATAATAAAAATAAAATGCTTTCTTTAAACCAAACTATGATGTTCCTCTTATATTTCGCAAATTTATGTTTGAATATTTTGCAAAAATATGTTGCGGTGCATGATGAGGGTTTTGCATCTAAAGGCTAACACTTCCCGTCTTACATGCATTGTTGCCAGGTTGGGATGTTTCCTAATCTGGCAATTTAGGATGGCTGTCTATGGGTAAAAAACATTTTTTTCTATAGATTTATTGCCTAAGAGATCAATAGGCTTTGGTTCAAATTGGGCGAGGTTTCGTATATCCAGACATTTTTTGAACATTATTTGGGCTGGAAAATGTGAGTCAGTGACATCTGGCAACCCTGCTTATGTGGTGAGTATGGATATTATGCAGAAGCAGTCACTGTCGCGTCTGTGTTAATAACCAAAGCCAGTAAAACCGCATTATAGAAGTCTTGGAGCTGTGATGTTGTGATGCTTGAAGATAGATCGGTTAATCCACAATGTGTATTCATATAGTGTTTCACATTTGAGACGCACTTGTTTGACTGTGCTTCTATTTTTTTTTTTCCGCTGGGCAGTGTAGATGGAATAATGCCAGGGCCGAAAATCGTTCCCAGTCCGACCCTGCCAGTATGCCAATGACACCAGATCATTGAGTATATAGACTTTGTTCTATCCGACAGCTTGAATGCGTGTACTTGTTTGTGTGTGCTTGCAGGTGTGAGAAAATCACATCAGTCCTCTCAAAGCAGGCAGTTTGAGCAGGTGTCACACCTCTCAGCATACTTTATCTTTTACTAAACCCAGGGGGGGAAATACACTGTCAGGGTGGAAGATTTAAATCTGCATACAGTAGCTCAACTGCACTCAAACACAAACGTATGATACACACCTACAAACAATTTTATATACTGTTATGCAATGAGTATTAAAATAAATCATAATGTCTGTTTGTGTGCTTGTTTTATGCTAAACAAAGAACAATTTTTTTTCAGGGGGGAATTTAGAGACAAACTCCACCTTTGAGTCTTCTACATGAACTATAAAGCTATGTTAATGAGGTGGGGGATTTCTTTTCTCAGATCTGGAAGCTTGGAGAAAACAATTAGACAATAAACACAACAGCAAGCGCAGTTTGATAGAGGAGGCAAGCTTGCTAAGTAATAATGCATGATTCACAGCTATTTTAAGGTTGTAGATCTCAAAACCTAGATTTCTTCAGGGAAATCTTCCCAAGGTGGCTCAGTAGAAGCAGTGCCAAGCTAGAGTAGTGTTAGTTCAGTGGTTAAGTGAGAGACTACAAAAGGTTGCATCTGATAAAACCAATCCATTGCTTATATATGATTTCAAAGTCATAAGAAATTTCTCATGTAAAGGACTTCAAAAAATTATGGAATTATTTTAAATACATATAAAAAAATTACACTTAGAATAATTTTTAGCATTAAGCCTATAGCAAAGACAGCAGAAGTCACAAAATTTAGGGTAGCCCATTCAATCTTATTTTGCACAACTAAAAGAGTCAAAAAAAAAAACTCAACACAAAATTCTGTGTGTAGGACATACCCAACTATTCCCTAGCATCCACTAATCAAAGCCTCTGGATTATTTTTTTAATCTGGTAGTTGTTAATAAACTATATATAGTATACATTTTCCTCTCAGTGCAATTATAGGTCACAACAGAAAAGAATCAACGTAAATTATCTGATTTAGCTTCTTAACTGGGTGAGTAAATACTAATTCCATTGATGCTAACTAGGGCCAATGAGAAACAGCAAGCTCAGACAGGGGATTGGTGGAGTTAATCACCAGCAGCACAGATCCAGTGATGACTTAAAACTGGATTATCACTGTGTTATATTGAATCTTCTTACATAACCATCACCGGTGTTAGATTACCAAACGGGTCAGTATGTATAATAAGGTTCTTTCCACAGAATTGAGTCTCGCATGCTGAGGGTTTTCCCTACTGTGGGCCACTTCCAGCTCTTTCAATATGTTCAACTGTCCCAGACGGATATGAATTGATCTAGGATCAAGTCTTAATTCTGACCACAAGTTTGCAGATGTTGCTTTTATACTTAACAAGTCGATTTTATCAGTAAGGAGGCTTAGCAGCATTAAACAGAGAGCCTGGCTACCATACAACTGTCAACCTCCCTGCTGGACATAGCATAGTCAACACAGTGCTCCTCAAGCTGCAAAAGAAATTCCCCTCTCTCCACAGGGTATATTGTCTGATGTGACCCCTACTGCCTGTAGCGCAACCATTTATAGCTCTTAGGATTGCCCAATGCCACCACTTAACCTCCCAGCATACTAGATAGATTCTACAATTGATCAGTGACAAGCTGTGCTGCATGCCTTGTAATTTTATCGATCTTATGCTGCAGACCATAGAAAGTGATCATTGGGGAGAAAGTAAAGATAGAAAAAAAAAATTCCAGCTGTTTAAGCACCATTTGATGAGATAATGCTAGACATACATAAAAAGCAACATCAATAAGATTCTGTATTAGAGTGTGCACAAAGTAGTCATCTCACAGCACAACAACAGTATATTAACACTGGCTGACATGCTGAGGTGTCCACCAAAGGACTACATTTCTTATATTTTTATATAACTCATAGGTTATAGTATAAAGCAATGTGCTTATAAAATTTGCAGGTAATGGCGGGATATTTAGTATTAGCAAAAACTACATTAAAACATCTAGATCGGATCGCACAGTATTCATAGGCATCACTTGCATAAGAGTACAGCTTTGGACATACAGGTGCTGGTCATAAAATTAGAATATCATGAAAAAGTAGATTGATTTCAGTAATTCCATTTAAAAAGTGAAACTTGTATATTATATTCATACATTACATACAAACTCATATATTTCAGATGTTTATTTTGTTTAATTTTGATGATTACAAATGACAACAAATGAAAATCTCAAATTCATCATATCAGAAAATTAGAATATTGTGAAAAGGTTCAAAATTGATGGCCCCTGGTGCCACACTCTAATCAGCTAATTAACTCAAACCACCTGCAAAAGCCTTTAAATGGTCTTTCAGTCTAGTTCTATAGGCTACACAATCATGGGGAAGACTGCTGACTTGACAGTTGTCCAAAAGACGACCATCGACACCTTGCACAAGGAGGGCAAGACACAAAAGGTCATCGCTAAAGAGGCTGGCTGTTCACAGAGCTCAGTGTCCAAGCACATTAATAGAGAGGCGAAGGGAAGGAAAAGATGTGGTCGAAAAAAGTGTACAAGCAAGAGAGATAAGTGCACCCTGGAGAGGATTGTGAAACAAAACCCATTCAAAAATGTGGGGGAGATTCACAAAGAGTGGACTGCAGCTGGAGTGAGTGCTTCAAGAACCACCACACACAGACGTATGAAAGACATGGGTTTCTGCTGTCACATTCCTTGTGTCAAGCCACTCTTGAACCACAGACAGCGTCAGAAGCGTCTTGCCTGGGCTAAAGAGAAACAGGACTGGACTGCTGGTGAGTGGTCCAAAGTCATGTTCTCTGATGAAAGTAAATTTTGCATTTCCTTTGGAAATCAAGGTCCCAGAGTCTGGAGGAAAAGAAGAGAGGCACTTCATCCACGTTGCTTGAAGTCCAGTGTAAAGTTTCCACAGTCAGTGATGGTTTGGGGTGCCATGTCATCTGCTGGTGTTGGTCCATTGTGTTTTCTGAGGTCCAGGGTCAACGCAGCCACATACCAGGAAGTTTTAGAGCACTTCATGCTTCCTGCAGCTGACCAACTTTTTGGAGATGCAGATTTCATTTTCCAACAGGACTTGGCACCTGCACACAGTGCCAAAGCTACCAGTACCTGGTTGAAGGACCATGGTATCCCTGTTCTTAATTGGCCAGCAAACTCTCCTGACCTTAACCCCATAGAAAATCTATGGGGTATTGTGAAGAAGAAGATGCAATACACCAGACCCAACAATTCAGAAGAGCTAAAAGCCACTATTAGAGCAACCTGGGCTATCATAACACCTGAGCAGTGCCACAGACTGATCGACTCCATGCCACGCCGCATTGCTGCAGTAATACAGGCCAAAGGAGGCCCAACTAAATACTGAGTGCTGTACATGCTCATACTTTTCATGTTCATACTTTTCAGTTGGCCAACATTTCTATAAATCCTTTGTTTTTATTGGTCTTCAGTAATATTCTAATTTTCTGATATGATGAATTTGAGATTTTCATTTGTTGTCATTTGTAATTATCAAAATTAAACAAAATAAACATCTGAAATATATGAGTTTGTATGTAATGTATGAATATAATATACAAGTTTCACTTTTTAAATGGAATTACTGAAATCAATCTACTTTTTCATGATATTCTAATTTTATGACCAGCACCTGTATCTAGCATTTTACCAAAACAGAAGTCAGCTACAGACTTACCCCAAATATGCCCTAAATCCCAACAAAGGATAATTAGGTGTACAGTAACAAAATGTGTCATAAGGAAAGTACAGCACAAAAGAAGAAAAAACTGAAAAAAACACAAATTTCTTATTTTCACAATAATTTGTAACTTAATCCTGGTAATCCCTTTCTTGCAAATTAATGCATTATTTTTGCACCTTAAAATTACATATCGACACACAAACAAACCCCTGGGTTACAGGATGGGTGGAATGATGGCTTTGTCTTTGGATGGAGATTGTTGTGAGTCTCAACCAATGTCAAGTTAAAACAGCAAATGGTGTATTGGTGTGAGTGCAATACCATCTCCACCCAACTGGTACGCACCTCACAGAAATCAAGCGCACCCATCTGTCTCACTCAGGCCTTCAGGAGCCTATAAAGTAATTCAACACACCTGTGTTCTGAGCAATCTCTACAGACAAAGACCTCATCTTCAAGCTCCTGCAGAGACACCACTGGTAGGAAATGAACTTTAAAACATTAAACCTGCATTCAGAGGACCTAGCAGGCTTTACAAAGATGGATTTATGCATTTGGAATTAACTTTGTTTTGCTTATTTATTGATAACTCAAAAGTAAAAAACATTGACTGGAAACTTATTAATTCATTGTGTTTTGTTTATTTGTAGGTTTTCAACCTGCTTGGTTGTCTTGTCTTTGAAATTGAAGTGATTTAAAGAAGAAAAAGAAAAGAGAAATAAAAAGATGACACTGAGATGAGTTGGTCCTGAGTCTCTTTGATGGGAGCAAGCCCTTTTCAAGTTTGGGCAGAAGGCAAGGTGGTTTGTAGAGGCAAAAAACTTGACAGTAGAAAACCAGTGGAAAACCACTTGGAAGCCAATTGGAAACCAGTTGGAAACCAACTGAAGACCTGATGAATGTGAAGTCCTGACAAAAGGGCTTTGACGAATCAACTCAAGGAGGACATCAGGTCATCTCATCTGTACAATCCACAATGGCTGAAGAAATGTTTGGAAAGTCACTGAAACAATTGAAGCTGGATCGCACCATGGCAAAATCTTCCTTCACCAAGCAAGCAAACTTCCTGAGCAGAAAAGCTTCCAACATCACAGAGATGGAACTGCGAGCGGAGTTCAAAAAGCTAACCTCTGATGCCAGACATGTAAGTGATTCAAATGATGATTACAAAGCTGGACTATTAGCAGAGATGGAAGTTGAAGCTGGTGAACTTGATAAACGGCAAGAAGCTGATTTGGAAAAGACTATTGATGACTGTGAATCAAAATTAGAAGAAGTCAAACAAATAGTTCAGTCTAATTTGTGGAAAAAATATGGTCAAGATGAGCTCTATACTGCAATCCAAGAGGCAGAAAAGGCATGTAATGATGCTTCTGACATAAAAGTTTTAACTGTGAACAAAAGTGCATATGAAGTCCAACTGTCCTTTGTGGAGAATGTGATCCAGGAATCTATTAAAAGTTTTGTGACCTGGGAAATATGGATTCCTGTAGAAGAGAGGGACAATATTGAAGACAGAATAAAACAGATTAAATTGATGAAAAATAAACTTCAAGCAAGAAAATCACAGTTTGCCATAGCACAAACGATCGCAGAGGAGAAGAGTAAATCAGATGCTGCTCAATCAGACCTTACATCTTTACCTATACTAGCTCCACCCGCAACCATTGTAAAGATCAGGCCCATTTGTCTACCAAAATTTCATGGCTGTAAAAGAAACTTTCACAGATGGAGAAAAGACTGGGAAAGTCTGCAGAAGCAGGGAGAACCAAGTGGCTCAGTGGAAGTGAAAAAGTTTCAGTTGTTGGATAGTGTAGATGAAAGGATCTGTAGTGAATTACACCTGTCTGCTTATGATACTGCTGCAGATATGTTCCGAGTGATGGAAAATAGGTATGGCGACAAGTCAAGTATTGCTTTAGAAATTATTGAAGAGCTTGAGAAGACTCCACCCCTGAAAGCAAACCAGCCAAGGAAGGTGATAGATCTTATACAAACAATTGAAAAGGCTCTAGCTGACTTAACAGAGCTAGGTAACATTGGAGCCATGAAAAACCCTCTGGTTATTAAATCTCTAGAGAGCAAACTACCTGATGTTATCAAAAGAGACTGGCTAGTTTTTATGGTTAATCCTGCCAATGCAGTTACACCAGATAACCATTTTGATAGTCTTCTCAAATTTTTAAAAACACAGGAGGAAGTTCTAGAGAGATTAGAGCAACTTGGAGTGAGTGAAAAGACTGAGAAGAAGGTTGAGAAACGACATGCTTTTACTCGATCCACAAGAAAGAATCATGTCTGTATTGTGTGTGGAGACGCAAGACATGGAGATAAAATATTCTTCTGCAAACAGTTCAAAGAAATGAATGTACCTGAAAAGCTCAACATTGTAAAGACATTGGAAACATGCAAAAGGTGTTTGAGAAAGCATGAAGAGGATGCTGGATGCATCAACACTTACCTTTGTAGAAACAAAGACTGTAAGAAAGGGAGCTTTTCAGATCACCATTTCCTCCTTTGCCCAAAGGGTGAGCTTACAAGGGTTGGGATTGATAAACCAAGAAGGAAAGATAGACTAACAGAAGAGCAGGAGAAATTCATAGCTGGACTTTCACCAGAACTAGCAGAAGAATGCAGAAAAGCCTTTTCAAATGTAACTGCTTCAACAAGAAACACAAAGTGTGAAGTCCCTGGGCTTATGGAGTCATATGGACTAAAGGAGCAACCTGTCATTCTAATGCTGTTGGAAGTCACTGCAAATGCAGGCCAGAAAATTGGCACTTTAATTGACTTGGCTTCTGATACCAATTACATTACTCATCAAGCAGCTAAAAGGTTGAACCTAGAAGGTGAGAACATAACATTAGTTGTTCATGGTGTTGGGGGAATGTCAGTCAAAGTTAGAACAAAACGATACCTGTTAAAAGTTAGAGTCAAAACCCCCAAAGGCACAGTGAAAGCCCACCAGCTCATTTGTTATGGACTCAGTGAAATTGCTAAAGTGCATAAAGTCATTCAACCACTGCAGCTGCAAAAGTTTTTCCCAGATGTTGACCTGGAAGACCTCAAAAGACCAGATACCATTGAGCTGCTAATAAGTCACAGAGAAGGCAGACTGGCCCCTCAAAGAGTCAAGGTTGTTGGAGACCTGGTCCTGTGGAACAGTCCACTAGGCATGGCCGTGGGAGGAGCTCATCCGGACCTTTGTGAAGATGTCGACGTGGCAGCACACAGGTCAGAGACACACTTTGCTCGTTCTATGCGCACTGCTGCTGTAAAGTATGAAGAAGTCTGCAGTTTCAAAGAAGTTAAAGCAGAAAGCAAAAGTACAACTACCAATAAAGAGTTCATTGATTGGTGGAAGTGGGAGAGCATAGGAACAGCTTGTGAACCAAAGTGTGGTGGATGTCGCTGTGGGACATGTCAACCAGGTGGAAAAGATATGACATTAATGGAGGAGAAAGAACTTGAAATAATTAAACAAGGTCTTACCTATGTGCAAGCAGATGACCACAGTGATGCTCCCCACTGGGATGCAAAGTATCCTTGGATTGTAGAACCCACTTGTCTTCCCAATAACAGGAAAAGTGTTGAATCAACTTTCTTAAGAACAGAAAGACGATTAAATAAAGAGCCTGAATGGCAAACTGTCTATGCAAACCAGGTGCATGAAATGGTGGAGAGGAAAGCAGCAATAAAGCTAACAGAAGCCACCCTAAACAACTGGAAAGGACCAGTATGGTATGTAAACCACCAGGTGGCACCAAATCCTCATTCTGTGACCCCTCCTGTGCGTTTAGTATGGAACAGCAGTCAAAGATTTGAAGGTCTAAGTATGAATGATATTCTGCTGAAAGGTCCTGATGTTTTAAATCCTATTCGTGCTGTTCTACTCAGGTTCAGAAGGGGACTGCATGCTGCCTTGGGAGACATTAAAAAGATGTATAACTCTGTGTGGCTTGAGGACCTGGAGAGACATCTACACAGGTTCCTCTGGAGAGACAGCTCAGAAGAGGAGATCGGTGAGTTTGCCATTACCAGAGTTAACATTGGGGATCGACCTGCTGGATGTATTGCCCAAGTAGCAATGCGAGAGACAGCAAAACTGCCCATATTTAACAGCTGTAAAGAGGAGCGGAGGATCCTGGAAGAAGACTGTTATGTTGATGACATCTTAACATCTGACAATGACCCAGAACTTTTGCAAAAGCACACTAAGAAGGTGGAAGAGATCTTACAAGCTGGGGGATTCTTTTTGAAACCATGGGTCCTATCAGGTCAAAGTGGGAGGCAAAAAATGTCCTTACCTAGCAGGGAAAAAATCTTTACACTCCCTAATCAGTTGAAAGAAGATGATAATAAGGCTTTGGGAGTGGGATATCTGGTGGAGGAGGATAAATTATATGTGATGACATCAATCAACTTCTCAAAAAGAATGAAAAAAATGAAAGTGGGACAAAACCTAGAAGAAGGAGAAGTGAGGGCAAATACTCCAAATCCTCTCACTAGAAGAGAACTCCTTAGCCAAGTAGCTAGTCTTTTTGATCCCATTGGGCTAGTCACACCCACCAAACAGAAAGGAGCCATTCTAGTGAGGAAGGCTTTCCAAGAAACCAGAACTGCAGGTAAAGCAGGTGACACTTGGGATCAGCCACTTTCTGATGGGCTAAGAAATGAAGCCATTGAGTTGTTCCAGGAGTATGTGCGCCTTGGCCAAATAAAATTTCACAGGAGTTTAACACCAATCAGTTGGATTGGAAAGCCCATAGGAATAACTTTTTCTGATGGAAGTGACAAAAGTTATGGTGCAGTTCTATACTTCAGATGGGAGACAGAGCAAGGGATCCAAGTGAGACTTGTAGAATCCAAAGCAAAACTCACTCCACTTGACCAGAAAGGAGAACCTGTAAAAGCAGAAATTTGTGGTGCAGTGTTTGCAGCTCGACTGAGGAAGTATGTTGAAAAGCACAGCAGGATGGAAATTGGAGGCTGGTACCATTTTCTGGACAGCCAAACTGTGCTAGGAGCCATTCAGCGTGACAGCTATGGATACCAAACTTTCTTTGCTAACAGAGTTGGTGAAATACAGAAAGCTGGGGCGGTTGCAGATTGGTGGTGGATTCCAGGTGAGCTCAATGTCGCAGACATTACATCAAGAGGAGCATGTCCTGAGTACCTCTAAGAGGACTCACAGTGGCAAAATGGACCAAAATTCTTGTCGCAACCTATTGATCAATGGCCGATAAGATCAGCCAAAGACATTGCTATAGGTGCAAAAGAAGGTGTTGAAAAGCTCCAGAGAAAAGCTTTCTCAGCAGTAACAACCAGAGCACAGTCTAAGCAAACTAAACAAAAAATGTGTGATGAGGATGTGACAAAGAATGCTTTAAAAGCTACAGAGTGTAAAGAAAAAGACAGCCAACTCAAAATCTCTCCTCTTACATTCATTGCCAAACAATTAATTCAAGAGAGAAGATATAGTAGTCTTTCTAAACTAGTCAGAGTCATTGCATGGGTGAGAAGAGCTGTTGAAAACTGGAAACTCGCTTTGGAAAGCAAGCAAAGAGCAAATTCAACAGGAAGCTTTGAAACATGGAACTGAATGGAGCTGGAAAATACATCCTGCAGACTCCCCCCATAGGAATGGGGCAGCAGAAGCAGCTGTAAAGATAGTCAAGCAAGCATTGCACAATCTAGGATCAGATGGAGTTTTTACATGGAGTGAATTTCAAACATTCCTGTATATGGCAGCTAATCTGGCTAATGAAAGACCAATAGATGCAAGAACTCAAAGTCGAGAAGATTGCATAAGCTACATCACCCCAAACTCTCTGCTGCTTGGAAGAACTGATCCAAAGAGTGATAACTGTGGATTTGACTTTAAAAGTTATCCACTCAAGAGATTAAGGTTCATTCAAACAGAAGTGGACAGATTCTGGAGAAAATGGAGTCAACTAGCTGGACCAAATTTGTTTGTCAGAAGTAAATGGCATTCAAAGAAGCGAAATGTTGCTGTCGGAGACATTATTTGGCTTGCAGACCAAAATGCTTTGAGAGGTCAGTACAAACTTGGCAGAGTGATTAGTGTAAAAAGTGACGGAAAGGGGACGGTAAGAGATGTGCATGTTCGTACTTATCCAAGTTACCCCGTACCACTTGTGAGAGCTGGAGGACAAACGAGGAAGATGAGGAAGGAACTTCAAATGAAGATACCCTCAACAATACTTCACAGAGACGTAAGGCGCATTGTTGTGTTATTGCCAATAGAAGAACAAGAAAACCCTGCTGGGACAAGATCTAGTGAAGAGAAAGAGGTGTGACCTCCTTAGGTTCAAAGACCAGGAGCTCAAGTGGGAGGTGTCAAGTTAAAAGAGCAAATGGTGTATTGGTGTGAGTGCAATACCATCTCCACCCAACTGGTACGCACCTCACAGAAATCAAGCGCACCCATCTGTCTCACTCAGGCCTTCAGGAGCCTATAAAGTAATTCAACACACCTGTGTTCTGAGCAATCTCTACAGACAAAGACCTCATCTTCAAGCTCCTGCAGAGACACCACTGGTAGGAAATGAACTTTAAAACATTAAACCTGCATTCAGAGGACCTAGCAGGCTTTACAAAGATGGATTTATGCATTTGGAATTAACTTTGTTTTGCTTATTTATTGATGACTCAAAAGTAAAAAACATTGACTGGAAACTTATTAATTCATTGTGTTTTGTTTATTTGTAGGTTTTCAACCTGCTTGGTTGTCTTGTCTTTGAAATTGAAGTGATTTAAAGAAGAAAAAGAAAAGAGAAATAAAAAGATGACACTGAGATGAGTTGGTCCTGAGTCTCTTTGATGGGAGCAAGCCCTTTTCAAGTTTGGGCAGAAGGCAAGGTGGTTTGTAGAGGCCAAAAACTTGACAACCAATGACATCACTTCAATACCAGTACTGCTCTGTGCTTACTTCCAACAGAAAACAACAACAACAATACATAGAAAAATATGCTTTTAAACAGATTTGAATTTTTAAACTCTACATGATGCTGGGCTGAACAGATGCAATGTTATAAATAATCAATGCAACGCTGAATTGTCTTCATCAGGGTGGTTCGATTCAGACATATGACAGATGAAATCACCCACAGACAGCCACTTGGAGCTCTGTTAACAACTCCAAGCACCCCCTGATCCCTCCTTCATCTCCCGCCAAGACCATAAGGAGAACCAGGTCATAAATATGAAGCTTTGGGTAGATGAAGTGTCTTATTTTTTTTAAATCCATACATGTTCACTGTAAATAAACATAAGCGAGACAATTACAACTTCTTTAACAATTGATTTAAAACAATGTCATATTTATATTTTATTTCATTTGATTATGTAACTGTTTGTGTCAATATCAATTAGAAATACTAAGGAAATACCTAAATATAAATATGCTTAATCTATAAAGTATTTGCACATATCATTAAGCTTTTATTTATGAAACACTATTAGGAAATTAATAACATAAATGTAATACATTTAATCAAAATTGCTATTTACAATTGTTGCACAGCACTATTTGTTTTTCAAGAAAGTTTAATCAAAAAACTATGTCTGTGCAATCAGTTAATCAACGAGCCTACTCTGAAATATGCTTTCAGAGTTTCTGACTGCTATGATAACCTAACTAGACAGTTGCATTGGGAATCTCCAGCCTAAACTCAACCAGGAGTTCAAGGATTTCCGCCTACCTGTTATGCCTGGATCACAAAATTGTAAAAATATTGGGTGATTTTCACAATCTCAGAGACACCACACGTGACATAAAAAAAAAATCATAAATATAACAGGTGTTACCCTTCAGTGTGTCACTCCATACAGGAAAAGATTCCTTTTTGGGAACTTTCAGATGTCAGACAGGAAGTCTCATAAAACATTTCAAGATCAAGTTTGAGCTCAGCACAAATAAACATGGCTAAAAGGAAATAATAAAGGGAGTTGCTTGGAGACTAAATGTGACATAGAAAAAGCTTGTAAAATAGGGAATAGTTTAAAGAACTGGTGACAGCAAGAGAAGGGCTCTACTTAGTTAACTGGTAAGCTGTGTCTATTTTTCTTTTGTAAATTATGTTTTAATTGGCTACACCTCAAATTCAGCTGACTGCAACCTGCTGTGCCTTTCATAACAGTACACACAGCAGGATATAGTCAATCCAACATGGTGAATAGAGTATCATGGAAGTCCTTCCAATAAGAGCGCATCCTTCTTAACAGTTCATACAGTACATGACGGTATTTTTTCATAACATTATTTTAAAATCCATCAGGATCATCTGAGCCTCTTGGAAGTGTAAGACTGGGAAAAAATTGTTATGATTTTTTCATACTGCGACCAGACATTATCTGTTTGGAGAGCCCAAAAGGAAAGATGAAGCATTCATTAGTTATATGGTGAATAACTTAACTCCAAGTACCAGGATATAAAATGCTATATTTTTTCACCATAGTTTTGACATTTTCATTTAATTCAGATAGTCACCACAGTTCATGTGCCCAGTAATATGGGAGACATTTATTTTTTTAATCTCACATGCTTTTATTCTGGAAGAATGACCTCACTGGCCTTCAGCTGACTTTGCTCTTAGTGTTTGTTGGGCGGGCTAGAAACATAAGCTACAGTCTAATTTATAGACCTTTGAATATGGTAAATCAGTCTCTAGGGAATATTTAATGTGGTGTACAATGTCTTATTGTTAGTTTACATTTATATCTGGAAACCATATGATTTGAGCTCATCTGAATCCTGGGATGGACGCCTTTCCTTTATTGAACTTTGATTTCATAAATTTTCATCAGTTTTCAACCAGTTTCATCAGTGTAAGTAATGTAAACATCCAATAATTGTTTGTCAATTCACTTCAGCAAAATACCTCCACCAAAGGAAAGGTTAAAACAACAACAGTGTAAATAGTGTAACATCAGTGTTTATAACAGTTACACATCATACTTAACTAGTTAATATGTTTGATATCAGCTATTATATGTAATAATGTTTAATCAGGACAATAATAGCACATTTGTATAGTCAAATTAAGCTTAAAAGATAAAGAGACTGAGGAGGCTATCGTAAGGTCTTAAATGATTTGTGTAGGGCTGCAACTAACGATTTCTTTTGCAAATCGATTAATCTGTCGATTATTTTTTTGATTAATTGATTAATAATCAGATAGCCAGAGGGTTCCTTAAATATTTTTTTTTTTATTAAACCAGTTAAACTACAACTTTTCCACTTGAGTTCTAGATAGAGTGAGTTGCTTTGTCAGCTAAAGGCATGTTTTAGAGTCTCTACACCCCAGATAACGATTAATCGATTACTAAATTAGTTTACTATTATTTCAATAATCGACTAATCCGATTAATTGTTAATTGTTACTGTGATCAAAATACTATTAGGTTGAGCTTTTCGGTGTTGGGTAAAAATAAAATTATTGATAAAACAGATCCAAAAATGAAAACAGTTGAGGAATGATGTCCTGTTGATTTTTTAAATATATTTTTGTCATTATCTCATCATTTCCACAGAACTATAAAGGTTTTGGTTAGAATATGAGGTTATCAGCTGCCGTTTAACACTTTAGATAGTTCTTCACAAATATAGGGTAAAATGCTACCCCATAGTAACGCAATTCAATTTACTTTATTTACATAGCACCAATTCACAACACATGTCATCTCAAGGCACTTTACAATTCAACCAGATCATACAATTAAATTGATTCATAGTTTTCTATCTAAGGAAAATCAGTTGATTACATCGACTCATTGACTTGAAAGCAATCCCTCACACTACAATGCTTAAAGCGACAGTGGAGCGGAAAAAGTCCCCTTTAACAGGAAGAAACTTCCAGCAGAATCAGTCTCAGCATGAGCAGCCATCTGCCGAGGCAGACTGAGGTTCAAGGAGACGAGACAGGCATATCAAAAGAAGCAAAGATGCAAAACAGGGCTCCACAGGCAGCCCTGTCCAAAAAACACACAGCCAGGCAGACAAGCTTCGAGTCAGCTCCCGTTTCAGGGGATAAGAGAGAACATATCCAATTAAAATGAGCAGAAAACATTAAATAACACTAAAACAAACGATAAACTTTCCTAAAGATGATTGCAGTCAACATGCCTAGAATAACAAAGACTGTAATACACTGTTTGGTGTCAGGATGATACAAGACTTTTGCAGCCTGGATTAATGTTCCTACAGAAGATTAATAAATGATGAGGGAAGTCAGTGTTGAGTGGCTCACAACAGTTTGAATTACTCAGATGTTCATGCATCTTCTTTCTCCTCCCTTTAGACAGTTATTTTAGCATGCCACTTCATGATGCTGCTCCCATCTTCTTCATGAGAGCAGTCTCCTGCAGCCTCCTTTTTCATTATTCAGTTCCTGACTCTCTGAGCTGTTCTATTAGATATGCATTTTATATATAAAATGATTAAATAAACTGAAAAGACATCATATTGTTATTGTTTTTTTCAACAAATTTAACAAAGCAATTCTGAATATTGAAATTAGAAATTCTGATGATTCACAAAGGTACAATAAACTAAAAAAATATAAAATTCTACTTCATTTGAAAAAAAAAAGGCAGTTGTTTTGGATTCTTCTTTGATTCAAACTGCAGTGAGACTGCATTAAAATATACAAAATCACATCTCACCAACAGAACACTAAACAATCACGTCTGACGGACAGATTAACTTAAAGGAATAGTACACCCAAAACATGATTAGCCTTCATTTTCTACTCACCCCCTTGCTGAACAACACTCTGGAGTACTTTTTTGATATCTCAAATGCATCTGGAGATCTGGGAGGCTTCTTGCTGTCTGCTGACATTCAAATAATGGAGGTCTATGGCGCCCGAGGCAGAAAGGTCCATAAAAGTCCACAAAAAACGTGTCAATATTCCTCCATACTGCTCGTCCAATGTATTCCAAGTGTGCTGAGTGGGTAGCGTCCATAATTTACTCGAAACAAAGTCATTTAGAATGTTTTTAGAGCATAAACAGTAGTGTATAGGATTTCCTAAAAGCGCATTCACGAGTCTACGGAAACCGCGGCAGACCAAACCAGATGAAAGTGCGCATTCAGCGTCTGTTCTGCCGATAATGTAAGCGTAGAAGAAGAAATGTGCTGTTTACCTGTGCAAAGAAAGAAACAACGAAAGAAAAATGTCTGAGGACTTCAGTGTTGAGGAAGAGCATGAGTTCTTTGCCGAGCTGAATGCGCACTTTAGAGTATATACAGTGCAAATTTTTGAAATCCACCTGCCACCTAAAATAACGGTGGACAATTCAGAAAATGATTTAGAATGATTCTTGTACACAATACACATTAAAGTGCTATTGGGTTAACTAACCTAATCTCACTGTTGATTAATGACGACTGTATCTGACATGGTGTGACTCACATCTAGAATAGAAAATAAAAACAGCCAATCATCCCACTGATGGTCTCTTTTATTTAGTTGGCAAATCTAATTAACTGTATAACTGATTCTTCACCACTGCTTGTATCCATTCACAGCATCAAAGTCTTCTGCCGGTGCCCGAGCATCAAAGAACTTATTTCATTTATATCAATAAAAATTTTCTAATTGCAGCTTTTCTCTATGTGAGTCTCTCCAGGTTGAAATTTAAACATGTAGCTACCTGTATTTAGTTTAACCCAGCACATCTCTGCTCGCTCACTGGGTTACATTGTTGCACGCTGTCCTTTGACAGTCTGTCACAAAGATGTTTCTCTGCATGGAAAACTGTTTTGGTTTCTCATTGTGCATAAATGTCTAATCACAATGTGTGCTTTCAGTCACAGATTTTATTTTTCTCTTAGAACAGATGTTTGTGCTCAGCTTCCACATATGCTTACAAACTGATATTATATAAAGATATTAAAGATCAACTTCAATGAGAGGACATTATAAAAACTAAGTGATAACCTTGGACAGAAAAAGGCCTATACTACTAGTTTAATTCCTATGTTCCATAGTTCCATGGTACAGCTTGAGCTGATCTTAAGAAGGAAATGTATCCAACTGACATCCATAGACCCTTGTCATTTAAGACTGCTAAAGGCTTACAGTTTTGCATTTTATTTGATGACCTAAACGAGCTGTTCACTGGCTGAAAAAAGTCCAGGGAAAATTTTACAAGGCTGCTCGGTGCCATGTTGCCATTACCTCCTATCCCAGCAATCTAACCAGCATTAACCTCTGTGTTACAGACTTAAGGCACAGAAAGATGGAACAAAAGATAAACTGGGATGGCTTTGAAACAGAACACAGATAAACAATCTGTGAAACTTCATCAAAACAGTCTAGATATAAATTCCTAACCTGCTGTTTTACTTAGTGCTCTCATAGATATTTTGAGGTTTAGAAGTTATCATAAAAATAATGAGCATACAATTTTGAAAAGGTTATTATAGCGAAAGCCAGACTTTGCAAATATCTCTGTGTAGTGTGGACTAATTAAATCGGTAGTTCTCCGTTTAACATGAAGGTTGATTTTTTGTGATTATAGAGCTAGCTGTTAAAGAATTCTGATATGTTTTAGATCTTGACGTAAATAAAAAGTTCATAACAGCAGACATTTAAATTTATGAGTAATTCTTATGATTCTCCTGATTTAAAGACAAACATGTGTCCTTTATGGCTTTTAGGCTCCATATAGCTCACAGCTTGAAAAGCCTTGTGGTACTTCAACCAGAAGGTCTTAAGAAAAGCTTCATGAGAAATCATAATTTTCATTTTATTTCATCACTCCATCATTTTAGTCTGAAATATTCAGATCTCCTGACGGATTATCATACTGATCTGGGTATTTGATAAAAAGACAGAAGATTATTCTGTCTTTTTTTTAATAAAGGGCAGATATACATATTTTTGGTACACTAATTTTTATAATCTATACTACATAGACTTATCAGATATGGACAAAGAAGCCTCCCTTTGGCATCTAAATCCATATCTGTTTGAAAATCAAATCAAGTTTTAGGCCTCTGGTTAAAAAGGTCACGTGTATTATAGAGTTTTTATTTTATTTTGAATCAGTGCATTTAACTTTATGCATTTATGAGTTTAAATAAAAGTAACAATGATTTGCGGCTTCACAAAAAGCAATAGTTTCAGCATTTCAGGTTTTCCTACTTTTTTTAGGTACTGGTATTAGAAATAAATCTGAAGATGAAGGTATTTCTGTACTCTCATGTTCGATGTTTAATTCCAATGCAAGTAAAAAAAAAATCCTTGATAAAATATTACATTACAGCTTCTTTTTTATGTTAGACCTTAGCTGCGTTAGTTTTTGCTAATGTTGTTCTTGTTTCTAAAAAAAAAAACAGTTAAAACTTAACTGAGCTATTCAAATTGGCACAGCCCTCCTAGTTTCATTATGCACAAGGTATCTTTCCCCTCTGATCCACAAATTTTTTGGTTGTATTCGATTTTGGAGGCTGTTTCCTCCAAGGACCCGGTCTACCTGGACCAGGTCTTTCAAAGTCCGTGAAGGAAGCTGGAAGAGTGTTGGCTATGGATTCAAATAGGTCAAGCCTCCTCCGGCTTTCACCTCCTGTACAGTCTGTCGTCTAGCAACTGTGACATTTCTCACACAAAGCAGGCAAAGAAGGAGGAGCTTCAGCAACAGTACTGTCATCACGAATATCAGATTTATACTCCCCACATGCAGAGATATTAGAATCTGTGCTTAAATGTCAGCCAACCCCATTTGCACTAGGACAGATAAAACCTTTCAGTAAACCAAACATTACCCGCCACATTTATAACCCAATAACCATTTAAAACAACTATTTTTCATTAATTTCAGACAGAAACATTCACATACTTTTATATTATATTAAACTGCACTTACAATATTCAACACTCTTCTGTGAGCATTGAGCAGCTGGCTTACTTGGACTCACAATGAATCACTGAAAACCAATGGTTACCACGGATTCACCGGACCTGTCCTTCAAAACGGGCAAAAAGAAGGCTGCATTTGTCTGCTGCATAACAAGGAGTCTTCCAATCTGATGTAATCGGCCGACAAATCTGGCCTTTGGAGGACACAGCTGCTGAATTCGAACTCATCATATCTGTGTCAGGATTTGTGGATACTTGTTGAGGACCCAGATGCAGAGAGGTGGAGATGAGTTCTTGCAAAATTTAATTAAGAAGTAATAATACAGCAGCTATAATCCAGAACAGAATGACCAGAAACTCAGGAACCAGAAACTAGGAGACACTTGAGGGGAGTGAAATAAACCAAAGGAAGTAAGGAAGAGAATCCAGCAATGAGGAACTGCACAGGAGGTGTAAATATTGTAGATAGAACAAAGAATGGTCTAATCAGCTGATAGGGAGCAGGTGTGGATAGAAGCAACTAAAAGGGAGCAAGGGGAAAAGAGACTGGCATAAGGGGGCAACAGAGAGTAACTCAAATATACAATACTGCTTAAATATAACTAGAAAACAACTAGAATGACAGCAAATGGAAAAGAAGCCAAATGACCAAAAAACACAGATTGACATAAATCAAAGTGTAACTGAAACTCAAAAAGAACCAAACAGTCCGAAAAGGGCAGAAGCATGACAATATGAGTTAAATGTGCTAAATGTTGTGACCTGAGAAATGATTACCCGTAAACTGATTATTTGAATTACACAATATTATTTCCTTTTAAAATTATAGAACAAGATGCTAGCAGAGGTTGTATGCTACTTTTTAAACTCTAGGAAAGCACTCTTCCACAAGAGATAAACAACATCTGCTTGTGCTCTTTCAAATTTGTCACCCAGATGATCAACAATCACTGGAGCTTTCAATCAACAAACATGCCAACTGACAAAAAAGACTCAAACTTGCTTGATTATTATGCAAAAATTATTACACCAGGTTACATTGTAGGGAAGAGAATATTTACCTGTGCATCTTACATGACAGTTTTATGAAACAGCTACAATCAGTCACTTCAAAGACAACAATTATAGCACCAAGCAGATTTGAGTTCATCTGCACGCTCCAACAGTAAGAGCAGAAGGTGAGGCTCACATACCTCTAAATGCTGATGTCATGCTGCTTCTTAAACAAAAGCAATAGTTCCGGTGTCTGCTTTGGGAATGCATCTGAAGTGATGATATATAATGTAGGAGACAGCATACTGAAGCACGGGCTCCTGTTCTACCTTAAAAGTCAGTAGTAATGAAGATAAAATTATAAAGGAAAACCTTGAAAGGCTGATGTTGTAAGGACACCAATGTCAATCTTTCTAATATGATGCATGGGAATGTAAAATCAAACATCTATATGAAAACAACAAGGAATGTTGAGAGGTAGAACACACAGTTAACATCAATCTGTCCTGATGAGCAAGTAATAATTATGATTAAATAATTGTGAAGTAAGACTGTGATTCGGAATAATAAAAGATGGACCGAAGGAGTGTGCTTCTGTCTCCCTGAGGACATTTTTTTGGGTAGTTCCACTGTAGCACAATGCCTAAGGCCATTCGTTTCAAACCAAAAGTCGGTGATCAAGATTAGGGTAGGATGCCATATGAAGCCAGTTCCACACAGATAAAACAATAACAATATCCCATCTGAATTTGTCTTTATCATTTTGTCTGTGTCAATGTTCCAGGTGGAATCTATCTTAATTTTAGTAGATCCTTCTCTCAGAACTACTCCCACTGTATGTTTCAACTTTTTTCCCATGTATACTAGCCCTTTGAAACCAGTCCAAACCTGGTTCGGACCGAGCTTGGATCAGCTAACCCTGCCGAGTTTGGTTCTTGCAGCCATTTACACGTCAGGCTAGCACAATTCCTCGACTCCTATCGGCGGTCCACAATACTACAGCTCTCAAGGCAGTAATTAAACAAACAAAAATGACAACGCCCATAACAATCAGGCGCGTCTGTGCCTGAATAGCGTCTTCGGCCAGAATTTCAAAGAGAGCCTTGGTCTTGGCATCATTCCAGGTTAAACCACGTAGTTTTGATGCCATTTATTGTTAATAGACTGAGAAGAAGTTTGTTTTGTGAACAGGTGAAAAGATCTGTGAATTGTAAAGCTGGACACACCAGAAAGCCCACAAAATGAGTCAGCTGACTGTAAATAGGAGATGACACAGGCTGCTCATGCGCTCTTTGTTTTTAGAGAACCGAGCCACAACTGAACCATGCCGAGTACTGTAGTACTGTTGAACTAGTATTAGATTTAGCGAGGTTCGGTTGTGTCTGGTGGGGTCCAGTTCAGTTGTGTTCATTTACACTCAGCAGTTATCTTAGTAGCCGTTCTCTGACCGTACTCTGCACGGTTTCAAAAGGGTAGTGTAGGTGAGGCTCATAATTACTACTTCAACTTCTTGCAGTCAGTGAGATGAATATGCAAGAACTCTAGTAAATAAGTACTCAGAGTAAACAAAAGATTAACAGAGAAGTGTTCCAACTCTACTTTAGATTGCTTGTCTGAAATGTATAAATAATAGACTTTATACAACAATATAGCATCACTAAGTTACATTGGTTAATGGGAAGGGGAAAACAGTCGCAGAGATCAAGTTAATGAATTAGGCTGTTTCAAAATCCCTTTTTTCCCTTTTTTTTCTCCCTCTCTCTGGATGCTGCCTCAAAGCCATTATTTAGTGCCACCCATGATTAATGCAGCTATGAATGGGTTTCTCTTTCAGCAAGAACTAGAGGAGAACAGATCCCCCCTTTCTATGCCATTTAGCTGTGCTCTCAATCTGACCTGATTTAGCCATAAAGTGTGAAACCATTTTGGGCTCATTTAGGTGTGAAGACCATTAAGAGGAGTAAATATCTCTGCATAGGATCTCTTTACTTTAAGTTTTTTTGAAAGAATGTTTATGGTTTCTTATTACAGATTAAACATCGATAATATGGCTGTAATAAAACATAAATTATACAGGTTTTGTTCAACATGCCATTAAAAAGGTATCTCTAAGGCAAAAACAAATGCCTTATTGTAATTTTCTTGTCTTACCAGTAGTTTAAATTGTATAGGTTTTTCCTATGTTTTTTAATAAAAATATTTAAGATTATAGTGAAAAAAAGAAAATAAAGGTGACTTTAAAATCCCAGGAGCACAGCATGATTTGTGGGTTTAAGCAACACATATTTTTCTTCTTCTTCCAATAACTCCTGTGAACCTCTTCAAGCCTTAACTAGTGGCAGTCACAAAATCTGCTACATGAAGCTTTGGTTTACTAATTGGCTGAGAGAAATACAAAGAAAAATGATGAATGGTGAATAATAATGAAGACTGACTTTAATGACTAGTCATAGGCCCCGTCCACACGAAGACGAACCCTGGCCTAAACGCACAAATTTTTCACCAAACCAGCCTCTCATCCACACGAAGCCGGCGTTTCGAGGTTCTGTAAACGATCTTTTTTTTATTCAGCCTTCAGAGTGGGAAGATTTCGAAATGCCGTTTTCGCGTTTCCATCTTTATGCTCTAACTGCATTTTTTTTTTTTACACGAATGCGTCATAGCGTCGCCTCTAAACACGCATGCGCAACACAGTATCACAACAACAATGGCGCCGTTGCTGCTAATGCTACTCACCCTGCTGTCGGGCTTACAACAGAATCTGTTTCTTCTGGAATATCTCCAGGAAGAACAGAGCAATATCGACGACATAGTTCAGCACCTGAATTTGACTTAACCACGAAAATGGACCCGCAGGGCAACCACGTATAAATATTAGTGCGCATGCCCAACATTTCGTAGCTTATTTTCGCTTTGGCACCACAGCGCCACTTACAGGCCTGGCATACATTTTGCAGCGTTTTCATGCATTCGTGTGGACGCTCACATTTATTTTACGTCTCCGTCTTTACGGCAAACGTTTTGGAAAATATCAGCGTTTCGTGTTCGTTTTGACTTTGTGTGGACGGGGCCATAGAGTCTTTACATGGCTGAGGTCCTCACTCTGCCCCACTGAGCCAAGCCATAAACTTTGCCCCAATAGTGCTGATTTACATTGAAAGTGCTCTAATCTGATCTTCTACTATGCGAAGCCTAAAAGTATTCTGAGAAGCATGTGTAAATGCACAATTAAAGTCAGTTATAAATGTAAAAATCAGACCAAAACAACTTCTATTTTACAATGGGTATGCACACTGGGTGCAGGCTTTCGTTGTGCCTATGTTGGTGCATATAATGTGCATTTAAAAGTATATAGTGCAAAACCATTGCTAATTAATCAATACACAATGAATGTCTAAATTCACCATTAGAAAGAATAAAATATAGCAAAAAACAAATGTTACTTTTTGTCTTTTTTCCTCTCTTTTGGTTATCAACATTTTGAGTGTTTCCCTTCATGATTACCATATGCTGATCATCAAGATGATTAAAATACTAAAGAGTAGAAAAATTTGTAAGTGTAACATTCAAAGCAAATGTAACAGCCTATGACAAAATAGATTCTAAAACACAGTTAATATTCCAAAGAACACTTTTCTTATGGTTTGTTTCAGTGAGGTGTTTGTTACCCATTGTAACAAACACCTCACTGTGCTCAAATGCACAAATTATCCAGAAAGGAGTATCATGATGGAGATCTGCCAAGGACGCCGATCCACATTGGAGCAATTTTAAAATTCAGTTCCATTGCGAGTGTGTCTGTATTGGACCATCATCATACCAAGAATTTAGTTATATATACACCTAAACTCAGCTTTGTGTGGATGGGGCTTAAGTCCAGTTTCCCCTGCCACACACACCTGTTCACTGTTAGAACTGTAGCATAAGGGAGTCATTTAAAAAGAGGTCTTCAAGAACTCAAAAAGCAACACATCATAATTTGATGTAGATAAATACAAGAATAGATTAGAAAAAATATTTAACATATATCAGAAAGGAAAAAAAAGAAGTTAATCAGTTAATCCTAAAGCTTTGAGAATCAAATGAGCCACACCAAGATCCATAATGGAAAAATGGAAAAGTGTAAAGCCTTCCCAGGAGCATCCAGTTTCTGTTGTGACTCGGTCAGCAGGTGAAAAGTGAACTCTGAACAACATCTAGAGGACTAGAAGCATCCTGCCTCAGTTATAGTCGTTTACTTATCAGAAATAAAAATACTGGTCAAAAATGGAAATTGTGAGAGACATACAGTGTAGGAAACAACTAAATATAGAATAAAACAAATGCTTGTCTCATATTTCCAAAACAAATCTTCGTGATTTAAATCCTTTTGAGTATTATGTGGACTGGTAAGGCCAAAAAAAAAAAAAAAAAGCATAATATGTTTTGTCATTGTCTCATGGTATGTGGCTGTGTTGCTTCTTCAGAACCATGACGTTGAGTTTTCTGTCATGAAAACCTGAAGAATATTGCCACGTCATCTGGTTTGGACCAGAAGCTTAAGCATGCATATAAGCAACAGGACAATCATTCAAAACAACTCATTAAATCACATCTGAATGATTAAAAAACAAAGAAAATGTTAATTTTAAAGTGGCCTAGTCAAAGTCCTAAGGATCTGTCCTTAGACAAGCTTTTATCCGCCAGAAAGTGATGGAAAAGGCTAGTTCTTACTGCAAATGCTTAAAAGCAACAACATGTTTATGACTAAATACTTTTAGAACACTGAATTAGCCCTGTATGATTATTAAAAGTTATGTGAGGGGAAAAAATGCAAAAGTTACCCTAGAACCATGACTGCACTAAGGGATGCCATTCAAGTGGACTAAATGCTGTGGTACAAAACTGGCATGAAAAATGCATTCCGCATAACTGGATGAAGACAGATGTACAGTATAATACAAAGCATACACTGTCCCCTGCTCTCTTAGAACAAAGAACATCCAGGCACCAAGCATATCAGCAGCTGTCCTGCTCTGTGGCTGGGACTAAAGGATACAAATCCAACATCAAACAGAGGCCATGCTTGACAAAGGATTTAGGTCTTAACACCGCAGAAAATCCATATGTTAATCACAAGATAATGAGATCTACAGTTGTATAACTCTTTTTCTTTTAAACTTTTCAATATACGAGCTATTTAAGTTTTCTTTCATATTTAAAACACTTAGAAGGAATGTCCAGTAACCTTTATATTGATTTAGAATAAATAAGTAGGCTGACTGTATGGCGTTTGAACAAAGGGGAAACTGGCTTTAAACTTAGAGAGACACGACAGAGAGATCCCACTATGCAACGAATGGAGTTTCCATGACACATATAAAATCTAAGGCCTAATTGTAACACAGCCTGACTACAATCAATGATTTTAGGCGGATACTGGACTGCGCATCAACGAATCACCGGAAAACGCAGCCTTAGGTGTAAACAGGACTTCCACACGGTACTGCGACATCAATATTGAGTTGGACCATATAATGTATGTGGATGTATGTAAACAAGAAGCATTATTCTTCCGAATAACAGTGACGCTGTAGGAGACAAGCCCACCCAGGCAAAGCAACCAGCAGCATCCTCCTTTCTACCCTCATCCGGATACCAGGAGAAAAGCGACTCTGTGTTCAGAATTTATACATACATACATACTGTGTTATTATTTTTCCTGAAGTAAAGCTATATTACCTGGAAAAAGTCATAGGTTGATGAGCCCGTTCCTTTCCAGACTCGGAGCTCGCAGGCAGCGCATCCCTGTTTCAGTGACAGCCTGCGTACTGAGCACAGCCGCTGCGCCCCGGAACGAGCATATCATCACAGAGCCCACTGCGGCTGTCTGCTTGGTGAAAACAGAGCTGATTTAGCTCCGCCAGCCTCACCTTGCCCTCAGCACGAGTCCAACGCTTATTGGACACCCCACTTAACCCGGTTTACTGGGGAAAAAATAAATAGATAAAATAATAAATAAATAATAATAAAAAATTAAAAGCGGTTGATATCAGTAGCTGTTTGCAGCTGCTGGCTTTCCAAAAAATTATCAAAAGTCTCTAAATTATGTATTTAAGCTATAAGCAAAAAATTGTCAACATGCATGTGAATATAAGAGGGGGGGTGGGAGATAGAAAACACAGCAAAAAAGAAAAACAAACACTCTAAATCTGTTTGGAAACATAATCTTGTTTATTATGTTTAGATAACACGCTTGTCTTGGTTCTGTTGTTTTCTTTTGAGTATTCAGTTTTACTTTGCTCCGTGTTTTCTAGTTTTATTGGTTTAATTCCTATTTTGTTGTGTTTTCTGGATATATTTGAGTTCTTAGGTTTTTATTTGTTGGCCTCTGTTGCCCTCTTGTGTTCTCTTTTTCCCTAGATCCTTTCTAGACTCCTCTCTTCACACCTGCTCCCAATCAGCTCGTTAGTCCTCTCTTTGTTCAGTCTCCCATAAATACTCTCCTTGTCCAGTTCCTCAGTGCTGGTTCCTTGTCTTACCTCGTCTCTACTCGCCTTTCCCTGACTCCACGTGCTCTTTCAATTCAGTTTTTAATTCAGTTTATTTATATAGCGCCAATTCACAACACGTATTCTTATGGTGCTTTACAGTTTCGCAGATCATTCAAATTGATTCAAGTTTTCTATCTAAGGAAAACCAGTTGATTGCATCGACTTATTGACTCAAATGCAATCCATCACACTAAGCATGCTGGTAGCGACAGTGGAGAGGAAAAACTCCCTTTTAACAGGTAGAAACCTCCAGCAGAACCAGGGCGACTAGGTTCAAGGAGACAGAAGCAGAGATACAAAAAGCAGCTGTAAAAGGCGGCCCCCGTCCAGGAAACATTTTCCCCTGATGTGTCCATGGTTCTGGTTTGTTTTACATTTTTCATGTTGTATTTTTGGATTCCTGCCTCAGTTGTTTGTGAACATTCAATTAAATCTTCAAGAAACTCACCTCTGCCTCCCCGTCTCTGCATTTGGGTCCTCAAAAACCACAACCAAACCCTAACAACGCTGCTGTCATTTTTGCACATCTCTGGTGTTGCTACCACATATCCATTACTGTAAAAAGCTCCACAGCTTTATATTGATTATTTATTCTCCAGATGCAAAGTATTTATATTGTGAAAACATTATACTGTACAGTATTTTATTTGTTTATTTCTTTACTCTGTCACTTATTCTGTTATTTTTCTTATAAACTTTTTAAGGTCCAAATCTGCTCATGGAGGCATCCATTGCTGTTTGATAGAAGTGGTTGATCACTTTTACGTTAATTACCAAAGGTGTTCCCGGAAGACTTATTTAAAGTCCTGCTAAATATGGCCACAAAGTTAAAAAAAACACTAATTCAATTTTATTTATTTTTTGCACCAACTTTCCAAGTTTTCTGTCACCATATATGTTTTTTTCACATCATAAAACGGGAGTAAAATCCAAGGACTAAAGTATTGAGCTCTAGTCCTTGAGTTTTGGTTTGCTTTAACATTTAGATGTGCATCTAATTCTGTCACTGCAACAAAAATAAAAATAAAAATAAACAAGCAACTAATTTGCAAGGCATAAAAACACTGTTCATGAGAGTGAAGAGGCAATTTAACAACTTAATTCATGTATATTGGTCATGAAATATATCTGTATATTGGCCCCAGATTAATGTAGTTTGAAAGTCTACTGTATTTTGGGAAACTACTTATTTATCCAATTAATCCATATGATGAGTTGATGCTGTTGACTGAAGTTTGGGAAGTTTCCAATATTAACTTCCCATAGTGAAAGGAGAAGTAGTTTGTAAAGTCATGCTTTACATAAGATAATGTCAAAGGACTGTGTTGAATTTCATTTACACTGAAGAAAATGTTTTTTCACCTGGTGAAATATTAGTGTTTTGAACTCTAAGCATGCTTTTGTATCGATATTTATTATTCACAGTTTGACCAAACCACTGGTAATAGTCGCAATAGATAGGTAGCATTTCATTTATTTATTGAGTATTTATTGCTATGTTCTAAATATTATTATCCTCATCAAAGTGTTTATTGTTCAACAATTTCTTATCTAAAGTTTCTCACCCACTTTAACTGGTGATAACAGATAAAAATAATCTATAAACTGCAGGGTCTGATGTAATATGTGATTATGTGACTGGGGTGAACAATATCTATAACGTGGTCGCTGACACTTCTTTCAGCTACATTGAGGAAGCTTACTGGAACCTTAGCCGAACCGAATCAAATAAAAGCAATTTGTAACATTATTGTAGTATTTTGTGTTTTAAATTTTAAGGCTCTGATAAAATGGTGAGTCATGGAAATTAAATTGGTTTAACAGTAAAGGGGCAAATTGAATCAGAGATAATACTTAGTGCAAGTATGTTTTATCTTGAAGGTAAGGTTCAAATCAATATTTCTCAAACAGTTTTTTAGCCGAGTAAGCCAACAATGACAGAAAATACAACATCTAAAAGTGCATTATTTCTCACTTTGGTGTTCTAGATCCAGGTCAGCACTGCCCCCTACTGGTTAGAAACTCTATCTATCTATCTATCTATCTATCTATCTATCTATCTATCTATCTATCTATCTATCTATCTATCTATCTATCTATCTATCTATCTATCTATCTATCTATCTATCTATCTATCTATCTATCTATCTATCTATCTATCTATCTATCTATCTATCTATCTATCTATCTATCTATCTATCTATGAGCATAGTGTGCTTTAGAACACTAGTAAATTAAATAGTATAGTATTACGGTCTTTTCTTTGCACCTCGATAATCATTGCAAGAAAACCTAGAAGAGGTGAAAGAGGTCTTCTTTTAAAGCATTTGTGCAATGGTGATAGCAAAGAATGCTAATAGGCTGTGGGAATACAAATAGCTGATCCAGAAAATGAAAACATCTTTAAAATATTTCACATTTATTCAGTGCTTCAATATTCAATATTATTTTATATAAATTTCAACAATACCCAGTCCTCAGATGGAATGACATGTATATGATCATTTTTAGCATGTACCATTTGAATGGAACAGTGACTAAGTGAAGCATCTTTGTCCACATCATGTGCAGGTAAAACTTGTGGTTATGCTTTACTCTGCTTAGTGCTTTACTGTACAACTTTTATGTATTGCTAAAGTAAGGACTGCACATGCATTACACTGTCACACATGTTGCTGTAACTACATATACTGTGAATACTGTACAATTTTGGGGGGCAAATGCTTTGTTAGACTGACATTTTTCTTTTTCACACTCTATATAGTATATTCTAGATCTGGAGGCCAGGGAATCACTTCATAGGAGAAAGAGGAACCATTTACAGTAATGTCAAAGGCCAATGAGGAGGGAATATTACAATAAGTGCATCAATGTCAGAAAACTGAAAACTTCTGCCTGGCCTGGTCCATACAACACACAGCACCTGTTGACTTTTTTCAAAGCTCTTTATAGGGAAATAATCCATGACAATGAAAGGGATAAGCCTGGTGACAATCTGACAAAGTATGTTTGATTGATGATGTAAGCTTTCACCACTCCCATTCTACAGGACTCTCCATTCCTAAATCCAGTTGAGGGTCAGGGTTAGGATATGACTGGCGTCCACATACCTAAATGACCCCAAAAGCAGCCATAGATGCAGCTTGTGATGACATCACAGCAGAGCCCTGCAGAGGGTGGATTCAGCAATCTAGAAGATACTCTCCTCTTTACATTAACAGAGCTGATATTTGCTGTGATGTTAATGAAAATATGTGGCCAGACAGACGGGAGAGTCTAGGTGTCCATGGCTGATTTGCAGCACTGTCTGTTTTACAGTGTTTTCATTTTTAAAATTACTGCAGTAAGGTTTATTGAGCCAAAGGGAGTCTATATTTGTTGTAAATTTTCTTTTTTTCCCTGTTGCAAAATGCTGTGAACTGTTGCACAGTTTATACAGTATAAAGTAAAAGTAACTTTACATGACATTGTGAAAATTAATTTGTCACAATGATCGACCTTTTGACTTGATTGTTCAAAGATACTGGTGTCATTTTGACAACCCTGACACTTTCATTGGCATAAATACTTGATTTTAGGAAGAAATGATCACTTTTGACAAAGAGACTCTCCTTTGAAACATGAAATACCCATTTTGAGCTATTGAACGTGTGCTTTTGACTTTCCAGATTGAGAAAGTGATTCCCTTTTGCAGATTATTTATCATTTGTTGCAGTTTTCACTAACTGATTTGAGAAACACCTTAGCAATGGTGCAAACGTTAATATTGTTGTACCAAAGGCAACAGGAAACTTAGAAAAACTGCATAAGCTAACTGTAGGAAAGAATTTTATGTCAAACTGAGCAAAAGGGAAAGAAGCAAACATTTAATTTCTTCCCTTGAAAACTATTTTTTATCACATTGTATTTAAAGGAACTTCATTCTTCCTTTTTATCACAGCAACTATCTCTCAAATGAAAACAGGTGATGTAAAAACCTTGAGATGAATGAATGTCATTTACATTTTGAGTCACATTGTAGTAAAATTGATAGTTCATCAGCTCCTGTATTTTCCCCGCTGCCTGATTCATGCATGAGCAGATACAAAATGCAGTGTAGTGTTATATACCCTCACTGTGATTGAGGGGGGCTGCTTTTCACACAGCCAACACAGCCAACTGTTTATTTATCATTTCTTTTTTTTTCTTTTTTTTTATTGATTTTCACAACTTTATGTAAACATAAACAAAAATTAAAAAACAACCCACTCCAAAACAACAAGGAGCATTGCAGTGTCTACATATATATATATATATATATATATATATATATATATATATATATATATATATATATATATATATATATATATATATATATATATATATATATAAAACACATAGTGCCTACACACACAAACAAACATTCCCAGTCATGGTTCACCATAGTTAAAGTTGTTGGACAGCCACATGAATAATATACTGAATGTAAAAGAGAGAAGGGAAAATGATAAAAAAAATAAAAATAAGAAAAACAAAAAAAAAATAACAACAACAACAAAAAAATGACATTCTCTGTAAGAAAGATTGCAGTGGGTTCCAAATCCTCCGGAATTTCTCAGACTTTTGATGTAGGTCATGGGTCAGTTTTTCAACTGTGATAATAGCTGAAATCTGTGATATCCAAATATCAACTGTGGGGGCCTGAGGTGCTGACCATCTCAGTAATATACATTTCTTGGCCAGAAATAAGAGAATTAAAACAAACGTTTAGTATCTGCATTAAGTAGAGTGTCTGAAGCATGATTAAAAAGGCAGAAGGAGGGAGTAAGTGAGAGCTATTTACCAATGATCTACCAATGATTTATCATTTCTTAACGTTTTAGAAGATCTAAACATAAAAAATCACTTTTCCACGTTTGTATTTTTTTCCCCAACAGTTAAGGGGAAATATCGTTTCTCTAAACCGTTGGCTCAGGTTATTTAGATTGAATTCTGTTAGATATTGAGAATGGTATAACAACCTGATATTTTTATTACACAGAAAAGATTAGATTACACTTTACAAAGTTATTAGATTAATCTAAATAACGTCAGCAAAACAAATGGTAACCTTCATCCAGAGCCTTTGTTGTTTAATTTCTGCATACAGAAATTTCCACAATTCCAGCAGTATTACCTGATTTTCTCTGCACTCAATTTACTTCATGCTTCTCTTAGCACAGCAACATATTTTTTGATGACAAAAAGGTTTTTTCCAGCTGATGGCATAAAGTGTTTCCCCCTTTTTGCCACATTGCCTTTGCCATATCAGAAGATCCTTGATGTGAGACAGCACCATGTGTTATTCACTGGAAACCTATGGAAAGTATAGTATGGAGGCATTCAGTAAACTTATTCCTTTTAACAAAAGTGTTGACCTTGAGCAGCACTTTTGCTTAATCTAACCTTTAGCTTAATCAATTTTAATAAAACGAAAATAACCCTGCCTCAAACAACTCTGAGGTTAATGATGGACTAAATAAAAAGCAAAAGCTTATGAATATACAAATAAAAACCTGAATTCTTAGTTTTTTGCAGACTGTTCAGACTACAGAAAGTCGTCATCCTCAGAGTTTTATGCAAGAGATCACTAGTCGTATTCTTTATATTCTGTTACAATAGTTGTCTAGTTTCACTTTTGTTATTAACCCCCTATTACTGTTTGTACTTAGAGCTGTGTTATATTGTTTGAAACATAAAAAGGTTCATAGCTTTGTTTCTAAAAGCGTTATCCATAAATAATTCTGATTTTTCTAAATAGGTTTCAGTTCATTACCTTGTCAGAACACCAAATTCTGCTTCTTTTATGAAAATACATGTATTTAAATATAGAAATATACAATATAACTGATTTAAAAAAAAACAAAAGATTTGGACAAAAACATATTCATATTAGTTAAATTATATAGTATTCGCTAATGCCGTGCTCTTGAAATAGATCCATATCTCAAATCTTTTGTTTTATTTATCTTGAACAACGGTGTTCATTTACATAGCAAACTGTTTATAAATGAAACACATGATAATTGGATCTCTTGGTAAGCTGTTTATAAAGAAAATAATTAATATGACAATTACAGCAGATCTGTTTGGTTGTTGTTAATGTTGGTTACAGTGTTAACTAATTTCACAAACTTATTAGATTAAGGGTTATCACAGAGGTGGCAGATGAGATACCAGAATATATTTACAAACCAAGTTAAAAATCTGATGCTTTTTGCCATGTCTAAAATTCACCTAAATATGATCTTTAAATATGGGTTGATTGAATTAGTTATTTCTGCTCAGTATATATCCTGTGGCAAGGGTTTCAAATTAGGAAATTAGGAAAATATTTGTTCTATACCAGTGTAAAAACGGTGCTCTCCTGTGATGAAATCAGTTAAGAAAGAATGTTTGGTGTTTAGATTTTAAATCAATAAAAAAAAATCTAAAAGAAATGTACCTGAAAAGGGAGGATTATTCAATGCCCTGCAAAAAGCAACTTACTCACAAATTCAACAAAGCTTGAGTTGACAGGTCTCAATTGGAGCCCACAGGTCTGTTTCACAAATCCTGGATAAGGATCTAAGCCAGAATTTTCTGAACATCAACCAATCAGTTATTCTACTAATTATTTTTTCTTATCCTTTTCTTGGATAATTTTTTTAGGTTACGTTAAAAACCCTTAATACATATTCATATACAGTGGGGCAAAAAAGTATTTAGTCAGCCACCAGTAGTGCAAGTTCTCCCACTTAAAAATATGAGAGAGGCCAGTAATTTTCATCATAGATATACCTCAACTATGAGAGACAAAATGAGAAAAAAAATCCAGAAAATCACACTGTCTGATTTTTAAAGAATTTATTTGCAAAATATGGTGGAAAATAAGTATTTGGTCAATAACAAAAGTTCATCTCAATACTTTGTTATATACCCTTTGTTGACAATGACAGAGATCAAACGTTTTCTGTAAGTCTTCACAAGGTTTTCACACACTGTTGCTGGTATTTTGGCACATTCCTCCATGCAGATCTCCTCTAGAGCAGTGATGTTCTGGGGCTGTCGCTGGGCACCACAGACTTTCAACTCCCTCCAAAGATTTTCTATGGGGTTGAGATCTGGAGACTGGCTAGGCCACTCCAGGACCTTGAAATGCTTCTTGCTAAGCCACTCCTTCATTACCCGGGCGGTGTGTTTGGGATCATTGTCATGCTGAAAGACCCAGCCACGTTTCATCTTCAATGCCCTTGCTGATGGAAGGAGGTTTTCACTCAAAATTTGACGATACATGGCCCCATTCATTCTTTCCTTCACATGGATCAGTCGTCCTGGTCCCTTAGCAGAAAAACAGCCCCAAAGCATGATGTTTCCACCCCCATGCTTCACTGTAGGTATTGTGTTCTTTGGATGCAACTCAGCATTCTCTCTCCTCCAAACACGACGAGTAGAGTTTTTACCAAAAAGTTCTATTTTGGTTTCATCTGACCATATGATATTCTCCCAGTCATCGTCTGGATCATCCAAATGCTCTCTAGCAAACTTGAGACGGGCCTTGACATGTACTGGCTTAAGCAGGGGGACACGTCTGGCACTGCAGGATTTGAGTCCCTGGCGGCGTAGTGTGTTACTGATGGTAGCCTTTGTTACTTTGGTCCCAGCTCTCTGCAGGTCATTCACTAGGTCTCCCCGTGTGGTTCTGGGATTTTTACTCACCGTTCTTGTGATCATTTTGACCCCACGGGGTGAGATCTTGCGTGGAGCCCCAGATCGAGGAAGATTATCAGTGGTCTTGTATGTTTTCCATTTTCTAATAATTGATCCCACATTTGATTTCTTCACACCAAGCTGTTTACCTATTGCAGATTCAGACTTCCCAGCCTGGTGCAGGTCTATAATTTTGTTTCGGGTGTCCTTTGACAGCTCTCTAGTTTTGGCCATGGTGGAGTTTAGAGTGTGACTGTTTGAGGTTGTTATACTGATAACGGGTTCAAACAGGTGCCATTAATGAAGGTAACGAGTGGAGGACAGAGGAGCCTCTTACAGAAGAAGTTACAGGTCTGTGAGAGCTAGAAATCTTGCTTGTTTGTAACTGACCAAATACTTATTTTCCACCATATTTTGCAAATAAATTCTTTAAAAATCAGACAATGTGATTTTCTGGATTTTTTTTTCCTCATTTTGTCTCACATAGTTGAGGTATATCTATGATGAAAATTACCGGCCTCTCTCATCTTTTTAAGTGGGAGAACTTGCACTATTGGTGGCTGACTAAATACTTTTTTGCCCCACTGTATAGCCAATTATTTTTATTATTTTATCAGCGTTATGGTAGCCTATATAATAATGAACCTTATAGTCTTTTATTCGGACATTGTTAATTTGATAGTGTTTTTTAAGATGTTTTTTTGTTATAATGTTGACAGAAAGACCTTTAGTAGACTACTGGTGTTGTCTATAATGTCAGGCCATAAAAGAAGCTCCAAACATGTATCTTCCCTTACAATTAAGAGCCAATACTTGAAGCTTTCCCCACAATTACCTAGATGACAGTGACTCACGATTATTTTCTCAGTCTCCTGTTCTCCTGCCAGTCTTCAACAACTACACCTCAGAGGGACAGCATGCATGTTGCAAAGGAATAAACAATAAAAAAAAAAAAGTATGATCCATGAATCTTATAATACCTTCCACTGTTAGTTTTTAAGTTGAAAGTTAATCATTCAATTATGATGTTTTTGAAGGGGTTAGAAAATGTGTATCTTAGGCTTCTGATATCATTGCAAGGATGCACTGATCACATTAAGTCAAGACAGGCTCTATCTCTTGCCCAGGATTTCTGAATTCAAGTTTTGTTAAATAGGCCTTAAGTTATATACATATACTTTTATACATCTATATTCAAGATCCTAAAACTCATTTTAATGTATGGAAGTCCTCATATGGGGTTTTGATTTAACTGAAATAACAAAGGAAATAACTTTTATTCTTAATCATGCATCACAAATGAGTGCAGAAATACAGTTTTATCCTGAGTTTTATTAGACTGCGTGTTATATTCTCAGTATTTATCAGGAAGGCCTGCAGGTCTGTAATGGTTGGGATCTCCTCTGTTTTATACATGAAGATCTCCTATATCCGTTTTTTTTGTACTGGTACCAAAACTTTCCTGTATCCACTCTCTGGCATTGCTGAAAAGAGAGAAATACACATAAAAAAAATCTATTTAGAATTTGCTCTATTTAACTTGGGAAATCCTAATTCCTGTGGCAACAAAAGGCATTTTCACACCATCTTTTTTTTGTCATATTCTTTAAAAGTTCTAGGGTCCTTCATTAAACACCCTAAAATACTTTAAGTCTTGCTTTTGTCAAAAGGTGAAATGTTGCAATTATTTTAAAATCTTAAAAACAGTTTACTTGTGCAATCAATTTATAAATTTTGCTTTGCCGTAAAGAATGTGAATTCCTTTATTTAGAAATCTTACCAGCCCAATAAATATCAGTGAATTTGCATACACTTAACTATGTCTCTACATTAATGCGTCACATATCCAGAAGAAAGTACATTTTTACAAAACAGTACAAATCCTAATGACCTACACAAAAGATCTATCTGCTTATCAGTGTTTGATCTTGAAAAACTTATTTCCAATCATTTTAAGATTATACTGCATTTATTACCTGATAACCTCAGCAGCCCACCTCCCCCCTGCTCCTCTCTGCGCAGCATCATAGGTTCCTCTGGCATGAAAGTATTTGTCAGAACCTTCGAAGTTGGCCTCTCTCATGTCGCTGTAGGCTCTGGCCATATCACGAGCTCCTGATTAGAAAAAAAACAAAGAATGTTCATATTATATAATGACCCTTTCAGTGACAACCATGAATGTACTTAAAAAGGTTCTGCTTATATAGTAGGTCATACATCTTACCTTGAGCAGCTTCAATAGGAAACTTGTACCACTGAGCGTCACATATAGTGAGGAAAGTGAGAACAATTCCTGCTAAAAGCAGCTTCATTTTTGCAAAGGCCTAAAACAAAAATCACAAAGTTCAAATTACACTATATGTGTCGGGAGCTGGAAAAGTTCCACCTTTCTCCAGCAGAGTCCGCCGTGGATCCTTCTGAGTGAGCCTCCTGCACAGCTGCAGCCCATCAGATCATCAGAGGATCCACTATATAAGCTGTCTTCAGACCTTGCCTCAATGCTGCAGTGTTGATCCAGTTGGTCAGCGCCTAAGCCTAGACTCTCAGTGAATCTTTGTGACTTTGAATCCAGCCTGGATTCTAACCGTTGTCTCTGTCTTCCAGGAAACCAGTTTCTCCTCTGTGGAGCTCAGGAAGAGCGAACCTGCCGAGCCGACCCTCAGAGCCAAACCTGAAGAACCTCAGTGAACTTCCATGCAGCTCTGGACCAAGAGCTGGAAAACCCAAAGCCAAGGTCTGCTCAAAACTAGAAGTGAGACGCTGAAGCAGCAAACGGACTCTGCTGATCAACTCCTCTCCAGATCCAACAGTGACCCTCCCAAAGCTAACCACAAGAACCCTCAAGGTACAATCAGTAACAATCAAGAAAGCAAGCTCCAACGTGCAACGCTAACTGAACTGTCTCTCACGCAGACTCCGGTGAACCAGTATCCAGGCCCGAACCAGAACCAGTATAATCAGTGTGCTTGTGACCAAATAAACTTGTTGAACTTTTATTCCTGTGTCCGTCTAGTGGTGTTCTGCATAATTGGGTCACTCTTAGAGTACCCATCATGACAATATGTATGGTTTTTCTTGGGCTTTTCTATATTAAATGTACTTACTTCACTCTGTGCAGATGTTTCAACAACACTTCAAGCACATAATTTTACCTGGGATGACAACTCCTCTTTTATAGTATAACTGAAAAAATGGGCGGTGGGATTCTACAAACAAGCTGAATCCAGATTTTGTTGACTGCAGCTGGAGATGAGATAAAGTTGGGTAATTATTTAGCTGGGGCATTTTATAGTTAAGCAACTTGGTAAAACTCCAATACAACAGCACATGGAAACAAAACCTTGATATATATATTTTTTTCTTTATTTAGAAGAGAAGAAACTATATAGTAAGGATTTAGGTCACTTATGAGCAAAAAAAGTGAAAGGGTCATTCTCTTGTGAAAAATAAGCATCTGCAATGTAAAAAATAAAATCATCAATACATCTAAAGAAAGACAAACAAACCTCCGGTAGCAGGGCAAACTCCTGCATCTGAAATCACTGGTGCAAAACTGGGCCATTTGGAGATCTCGTTTTGGATCCAACATGGCTGCGCCTGTAGGCAGCAGCTTCATACAGCTCTAGAAAATTCCACAAAATATGCCAAAACACTACAAATTAGGCATCGATCCTGCATCTAAGACCATCAGTGCCTGTGTGGCACCCGAGAGGTGCGATCATCTTAAAAAAAACATAAAACCAAACAGACTGCGGCGATTGTGAGCAGAGCTTTAAAAAGTTTCGATTAAAATCCAATAAGAAAAAATAAATTAAAAGACAAGTTAAAAGGAAAAAGATTAAAAGATAAAAATACAGATGGTGAAGAGCGGCAGAGTCAATGGCCCAGTCTGTTAAAAGATGCGCACTTGGCGGGTACAATGGAGGGCACCGTCCACCCCAGCGCTGGATCCTCGTTCCGGCACGCTGCGCGTGTGGGCCTCTCCAGCATAGCTGGCCTGCGAGGTCACCTCCAACACGCGCCTCTCGCCAGCGCGTCTCTGCACCTCGCTCCGGCGTGCGTCTCTGCACCTCGCTCCGGCGTGCGTCTCTGCACCTCGCTCCGGCGTGCGTCTCGGTCACCTCCAACACGCGCCTCTCGCCAGCGCGCCTCTGCGCCTCGCTCCATGACGGGCCTCTGCACCTCGCTCCGGCGTGCATCTCTGCACCTCGCTCCGGCGTGCGTCTCTGCACCTCGCTCCGGCGTGCGTCTCTGCACCTCGCTCCGGCGTGCGTCTCTGCACCTCGCTCCAGCGGGCCTCCGGCCGTCAGTCCCCAAACCTCTCCCGCTGCTTCTCTCTCACCCGCTCCGTCCGGCTACCTCCATGATCGGCCTTCCCATGTCCGGTGTGTCCCTCTAACCAAACCTTCCCATGTCCGGTCTGTCCCTCCAACCAAACAGCTGCCTTTTTAATCAGCGTCCCAGTCGGCACGCTGCTTGGTTGATGGGGAACACCTGTGCCGTTGCTGTGGGCGTGTCCAGGTGTGAGTGGCAATGTGGCCTCCAAACAAAATCCCCCCAAAAAAACATGCAACACACAAAATTGAAAACAAGCAAACAAGTTCAAAATAAAGAAAATCCAAAATTAGAAAACATGGAATGACTTAAAAAGGCCACATTACCACACCTGCAAGAGCTTCGGTCACAAAATTACTTTTCTGGACTCTTAAATACAGCTACTATTGACTGTTAAAAAAGCTGTGGAATGCTTCAGACATATTTAAACAAAGCAGCGCGAAAAAGGATCAGGCCGTGCCAGGAGGGGAGCCAGAGGAAACAACTTGCAAGACCACGAAAGAGGGGCTGCAGAGGTGGGCTAACAGTGTTGCAAAGGAGGAATCCCCACAGACCATGGATTCCATCAATCCAGCAATCCACCATCAGCTCACTGGATAACAAAATGGATAACCTCCAACTCGAACTCTCTTCAAAAAAGTAGATCAGTAACTGCTGCGCCATCATTCTAACTGAGTCATGGCTTTATTAATCCATACCAGACAATGCTTTTAGCCTGGATGGGCTAACATTATACCGGGCCGATGGAAACAGCAAACTCAGTGTTAAGACTAAAGGAGGGGGGCTCTGTGTGTACATAAACAAAAACTGGTGTAAAAATGGTAGATCGGCCGCCAGCTTCTACTCTCCAGATATCAAGTTTCTGACTGTTACATGTAGACCATTCTATTTGCCCAGAGAGTTTAACGTGGTTACCATCAATACAGTTTATGCCACTCCCAGCACTAATACAAAAGAGGCCATGAAGACTCTCTACCAGGCTATCAATGAGCTTCAATCTGCGCACACACAGGGTGTTTTTATCATTGCTGGGGATTTTAACTAGGCTAACTTGAAGACTGTGCTCTAACATTAAAGATACATTCAGAGCAGCTCCCCGCCCCCACCTCTAGTCATCAGACCACCTATCTGTCATGCTAATTCCTGCAAACAGCCCCCACCTAATCAGCGCAAAACCAACAGTGAAGGAGGTCAGTGTGGATTGAGGGGGCCATGAAGAAACTCCAGGACTGTTTTGAATGCTCTGACTTGAACATGTTCAAAGCTGCAGGAACCTATGACAAAAAAAATAAATATGGATGAGTAAGCCATGACTGTGTCAGCCTACATGAACAATTGCATTGAGGACATCAGCACCACAAAGAACATCCACAACCAGGCCAACCAACGGCCCTGGAGGAATGGGAAGCTTCAGGAATCGCTAAAAGCACAAAACTTTCAAGTCTTGTGATAGAGAGGCACTGAGGACAGTGAGTGCCAACTTGAACTGTGCAGATCAGCGAAGCAGAACCACAGCCGGAAGATCCGGGATCTCCTTCACGATGCCTGCAAAACCAGGAGTATGTAGCAAGGCATACAGGCAATCCCAGACAACACACCCTCTCCTCCAGTGGGTAAAACTGATGCTGACTCCCTAAATGAGCTGAAGAATTTCTTTGGAAGGTTTGAGGCACTAAACAGCACTCCAGCAGTGAAAGCTGTTCCACATCAGGGAGAGGAGGCACTCTACCTTGACACAGCTGATGTGTTCAAAACTCTGAGGAGAGTCAATCCAAGGAAGGCCCCAGGGCCTGATAACATAGCCTCGCTGGACCAATCCATAGTGCCAGCATGCTTCAAGTCTGCCACCATCATTCCAGTCCCAAAGAAGCCTCAGTTTAACACACTCACTGATTACCTTCCTGTCGCACAGACTCCAACCATGATGAAGTCCTTCGAAAGGCTGGTTAAAGAACACATTGTCTCCAGTCTGCCGCCAACATTTGACCCGTTCCAGTTTGCCTACCGACTCAACCGCTCCACTGAGGACGCCATCTCTGCTTCTCTCCACCTGAGCCACCTGGAGGAGAAGAACACCTATGTGCGGATGCTGTTCCTGGACTTCAGTTCAGCTTTCAACACCCTCATCCCATAGCATCTGATGGGCAAACTTGAACAGCTGGACTTCAATACACCCCTCCGCAATTGGCTGCTAGAATTCTTCACCAACAGATCTCAGTCAGTCCAGGTTGGACAGAACACCTCTGATGTCATCAGTCTAAGCAGAGCCTCCCCTCAGTGCTGCGTCTTTAGCCCCCTGCTGTTCACCCTGATGACACACGACTGTTTCCCCAGGTTCACCACCAATCACATCGTGAAGTTTGCAGACGACACCACGATGGTGGGCCTCATCAGAGACGACAACGACCTGGACTACAGAGAAGAGGTGGAGCAGCTGGTGGACTGGTGCAAAGATAACAGCATGATCCTGAACGTGGAAAAGACGAAGGAGATCATCTTGGACTTCAGGAAGAACCGGCCTAACCATGCTCCACTGGTCATCAACAACTCAGCTGTAGAGATGGTCAGCAGCACCAAATTCATGGGGGTGCACATCACAGACACCCTCACCTGGAATGTTATCACCTCCTCACTGGTCAAAGGGGCACAGAAGTGCATGCCCCTTCTGCGGAGGATGAGGAGAGCCCACGTGCCCCTATCCATCCTCACAACCTTTTACAGAAGCACCATAGAGAAAGTTCTGACCAGCTGTATGACTTTGGAGGTTGCAGCACCTTAGACAGGAAGAGTGTGAGAATAGTGGTGAGAACAGCAGAGGGGATCATCGGGGCTCCTCTTCCCTCATAAAAGACATTGTCCCGGAGCCCGTAACATGATAAATCACCCATCACAACCCCAACATGGACTGTTCTCCCTGCAGCCCTCTGGGAAGAGGCTCCGAAGCATCCGATACAGGTCCAGCAGATTTTGCAAATGCTTTTTCCCCACTGCCATAAGATTGCTGAAACATTGAAAAATAAACGCTAAATCCATTCACAGACTCTGCAACACACTGATAACACCAAACCCAAATAGTGAATATATGCACTATATAAATTTGTCATTTGTCATCAAGCTCTGAACTCAAATGACGATATTTGCACCATGTTTTTTGTCCCACACTGTTTACATTTGACCACTGCTGCACTTTATCGAATGGAAATGTTTATTTTCTTTCTGAAAGCTGTAAAAGAATAAAACAAAAAACTAATTGTAAGTTGTCTAAGTCTCTAAGTATCTATTTGAAGCCAGTAAGTAAGAATGCATTCACTCTTCTTTATGACAGCCAAAATATTCAGATCTTGTTTTGTCTTATAATCCTTTTTCAAGGTCAAGCTTAAATATTTTATTTCTTTTTTTCACTGGAATCCCATATAAGTGGCTTTATTGATAAATGTGTGTTGATATTTACTCACATTTGGAGACATTTAAGTCTAGTTATTGGCGTTTATCATTATCAATGTGTCTTTTCCCATTTTTGTTATGACTCCTTGTTTCATAGTAGGCACTAAATTATTATTTTCATTTTCTATTTTTTTAAACTCTAAGAATTATCTTAGAGCTTGTTGGAATCTTTTCAGAAACTTGGGAGGAGACTAAATTGAAATTTAGCACATCTTATTGCTCCAGAGAAAAAAACAGAAATAGGAGAAATAAACCTTTTATCACTTTGGTGTCACACATATCTCAGGGTTGTTAAGAAGTACATGAAACATTTTGGAGATGTCATTTCAGATTTTCCTTTCCCCTCGGAACAGGATTTTTTTTTTTACACTGTACTTATAAAAGCTTGATCACAGAAACCATTGCTTACATTTTATTTAGAAATCTGCAGGAAAGTTCAAATTGACCTTAAAACTTATCTTTGTTTGAATAGTGGACAGGTCTTTGATAAAATTGCAAATTACCCAAACAGGGTCAAAGTATTTACTGTAGACTTTTAGTTCAATATTTTTCTTGTTACAGCAGAGCACAAACTGAATAAGATTTTGCTACATGGAATACTGAAAAGCTCTTTTCACCTAATAGCCTCCCTGCAGACCAATTTTAATCCTCCCAGCCATCTGGAGCTGTCCCTTGAGGGAGATTTATTGTTCCTGTTTAAAGTACTGATTTGTACTGAGCTATCACTATAGTTATGCTGATATAGGCATGGACTTCTGAAGGACATAGGGACTCCCATTTCACCATTCTGCTTTATTCTATTCTCTATTCTCCCACTCTGCAGAATCTGTTAGTTTAATCTCTCTCGTTATGCTTTCTCTGCTTTTTCTCATAGTAGCTTTGCCCCGTCTGTTCCTGTTTGGCTGTGACAACATCCTGGAAAGAAATATCAGCTGTGCTGCTTCCATCCACACCTTTGTTTATAGATGTTGGAGATCGGCCTGTTTTCCACTGTAGTCCTGTTTCCCTGACTGTGACTGGCTGGATGTGCTCTCTTCCTCCTCTGACATGGGACCTGGCTCGGAGCTCATCTGCCTGGCTTTGTGTTTTCTGGTTGGGGTCGCCTTTAACAGCTGCTTTTTGTATCTCTGCTTCTGTCTCCTTGAACCCCAGTCGGCCTCGGCAGATGGCCGCTCACACTGAGCCTGGTTCTGCTGGAGGTTGCTTCCTGTTAAAAAGTTTTCCTCTCCACTGTCACTACAATCATGCTAAGCGTGAGGGATTGCATTTGAGTCAATGAGTCGATGCAGTCAGCTGGTTTTCCTTAGATAGAAAACTTGGAATCAATTGACTGTATGATCTGGTGAACTGTAAAGTGCCTTGAGATGACATGTGTTGTGAATTGGCGCTATATAAATAAACTGAATTGAATCAAATTTTACTGGTTTACACGTTTCCCCTTGTAGCCTTTGATTGCTCATCCAAATGTGCTTTTGTGTTCATTTTCCTGCTGCTGTGCTTTTGATGCTAACCCAGTCCCTTTATGTAGTTTCCATTAGTACCTGAGTTTTCTGTAGCCTTCACAGCTCTTGTTCCTCCGTCAATCATTTCACCTGCTCTTCAACCTGTTCAAATCCCCTTTGGACAGTGCTCTAGTAGGGGATTTGCCTCCCTAGAGATTTTCTCTGTTTTGCTTTTTGACACTAATTAAAACAAGGTCATGCCACAGGATCTCAATGAGATCTATTTTCAGAATTTGTAAAGGCTGTTTCTAATCCTTTATGTTGCCTTTTTAGTTCTTCAGATACTGAATGGATGGTATGCTTTCACTCATCATTGCTGCTGTTTTTAATCATAAGGTCACATAAGGTCACAAACTGATGGTCAGGTATTCTCCTCTGGGATTTTCTTGAGAATGGAAACATTTATGTACCATTTTTAGTGAATCACTTAAGGCCTAAGGCAAAAAAGCATCCCCAGACTTCTGACTGCCATCTGGTATGATGTTCTGTTCTGTTAATCTTACCCCGTATATAAGAGGACATACCAGGCCACAAAATATTTTCCCCAAAAGTTAAATATGAGATAGGTGTTTGTGTTTGTAACCCTGTTAATTTAGCCCCTTAATTACCTCAAGGTAATGCATTTCCTGCTGACATTGGGAAATCAAGTGCAACTCCGATTTTCACCATTGGGTGGCAACCTATGGAAACATCTGTATTGGAAAAATTTTTTTTTTTTCTTCCCTGACTTCCTGGTCAAACACGAAACAGGCACTTATAACACAGCAGAAAACAAGAGATACACCAGGCTGGTGAATGTTGTTGAACTCCGTTGGAAATTGAATTAGAATCTCAATCGAGTTGTCTCGACTGTTTTTTTTTTAAGGTTACTTTTGGATTTGGATCCCTGGAGGTCATTTCTTCATCTCATCAGCGCTCTTGGTCGCCTGGGTGCCTGGCTCCTTGGTCCACCTCCTCTACTTAGCAGCACCACAGAGGCTCCTATGAGAATCCTTGGTTTGGACACTGAGTATTAAGGGGTGGTAGGACAACTTTAATTTTGAGTGCACTCAAGGGTAGTTTTTATTTTGGACATTGGACCAAGTTTATTTAATTTTTCCTTGAGATCTTAGAGGTACATTGTCGTTTTTTTATTCCTCTGTCCTTTTTGTGATTTATATTGTTCATAGTCAATATTCTAATAAGAATTTAAATTTAACTTGTGTGGTGTTTTATTGGGGTGGAAGCTATAATTGCCATGGGATTTGGTTTTAACCAACCTCTTCTTCAAATCTAGATTTAAATAACCCTATCTCTTGACTCTTAGTGTTTTATAAGCAGTGCAACTACTGTAGAGGGTTACATAAGTGGCGAGCCAGCCAGGAGAAAATTGGATAAACCATCAATATAGACTCCACCCCAAATTAAAGAACACACAAACTTTGAATTTTGTTTTTTGTTGACTTCCAAATTGAGTTGTTCGAATCAACCCTTGCTTGACTAGTTATACATTCCCTGCAAATGGATCTTTGTAATCAATATGATGTTCATGGACCTAGCTGTCTTTATGTCACCGGCATAGATGAAACTCACTGTGACGATCAGATAACAGATTACTTTAAAGATAAGGGAAAAATAAAGAAATTAGTTAGGATTCCTGATGACCCGGGGCAGCCACAAGGTCGTACTATTATTGAGTACTCATCAGCCAAAACTATTTATAATCTTGATCCAGCCCAACTAGGTGACAGGCCTAGCCCTAACGACTCAGAGGTGAAGTGGTATGTTAGAACAATACGCAAAATATGCCAAGAAGAACTTGGAAGAGAAATGGCTCAGAAATGCCTTGCTGAACTGACTTTGCTAGCTGGAAAAGGTAAAGCAAGTTTCTTGAATGTTCTACATAGTGAACTACAATATCTCCAGTCAGAAGTTGCCCCTCCTCAGAGTCCCGATACTCAGCTCCAGCCTTCTGCCTGACAGGTTGGAGCCCTCACTAGTGATAATGGGGCAGCCGGTGGAGACCAGCCTATCACAACTGAGCCAAGTCCCTCAGATCCAGTCGCCCACAGTATCCCACCAACTACTGCTCTTGACCAAGGTACATTCAACCCACCACATGTCCAAAAGGTTATAGTTGAACACTTCATTCGTAGTAACCCAATACCATCTAACTATAGCCAAAGCAGGATTCGCACTTTCTCTGGTAGACTGCCAAAGCCGAATGGCGAGGTCGATTATGATAACTGGCGAACCCAAGTAGATCTGCTTTTTAGTGATGTGTCCCTTTCTGACTCATAAAAAGTAAGAAGAATATTGGAGAGCCTCCTCAGCCCAGCTGCTGATATTGTCAAGCCCCTGACACAATAGCAACTCCCCAGGCCTACCTCCTTCATTTTGAGTCAGCATTTGGGGTAGTTGAAGATGGTGAGGAGCTATTTGCAACCTTCCTTGGCTCTAACCAAAACTCAGGTGAAAAGCCCTCTGCCTACTTGAACCGCCTCCAAACCCTCCTCACTAAAGCTATAGATAGAGGGGAAGTTCCAGCCTCTGAATCTGACAAAAATTTACACCGGAAAATTGTTAATGGGTGCTGGGACCAGAGTCTAATAATTAGTCTTCAGCTTGAGCATCAGAAAGCCAACCCCCCATCATTCCCTGAATTACTTTTGCTTTTGAGAACTGAGGAGGACAGGAGATCCGCCAAAATTGATCGTATGAAAAAGCACCTTGGAAGCACTAAGGCTGCAGCACATGCTCATTCTGTTTTTAGCATGCCACTATTTGAACACAAAACTCCTCCTGCAACAGCAGAGAAACACGAAACAAGTATGAAGCTTGAAAATCAAGCAGCTGAGCTTCGGAAACAGGTTGCAAAGCTAATGCAACTGGGTAAAGGGGAACAAAAATACGAGCAAGTGCAACACCGTCCTGCCCAAAGTGAAACACACACCAAAAGCGAGAGTCTAGTGGCTTATGCTTCTCAAAGACACCCAATGACTCAAACCCCACCTAGACCATGGTTTTGCTTTAAATGTGGTGGAGACGGACAAATTGCAGCCAAGTTTACTTTTGATCCTAACCCAGGCCTTGTCCGTAAAAAGAATGCAGAGCTCAAAGAGAGACGAGACAAATTCTGGGCCCACCAGGCAACCAACAACCCATCTTTAAACTTTTAAAGGCTCCTGCCGTGGGACACCCAGGAGCTGTAGAAAATGACCAGAAAAGTCCCATAGCCATGATTCATAATGATTGCTCTTCTGAAAATGACAGTAATCTTAGCTGTACATTACCTCCTGAACTTGTTGGTCCTCGCTTCACTTCTACCATATCTACTGGAAATGTAACAACAATTTCAGAGACTTTCCACTCCAAATACCTGTCAGACATACCCATTCAGCATATACATAATATCCTTGAAGCTGAGGGAGCTGGGGGCCAGGCCGTGCCTTACCTTGGATATGTGGAAGTCCTTCTGACCTTCACTCAGGATGTTACTGGTGCAGAAGAGCAAATGCAGGTTTTAGCTCTTATTGTCCCCGACTGCTTGTTCAATAGCAAGATTCCTGTATTAGTTGGCACCAATGCCCTGCTAGAGCTTTACTCATGTGGAATCAGCCATGATGAGTCTACATTCCTCAAAAGGTCAGACAGTTTTGCATTGCTGCTACAACATGTACCTCGAATCCATGAAAGTGAAACTCAAAGTTGTCCAGTAAAACTGCATGGAGAAAAGCCTATTAACATTCCTTCCAGACATAGAATCTACCTTTTTGGAAATGTCACAAGTGAGAAAAGCCAATCCCAATAGCTTTTTCATTCTTGAACCATCTGAGCCTTCATCCTTGCCAGGTGGGCTTTTTGTCCAGTGTGCGCTGATTAGCATCAACAATAGAGCTTCTAAAAAGATACCTATTGTTCTTAGTAACACCACAAATTGTGCCGTTACCCTACGTCCAAAGTGTGTAATTGGTGAAATCTCTGCTGTCCAGAGTGTACTACTCCTGAACTCAACTGTTCAAGCTGGTTCAGAGACATCACAAAGCAAGCATTCATTCAATCTGGATGATTCTCCAATTCCACCAGAGTGGAAGCAGCATATTGAGGATAAGCTCAACTCCATCCCAGAGGTATTTGCAGTTGATAAACTCTCTTTTGGCCATACTACAGCAGTAAAACACCACATACGCCTGCTGGATGAAACGCCATTCAAAGAGCGATCAAGGCCAATACACCCAAGTGATAGAGAGGCAGTCAGGCAGCATCTACGAGAGCTTCTGGATGCTGGCATAATAAGAGTCTGACAGTCCATATGCATCCCCAGTGGCCATTGTAAAAGAGAAAACCGGGAAGATAAGGCTATGCATTGAGTATAGGAAGCTTAATAGCGGCACTATTAAAGATGCATATGCCCTTCCTAACATCGAGGAGACATTTTCCACCCTAAGTGGAGCAAAGTGGTTCTCAGGGATCTTAAATCTGGTTACTACCAGGTGGAAATGGCAGAGACAGATAAACCCAAAACTGCATTCACATGTCCCTTAGGCATTTACAAATTCAACCGCATGCCACAGGGTGTCACCAACGCACCTAGCACTTTCCAACGTCTTATGGAAAAGTGCGTTGGTGACCTACATCTGAGCGAGGATCTGGTTTTCTTGGATGACCTTATTGTCTTCTCTGAAACTCTTGAGGAGCATGAATCAAGGCTTATGAAAGTACTGCATCATCTCAAGAGTTATGGCCTTAAGTTGTCCCCTGAGAAATGCCAGTTTTTTAAGCCCTCTGTAAAATACCTCAGCCATGTCATGGATGCCCAAGGAGTCCACACTGACCCAGATAAACTTGCTGCTCTGAAAGATTGGCCTTGCCCTAAAAACAGAGAGGAATTAAAATGTTTCCTCGGATTTGCTGGCTATTACAGGCGATTTGTTGAGGGCTACACGAAGATTGCCAAGCCTCTCAATGCTCTCACTGCTAGGTACTATCCACCTAAAAAGAAAGGCAAAGTTTACAAAGCAGTAAAGCTTAGCATCACTGGTTTGAGCCCCAGGACACCCTTTGGCAAAGAGTGGACACTTGAGTGCACATCAGTTTTCAAAACACTAATTGACAGGCTAACATCAGCTCCTGTACTCGCTTTTGCGAACCCCAAACTCCCATATGTGCTACACACTGATGCTTATTGTGAAGGACTGGGTGCAGCTCTTTACCAAGAGCAAGATGGGAAGCTTAGGGTTATAGCCTATGCTAGCAGAGGTTTGTCAAAGAGTGAGAAGAACTATCCAGCTCACAAACTGGAATTTTTAGCATTTAAGTGGGCAGTTTGTGAAAAATTTTGTGATTATCTCTACGGTGCAGACTTTACCATCTTAACCGATAATAACCTGCTTACTTATGTCCTCACAAGTGCTAAGCTCGATGCAGCTGTACACGGTTGGCTTGCAGCTTTATCAACCTTTTGGTTTAACATCAAATATCGAGCTGGCCATGCAAATGGTGATGCAGATGGGTTGTCAAGGAGACTTCAGGCAGCTCCTCAAGAGGACTATGACTACCTGCAAGAACAAGAAAGGATTAGCACAATGACTAAATGCATTCTAGAGGGGAATATTCCATCTGAAGCAGTGTCTGCAGTATGCCAACATAATTCAGTAATGTTGCACTTACCTGTCCTTGTTCAATCTCTCGCTGCTGATGCGTCTGCAGTACCTTACCTATTCTCTAGCCATGGACAAGCCACCTTACCTGGCATGACGAGGCAAAATTGGCATGAGGAACCGAGAGATGATGCATCAATTGGGAAAGTCATTACCCTTGTAGAAAGTGGTCAAAAACCAAACCTCAAAACGTTACGAGCTGAACAGCCTGTAGTCAAGTTGCTCCTCCGAGAGTGGGAGAAACTTGAACTTATAGATGGTGTTCTCTACAGGAAGTATTTTGATAGGGGCAGCCATACATACCAGCTGGTCTTACCAATGAAATACAGAGACAGAGCTATGAAAGGTTTTCATGACGAAGTCGACCATTTGGGGCCAGAACATATGTTAACCCATTTAGGCCGGGAAAGCATTACCGCATTTCTACCATTCAAGCCGGGGGCGCTGTTGCGTAATTCTACCATTGACCCCGGGAGAGCATATAAGTCAAGCAAGAAGAAAGAAGTTTTTTTCAAGCAAACATGGAGGAGTTTGACAGAGAAGAGTTGTCGGAAGGCAGTGATTTTGAGGAGTGTGTCGGCTTTGATGACGGTATAGATGAAAATGATGACTTTGAACGCGCTGAACCAATCGAACTACCACCGCAATGCACGGAGTGTTTTCAACCGCACACCTGGAGTGAAAGTTGATTTGCCTGCAGACGCCACACCGCTGCAGGCATTTGAGCATATTTTTAATGAAGAACTTTGGATGCATCTTGTTACCGAGACGAATAGGTACAGTGACCAAACAAACCAAACTCCAACAAGAGCAAAGATGGCAAAGTGGTCACCCATGACTGTGACGGAGATGAAGACATTTATTGGGCTGTGTATGGGCATGGGACTTCTTGTGTTGCCAGTACGAAGAGATTATTGGCGACAGAGTAAACCTCTCTTCAGGACGCAGTTCCCCCAAAATATGTCCCGGGACAGATTTGTGGCCATCTGGAGGTAAGTTGTATTGCAATTTATAACACAGACATATGCATTATTATGCATAATACTACTGTTAATAAGTAATCATCAGATAGTTATTTATGTCATGTTTGTTCTTTATTTTAAAAACGTTTTATATTGCACATTCTCAATGAAGACATGATCACATATGGAAAAAATAAAAGGTTGAATTTTTTTCTTTTTTCTTTTTGATCACTGCTTTTCACTTTTTTTTGGAAGAATTTCAAAGATAAAATATATTTTGAGTTCTATCTGCTACAGAAGCTGAGATATCAATAGTTTACTAGGCGTTGACACAGTTGCTGAATTTACAGAAAAACTTCAGGTTTTAGGGGTATTTTTTAAAATCGGCCATAGGTTTTTAAGGTGTTTTTTCCAGGCGTTTTAGGCCTAAATGGGTTAAGACTTGCTTGTGCTAGATGTTATTGGCCGACAATGAAAGAGACTATCGAAAGGAAATGTCAGACATGTGAGCATTGTTTCAGGAGAAAAGCTCAGCCACAGCATGCAGCGCCTATGGTAAACATTAAGACAACCTATCCTTTAGAGCTTGTTTGCATGGACTTCTTGTCCCTTGAGCCTGACAATCGTGACACCAGAGACATATTGGTCATTACTGACCACTTCAAGTTTGCAGTAGCTGTGAACACAAAAGATCAAAAGGCCAGGACTGTTGCTAAGGCTCTCTGGAAGAATTTCTTAGTTCATTATGGCTTTCCCAGTCGGCTACACAGTGATCAAGGATGGGATTTTGAGTCACATACAATCAAAGAACTGTGTACACTGATTGGGACAAACAAAGCACACACTACTCCATACCATCCCCAGGGGAATCCCATGGAGCACTTTAACAGAACCCTATTAAGTATGGTAGGAACCCTGGAGGAAAAGGACAAACAACAATGGAGAGAATATGTCAAACCACTCGTACATGTTGGGATCCGGAGGCTTGCCCACCAGAGGGCGCCGAGGATCCCTTCTTGAGGGCTTTTGCTCTCTGTTGGGATCCAGAGGCCTGCCCACCAGAGGGTGCCAAGGATCCCTTCCTGAGGGCTTGTGCTCACCTGCAACACCTGTCTCTCATCTCCTCATCAGCCTTGGGCCTACTTAAGGAGGCGGAGGGCTTCACTCCAGCGCCAGAGTGTTTGCCAGTAACAGTTGATCCTACCCGTTAACCTGAAACTCTGCAGAGTTTACTCTGCTGGAAATCTGCCTGCCCGTTCTCAGTTGAACTCTGGAGGGCCTCTTCAGTCAGTATCTGCCTGCCCGCCCTCAGAGGATAACTTGGAGAGAGACTCTGTCAGTGATCTGCCGTCAAGCACACAGTAAGCTCTGCCTAGCTCTTAGCTCTCCTCCTGCCTGCACTGTGTTCCCAACCAGGAACCTGCCCGCCAGTACTCAGACTGCCTCAGCCAAAGTTCTCAGTTCTCCTCCTGCCTGCACTCAGCCCTGCTAGCCCTCAGCCCTCGGCCTGTCAACTGCCTCTGGACCCACAAGGTTCCCCCCTCTCTGCAGCTCTGCTCCTCTCCAGATCAGCAGTGAACCAATTCCTGACCAGTCTCCCCGCCTTGGTCCTGTCCTCATAAATATACATCTTTGTAAATAAACCTTTGAACTTTTTCTCTGCCTCCGAGTTGTTCTGCATATGGGCTAGATTCCATAACCCATCATGACAGTACACTCGTACAACTGTACAAGGAATGATACAACTGGGTACTCCCCGTAAGAGCTGATGTTTGGCAGACAGCCAACTCTCCCTGTTGACCTCATACTAGGCCTCAATTCCCCATTTGAAAAACATAAAACACATTCCAGCTATGTTCAGAATCTACGTCAGCGACTCCAAGAAAGCTACGCACTCACTGCAGAGAATGCTAAAAAGTCTGAAGAAAGGAACAAGCACAGATTTGATAACAAAGTCAGAGCAGCTGTAGAGGGTTACATGTTGTTTTTAATAAGCAGTAGTTTTAACTTTGCAGCCGTCCTATTGATGCTACTGTCATCCAGTCTGTCAGGCACTCAGAATGTTAGACCCAGAATATAAGCAGACAGCACCGAGAATATCAGATCAAGCATTTATTAAATACTCTGCATGAGTGCTCTACAGCAGGGGGATGGAAAACTGGATCCAATGTAGAAATAGAAACTCAGGTTAGTGACTTTGAAAGTCAAACATGCCTCGACTAAGAGCATTAGTCACTAACCTGGTTCTGACTTCAGTCCGAGCCTGGAGGAAGGGGTAGAACCCAGACAGGAGGTTTCTCCACTGCTTGTCACGGGAGTCTCCCCCAGAGTTCAGAGTGATGAGCTGAGCAGACTAATGAGCAGGCAGCAGAAGTCCCGTGGGGGGAAATCCAAAGCCAGAGTCGTAGCAGAACCTGGTTTCCAGACTGGAAGAACAGAGAGCCAAAGAGGTACCAGAGGAGAGTCAAAGCCGAGGTAGGAAGACAGGTCCAGGTTCAGGAAACCGGCAGAATCCAGGAACCAATCCAGAACAGATCGGACTAGCAGAGCAAAACCGCGGCAAAGCAAAACTCTGAGGTCCCAAAAGCAGAAACAAGTCAGGATCAGAAAATCAGAATGTGATAGCTAGAGTTACTCTCACACACACCTCGTATAATCTGGGGCCAATGGCAGGAAAACAGGAAGCATAAATAGCAACAGAAAACAGGTGGATCAGAGGAACAGTAATGAACAAACAGGCAGTTTAGATAGGTGAATGTAATAAGCCAGCCATCAGCGACAAGACTATGACAGGCTCTTTCTTAACTGAGGTGAGGCAGGCTGTGCTTTGGAGGATGCAATGTTCAAATATGTTGAGTCATATTAGAAATATATTACTGCTGAATCAGGATGACTGCATCTATGAATTAGTCCCCAACCTCTTGGAAAAAAAGAATCCAGACAAGCCTATTGTCAATTACGGGTAATCTGTTAAAAAACAACAACAACAAAAATAACCAAAATACTATGGCAGTGCTGTATATTTAAATACTATATTTAAATATACAGAGGTGCTCTATAGTGTCAAAAGCTTTGTGGAAATCTAAAAATAAAACAATTATTTTTTCTTCAATAAATGAAGTCGAGAACTAACTTAATATTGTTGTGTATAAACCAGTCCTTAATTAATCCTGAACAAACACTATCTGTCCCAAATTGATTGGAAAAAATAAGGGTGAATAATTTTTAATCTGCATTCAATAAAGTTATTGGCCTCAGATTATCAATGTGTCTTTTCCTGGTTTTGGGTAATAATGTAAAGACTCCTTGTTTCATAGTTGGAATTAAATTATCATTTTTAATACATTTTTAAGGCTTTGAATGATAATGTGTTAAATGCTTTCCAAAAAAGGATAATGAAGCTGTGATGAGAACTGACCTCATAGGGAGAGCTCTCTGATTTCTCTGCTTGGGATCATGAGGAGACTCAAAAGTTGAGGAATTCTGAGAATTATATTGTTGGGCTCTTTCCTGAAACTTGGAAGGAGACTAATTTCAGATTTTCCTCTTGGAAAAGGTTTATTTAATTATTTTTTATTTGTACTTATAAAACACTGATCACAGAAATTATTCCTTACCCTTTATTTGGAAATCTGCAGAAAATTTCAAATTTACCTTAAAACTATTCTTGGTTTAAATAGTGGACAGGTCTTTGATAAAATAGCAAATGACCTTAACAGGATCAAAGTATTTATTGTAGACTTGTAGTTTAATATTTTATTTTTTGTTACAGCAAAGCCCTAACTGAGTAAGATTTTTATACATGAAATACTGAAATGCAGGTAATCAGGTAATACAGGTCATCTGCTTTAAAAAGAGGAGGGATTACTTTATAGTTACATTTTTTTTGACAACTTGGTTTATAGAGGTGAATTCTGTCTTTAATTATTGTTTGACAGTTGGATTTTGTATTAAATGGTAGTGAACAATTTCGTAACAGAAAAGTAACTTAAAAATTTTATGCGGTTCAAATACATTTCCCAGCACTTAATAATTCTGTAAAGTCCTGTGAGGTTTGAGTAGCCTCAAAGGATCTGTGGTCATTTCAGGACAAGAAAAACACATGGTCATGTTGTCCTGTTTTTTTTCCTTCTTCTTTTTTTTTAATAAGGGTTGTTTAAATTGGCAGCTCTGTTCATGCTAAGCTAACATTATGTTGTAACTGTTGCAGAGGTGAATACTTAAAGTTGGAGCCATGTAAAAAAAATGTAGCACCAGTTCCATCACAGTTAAACCTGCATCCTGACATGGGGAAACACTTAGTAAGAGACTTCAAGTTACATGAACAGAATAATGTTTGCTCTAATGCAGGACTTGTTATATAATCATTTCTTTTTATTAGTGACCAGTTTTGCTGTTTATGCTCTACTTCTTTTTCTATTTCTTTAAAAATGATAGTCTCAAGCAGCAGGACTGGTGAAACACTGATGTCTTCTTTTTAAAATCTGAGAGATAGACAAATACAACGACAAGAAGAAAAGCCGCCTTTAACTTTCCTTTTTCTTTCTTTTTTCCCCAACAAATTTTTTATAGAGTTCATCATTCAACAAAGTAGACTTGTTTAGTGTCAAGATGTTACAAAGTTCAGACCCAAATGCAGGAAACCGAACAGCCATGCCCTTCGGGCAAGTGACTTTCACATTTCATTTGCCCAGAAACAATTTTTACTTGCCCAGTATAATGTTTGATAAATATAGTTCCTAATATTCATTTTTGTATATATATATCAATGAAACATGTTTGTTTTTTTTAATGTTTTTTTGTAATTCATTTTTTTTTTAAGTTTACAGGTTCCTGGTGTGTATATGCATGCATCAGATAATGAACTCAAGCCTACATTACTGTGTTAACATGCTTTTCAATCCTTCCTGTACATTTTTTCAAACTAAACTTTGCTTTAAACTGTTGTGTGCTTGGAAAAATATAAACTGTAATGTTAAAAATCTTTAAAAAAAACCTGACAGGTTAAAAGCTTGAGATAAATCAAAAGACAGAAGTCAATGTCACAAATGGATAACTTTTATTTTAGAGTCACGGTATCTTTATACAAGATAATACTATCAATATAATGTGACTTTTCTAGAGAATCATTATACATAGTTATTTTATACAGGGTTTCTACAGTCTTACATAATTTACAGAATTCCCTGACTTTTAACTGACTCAGGATTAGTTTTCCCAAACAAAATAAATGCAGCAACAAGACAATAATTATAACATAACAGGTCTCCAATTTAACATGTTTAGCTCTATAACATTTAAATGCACCTCTCCAATGTCTAAGAGAAAAAAAATTTATGAACATTTTTTAATGTACGACCTGCATCACTTTACAGAAGACTGCCATATTGTCATGTTGGTTTAAGGTTCCTAACCCACATGCAGAACACATGGAAACAGAAGAAAAAGTTCAAAGATTTATTGAACAACACAGTTGAATAAAGAACTCATCCAAGGGATTATCAGATCCAGGACTGGTCACGACTGGGTTCACTGCAGAGGGGGACAGAGTGGTTAGCTGAAGTCCAGGTAATTTGCAGGGTGAGAGAGTGCAGGTCTATACCTGATCAGGAGTTTGAGCAGAGCGGCCGAGAGGGGGAACCAGGAGGGTCCAGAGGCTGTCGGCAGGCTGAGGGCTTGGCGGAGGCAGAGCTTGGTTTGAGAGTTTGCAGACAACAGATTTGAGTTTCCCTTTCAGATTCTTTAGAGAGCGGGCAGGCAGGTCGTTGACAGGTTTGATCCTCCAGGGTTCTTCAGAGATCAGACTGACAGATTTCCAACAGAGAAACTCTTCCAGGTTTCAGGTTTCAGGTTCAACCACAACTGGCAAACACTCTGGCGCTGGGGTGATGTCCTCTGCCTCCTTATATACTGGTCTCCTGATGAGCAAACGAGCAACAGGTGGTGCAATCAGCTCCAGCTCCAGGAGACCTAGTACGCCCTCTGGTGGATAAAGTAGACAGACCTCCAGATTCCAACACATATGATAGCGCTTTCTAGCTTGTTTATCGTTTTGGTATCATGCCATCTGGTGGAAAATCACCTGGCTGTGTACGAAACAACAAAAATTGCGCAGGAAATGCTTCTTGGTCATTTTCATCAAATGTCGGTGATTTTAAAGGTACACTATGTTGATTTTCCATTGAGGCTCCCCCCAGAGGGCGAAAGTAAAAGTGCACTGTCGTAAATATGCACAGCTGTTCTCCTGGTTTCTCCGTCAAGCCAGGCGCGGTTGTTTTGAGCTTAGCAGACAGGAGAACGCAACGAATGACTAAGCATCTGACGCGCATGACGCGCCGCAAACGCGCTGCTGCTCGAGATGGAAAAATTTAATTTTTGCTGCTCGACGCGCCGCGTCAACCAATCAGAGAAGATGATCTGGGAGCTGGCAGGGAGAGAGACACAGCGCTGATGATCAGGGCGCTATGATCACTCCTCTTAAACAGTTTATTGACGCCTAAATTAACTTAAAATGCAGAAATCTGCCGGCAGAATATGTTCGCTTTTATTATCCTGCTGCCTGCAGCTTGGATTATTTAGATGAAAAACACCTACCAGCTGCCGCCGTGAACCGCGAGGAGGCGACCCGGCCAGAGGCTGCTGATGAAGGGATTCCTACTGTCGGCGCACCGCTGGTATGTGGGGGTCTGAGCGGCTCCGACAGAAAAAATATTGTAAGGCAGGATGATAATCTGAATGAACTGACTGCACTGATTACGTTTTCAGGTGTATTTTCTCACTTAAAAAAACATATTAAAACTACTTTATTCCCACTGATCACAGCAAATATAGCTGCAAGGCAGAGAAAGGATAGTGAAGCTCCGCCCAACGCGCGTCAGACACACTTTTGCACCGCACAGCCAGAGCAGCAAAGCTGCTTCAGCTGCGCGTCAGAACTAACTGGTACAAGCAGTACAAATGAAGCAGCAGACGCGATTTTGCTGCTTTTGCTGCGTCGGTGTGAAAGCAGCACTGCACAGAGATCGCCACTGTGCTAGCAACGAGCATGCTTTTAACTGGGGGGTGTAGCAGTTCTCGCCGTAAAGCAAGACCGACTCTCGCGAGACTTCTGAGCCTGTGGGTGCGGGTCGGTGCTCCTGCAATGGCAAGTGCGGTATTTCCCCCACAGACCACCAGGGCGGCCGAGAATACCTTTGTTCAACCTGAAATGACTCATTTAATCATCCAAAACGTTATGGAACACATCAATTAACTGAAAAATTTTGCATAGTGTGCCTTTAAAGTAATTTTTTTCAATTTTTAGTTTTTTTTGTGATCATTGCACTTGCTCGCAGGCAAATGCAGTGAAATTTGTACTCTCCCAACAATAAAAACTAGTTGCCCCGGGAGATTGGGCGATAACATCGAGCCCTGGAGGCTCAGTCAGAACTGTCACAACTGCTCCTCTGCTGTCACCCAAACACCTGGGAGTCATCAGCAGCTGCAGCCATTTAAGGATGGATCCACCAACTGCATAGCGTCAGATTTCTGTCTTATCCCAGTGGTAAGACATTCAGACCATGTTCTTATTCTAAACATTCTGGTAAAATCGAACCTGCTTGTTTTTCTTTCTCTTTTTGTCCAGTTGTTCTGCCTGCCAGAAGCTGTTCCCCAACCTTGGATTCCCTGGCTTAAAACATCTGCTTGTCTGACCTTGATTACTTGGTTGGTCCCAACTATTGTGCTCTGGTCAAAACCCAACCAAACCCAACTGCTCAGTCATGATGTCTGTCATGATGTGTGTAATATTTCTTGCCCACATAACACTCACAGAGAGATAGTAAAAGTTTGAAAGTTTATTTTTTCACTTAAGCAAAAGCAGAAACCGGGTTATCTCAGCTTGGTGGGACCTGCGGCCAGGAATCCAAGTGCGACTGCACATAAGGAGAGAGAGATTAGTTGAGTTCACAGTTGGTGGGGAAAAAATGCAGAAGACTGATGCTCTGTGCTTACTTGAACTAGCTGCCTGAATTGGAGGGTGGTAAAAGATTCCAGTTGTAGAGGCCTTTGCTGGTTGAAGGTGGACAAGTCATTGGAGGGACAGGTAAGTTTATGGTAGCACAGAAGAGCAGCGGAGCAGACTGTCAACTGAAGGCCTTGATGAGGTTGGAGCTCAGAAGAGGTGAGTTGTGGAACTCTCAGCATCTCGAGAGGTGCATTTGAAAAAGCACATTTAAGTGCAGCACTGTTCCATCCTGAAGCAGCAACTTGAATGTGGAAATCAATAGAAAAGTCTCCTACAGATCTTTGTCCTTGTTTAATCTGTATTCAATGAACGAAGAGAATTTAACCTCTGCCCAATCCAAAGCGCAATCAGACAAATACACTGTAATGTAGAAGATCTTAGAGGAGTCTTGGGCAAGTTTACTGGGATAATTATTAAACTGAATGGTGCATTGCATTAAAACCCCCCTGCATTTCTTAGGATCTTCATCAAACCTGGGTGGATTGGGCAGCTGGCAGTAGGAAAACGTGGTCAGGACTAGAGCTTGGGGAGCTGGAGGCTGTGAAATTTCACTGACTGGATCGGAGGTCTTGTGAAAATGGGTACAGAAAAAAATCTGTTACATCTGCTAAGCATCTATTTGTTTCAGCTTGTTGGTTACCCAGTTCTTGAAGAGTTCATGCTTCTGTATTGAAGTTTGTTGCTCTCTAGATTGTTTCTGCGGGGTCTTCGGTTTGGCCAGAGTGTTCTGTCAGTGTCAAGCCATGCCTGAAGCGTGACAAGAACAGATGACCACAATTCCCTGGCTTTACATCACATACCCACTTTAAAAGGCCATAGAATCACTAACATCTTAGATATAAAAACACCTGTTCCATCAGTAAGCCATCTGCCCTGCCTCAGAAACAGCACTGGGTTTAAACCACCAAATGCAGATCTGACCCACTGGGTCAAAAGATCCATCATTAAAAATCTTTAAATGACCAGTTGAAATGTAATTTCTCTCACCATGTCCTCAGCCTGTCTTTTACCTTTCCTTGTATCAACCTACTTTACTGACCATTCCACCTATATATTTGGGAGTAACCACATTGGATCTGATGGCCAGACAGTCACCGGAGCTACCATTTTATTGCTTCCATTATAAAATGTCTTCCTTCTCTCACCCTTTACTATCAGCTCCTCTCTATCAACCTTCTCAACATGCCACTCCCCTTCACAAAGACACCAAGACTTAGAGACTTAGACAAACTTTATTGTCCTTTTGTATAGACAGCTCTCAAGACATTTCCATTTCTTAAAGTGCAGCAGTTATCAAATGTAGACACTCTGCTTTGTTTTTAAAAGATATAAATATAATTAAAGCCACAAGTGGCATTGGGCGGCCCTCGCAGCTCGCACCGCCTGGTATGTTGCGACCGCGGGAACCAAGCGACCTCCACCTCCATGCTCCTTCCCAGCCTATGCTCCTGCTCTTCAGCCACGCTTCACCTCTGGACCAGCCGGAGAAAACCACAGCTTTGGTCAGGAAGGGTTAAACTAGGGATAAAATATAATATCTGGGATGAATCTCATCTGTGAGATAGATGCTGCGGCCATCTCAGGTGGTGGGTCAAAAGTATATGTTCAAAAGATGGAGAAACAGCACTGCCAAACTCCACGGTTAGCGGTAATACACCCTACTCAAAACAAAAAAACGCCAAACTTGGCAGTCTTTTCTATAATCAAAGGATAAATAACTGTTCCAAATTTGGCTAGGATTGCTATAAAACGTTTTGAGATACAACAATTTCCTGTTAACACAAACTTTTGAAAAATCAGAGTGACAGACTTTAAAGAAGCGCTTTGCTATTGCAACCAGCTTACAACAGGCTTTGTAAAGAACGTATTTTGAAAGTTTTAGCTCATTTGGATAAAAGGCTGATTTTATACAATTTTTTGAAAAGAGGTCCGTGATTTCACAACAGGGTAAAATGTAATTCAAAATGGCCGACTCTACTCAAAACAAAAAAAATCATTAAAAATCCATAGTTTGCAATAAAATCCCGAAAAAAATCACAAATGTCAAGGAACACATCTTGCATGTCCTAGATTTTTTTTAGATGATTTATTAAATAATTTAAAGAAAGAAAAATCTTTAAACTTGAATGCCATATAGGCTACTGCAGCAGTTGAAAACCCCATAAGATACTCACACATGCATGGATTCACGCCAAACCATAATCAAAGGATAAATAACTGTTCAAAATTTGGCTAGGATTGCTATAAAACTTTTTGAGATACAACAATTTCCTCTTAACACAAACTTTTGAGAAATCAGAGTGACGGACTTTTAAAAAGAGCTATGCTGTGTTTACCATCAAACAAGTAGCGAATAGAGGAATATATTCCAAAAGTCCTAGCTCTTTTGGCAAAACGACTGATTTTTTAGAAATATTTTAACATAGTGATTCTATTTTCATAAGGGTGCCGTTTGATTCAAAATGGCCGACTTCATGAGAGGTTTAGACCATGGCTCCAATGAAACTTTTTGTAGGTGGAGAGCTCATACAGATGTGTGCCAAGTTTCATTATCCTAGGAACGAGCATGGCTAGGGGCTGAATTATTTCCTGGCATTATCTGTCCACTTGACCAACTATTAGGCGAGAACGCAAACTTTTGAAAAATCAGAGTGACGGACTTTAAAGAAGCGCTTTGCTATTGTAACCAGCTCACAGCAGGCTTTGTAAAGAACGTATTTTGAAAGTTTTAGCTCATTTGGATAAAAGGCTGATTTTATAAAATTTTTTGAACAGAGGTCCGTGATTTCACAACAGGGTAAAATGTAATTCAAAATGGCCGACTTCCGGTGGGGTTTAGACCATAGCTCCAAGAGCCTTTTAGTTAGGGCCTGATGAGATGCAAATGTGTTCAAAGTTTCAATATTCTGGGACTAAAAACGGCTTGGGGCTGGTTGTCTGAAGTTTGTTATTTCTAGGGGGCACTGTAGGAAAATTAAGCCCCGCCCACAAAATATTGTTCTGGATTCCTGTTTGGAGTTGGACTAGGATCATCTCTTGTGATTTTGGTGCAGATCTGATTATTAATGAGGAAATGAGAGCCAATCGTATTTTCATGGCGAAACGCCTCACTTCGCCATGGCGCCACGGCAACACCATTTAACTCAGACTCTCTGTGCTTTAAACGAAGTTAGACCAACATGTTTTCTATCATCTGACAAAGTTTGAAGGTGCTGGTGTTTAAAATGACTGAAAGGGACCCTCCCAAGTGAAAAAAGTGACTTTCTTCCCTTAGGGGGTGGGGCTTAGATGATGTCATCATTTGACCATCCATTATGGCCAAGCACCCAAAGGAGCTCCTTACTGCCAAACTTGGTTTGATTTGAACTTTTTTTGTAAAAGTTATTCCACTTTGAAATTCTTCAAAAGTACCCTAACTTCGGGGCCCCTGGGGACCCCTTAAACATGCTCAAAAACGAAAACCTTTGATAACTTTTAATCTCCAAAGCCTCAACTGCATAATGACCGAGTTTGAAGCCGATAGCTGATAATCCCTAGGAGGAGTTCGTTAAAGTTCGACATGAGCGAAAATGAAAAATGGCCAAAAATCACACTTTGAGGCAAAATGGCCGACTTCCTGTGGGTTTTAGGGCATACCTCCAAGAGACTTTTTTTCATGATTTGATGAGATCTACCTGGGTGCCAAAGTTCAAATCTCTGTGACTTACAGTTTCCCCCAACTCACGTTAGGTGGCGGTGTGGTGTAATTTGGGGGCGGCCATTTTGGATTCCATTACAGTCCGGCTATTTCACGCGGGGGACAATTTACTGCCACGTTTTCCTGAGTTTTTGAATATGCGAAGTCCCCGTAAAATGCGTTCGAAGTGAGAAAAGAATAATAAAAAGAAACTTTCGAAATACAATAGGCTCTTGCAGCCTTCGCTGCTCGGGCCTAAAAAATAAAACCGCGGATGTCTGGGGGTGTCATGATGGGTTTTAGGTTCTTAGCCCACATGCAGAACACAACGGAGGCTGGGTAAAAGTTTAACAGAGTTTATTGAGTATGCACAAAAAACACAAGATCATGAACTGGATCAGGAACTGGTCCGGGCTGGTTCACTGAAGTCTGCAGAGATGATAGTTTGATTAGGAAGCAGGCTGATGAGTTATGAGTCTTTGATAATTCAAGAGTATACCTTGATAGAGTCTGGGCTTCTCTTTGAAAGAGAGGGAACCGTTGGGTCCAGAGACTGTTTGTTCAGCAGAGTCCAAGAGCAGCTGCAGCATCTTGCTTCTGACTTTAATGGCAGACCTTGATCAGAGTTTCCAGCTCTTAGTTAAGAGCAGCAGGGGAATCCACATAGGAATCTTCAGGTTTGGCTCACGAGGGCAATCTCGGCAGGTTAAGCTCATCCAGAGCTTCAGGCTAGAGACAGGTTTCCTGTGAGGCAAAAACAAGGGAGAGTTAGAATCAGATCTCTCTCAAGAGACAGCTAAGATTCTTCAGGTTCTAGGCTCAGGTCGCTAACCAAACTAGGTCAACACTGCGGCGTCGAAGCAAGGTCTGGCAGCTGGTTATAAAGGGCAGGTCTCTTGATGAGTAGATGCGTCTCAGGTGTGCTGGAAGACTCCAGTTCCAGGAGACCCACGGCGCACTCTGCTGGAGGAAGGTGGTACAGCTCCAGATCCCAACAGGGGGACAGTGATGTTATGAATGCTGGCGTACCATAAAGAATAAATTATGAACAGTTTAGTTTGTGCCTTCAACTCGTTGCCCAAAGGAAGACGTTAGTTGGATATAACCTAACGGAATGTCTTCAGAACAGCTCCAAATCACACAAAACTCATATGGGTGAGTAGAACATGATGTGATAACCTAAAATCAAGGACTTAATGTAAAAAAACTGGCGTTCTCTTTTAATCTCAAAAAACAGTAGAGGCCTTTAGAATATTGCAAAGAGTAAAGCTTTTTTTTATTGTAAGATACTCGCTCTACTGAGGAAGATGAACAATTTTGAAAGTTATAGTGGGGTGATATTATTTTTGTTAGACATGGTAACTCACATTTTGCTGGACTGATCATTTTGATGTACAGATTTTCCTGATAATACCATTAAACAAATTGGCAATGAAAAATATCATATAACTGTTTGTTATATGATATTTGTCATAATTTCTAGTCTGTATTTTTAAGTTTTAGTAAAAACTAGAGTTTCTGAAGTAAAATTAAAACTTTTTAATGTAATACATGAATAATACTACAATAATACACAGAAATACTACATAAACTTTACGTTTTGAAACGCATACACAGCGCATGGGCACTGTAGCTCACAGCAGGACTGATTCTGTGGTGTAGCCTATATGAAATACTGTGTATTTGTTGCTTACAAATCATACCAACCTTATCTTTTTTTCAGTGCAAATACTAATGCGGTACAACATAATGTACTTTTACTATTAATGCTATATTTGTACATGCTTTTTTTCATTAAAATAGAGGCTCTTTACACCACTGCTCAAAGATTAAGTGGCTGTTTGTGTTCTGACCCTCGCCCAGAAGTTGCTTTGAGCATGTTTGTGTAAGTTAAATATTCTGACCTTACATATGAGTATATTTCTGTAACGAAACTCTCAGTTTCAGAGGGTTGTAAATTTTTTATTGCATATTTGAAAAGCAAGATGCTAGTTACAGGGCTGCCCAGTGGGTCAGTGGGTAGCCCTGCTGCCTTGCAGCAAAAGGTCCGATTCCTGGCCCGGGTTGTTTCTTCATGGAGTATGCATGTTCTCCCTGTGCTTGCATGGGTTCTCTCCTGGTACTTCCTCCCAGTCCAAAAACATGACTGTTAGGTTAATTGGCTTCTCTAGATTGTCCTTAGGTGTGCGTGAATGGTTGTTTGTCCTCTTTGTCTCTGTGTTGCTCTGGGGTAGACTGGCGACCTGTCCAGGGTTTACCACGCTTCTCGCCCATTGACAGCTGGAGATAGGCACCAGCACTCCTCGTGACCCCACTTTAAGCGTGTCTTAAAAAATGGATGGATGGATTGGTTAGACAAAAACATTATATTTAATAGTGATTTATTGGAGATTGGTGGATTGTTGACCTTCTCATCATTTGTGGGTAAATAAGATCAAAATTTTGAAATACAACGTATCACAGCTCCTTGTCAGTTTTAAAAGAATCGGAAACAGTTTTGATCACCAACCTTCAAATCTTTTACTTATTACTATGGCAATGTGTCTTGCATTGCACGCTTACTGGATTTTTTTCTCTTTTTTTTATCTGTACTGCCCCCTAGTGGTTGAATCCTTTTGTTTGTGAGACTTCTGCGAGACTGTGTATGGTACGTTTAAGAAAAACGTATCAAAACACATCTATAAATACCAGATTTTCTTTTAACCGTTTACATTTTGTGGTTTAGTGCTAAAGCTATACTTTGGGGAGGGACATTTGTAATTTTGGTCTTTTTCTATAAAGCGCAAGAGCATACTCTTTTGCACAGTCCCTCACAGCTGAAACACATGAACCCCACTTTACATGAACAAACCAGGAAACAAGATCAGCGTTAGAGGTGCATACTGTGTCTAACTGAAATGCATGGAAGGTCATTCATGTGGAAGAGAGGTGAGGATGTTTGGAGGAAATGCACAAGACCAGCAGAGAAGTGGAAGAAGAAGCCAACCCCATAAACAGATTCCTAATAAAATCAAAGCAACACTTGATGATCATGGGGTAAAACATGGCCTCACAATGGCTAAGGTTGGCCAAAGGGTTCAGCTAAAAGTCTGGAGAACTACTGCTTGATTATTTAGACATTTTGTCAGACAGGTGAGTATCCTGTAATTAAGGGTTATTCAGAAAAAAACTAATTTGCACTACTATTGTCATACAATAGAATTGCTTTGGGACATGACGTTGTAAACCTCTACATACAGACTTACTGTCATAGTTTTGGTTCTGTTTAAGTTTTCTTTTCGAGTTCTCATTGGTTTCATTTCCATTGTGTGCTATTCTAGTTGTTTTTGGGTTCCTATGTATTTTCTCCGTTGCCCCCCTCTGTAATTTCCTGTGATGAAATCAGCTAAGAAAGAATGTTTGGTGTTTAGATTTTAAATCAATAACAAAATAAAATAAAAAAAATGTACCTAAAAAGGGAAGATTATTCAATGCTATGCAAAAAGCAACTTAGTTAATTCAAGAAAACTGGAGTTGCAGGTCTTAGTATGAGCCCACAGGTCTGTTTCACAAAACCTGGATAAGGGTGTAAAGAGAATTTTCTGACCATCTTGGATTAATTGAGCCTGGACACAGTTTAACAAAAACATATGATTTATGCAGTGTTGCTAGCCATGCTTACTGGTGACTTATCTGTTCAGACAGTGTCACACCCATCAGAAACCAATCAGTTATTCTGGTGATTATTTTTTCTTATACTTTTCTTGGTTTATTTTTTCAGCTTACTTTAAAAACCAATTTATACATATTCAAATATAGTCAAGTATTTTGATTATTTTTATCAGCATTATGGTAGCCTATATAATTATGAACATTGGGACATTGTTAATTTTGATAATGTTTTTGAAGATGTTTTTTGTTATAATGTTGACAGAAAGACCTTTAGTAGACTACTGGTGTTGTCTATAATGACAGGCCATAAAAGAAGCTCCAAACATGTATCTTCCCTTACAATTACGAGCCAATACTTGAAGCTTTCCCCACAATTACATAGATGACAGTGACTCAGGATTCATTTCTCAGTCTCCTGTTCTCCAGCCAAAGTCTTCAACAACACTTCTTAGGGACAGATTGCTGGGGCAAAGGAATAAAAAATAAATGAGTCTTACAATACCTTCCACTGTTAATTTTTAAGTTGAATGTTGATCATTAAATTATGATGTTTTTGGTTTAGAGAAGTGGTTAGAAAATGTGTATTTTGGGCTTCTGATATCATTACAAGGATGCACTGATCACACTAAGTCAAGACAGGCTCTATCTTCCCCTGGATTTCTGAATTCAACTTTTGTTAAATAGGCCTTAAGTTTACTCTGAAATTTGTATAGTTTTTATCACCTTCAGGTTCCTATATGAAGACTCAGTGCAATCTATTAGTCATTAGGTTTCGGGTTTATGTTATCCTTATGTCTCTAGCCTATATCATATATTCTTTACTTTTATTAGTTCATAGATTACTTTATTAGAGAGATTATTTCATATACATCTAATATTCAAGATCCTAAAACTCATTTTACTGTATTTAAGTCCTCATATGGGGTTTTATTTAACTGAAATAACAAAGGAATTAAATTTCATTCTTAAACAGGCATCACAAATGAGTGGAGAAATACATGTTTATCATGAGTTTTATTAGACCACGTATTATATTCTCAGTATTTAGAAGGTAGGCCTGGGGGTCTGTAACGGTTGGGATCTCCTCCGTTCCGACCCCAACGATTTGCTTCTTGATCAGCTGCTGAGTCCGCAGCACCACTACCAGTTACTGCCGGATAGAGCTCTCTGGCATCGCTGAAAAGAGAGAAATACACATTTAAAAAAAATCTATTTAGAATTTGTTTTATTTAACTTGAGAAATCCTAATTTCTGTGGAAACAAAAGGCATTTTCACACCATCTGTTTTTTGTTATATTGTTCAAAAATTCTAGGGTCCTTCATTAAACACCCTAAAATACTTTAAGTCTTGCTTTTGTCAAAAGGTGAAACCACACAATCACACAACAGTTTACTTGTGCAATCGATTTATAAGTTTTGCTTTGCCGTTAAGAATGGGAATTCCTTTGTTTAGAAATCTTACCAGCCCAATAAATATCAGTGAATTTGTATACACTTAACCATGTCTCTACATTAATGCGTCAAAAATATCCAGAAGAAAGTACATTTTTATAAAACAGTATAAACCCTAATGACCTACACAAAAGATCTATCTGCTTTTTAGTGTTTGACCTTATAAAATTTATTTCCAATCATTTTAAGGTTATACTCTGTTTATTACCTGATAATCCAAGCAGCGAATTTCCCTCCTGGTCCTATCCGCGCAGCATCATAGTTTCCTCTGGCATGAAAGTATTTGTCAGAATTTTTCCAGTTGGCCTCTCTCATGTCGCTGTAGGCTCTGTACATTTCCTTAGCTCCTGATTAGGTAAAAAAAGCACAGAATGTTCATATTATATAATGACCCTTTCAGTGACAACCATGAATGTACTTAAAAAGGTTCTGCTTATATAGTAGGTCATATGTCTTATCTTGATAAGCTCCAACAGGAAACTTGTACCACTGAGCATCACATATAGTGAGGAAAGTGAGAACAATTCCTGCTAAAAGCAGCTTCATTTTTGCAAAGGCCTAAAACAAAAATCACAAAGTTCAAATTACACTATATGTATGGATTTTCTTAGGATTTTCTATATTAAATGTACTTACTTCACTCTGTGCAGATGTTTCAACAACACTTCAAGCACACTATTTTACCTGGGATGACAACTCCTCTTTTATAGTATAACTGAAGAAAATGGGCGTTGGGATTCTACAAACAAGCTGAATCCAGATTTTGTTGACTGTAGCTGGAGATGAGATAAAGTTGGGTAATTATTTAGCTGGGGCATTTTATAGTTAAGCAACTTGGTAAAACTCCAACACAACAGCACAGGGAAACAAAACATAGATATTTTTCAATCTAAATACACACAATTGTGTCCCCAGGTTCAGCACCAATCACATCATGAAGTCTGCAGGTAACACCACGATGGTGGGCCTCATCAGAGATGACAATGACCAGGACCAGTGTTGTTTTTGACAGCCATCTTAAATTTAGTGTTAGTCCTAGTCTTCAAGACGAAAACTATTATCAGTCTTAGTCGCATTTTAGTCATTACGATATCTGATAGTTTTAGCCGGTTTTAGTCGACTAAAACTGAAAAAAGATTTTAGTCTAGTTTTAGTCAGCTTTATGTTGCAAAAAAAGTTAACCTTTTCAATTTGGAATAACAACCAGATACTTTACCAGACTGACAGCTTTTGCCTAGATATTACAATTGCTGGGTATAGAATGCAGCCGTGCAGTTCATCTTTGCTGTTGGGCAGAAAATCTTTTTATTAAATAATGCTCTACTTTTTAAAAAGTGTCTCACAAAACGTGTAAAATAGCAGATGTAGTTCAACACATCATATTGGTTAATATAGGAGACAGACATCCTAACAAAATGTACCATAAAGGAATAGTTTTAGACATACAGGGTTTCCATCATACAGCAAACACTTCCTGATCTACTATGAATTATGCATTACACACAGACCAATAAAATCGTCATTACTCCAAAAAAGCAAATAACAAAAACATTCTTCTTTCTACTTTGGCAATTATGGTTTTATTTCTTCAATTTACCCCTTTGTTACTGCTGCTGAAGGGTCAAAGTAGATTTGAATTTACATTTTTTTTTTTAAATAAAAGAAATACAGAGAGAACCTATCTGGGTTCATCCAGACCTAAATTGAATAAACCTTGCTCTTTATCCAGAAGAAAAAAATACAATGAAATATTTTATTTTGATATAATTTAGGGATTCATTTTGGTATAAATTAAAGAATATTTAGTATCACCTCTTGTGAGCTGGACAAAATAAAATATTGATAGTCACGGGATTTTTTTACACTTGACAGAGGATGATCAGCCCCATATAGTTTATTAAGTAGCGAGAGCAGGAAGAGCCATACTAATGAGAGTAAACCATCAGAGTGGAGCATAAAGCGCAGACTCAGAGCTCCGCATGCGCAAAGATGCATTTCTGCACAAGCACAGATGGAAGATCAGAGCAGAGTTTGTCAAAGTTAAGCGTGCAGTACAGGACCATTCCGGGTTATTTTGTTAGACCCTGCCGCTACTGCTATTATCCATCTTTGCTCCTACAGCATGTGCAAAACTGCATGGCAGGTGGGCGGCAGGATCAAACATGACGCAGCAGCATAGCTGATACCGCTTAGCTGATTACAGCCCAATGATGCATTTGGATGTCTGACCGACAATCCACAAATTTTTATTTAGTCTCAACTTGTGTCATTGATCCATGTTTAGCTCTTCAGTTTTTGTTATCATCATGGAAAAAAGGAGCCTCAATGAAATTGAATGAAAGCGTCATCCTTATTGTTGACAAAAACAACACTGACCATGCATACAGAAAGAAGCTGGAGTAGCTGGTGGGCTGGTTCAGAGATAACAGCCTGATCCTGAACATGGAGAAGACGGAGGAGATCATCGTTAACTTCAGGATCAACCGGCCTAACCACGCTCCACTGCTCATCAACAGCTCAGCTGTAGAAATGGTCAGCAGCACCAAATTCCTGGGGGTGCACATCACAGACACCCTCACCTGGACTGTAAACAACACCTCACTGGTCAACACGGCACAGAAGCGCTTGTACTTCTTGCAGAGGATGAGGAGAGCCCATCTGCCCCCACCCATCCTCACCACCTTCTACAGAAGCACCATAGAGAGCGTTCTGACCAGCTGGCTCACTGTGTGGTTTGGAGGTTGCAGCACCTCAGACTGGAAGAGTGTGAGACTAGTGGTGAGAACAGCAGAGAGGATCTTCGGGGCTCCTCTTCCCCCATTAAAGACATTTCATCCCAGCAGTGTGTGTCCAGAGCCCGTAACATCATAAATTACCCCTCACACCCCCCACTGCATGAAAAGTGAGATTTTCGTCCCCGTAAACTCCCGCAGATCTCCCTGATTTTCGTCAGTTTCCGACAATTTGCAACCCGTGCTTGTCCGCGTTTGTCGTGCCAAAAATTGTCGGAAACGTACCATGACGTATGTGGAGAGCGATCAGCTGTACTAATGGCCCTAATTAGCATATGAATGCAGCAAACCCGCGCGGCTGGCCAGGTCTGGCTTGAATAACCTACTCAGTATTGGCTGAAACCACTATTCTCAAACAAGTGAAATCGCTCGTGATTGGCAGCAAAACCACACGTGGCCACGCCAGGCTTTAATTTTCTTACTGAGTATTGGACGGAACCACTTCTTTTTAAACAAGTAAAGTCGCTCGTGATTGGTTGGCATATATATATATTTACATATAAATTTACATATATATATTTATTCATATATATATATATATATATATTTATTTATTAATTAATATATTTATTCATTCTTATACAGTTGCTGGTCATAAAATTAGAATATCATGAAAAAGTAGATTGATTTCAGTAATTCCATTTAAAAAGTGAAACTTGTATATTATATTCATACATTACATACAAACTCATATATTTCAGATGTTTATTTTGTTTAATTTTGATGATTACAAATGACAACAAATGAAAATCTCAAATTCATCATATCAGAAAATTAGAATATTGTGAAAAGGTTCAAAATTGATGGCCCCTGGTGCCACACTCTAATCAGCTAATTAACTCAAACCACCTGCAAAAGCCTTTAAATGGTCTTTCAGTCTAGTTCTATAGGCTACACAATCATGGGGAAGACTGCTGACTTGACAGTTGTCCAAAAGACGACCATCGACACCTTGCACAAGGAGGGCAAGACACAAAAGGTCATCGCTAAAGAGGCTGGCTGTTCACAGAGCTCAGTGTCCAAGCACATTAATAGAGAGGCGAAGGGAAGGAAAAGATGTGGTCGAAAAAAGTGTACAAGCAAGAGAGATAACCGCACCCTGGAGAGGATTGTGAAACAAAACCCCTTCAAAAATGTGGGGGAGATTCACAAAGAGTGGACTGCAGCTGGAGTGAGTGCTTCAAGAACCACCACACACAGACGTATGAAAGACATGGGTTTCTGCTGTCGCATTCCTTGTGTCAAGCCACTCTTGAACCACAGACAGCGTCAGAAGCGTCTTGCCTGGGCTAAAGAGAAACAGGACTGGACTGCTGGTGAGTGGTCCAAAGTCATGTTCTCTGATGAAAGTAAATTTTGCATTTCCTTTGGAAATCAAGGTCCCAGAGTCTGGAGGAAAAGAAGAGAGGCACTTCATCCACGTTGCTTGAAGTCCAGTGTAAAGTTTCCACAGTCAGTGATGGTTTGGGGTGCCATGTCATCTGCTGGTGTTGGTCCATTGTGTTTTCTGAGGTCCAGGGTCAACGCAGCCACATACCAGGAAGTTTTAGAGCACTTCATGCTTCCTGCAGCTGACCAACTTTTTGGAGATGCAGATTTCATTTTCCAACAGGACTTGGCACCTGCACACAGTGCCAAAGCTACCAGTACCTGGTTGAAGGACCATGGTATCCCTGTTCTTAATTGGCCAGCAAACTCTCCTGACCTTAACCCCATAGAAAATCTATGGGGTATTGTGAAGAAGAAGATGCAATACACCAGACCCAACAATTCAGAAGAGCTAAAAGCCACTATTAGAGCAACCTGGGCTATCATAACACCTGAGCAGTGCCACAGACTGATCGACTCCATGCCACGTCGCATTGCTGCAGTAATACAGGCCAAAGGAGGTCCAACTAAATACTGAGTGCTGTACATGCTCATACTTTTCATGTTCATACTTTTCAGTTGGCCAACATTTCTATAAATCCTTTGTTTTTATTGGTCTTCAGTAATATTCTAATTTTCTGATATGATGAATTTGAGATTTTCATTTGTTGTCATTTGTAATCATCAAAATTAAACAAAATAAACATCTGAAATATATGAGTTTGTATGTAATGTATGAATATAATATACAAGTTTCACTTTTTAAATGGAATTACTGAAATCAATCTACTTTTTCATGATATTCTAATTTTATGACCAGCACCTGTATATATATATATATATATATATATATATATATATATATATATATATATATATATATATATATATATATATATATATATATATATATATTTCAACTACACTGAAATAAGTGACTTTTTGGTGCAGTAAACTCTATTAGAGAATTTGTCATGATTTACAGTCTGTATTTTTAAGCTTCAGTAAAAACTTGAGTTTCTGAAGTACAATTTTAACTTTTTTTAATGTAACACATGAATAATACTACAAAAATACACAGAAATACTACATAAACTTTACTCTGAAATGTAACACTTTGAAATGCATACACAGCGCATGCGCACTGTAGCTCACAGAAGGACTGATTCTGTGGTGTATATGAAATACTGTGTATTTGTTGCTTACAAATCATACCAACCTTATCTTTTTTTCAGTACAAATTCTAATGCAGTACAACATAATGCACTTTTACTATCAATGCTATTTGTACATGCTTTCTTTCATTAAAATAGAGGCTCTTTACACCACTGCTCAAAGATTAAGTGGCTGTTTGGGCCGGATCTATCAAAGGTTTGCGTGTATAAAAACGGGAGCTATTTCACTGCGCACGCTAAAAAATGTACAAACTGATCTATCAACAGCGTGCTAAAAGGATTTGGTCTTTAAAACGTGCTAAATAGCGCCTCTTATCCATTTAGTACTTTTTCTGCTATGAATATGCAATACGGGGCGTTTACACGCAAAAGTGCGTCTTGTGGGAGGAGAACATGTAAATATATTAATTTAGCACTCGCAAAGTGATTTATTAAACTTGAAAGCAATTTTGCTAACGGTATCTGACTCTATATTTAACATGTTTCAAAAGAAGGTGCAAATGGTCTGTATGCGTAATTGCGCACACATGGCAGCGGTTATTGTCGCAAGAAGGAGACATTGAAATGAAGCAAGGAGACGCAGAGAACGCATTTTTTCACTCCGTGTGAATATTTTTGGAATGAACGAGGAAACGATCATCAAAACATATCGTTTATCCAGCATTGCCATATTGAAGCTGCAATTCAAGTGATTTGCTCCTCACAGAGCATCAGCTGTACTTGTTCCTCAATGCTGGTCAGAGGCGTCTCATCTACTGTGCCTCCTCCTGTTTTGTTCGCAGATGTTTTGTTATATGCCAGTTTTTCTTTGGTTCGCCTTCTAATATCCTGGTATCTTCTTTTTACTTCATCCACTGTTCGCAAGGTTTCACCAACAGCGTTTACTTTATTACAGATTTGTTCACATGTAGCGTTCCTCTGTGTGACAGTCACACTTCTTTGCTGTAGCTCACTTAAATGTTTGTTGGCTTCATATACCAACACCTCCATTTCCATGGGGTCGAATTTCCTTTTGCGCTTTCTGCTGTCCAAACTCGCCATGCCGCAAACCACAAAACGCGCAAAACCATCATCGCAATCGCTCTTGTTAAATCACCCGCAAACCATGGTTCAGCCCCTTGCGCAAAATTCCAATTTGCGAGCGCAAATTACTGCACGCAAAATTGGATCTTGATAAATCCGGCCCTTTGTGTTGTGACCCTCACCCAGAAGTTGTTTTGAGCATGTTTGTGTAAGTTAAATATTCTTGACCTTACATATGAGTATATTTCTGTAACGAAACTCTCAGTTTCAGAGGGTTGTACATTTTTTATTGCATATTTGAAAAGCAAGAAGCTAGTTAGAGGGCTGCCCAGTGGGTCAGTGGGTAGCCCTGCTGCCTTGCAGCAAAAGGTCCGATTCCTGGCCCGGGGTGTTTCTTCATGGAGTATGCATGTTCTCCCTGTGCTGTGTTCTCCCTGTGTGCGTAGCAGTGGGTAGCATTCAGAGATGGGAAGTAACGAAGTACAAATACTTCGTTACTGTACTCAAGTAGATTTTTCTGATATTTTTACTTTACTTTACTACTTATTTTTATTGCGACTTTTTACTTCTACTCCTTACATTTTTACACAAATATCTGTACTTTCTACTCCTTACATTTTTAAAAATTGGCTCGTTACTTTAGTTTTGAATCATTTCAATGGAGTTACCAAATTCAAAATTCAATCTAATTGGATGGGAATCTACGTTGCATTTGACGCACCAATACAAGATGAATCGACAGATTCGGCGGTATTCATCGCGGCAAATCATTGCAGCTTGGTGGCGGTGGCTTTAGCATAGTAGTATGGACGACGAGATGATTGAAAATGAACACAATGGAGATCTAGTCCTATTGGCAGACATCCATTTAAAATGTAGGCAACGGCATGAAAAAAGTGGTTTCTACTTTTACTTTTATACTTTAAGTAAATTTACAAGCCTGTACTTTGTTACTTTTACTTGAGTAAAGAAGTTTAATCAGTACTTCCACTTTTACCAGAGTATTTTTTAACACAAGTATCTGTACTTTTACTCAAGTACGGAAAGTGAGTACTTTTGTCATCTCTGGTAGCATTGCTGCCTTGCAGCAAGAAGGTTCGATTCTTGGCCCAGGGTGTTTCTGCATGGAGTATGCATGTTCTCCCTGTGCCTGCATGGGTTCTCTCCTGGTACTTCCTCCCAGTCCAAAAACATGACTGTTAGGTTAATTAGCATCTCTAGATTGTCCTTAGGTGTGTGTGAATGGTAGTTTGTTCTGTGTGTCTCTGTGTTGCCCTGCGATAGACTGCCGACCTGTCCAGGTTGCACCCCGCCTCTCGCCCATTAACAGCTGGAGAGAGGCACCAGCACCCCTCGCGCCCCCAGCAGGGATTATGTGTGACAGAAAATGGATGGATGGAAGTTGGAATGTCAAATTTCTGGTTGGCCCATGAAAGATTGGGCAATTTATTACAATAGGGTATTTACTTCTTTGTTAAACTGTTTAAAATTAAAAATAAGCTATTTAATGTATATTAAATGTATAGATTACTTAAATTTATTTGGTAACATTTATCATAAGAAAACTGGCAATGATTACCTAATATTAGTGAATAATGTAACATAATGCAACAAAGTAAATCAATATGTCAAGAACAGGAAAAAAATTAATATCTACTTAATTACTTCACAACAGCAAATACTACAGAGATATAAGATTTACTTAAAATTTTGAGTAAAGTGCTGTTTGTGCCTATGAAAAAAAGTACACTTTACTTAATTTGTTTAAATAAATCTAACTTGCAACATGGATGTAATTAAATAAATGTAACATAATACCTCACAACTGTTATGTTTTATGGCAAGTAAAATTCACTTGGTACTGGCAAGTGAGTGTTACTAAATATTGCAACATTAAATTTTACTTAAATCATTTGCATGCAAATACAATATATTTTTTAAGTAAATCTTATGATTGTTTTTTTCATTGTAGTAGATTTTAGGTCTGGCATGTTTGCCAGGGATTCAGTTCAATTCAAAAATACTTTATTAATCCCAAAAGAAAGTTAAATATTGTCTGACTTCACCAATTTTTTTGTTTTAGCTAAATGTCTTTAAACAATTTCTAGTATTAATAAGCCTATGTTACAAGGAGTTAACATTTTTTATTGACAGTTTAAAATAAGTCAATTTGCTCACAACAGAGCTATTGTTAAAAAAAAAAAATATTAAATGCTATATAACACCCTTGACACTATTTCTTTACATTCAAAATTTTTAGATCTAACGTTAAATATTAAGATATGTGAAATTGTCCCTATTCCATCGCATCAACATAACTGAATTTGCTCAATAAGTGTTACAAATGGAGTATCGTCTCTATGGAAAAACAAAACACATAATATTGGAAGACCACGGTTACTTAAAAGCTGTAATGTTGGGGAATTAAAAACAAATTGTTGAAAAAGTTTATAACACATCTGAATGTGCTTTCATTAAGTTACATATTTTTTAAAAATTAAGTTGAATTTGTATGTAGTTGTGGTTTTAAAATAACAACAGCACCGCTGATTATCTATATTTCTTAAATACTGCAGTTTTGAAAGCTAATAGTTAATCAGAATTTGACATCTCATAATTCTACGATTCTACAGCAGAATAATATTATCCTGAGACAATATTCATTAAGGATTGGTTGGATAAAAACTTAATATTTAACAGTGATATATTGGAGACTGGTGGATTGTTGACCTTCTCATCATTTGTGGGTAAATAGGATCTAAATTTTGAAATACAACGTATCACAGCTCCTTGTCAGTTTTAAAAGAATCGGAAACAGTTTTGATCACCAGCCTTTTAATCTTTTATTACTATGGCAATGTGTCTTGCATTACACGCTTAATCTTTTTGTATCTCTTTTTGTATCTGTACTGCCCCCTGGTGGTTGAATCGTTTTGTTTTTGAGACTTCTGCGAGTACTTTCTCTTCAAAAAAAAAACGAGAAAAAAAAAAAAACGCATGTATTTATACCAGAAAAGAAAAAAATCATTTTTAACCGTTTATATTTTGTAGTTTAGTGCTATATCAATACTTTGGGAGGGAAATTTGTAATTTTGGTATTTTCTATAAGCGCAAGTGCATACGAGAAAACAGAATGTCCGCCGTAAACAAACGTGAAGCTACAAACGCCTCAAAACAAAGGTTCCGCCTCTTCACTTCCCTACCCAACTAAACCAAGTAAACAGGAGTACAAATGTAAATCTCGTCTTTTTTTAACAACATACTGAATCCTAACATAGCAATTAGCAACTCTGACCCATTCTTAAGTAGAAAACTAACAACTTAATGAGGGAAATAATAGTAACAGACCAGAGGAGTAAACCAAACTATAGCCCATTATGTTGCTCTTTCTGTTTGAAGACCCCCAAAAAGAAAGACCTTGTGATACAGACTACTTAATATTATTCATTGCAAAACTCCACATTCACAGCTCAAAATTTTAGTTAAAACCCAGACTTTATGTCTTTATGACCTATATGTCTTCATATTTGTCTTGCTTGAAGTACTGAACCAAGAGCCTTAAAGATTTTATTGCTATTGTCTGTATTCTGTATGTTCTTGCTTGCCTTATGCATCGATGATTAAATGTTTATATATATTAAAAGCATTAAGAAATGAAAGTTCCAGGAAACTAAAATAAATGTGATAATTCAAGGTGCACCACATCAGTTTGTATTATTCTAGGCACTGTCAACCCTCTCTATCCACTAGTTTTGCACCGATACTGATACCAGTATTGGGTGGGGCCCCAAAACAGCACTAAAATGGTGGTATCGGTATAGGCAAGTACCAACAAATAAGGCACCAATACCATTTTGAGAGCCAAAAGTTTATTCAGCTATTGTCACTCATTCCAGGTAGGCAATATAAAGTTCTACTGGATTCACTTTGTATTAGTCTTTTTCCTTTTCCTTTTTCCAAACAGATGGTATCAGTATGGTATCGGCCGATACTGCAAAGCCAGGTATCGGGGCCAACAAATTACATTGGTGCAATACTACTATCCTCTATGTAATGTATAAATATTTACCATTAAATGTTAAAATTCTCCATGCATTCAGCTCCTCTATCGTCTCATGAAAATAACATCAATGCACATTAGTTACAAACATTCATTTAATTCTATTTGAGCAACGTGCAGATATTATATCAACTAAGGTTTTATCTGCTGTATAGCTGATCATATCTAAAGTATAAGTTGAAGATTCATAGTTAATGTTACAGGTCTCTTCTCTCTAAGATTATAAAACTTTGTCAACAGTGTTTGAAATTTTTATCAAATGCCATTATAAAAAAACAACATAGAATTTCCTCTTTCTTTAAAAAAGTAATGCCACATGAAAGTTGTTTTAAAAAAAAGAAAATAAAATGATCATGTTCAATCTTAACTTATAAGGCTTTTGAAATAACTGGAAATAACTGAATTTTCCACGCACATCTTGCAGATGTTCTGAAATCAACCCAAGTGACCTATTAATTAATTCTTTAAAAAGGTTTTATAACATGTAGATTTGTTTTTTCCTTTTTTTTTTACTACTGGATCCATTTTACTACTGATGTTGTTTAAAAATCTAAAATAGCATTATTTTGGATCTTTGCATTGAAGGCCTATTGCTATAATGAATAATAAAAATAATACAAATATTCGATTTCCTTTAATGCATAACTTCTCCTTTTTCAAAATTCATTATCTTCTTCTTTGGATGGCCAAGCTTCTTGACAACCAAGATGAGCGCAGTTGATTTATGAGCAACACTAGAGATCGCCAGAGAGCCACGTTCAACGCGTGGCTCCAGGCGAACGTGAACTGTTAGTAAATGCTCCATAGCGGCTGTTTGGGCCTATTGGCTACAATGCCATAATAATAATAATAACAATAAAAGCGCACAGACGCTCGTAAAATGACTCCAGTGAAACCAATACGGGCTCAACACGTGAGCAACAGATTGAACCTAAAGCACAACTTGGGCAGCTTGTGCGTAAAGGCATCCTCTCAGAAATAGAAACAGCATAGAGGGTGTAGATGACTGAAAACAGGAGTCCCTGTCATTTGCTTCAGCTTTAGGCTTTTCCTAATATTTTCAGCAGGGACTGTCACATTACTAAAATATTTCGTTTCCCTACAGCTACTTAACTGAGTAACAATCATCTTCATAAAAACAAACCACGCACACACGTGCGCGCGCTGGAAACCCCAAATTTATTCCGTTAAAAATGAGGTCAGGCTCATTTTTGAGGAGCTCCCAGAGAAGTCTGCTTGCACCATGAAGACCTCAGATAAAAACGGTAAGAATCACCAAGAACGTGCCGATTCCTCGCCTCGCCTCCGAGAAGACGACCCCCTACCGACACCTAACGTCACCCCGCCCGTCTGCCTGCCGTCTCCTCCTTTAAACCCCTCTACTCCGACTAGTCATTTGAGCAAATGCGGGCTCAGGCGATAAACATACTCAGAGAGAAAGTGGACAGAGCCAGAACGCAGACTCCAAACCTCACCTAGACTGTACCTACTCCAACTGAAGGAGAACAGAGAGGAGGACGCACAGCGCACAAGTGCAGGCGCGTCTCCGTGTGCCAACAGAAGAAGGCATCCGGCGGGCAAAGACAGCAGAAATACATGGGATAAGAGTTCATCTCGACAACTCTTTTAGGAAAGCGCATAGCTTAGTTAGTTGATAGTCTAAATGAGTAGATGGTAAAACGAGTCATGCATCTCAACAGAGAAGAAGACAGCAATAAAGGTGAGCAAAAGATCTCATCATGAAATTGATGGATCATTTGAAATCGTTTCCAGACGCAAAGCTTTCGCGGTGGTTTCCAGACGCCCTTGAGTTGGCCATGTTGATGTCAGGTGCACGCATGTTTTTTTTTCCGTACACCTTTTGTGTCACAGCAAGCTGATGGTAATTGCGTTGATGCTCTGTGATTGTTTAAGCGTGTGTTTCACCAAAACGCGCTGAGAAGCACAGAGTAGGAGGCTTGTATCCACTGAAGGTGGCAGGATAGTATGAGGCAGCCACTTGGGCACTTGTTGTGCTCTTTTTGGATACGCTTTGTCCGGGTCTGTTCCAGGGAGGTGAGTTGAGAACGTAAGCACAAGGTCACAGTGTTGGGAAGCCTTTGCAATGAGGTGTTATTATTACATCTGACTGAGATGTGTAATGGGAGGGGAGACTTAGAGAGCAGACGGTGGGTTATGACACAAGCCCCCACTCCTACCTAATGAATAATATAGCTTTTGATGCATCTCCAGGAGTCACCCAGTGCCATTTCCTTTGAAAGCTTTGAACTGAGGTACAGGTCACTGAAAAACACCTGATGCGGTATGAGATTTGACTTCTAGATGTCTGGGGACCTGATGCAGCATATATATCATTATATATACTTATATGAAAACAAGCTTTTATTATTTTAGGTCCACCACACCCAGTTTTAATGACTGACATCCAGTGTATACTAATGTTCTGAAATACTGACATCCCACAAATGTCTTGTGAAAACACATGCATAATAAGTTGAGGCAGATCATCCAGTTAAGGGGATTTTCATTATAAATACAAACAGATTAGACCATAACACATATTTACCATATCAAGCTATGGGTGGCTTATTTCTGTTTACTTTATTCAGCTGTAAGTAGGCTGTTTTTAGTGAGGTGCTCCCCATGTGGTAAGTGGTGCTTTGTTAAGTGGCACATTGCATCATATGAAATGTTTTACGACCTCATTGCCAGATACGGGTTCACTAGGGACAAAAGATGAGTCACCATCCGTGAGGAGAAAGGATTTCATGATAACATAACAAATTAAGTGTGTGTGGTCATTTTTTCTTATGCTTTAGGGTGACAAGTTTGCTCACATAGTTAAGAACTTCTGTTTTATTTTTCTTTTAAACCTTTATCTCAGTTTAAACCCAATCTAAAGCAAAGTCTTCAAAATCCGATTTTGTGCTTTTTGGAAAAAAGTGGAAGTGTTGTTAGCTTTTAGAGCATGAATGTTTGCAGGATGTGCATGTAACGTTCAAAATAATATTTTGATGTAAAGAAATGTGACTTTGTGTTTGTGTATATGTTGCATCCGTCAGCCTGTAGGAGACAGCATGTTTGTTTATACAGTACTGTATATCTCAAAGCAAGAGAGAAGTGCACAAGGGTCATGCAAGTCAAAAAGAAGGTTAAACATTCCCCTGCAGGAATCTACTTTATTACTTATCCTTAAAAAGAATGCCGATTTAAAAAATGTTCATAATGTTCAATGGGGAAGCCTTTTTTATAATTTAAAATCTAAATCAAAACAGGATTTTCTTTAATTTGGGGATTCTTTCTGCTTATTGGTTGTCCAGTGTCAGAATGAATCCAATCAATAACTCATGGTCATTAGTAAGTAAGACCCCAGCCTCCAGCTTTAAGTTTCACTTTCAGTTATCTCTGTCAGTGAGCACTCTACTGTTTTTCGGAAGGGATCATTTGTTTAGAAATTGATTTTGAGAAAGCTCCTCAACCAACAAAGTATATTTGATCTATATCTAAGATTAAAGTCACTGTTGTCAAGGTTTTGCTTTCTTGTCATTTTGTGCACACAGAATGTATACAAACAGAAATTTAGTACAGTACAGCTCTCAAGACATTTCCATTTTTAAAGTGCAGTAGTGATAAAATGTAAGCAGCAGTGATAAAATGTAAACATAAGACTGATATATGATTTAGAGTTTCCAACATTCAGCATTTTTTTTTTTAAATCCCATTTTTAATCCAATTTTAATACAACATTCAACAGTCTAATAGCAGTGGGGAAGAAACTGTTCCCGAATCTGCTGGACCTGCATCAGATGCTTCGAAGTCTCTTCCTCGAGGGCAGCAGGGAGAACAGTCCATGGTGGGGGTGTGAGGGGTCATTTATGATGTTACGGGCTCGGGACACGCAGCACTGTGATGAAATGTCTTTAATGGAGGGAGCCCCAATGATTCTCTTTGCTGTTTTCACTACTTTCCTAACCTTCTTTCAGTCTGAGGTGCTGCAGTCTCCACACCACACAGTGAGACAGCTCGTCAGAACGCTCTCTATGGTGCTTCTGTTGAAGGTGGTGAGGATGTGTGGGGGCAGGTGGGCTCTCCTCATCCTCAACAGGAAGTACATGCGCTTTTGTGCCCTTTTGACCAGTGAGGTGGTGTTTACAGTCCAGATGAGGGTGTCTGTGATGTGCACCCCAAAGAATGTGGTGCTCTGTAGTCCTGGTTGTTGTCGACTCTGATGAAGCCCACCATGGCGGTTTCGTCTGTGAACCTCACGGTGTGGTTGGTGTTGAACCTGGGGACGCAGTCGTGACTCATCAAGGTAAACAGCAGGGGGCTCAGGATGCCCTGAGTGGAGCCTGTACTCAGGGTGATGATATCAGAGGTGTTCTGTCCAACCCGGACTATCTGAGGTCTGTCTTTGAGGAAGTCTAGCAGCCAATTGCAGAGGGGTGTATTGTAGCCCAACTGTTCCAGTTTGCCTATCAGATGCTATGGGATGAGGGTGTTGAAAGCTGCATCTGCATGTTGGTGTTCTTCTCCTCCAGGTGTGCCAGGATCAGATGAAGAGCAGAGGAGATGGGGTCCTCAGTGGATTGTTGGCGGCAGACTGCAGATGATGTGTTCTTTAACTAGCCTTTCAAAGCACTTCATCATGATGGGAGTCAGTGCTTCAGGCCGGTAATCATTGAGTGAGGGGACCTGAGGCTTGTGCATAGTTGCTTCCCCCTTGTGTCTACTGTAAGCATTTCCATAGGACTGTACTGTGTAAATCTGTAGGGTAATACAGAGAAAGAGACAAACATGTCATCAAAGATCGAAAATATTAGAATTAAATATTTTCATTAGCTTAGAATATGCCAGACGTTTGGAAAGTTCGTTACTGACATAGTCACTTAAATCAAGAGAAATTTAGAAGCTTAAAGTCGTAGGGAAGTCATATTTAAATGTCAAATCATTCTGGCCTAAACATGTATATAAATTTACTATTTATCAGACGATATTTTCCCAAAATTTAGAAAATTTCTGTTGCTAAAAAAAATCCTGTCTTAAAATCTGTGTTTTTTTCCATTATCTTATGCAGGCCAGTTAGTTATATGTCAGGTTGCACCTACTAGGACTAAGTTGCTAACTGGTTAGCAAGGCGCTTCCGACAAACCGTCCACAATCAGACTTGCTTGCAAACCTTCCACCAATCCTACGACCAGTCACATTAACGTGTAAAGTCGTGCACCACTGAATTTGCAAATGCAACGGTTGGAACAGCCGCTTCCCTACAACTTTCACAAACCCTAACAATGTCAAATTCAAAATTTTAATGTCCCAATGCAATTATTAACCTATCCTGGGTGAAGAATGACAAATTTCAAGCTTTTGATACAAAAAAGTTCCACTTTTGTTTTTTATTAAGGAACAAACTTTACATTGTAAACAAGTATTGCCAAGTATTTGTCTCTTGAGAAAAATTATTGAACCACATAGAAACATCTTTTTGTTTTGACAATGTTTCAAGTATCTTTTATCAAGATAGAATAACTCAGCTTGAATTACATTCTGAAAAAGGTCAGTATTTAAGAATTAGCCCATCCAGGCGGTAATAATTGTAAAAACAGCTTTGACATCATGTTTGTGTGTTTTTTGCGAACTGACATAAAGCTAATGTACAGTCCTTTTTTTTAGGTTATACTGGACCGATTTTGATAATTAGCAAGGGTTAAAAGTGATTGTGGCTAAATATAAAAGAAACACATGATTATATATTTTTTTTATCAGCGCTACTCTGGATGTTATTTAACTAGGGAGGAATGCAGTAGCAGTTGCTATTTTTTTCTAAACCTGTTGCAAACACTTGCTTTCAAACACCTTTACCTTGCAGTGATTCCACATCAATCCTTTGGAATGCTTTTAACTTTCAACCCTGAATCCATACTGTGGCAGATGTTTATTCTGACCCCTGAGCGGTTTGCTTATAGTCAGAAAGTGTAACCGTCCCAGTATGCCCAAACCAAAAAAAAAAAAAAGATGTGATGTAAGATGAGCCAATTTGAGTTGAGGAAAAATTAATTATTTTAAGAGCTCAAATTAAAGCATAGGATGGGGCAAGTAGTGAAAACATGCAGATCCACTTCTGCTTTTCAACACCAAAGAACAATGGCAACAGAAAGTCAGGCAGATGGTCTTTCTTCTTTGTGCTTTTTTTTCTATCTTGGTCTCTCAAGACTGGAAAAAAATAGCCCTTGAAAGAAGCCATTAGAAATGGGTGACATTGCTTGGCCTGGTCTCAAAATGTCTGTGTGAAAGCAAACCGATGTGAACTCTCTTGATTCAACTCTTCCCTGAACTGATCCCTGGATCAGCTGTATGAATGCACCTTTAGAAGATGGGATTGATGGCAGTTCTCTTGGCTGAATCATGGCTGTTTGCATGAATTTCTAAAGAAAAAAGAAGTTCAGAACAGTTGGGAATCTTCTCCATCTATCATACACAGCTGTCTGAGAGCTTGCATGAACAAATAGCTTGAATATTAAAACTTACATTTAGTTTAGTTTAAAGGTAGCTAAGCTGTGATTTGTCCATCAGAAAGGGAGGCCTTTGCCTTTGAAACTACATTTTCCCCCTCTTACTATGATTTTTTTTCAAATAGCTTTTTGTCAATCAATTTATATTAATCTCTGCATTTATCGTTGTCAAGAAACAAATATTCGATTTACTATACCTTTATGTAAAAACAAGAGCAAAAGCCAGAAATAAAAGAGAAATACATTCTTGTGAACCTAGCCTGATGCTTAAGATTGAATCATCTTTTATGTAAATGTTTACAAAATTGTTGGTTAACCATAATTGTACACACCGGATTTATAAACTAACTGGCTAATAATATATTGTCTTCCTTCTAAAGTATTTCATCTAAACTGTAAGTCAAATTAACCCATCCATATGATAAAAAAGAGGATAGAAATTAAAGTTTTGGGCTGTAGTTTTGCCTTCACATGCCATTAACACAGGTGCATACTATTTTTTGTGCAACATTTAACTTGTTGGTGCTGGATAAAAAGAGTGTCAGGTATCACAAAACCTTATAGCATGGTGCCAAAGACACTAATTATGAAGCTGGCAAATTAGCTGTCAGAGATAACTGTCTAATATTAGCGGCATACAAATTCAGCTTGAATTGTGTAATTAATTTAAAATCTAATGGACTGGGATCTTATTAGTGGTTTGAGACAAACTGGGCAAGAGGAAAGAGAGACAGAGCAGTAATTACCAAAATTGGAAACAAAGGTATTTTTATTCCCTGCTAAACCATGAGCCACTGTGTTGGGACACAAGGCATTCACTTTCACAGTCTCGAGAGAAGCAGGGGGCAAGGACTAGAAAGGAGAAATACTCTTCTGTTTTAATCATCTATGCACATATTTATAGTCAAAGATGAGTATGATAGAAGATCCCATCAAAATATAGAGCCACTTTAGAAGTCAAACTGATAGAGCCAAAGAAAATGCTCGATGTATCATAGAGCTGGAAAGAGGTTGTCTTCTGTCTGGCGAGAAAGACTTGATAAATAAATGTATCTTTAGCATGAAGACGTCACACCATTTTTTTTTTTTATGTGGAAGTTTGAAATAAATGATCAGACAAAAAGCTTCGTAATGAAAGAGTTCTGCATGTTCCTTTGGCCTTTTCAAGAAAATAAAATCTCCAAACCCTTTACCAACCTCTTGCTACGGCAATAGTTTTACTAATTGTTACACCATGGACATCATTAAATTCTGTTAGTAGAGAACAGGTTCCACATGTTTAGACGCTTCTCCAATCATTCTGCCGCTTCTTAAGTGTGGCATCATGGATTCCATCTTGCTTGATTGTGATGCTTGCAGTTTCACAAAACTTCCTCAACAATAAAAAGGGAAATGTTGAAAAACATTCCTACATCTTCCAAAACAAACAGTTTTCCTACACGTAGTCTGTCAATCTTTTTAAAGTCGTAGGGAAATAATTTTTAAATGTCAAATCATTCTCTTTATCAGACTATAGTGTCCCAAAATGTATAAAATTTCTATATTAAAAAAATCCTGTCTTAAAATCTGTGTTTTTTTTTCGTTTGTTATTTTATGCAGGCCAGTTAGTTATACGTCAGCTTGTACACCTTAATTCGGCCAATCATATATCAAAGGTCATCTGTCAATCAAAGTTGTTCGGTCATAGCATCTTGATTCATATGCCGAATCTAATATATGCAACGGTTGAAATAAAAAATAAGAATAATTTACTTTACTATTGAGTTACGTCCCAGTGTTCATGGGAATAGACGTCTGTGTCTTTGGCAGGTGTAGAGCTAACAGAACTGGCAGCGTTGCAAGGCAAGGGGTCAAACATGTACGGCTGTAAGCCTTCTACACCAAACCAAGCTTCTGCCGCCCTGGTGTCCTCTTCCAAAACATCTTGGTCCCCATTTTCCTCCTCTAAATAAAACATTTATGATGGAGGAGACTAAGCCACAACCTCCGACACAAAACTCCCTCCTCTTGCATTTTTTCGCTGTCCAGTGCTACTTGGTCCCAATGGAATTGATATCTGGGGGACAGTGATTCGCCTACATGTTATGAATGCTGCCGTACCATAAATGATAAATTATGAACAGTTTAATTTGTGCCTTCAAGTCGTTGCCCATAGGAAGATGTTACTTGGATATAACCTAACGGAATATCTTCAGAACAGCTCCAAATGACACAAAACTCATATGGGTGAGTAGAACATAATGTATCAACGTAAAATCAAGGACCCAATGTGAAAAAAAAAACGGTGTTCCCCTTTAAATCAGCCCATACTTTATGTCACTGTTTCATCCAGCTTTGCTGGTTAATTAGAATTCATGAGCTGTGTTATGCAATCACAAAAATATTTTACAGCTCTTTTGCTACCTACACATAAAAAAAACAACAACTTGGTTTTGCCACTAAACTAATTATAAAGACGGATGCTGTTCTAACTAGCTGTGTTCACAGTTTATTTTGGAAACCCAGGCCTTTAAACCTCAGACTGTCATTTAGACGCCATGAAGTCTGCCAAACGGCTCTTTTTCAGGTCTCCCAAATGACACTAGGAGAAACTACTCTGCTCGTGTCCATGAGACCTTTGCAGTGATGAGTCCCAATCAGAGAGTCAATGAAACCAGGTCAGCTCTGTGGGCAGCTTACTGAAAATACACCAAGATATTGCTTTTTTTTGACAAGCCAATTATCTCGAGTGTGATTGTTAAAAGTTTGCACCCACAGATATTAGTTTCATCACAGTATCTACATTCTGACTGGATGATGACAAAGTGTTAGTTGATTTTATCCATCTTAGCATATCTAAAACAGACTTTTTATTTAAAAAACTGTTTCATATGAAAAGTGTGCCCCAATATGATGAGAATGAAGCAATGTTTTACTGTGAATGTTGATTTTTGCAGGACAAAAAATGAAAATGTTCTATCAAACCTGTGCTTTTACTTTTAGAATTTACTTTATGCTATATGCTTTTTTTTCTTTTAGAATTTGCTTTATGGGACAAGTTCTCTTGTTTTTTAGAACAACCAGACAGACATACAATATAATCATGCTGGATCAACTTTTTTAAGGTGCTATTATTCTTGAAAAGCCTTCAGTTTGATAGAAGTAGGCGTGTTTAAATGATCTCATGTTGAACATATAGGAATATGGCTATTAAAATCTAACCTAAGCTATTATATCAGGAGTCAAATGTACATACAGATAAACGTGGTAACACAATTTATTGGGCTGTCAGCTGATCAACAACATGGTATCAGTCCCTTTAAAAAAATCCCTTTGGAGGTTACTTATTAAGTTTATTATTCCTCTTTATTATGTTGCTTAAGGAGCACAATATGAGGAAAGGAACATAATATAATAAAATGTGACATTAAATATCTAACCTGTTCAAAGCATCACATCCAGAGTACAAAAACAAAACAAACAAAAAAACTCTTCCACCCTGATTGTGCCTTAAAATCTACTGATCACTGTTATCATTACTGGTGACTTAATGTCTTTGATATACCGACTTTAAGTTTTCAACACCAATGCAGTAAAATACTTCTTTAGGCAATAGTTTGGTTGCTTGAAATGGCCCCTGTGTCTGCCCACAGTTCACGCTTGGAATAAACAGGATCAAATACACATCTGTAAATAACTAGACTAGTATATAACCAGATTATATATAACTAAAGTGTACTGTGGCAACTTCCAGGGCAAAAAGGCTTTTTTCCTGTACAGGTCAGAAAAAGATACTGGTCAGTTTGTGTTCCATTGCTTTAGCATAACCGTTCTTAGAAGTGTTTATTTGTGGCTTACAATATCATTCTATTCACTTTGTTTGCTTTACTTCTCTTGTTCCTGTCAATTGATTATTTTATTCTGTAGATTTTAGTTTATAGTTCTTACAATTGATAGTGAGGATTTTCTGGTACAGGTGGTCTAAAGAGGTGTACTGCTGCAGCAACAGTGTGGGCAGTATATGTTACTGGCAGCTATGGTTGGGACGGCGGGCTGGTGGAGAAGACAGAAATAGATAATTGGAGACAGCGGCTCAGAGCGGGAGAGGTAGCATAGACTTGACAATGTCTATGTTATGCCTCGTAGTATTGGGTTCCTCATAAGAGGAAGACGGAAAGAGCAGAAGACAGAAAGACATGTACATTGGATTTTTTAATAAGTGAACTCATTGAAGTAACACTGGTCTCCTGAGAGTGTGCACAGTGATGGTAAAGAGGAGAAGGACTAGGTAAAAAAAATACAGATCCAGAATATGAAGCTTATTTAAAGTAAAAAAAAAAAAAAAAAAAAGATAAATATGTGTTTCTCCCTACAATGTATTTGTTTTCAGAATTGCTGGCTTTTTGCAGCACTGTATTTATACCTTGCTTATGGTAACCCCTATTATTACCTTGTGTGGTCAATAAGAAAAACAACATAAATCTGTGTAAAATATTATCAGCCAATAAAGACATCCAAGTCCCAGTTTGTAAAATTGTGCTATCATTTTTATAATTTTGTTGTTTTGAAGGCATAATTTTCTCTGGAATCAGGTGACTGAGGTAATGGATGTTCACTTGAGTAGAGACTGCAGTTTCTGGAAACAGGTGACTACTTCCACTGTGAATTTCTGATAAGAAAACACCTATAATCATCTTCCTTTAAACTCCAATGTTTTGCGCTCGAAAGAAGATGTGGAAGGTCAGTGAGATCTGATCTGCATTCCAGATTGCTCTCTGTGTAAGGTTCTTGACTCCTTTCCTTATCATGATTTGGCTCCTGTACTGTAGACACTGAAAGTGGAAAAAAACACAAAATGAGCAATAACTCTGGTAAGACATTATAACCAGTGTTGTGCCTGAACGCGTTCATTGAACGAAAGTTCATGAACTCGTTCATATTCTGGGCGAACGTGAACTGAACGTACTGCATTATTGCCTGATGAACGTTATTGTGAACTCGTTCATTCTGGTGTCTGTGAACGGCACGCTCTCTCAGTTCAACTCCGTTCAATAGGTTGCCTGATTTCTATAAAGCCCTCCAGGCGAAACCCAAGCTAAATCACACCGTTAACAGGCCTTAATATGTAGCGGGAAAAACACCCAATCTGGCAACAGCAGCTACCAGTGTCGTAGCCTACAGCCGCGTGCGTCATCAAAACAAAATGCAGCGTGGAAGCTACAGCAGCGTGGAGGCGACTTAAAACAGGTTTATGACCAGGTGGTCGGTGAGGATGATGGCAACAAGTTTGCCCGCCGGCTTTCAGTAAAAAAAATCCGCACTTCAGTAACCTTAAATTCCTACCTCAGCCTGGTCCCTCAGTTTGTGGTAGTAAAATCTTCTTGAGTGGAGGTCTTCAACAGGGGATCCGCGACCCCTAGGGGGTCTACGGAGGTACTGCATGAGGGTCTGCATGGTTAGTTGATATTTTTATATTCCCCCCCTGCATTTTTTTCCCACTAATTGAAATGTCTAAATACTCATTAACATGAAATCAACACACTGTAGTAAACAGATAAATGGAGGCAGAAGATGTCTTTCAGTCATCAATGCTCACATTCAGCGACACACAAGAGCTCTTTCAAGCTGGGCACCGTTTCCTTCACAACAACCAGGAATCAGAATCAGAAAAACTTTAATAATCCCAGGGAGAAATTAATTTCTTTACATTACTCCATCTGTAATAGAGTGACTATAGGACACAATTTCATACAATATATATAGTTAGGGGGTCCCCACTCCATCTCGCCATCAGTTTGGGGGTCCTTGGTCTGGAAAACATAGAAGACCCCTGTTCTTGAGGGTTTTACTATCCATGTAACTTGTTTGTTAAACCTGCCTGGTATAATTTTCCAGGATTCCAGTATTCCTTTTTAGTATGTATTGAAATGGAATTTCAAATGGAAGAAATTATAAAAAAAAAAAAAAAAAAACATTTGCACCTTAAAGACTACTTTCCTATTTTTCTTTCAATAATTACTCATAAAAAAGACCATTCAAGCAGCACATTTTTCCTGATGTTTTTGAGAATATACTGTAGGGGTGAAAGCTGCAGCTGCTACTAGTGTGAAGTGAATGGACAGCAACAAAGCATTAAAGCAACAATGGGGAAATGCTGTCCCCTCAATGCTAATGTAAACCCTGGTTGGATAAGGATTCAAAACTGGATATGAAGATGAAATCTGACGCACAGTTTCAGTGTTACAACTGATAAAATAATTGCTGTCTGTGGTTCTACAGTAGGCTATGGTGTAATTGAGCAATATATGAAAAAAAAAAAAAAAGAACTATGAACTAGTTCGTTTTTTGGAATTGTGAACTATGAACTGTACTAGTTCATTTTAAAATGTGTGAACTGAACTTTGAACTAGTTCACGTAGAAAGAGAACTTTCCCAACACTGATTATAACCATACTGCAATCTTAAAGCATGGCTTTAGTTTGATTAAAAAACACATTTGACAAATATTGGTTTTTGGGGAATGTTTTTCCTCTGCTATTTGTAGAATTTTTTTTTCTTTCATTATTTTATTTTTTTTTTACTGTTGAAATATCCATCTATGTAGCTCCAAATAAACAGGTGGATGTTTATTTGCATATTTACAAATCTGAGAGGTTTCTTTAACCATTCTGTGGTGGATTTGCTAGTGTACAGTACTTGGTTCATTGTCCTGTTGCTCCCACTGTGAATAAGCTTAAGCTCACAAACTAATAATCTTTACTAGAAAAGTAAATTACTAGAAAAGAGCAGAGCTCTCCATATATATATATATATATATATATATATATATATATATATATATATATATATATATATATATATATATATATATATATATGAAAAATAGTTCATAGTAAATTAAAAAAAAATTGATGACCAACTTGTCATGGATTTGGTTTGTTCTAGTTTTATCTGTTTTCATTGGTGTTATTTTAGATTCTTGTTTTCTAGATATTTTTGATTGTATTTGAGTTCTTGGATATTTTCTGTTTGCCCTCTTGTGTCAGTCTCCTTTTCCCCAGCTCCCGTCTTTCCTCTGTTCACACCTGCTCCCAATCTGCAAATTAGCCTGGCCTTTGTTTGTCTCTCCCATTTATTCTCCTCCTGTTGAGTCACTCTTTGCTGGTTTTTCATTATTTCTTTGCCCCATTTTTTTTAGTATTCCTGGCCTTCAGTATTTTTGGATTTTTGTGGATTTAAGGTTTAGATTTTTGCTTCTGTTGAACTGTGGGTTAATAAAACTTCAAGAAAACTCCTTCAGCCTGCATTTGGGTCCTGTCAAACCTCCACCCCCTTTGTGACACAACTAGTGTTCTGGAATGAGAAGCTCATTCATTTATTCATGCACACTTTTGGGGAAGACTTTGTATGTAATTGTTGCATGGGTGTAATTAATTAAGCCAACAATATCCCACACATATTTATTTGGGCTGATTGTTCAACCTGTTTCTGATTGTCCAAGATATTTTTAATCCCTATCTAGACAAATTGATCTTACTAAATATGTTATGAGCTGGGGGTGGCATGTAGCTAGAAAACACATTTATTCTTTCCCTTATTAGATTCTTAAAAACAATACAGAATACTGATTAACCAGACTTTTGGCATCTCTTCATTAACATCCACCTGTTTAAAATGTGAGCTGTAAGCACTGGTTTCGTGCTTTGCAATTTCAAACCCTGCAAAATGTGTACAATAAAAAGAGCTTAGGTCTGGATTGAAAAGGTATCCATGCAGAAACTTTCTTACCCTGGAAAGCATTGTGTTAAATTCTTCACCATATGTATTTGAAATTCTTTGAAGGATAGACAGGTAAAGAATTCAGGTAATATTTTTCAATGTATATTTTTTCCCCACAGTGTCCTATCTGGCAATATGGCAATAAAAATAATTGTCTTAATGCCAAAAAAAGGGGCCCAACAGATTTTGCTTTCACAAGTGGAGCCATCCAAGGTGAGGCCCACACAATAACCCCCCCCCCCCCCCCCCCCCCCCAGGTTTCCTTACCCCCCACCTCCCCAGTCAATGCCCTACATAGATGTGTGTTGTGAAAATGTTGAATGAAAGTGTCTAAAATGCAAAATAAAATTGGGGTGGGGGACATCATCAGGAGGTAGGACCCACCAGTAACTACCCCCTTACCCAAAGTCCTACATGTGTGGCACTGTGATGGAGCAGGCAGAGGGAGGAGTCCAGGGATGGGGAGAAAAGGATTGGGGGGCCTACTGCACTCCCAGGGAACCAGCTCCCCCACTGAATCCAATAGGCTCCCCTGTTGTTTTTCTTAGCATAGAATGTACTCTGAAAATAACACAGACAGCAAGTATGATTTAGCTTTTGACTGTTACTGAAAGCACATATATATATTTTATAATGGGATGATGATATTGATAATTTATAATATAATTATTGTTATATAATCATATTTTATAATGTAGATGCTAGGGGAGCTAGATGTTGTAGGATGTGTCCTATTGCCAATTCAGTTTGCATAGGGACCTTCCCTATGTTACAAGCATCATTCATGTTCGTGCCCTTCCCATAATGATGTCTGTGTGTTCGAAGGCTGTCTGGATTCAACACAGCAGTCCGGAGTTCCTTTAGTACCCTGGATTGCGCTCTTACTGTTGACCCTAATGGAGCTAATAGGACAAATGTTTGTATCCAATATGATGTTAAAATGATCTTGTAATTGTACTGAAACATAATTATCAATTGAATTACACCTAATGACACTGTTTTGTTTGCAATAAGATAAGTGCTGCATTCATGAGAACGTGACTCAGCAGGAGATTGTGGTGTGAAGGCATACAAATGGGATGAATCTCACATTAAAGAGTACATGATTTTATCTGGGTTTTATTCCATACAGCAACGCAAAGTTTTGCAAAACAGTCAAGTAGAAAGAAGATACATTTTTTTCCATTTTTTAAATCCTAAATGTAAGATATGCATTATATTTTTAATCCCTTAAATATGTTATCCCAAAATAGAATACTGTATAACAAATTACTTTTACCTCTTTTGTTTACACTGGTGTAATTTAATCTGAGCTGTTATGTCAATGCTTTAGGGAACATCTTAAAATAAAAAAAAGTGGGGCAAACTGTAAAAAAACCAAGACAGTCTAGACAAGAAGAACTCTTTTATAGATGTGGACAAGGGCTCCGATGTGACTCCGGAGGGGATAAAGAGATGCAGGGAGTTGCTGACTACAGCAAGAACATTTTGGGATCCACTTAATTATGTCATGATTTATGCTTGTAACATAACATCTTAAGGAAACCATTGATGTTTTAGTTGGGGAAAAAAGTGCAAATGGTAAAAAAACATTTCCAAATCACTGTACATTTTATGGTGATTTCTTCATTAAACATATTTCAAAAGATTTTAGAAAAACTCTTAAGAAAAATAATTTAATAGAGCAGTGAACAAAATTTGTCTCAATTCTATCACATCTCTGGCAAATACCAAGATGATTAACAATCATGGATTCACCTAAAAGAAGAAAGGGTGAGGCAGTAAGATAAAGAAAAAATTTAAAGGGAAAGAGATTTGTTGTTTAAAACAGTGTTGAGTATTTTTAGCCCTGTTCAACTCAGACAGTTTTATGATGCTGTTACAAGTTGAAGTGTGTGACTTATTGTCAGTGGTTTTGAATGAAAAAAAGCACTTTAGGAAGTTGTCATCATCTCGATGAAAGTAAACACCGTGACTCAGTCATGCTTTTTAAAACTGATAACAACTGCTGGCTAAAAATATTATTTTATCCAATGTATTTTTTTCTCTGGAAAAAAATTATAGTTTTCAGAGAAAAGAAATAACCCAGAAAAACAATGTTTTGATTACCTTGCAAGCAAGATCAATTGTCACGAGATTTGTCAGTTCACAAACTTCAGAAAACAAATCCCAAACCGCCCCCTAGACACTAACCCTAACTATCAAGTGTCACTCCCAATGAAGTCACACTCGCAGCTGTGGAAGGCACTTTGATCGAAGGTGAGGTGGGGGGTATCGGCGACAATGGGATGGTTTCTACGGCAACACAGTGACACCACGTGAGTGGCTAAAGCTCTGTGGCGCAGGTTGACATGCAATCAAACATTTGCTCCTTTCTTTAAATAGCTGTATACAGTGAAATTAAATATTTTAAAGAGGCCCTTCTCTTTTGGAATTAATTATGATTTTTTTTTCTTTTTCCTTGATTATGATTTTCTGTGAGTGTTTAATGAAGATGCAGCAAAGCAGAAGAACTTACATTTGAATTAATGTGTTACCTCCATCATTAGGTCACTGTTTTACCTGCTGGCAAATCCCAGGAAGCCTCCACTGATGTAGACTACTTAAGCTGTGAGGTGTCAGCTCGCCCTAATCACTTCGTGGTTAGGGACGGCCCTTAATGTGGGGGACCCTCCGAGGGAACGTGCAAAGAGATGGTTAGTCATCAGGGGAAGTGTTTAGGGGCTGGTTTACCTCGATACAGAAACGTTTCGGACCAATGAAATGCAGTGACATGTATGACGTCAGCGTGTCAACTAGAGGTGGAAAGAAAGTCAAAATGGCTGTGCTGGCTTAAGCTGGAGTACCCTTTTTTCTTTTTGAAAAACGAGGAAAAAGAGCACGATTTTTAGGTTTGTGGATAGGAAAATGGTTGCACGTTCCTACTCTCCCGATTTGGTAAGAGTTTGATTCATCAGTTAACTCTGTTTAAGTGGGTAGCAAAAAGGTTGCGGGTTTATTCCCAGCCCAGAATCTTTCTGCATGGAGTTTGTGTGTTCTCCTTTTGCATGTGTGGGTTCTCTCTGGGTACTCTGGCTTTCTCCCACCGTCCATAAACATGACTGTTAGGTTGATTGGCTTCTCTAAATGCTCCTTAGATGTGAGTGTAGGTGCATGGTTGGTGGTCCTGTTTATCTCTGTGCTGCACTGGCAACAGACTGGCAACTTGTCCAGGGTGTACCCTGCGGTGACAGAAAATGTATATACATACACATATATATATATGTATGTATATAGATATATGTATGTATATAGATATATGTATATATGTATGTAATAACGATTCGAAACCAAGTCCGAGCCCAAGACCTTAAAAAAACAGGTTGAGACCAGTATCAAGACAAGACTAGTCTGAAGAGTTCCAACCCTCCTGTCTAGTTTAAACCCAGGAACCATCACTCTTTAGTGACCGTTGGAACTGCTCACGTGTCTACCTGGGTTAGACCAGACGCTTCTGATCTAACAAGGTGAAACAACTGTTTACATTCGATAAACTTGGCGCAGTGCAAGTGAGAGGGATTCGGATAGATAAAAGAGCGGAACAATAAAGAATCCTGACTACGCTCTGGCTCCAGTACATGTTACTCTCCATTATTTATTTCCCTGATTTCCGTCACACTGTTGACATCAGCAACGCTTACCCTCGGTGATGCCGTCATTGGACACGCAGTGGTGGGGGACAGTGGCCATGCAGCTTGTCATCAGGAGTTCCACCCATCATGGTCAACACCTCCCACCCTCTGCAACGTGGAGCTGAGCAGCTCCTTTAGTAGAAGACTTTTACACCCTGTTTGTAAAAAGGAGCACTACCGCATGTCATTCATTCCTGCTGCAACCAGACACTACAATGCAGCAGTACAACTGCAATAACTTGTGCAATTTATAATGCGCAATTGCTATTTGATACCCTGTGCAATGATCTATTTTTCTATACTTAACACCCTGTGCAATAACTATCTATATAAATATCCATCTATATAAATACCCATGTAAAAAGCATGTGCAACAGTCCTGCCAGGGGGTCAGAGTTGGCTTTTAGGTCAAATGGGAAAAGAGCCAAAAGCCGATAGCGGGTTGAGCCAGAAGAACCCAGGTTTTCAGTGTGAAAGTGGCTTATGGGATGTGCAGGGAGTACCCCTCACATCATATATTAAGATGCAGACCAAGCATCAGTGTTTGATGAGCTGGGCAGGGTTACTTCAGTTCCCTGAATGTCCGTGTACATCTCTCTTGCCTCAATACCTTCCTCCAGTGGCAACTCCTACGTACTTAAGACACCTAGGACTCTTAAATATCTGGAGCAGTAGGACTGATTCATAGACTTTAGAAAGTTGATAAATTGATTTTATTCTTAAGTTTGAGAGTAGAAGTAAAATCCCCAAATGTACAGAATTTAAAAGTAAAAAAGCACTCTACAGAGTTTAATAACTACAACCCCTTATATGCATTTATGGATTTTGTGTGCATGTGTATGAATCTTGTCCTGTGTACCTGTATGTGGGAATCACATACAGGTGCTGGTCATAAAATTAGAATATCATGAAAAAATAGATTGATTTCAGTAATTCCATTTAAAAAGTGAAACTTGTATATTATATTCATACATTACATACAAACTCATATATTTCAGATGTTTATTTTGTTTAATTTTGATGATTACAAATGACAACAAATGAAAATCTCAAATTCATCATATCAGAAAATTAGAATATTACTGAAGACTAATAAAAACAAAGGATTTATAGAAATGTTGGCCAACTGAAAAGTATGAACATGAAAAGTATGAGCATGTACAGCACTCAGTATTTAGTTGGGCCTCCTTTGGCCTGTATTACTGCAGCAATGCGGCGTGGCATGGAGTCGATCAGTCTGTGGCACTGCTCAGGTGTTATGATAGCCCAGGTTGCTCTAATAGTGGCTTTTAGCTCTTCTGAATTGTTGGGTCTGGTGTATTGCATCTTCTTCTTCACAATACCCCATAGATTTTCTATGGGGTTAAGGTCAGGAGAGTTTGCTGGCCAATTAAGAACAGGGATACCATGGTCCTTCAACCAGGTACTGGTAGCTTTGGCACTGTGTGCAGGTGCCAAGTCCTGTTGGAAAATGAAATCTGCATCTCCAAAAAGTTGGTCAGCTGCAGGAAGCATGAAGTGCTCTAAAACTTCCTGGTATGTGGCTGCGTTGACCCTGGACCTCAGAAAACACAATGGACCAACACCAGCAGATGACATGGCACCCCAAACCATCACTGACTGTGGAAACTTTACACTGGACTTCAAGCAACGTGGATGAAGTGCCTCTCTTCTTTTCCTCCAGACTCTGGGACCTTGATTTCCAAAGGAAATGCAAAATTTACTTTCATCAGAGAACATGACTTTGGACCACTCACCAGCAGTCCAGTCCTGTTTCTCTTTAGCCCAGGCAAGACGCTTCTGACGCTGTCTGTGGTTCAAGAGTGGCTTGACACAAGGAATGCGACAGCAGAAACCCATGTCTTTCATACGTCTGTGTGTGGTGGTTCTTGAAGCACTCACTCCAGCTGCAGTCCACTCTTTGTGAATCTCCCCCACATTTTTGAAGGGGTTTTGTTTCACAATCCTCTCCAGGGTGCGGTTATCTCTCTTGCTTGTACACTTTTTTCGACCACATCTTTTCCTTCCCTTCGCCTCTCTATTAATGTGCTTGGACACTGAGCTCTGTGAACAGCCAGCCTCTTTAGCGATGACCTTTTGTGTCTTGCCCTCCTTGTGCAAGGTGTCGATGGTCGTCTTTCGGACAACTGTCAAGTCAGCAGTCTTCCCCATGATTGTGTAGCCTATAGAACTAGACTGAAAGACCATTTAAAGGCTTTTGCAGGTGGTTTGAGTTAATTAGCTGATTAGAGTGTGGCACCAGGGGCCATCAATTTTGAACCTTTTCACAATATTCTAATTTTCTGATATGATGAATTTGAGATTTTCATTTGTTGTCATTTGTAATCATCAACATTAAACAAAATAAACATCTGAAATATATGAGTTTGTATGTAATGTATGAATATAATATACAAGTTTCACTTTTTAAATGGAATTACTGAAATCAATCTACTTTTTCATGATATTCTAATTTTATGACCAGCACCTGTATGTAAGTTTGTTAATATCGCAATACTCTAGCTTCATATTTAACTAAGCAAGTCCTTTCACATTTCTGTCAAAAATTATGGTGACGGTATACTGATACTGTGGACTAGTGAGTCGGTATGAAAAAGGTTTGTTAGTAGAAATAAATATTTTTTTCCCACATTTGGTACTTTGTGTTATGTGAAATATCAGCATGTAATGACAAAGCCGAAAAGTAAGCTTTTCACTTGCATAGTCAAAATTTAGAAGCTCTAAACAACAGACAGTTAATGAGCTCTCAAGCTTGTTGGCTTTATTGTGTTGTCCTGTAGCTAAACTTGGACAGGATACACCACTATTTTGTTTTAGAGAATCACAAGCTCCCTTCTTATCTAACGGATAATTGAACAGGAGGACTTCCTTTATCCGGGCTTAAAGATTTGAGTTGATCTGTGAGTAAATCTAGACCTGTGTGGAAACAAGTGTTAAAGTAGTGATCAGCTGATTGTTGTAGCCTACAAGGGTGGTGTCAATATTGTTCAGGGTTCCTGTTTCAACCCACAGAGGCCATTGTGACTGTGAAAGGCACTAAGGATGAGTAAGGTGGAGAGCTATTTGTGGTTTGTTCTAATGCCCAGAATGGATGCTTGAGTGAAGGAGCACTACTGCATCAGTTGTAAACATGTAACTTGACTTTTCCTGAGTAACTGAGCAGGACACAAAAATAGCAGGATGGAGGGATGAGGGATGAAAGAAAGGAAGGAGAAAAAAATTATTAAAATAATCCCAATATAAGATGCATGCACCCCAACTCCACATATGAAACAGAACAGGATATTATTAGAGGAGGTACAGTAAGAGCAGTCTATGAAGGAACAGATGGTGAGACAGAGCAATGCACAGACAGGATCTTCCTTCCAATACGACACTGAAAGAGAAAAAGCGTCAGCATCTACATACAGAGACACACATAAACACACTGTAGAACTTGTCAAGGTCTTTAGGAGTGAATATCAATGATTTGAAAAGCTCAATGTCTGTCATGACACACCCCTAAGTTTTCATTTCCTCTCTCCTACTTTATCCTATTTCCTTTCTTTTTTAATTCTCCGTCGCTGTACAAAATCTCACGATCTTCCAGTGCAACACTTTACCCACAGCCCAATACTAATGTGTCAGTGTTTCACTTTTAAATAATAATTTATGATCAACCAATGAATTATGAACCTAGGTAGTAGGGAAATATATATTTCCAACAGGGTTACCCAGCAAGGCTGTTGGGTACTATTTGATATAATAGAGATGTTTAATTTACTCTTAATTAGATTTGAGATTTGCCTGATACACATGAAAGATCCTAAACTAAGTGTCTGCCTGGGGTAGCTGGTGTCAGCTGGGGTCCAGGTTGCATGTGGGGTTTTCAGAGTCCTGAGGGCCTTTCACTGTTTCCGGGTTAGAGCGTGCAGAGAGAACTTTGAGAACATACACTACACAAATGTGAGTAAAAACACTTTGACAAAAAAATCCCACTTTTTCATTCTCAGTCCTTTACAAGAGAGAAAATACAAGAAGAAACAAAGACCTAGGCTTCTTTATTCTATCTTCTCTCTCATTGGACAGGGCTGCAGAAGCAAAGCTAATATAAGCTATTGAAAAATATAAACTTTCTATGTTTCAGTTGTGCATTGTTTGTCAAATCCAGCTTTTTTGAACTAAATCAATCAAAGAGAAGTTTGAAGATTTGCAAAATAATTATTTACACTTGAGACTTTTCCATCGGCTCTATCAGACTACAGAAAGATATCTGCAGTTTCAAGTATTCCCACAGATTAAGTGATTGTTTTAGATCTGGAATACTGATCTAGCAAGGATAGATAGTTAGATACTCATTGATCTAAACTCTTTCTTTACACATCTGGTGTTAGAGCATGAAACAGGCCTTGAAAGTCAGCCCGAAACCGACCCGAGTCCGAAAGAACCAGGCCCGTGTCCGACCCGGCCCGTTATGATTGACAGCTTCGTAGAGCCCGACCCGGTTGCAGCCCGACATTTTTCAATTGTGCGCATTAAGGGCTAATCTCCGTTTCACTTCTGTAACATCCATTTTGCATTCATTTGCATTCATCGCGTATAGATCGAACGTTATCACATGATCATTTATTTGCCGCGCATATAACGGTTTAAAGCCCGAGCCCGGCCCGGCCCGAATGAAATAATAAAAAGTACAGCCCGAACCCGCCCGAACCCGGCAGGACCTCTCGGGTCCCGTCGGGTTCGGGCTAATATTCCCTGCTCTATCTGGTGTTTTGTTTAAGGTCACCTATGTTGATAGGTGAACTCCCACCATTTGTCTTTTGCAGTCTATAAAAGGTTATCTTGCAGATTTGTGCTAATCTTCCTCTGGCCATTATTATTCATGCTTTGTAGCATCTAAAACACTTTTGGTGTTCTTCCTGTCACCATGACTTTAAGACTTATGAGTATTGGATTATTCGCCCAAAACTATACATTTAATGCTAGATTAATTTGAAGTATAAACACAATTACATGCAGATGGTATCTAAACTTTTGTTGCTGCTATTAATTTTAATCGTAAATTAAATAATTGGCTTAGATTCTCTTAGGATGTGACATTGTGTTTCTTCACTCTTCCGAGCTACTGAAGACCCAATTCATCAAACGATCTGTTTACATTCATCTTAAATTATTCAAAAAAATGTCAGTCTGTTTAATCAGGTGTAAATATCAGGTCATACAATTCCTCAGAAATCTTTTTTGTGTAGTTGTGGCAGAGTAGAGTCATCATTAGTTTGTTGACATCACTATGCCATCTTGTTTTAAGGTTAATTTTCATTATTAAGTTGCGCTGCAATATTTTTTTTTTAAACCTGAAGGGTGCAAATATAATGCAGGTTAATTCTGCTAATGAAAGAGAACACATAACTTAGGCATGTGTAACTTCTTTAAATGTCTTTCCTTTTTACAAATTAATACAGTTTCTATTTCAATGCTACTGTATAGTACAAAAGAAGGTGACAAAAAGTCTCACTTTGTGCAGCTTGGCTCAAATAGTGTTTGTTGGTTGTAACAACAGTAATACTGTATTTTATTTATTTATTTTTTTGTAAAAAAAACATTATGGTCGTTTCTATGAGGTTAACATAAAGACATTGTATTGATTGTCAGAGGTTGAATTTTCTCCAAACAGGCAGCGTTTTAGATGCTGTATTTAAGAACAACATCTTCTAGTATATTATAAATAGAATATTGACTGGAAAAATAATGATGTTAAAACCAATTAGTGTCCTCTATGCAGCAGAAAACGGCAACATCATGATATTAGAATAAGTTTGTTGTGTATACTTTGACAATATAGCTTAAATTGTAGATTTTGAAAGGTACAAATAGGCACTACAACTACAAATATGCAAAAAGCTAACAAAAAAATGTTGCAAAGGAGTTCATCTAGAAAAAAAAAGTATTTACATGAAAACTTTATAACACAGATACAGTTACTGTTCAAGTTTTTTGTTTCTTTCCTTTCTTACTGATCCTCTTTGTCTATACCTTGAAATATGAAAACAAATGTAAAGTTGACATAGAAGCTTTTAGTTTAGTGAACCATTTCACCAATTCATCCTTCATCTGACATTGGCTGTGAGACAAATGTGTCTTTTTTTTATCCTTCACTTTCGATAAGAAGAGAGAAGTATGTTGCCACAGAGGGAGGCTTGCCTTGAATGTAGTCCGCTCTGTAGCCTCCACCTGGCCACCATGCTGCTGCCGTGTTCTTCTCAGGGTGATTGGGCAGCAGCTAAAGATGCACCACAGTGTTGTCCCTCCGGGACAATAATGGCACAGATGTGGCTCAGCTTTAAAGAGAAATCTAGACGGGTTGTTCTACAGGCAGTGAATAAGCTCCAGTTGAACATGTTGAGGTTTCCTTGCAGATTCCCTTCCCCCTTACAACTGAACGCCATGCACAGTTTCACTGATGACTTCAATTGCAATATTCTTGTTATCAGAAATCTATTCAGTGTACTCTCCTCAGGGGAATGAGGTATTGAGATATGAATGTGTGTGCTTGTGTAAAGGTTAGCATAATGGAGCAGTCTTCATGCTTTTGCAAATGAGGCTGTTTGTCGCTGCATATGTCTGTTTGCATGAGCCCTTTGTGTCAATGTCAAGCTGATAATTTCCCACACCCGCTTCCTTTTTCTCCTTCTCTGGTGTTCCTATTCTGTTTTTGTCTTTCCCTCTGTCAGTCTGAAGCCATAACGTGTTTAACCGTTTAAATTGTATTGATGGAAAGTGGCCAAGAATAGAAAGGGAATAGATGGGAGGAGTGTGGAGGGATGATGTCCACTGAGAATCATGGAAAGCTAAAAGCAGGCACTTTGAAGATGATTTAAAAAGTATGTAAATATGATTTCAGTGAACAATATGGAATTATGTTTATGCTTTTGCTATATAGTTTGTGTATTTTAGTCGGAATCGTAGTTTCCTTTTTTACACAGATTAAAACTTCTGACAGATCCAATCAGTCATTTGAATTTAAATAAGAAGGTCAATTTTCTTTATTGATTTGATGTGTCTAGGGCAGGATAACCAAACCTAAAGAAGGATAACCAAACCAAAAATAGGAAACAAATACTTTTTCGGAGCTAAAAAATAAACCCAAAACATTTGGAGCCAATGTCCATGCTGGTGTTGTTTGCAAACTCTAAAGTCTGCAGACCCTATACAAACATTCCTATAGAGACACTCACTGAGACAAAAATTAAACAGTTTTACTTTTAAGCATGGGTAGGCAAATGTCTGTGTATGTATGCATACAAAGGAGCAAAAAAGAGCTTTTATCTGAATTAAGAAGGGAAGAAAGGCAGGAAAAATAAAACCATGATGAATATTTTCTTATTAGCTTGGTTTTCAATATGACCTAGGCTATAGAGTTTTTATTAATTAGAAGTTATGTTACTGCTGTCCTCTATATTATTGCACAAGTTGCTACATCTTACATCATTCACAAGAGGCTTTGGGGAACTTTGCTTTCATGTTCAGTTAAAGTAGCTTTTGTTTTTAGCAAGGTAAAACATGTAGTGTTGCCTGAAATGATAAGTTTGTTAAATTTTCATTTATGTACATGACAAGCCTACATATCAGCAAAACAGGACGTGATATTAGAATACCTGAACATGTTTTGGATATAGCATAGGCTGTTCCCCCATTGTCCCTTCCTGGCAGTTGATAAATGTAGAAACTTAATAGACGCAGTGCAAAATTGCACAAAGGAATATCTGACTTTACTACATACATTATGATTACTGTGAATTAAGTGTTTTTACTTAAAAAAAGTGATTATTTAAAGGGTGATAGCTGCAGGTTTAACACCTTACAATCAGATAGTTGATTATAAGCATTCATTCACTTTTTTTCTATACTGTCACTCAGCTAGCTGCCAGATTGCTAACATTGGTAAGAATTTGCATTTAAAGGGTGGCTCCTGAGCACCTTTGTTTCTTTAGGCCAGCTGCAAGACTCAAACTAGACTTGTTTTTAGTTTAAATCTGAGAAATGTAACGCCGAGAAGAAGCTGTCTAAGCTCTATTGTGGTGCTACAAGGATCTGGTAACCCATGAGTTCTGTGACCTAATCTTATTATTCCTTTTGATTCAGAATCCTTTGGCATTAAAGTTGCCATATTAATTAGAAGTAAATATTTATAGGACCCGTCAAAATGTATACAACACTTATTTAACCACTTTAGACATTCTGTTTATGTAGTAATTTTGAAAATGAAATCATTTTGATGTAAAAGTTGCTATGAATAGCTACTTGGCTATGTGGTCCTGAATCCGATACGAATCTGATCTTTTCAAATGCGACCTGTGTCTGAACAGCCAAGTTGCATTCATCCGAACTGAACGCCATTAGTACCCGACAAAGGTCACTATTCTGGGTCTCGCTATCAAAAAGTGTTAAAAAAAACAACCATGGCAGACGATGATGCGGACAGCAGTATTTATGTTTAACCATCTTGAAAAGATTGTGTTTTTATGGTTGGGAAATATCACTAGATGCGCTCCAGCACTACCATCCATGTTTATTTCTGTTAACACAGAGCACCCTTGCTTGTGACGTCATTACATCCTCTACTGCGCATGCGGGACACTTGCGTTGTATGAATGCAGTTCACACAATAGATCACATACAAGTCGCATATATTTGGAAATGTGAACGGCAATGCAAATAAATCGCATTTCACAAAAAAAATCGTAATTGAGCATCAAAGCTTGAAGTGTGAACGTAGCCAAAGACCAGACTAATCAGCAGGTTGGGAGCAGGTGGGAACAAAGGAAGCTAGGAGACCGAGACAAGAGGGTAACAGAGGGCAAAAAAGAAAAACATAAGAACTCAAATACAAAAAGAAATAACTAGAAAAACAAAATGTAAATAAAACCAATAAAAACTCAAAGGTAAAAATAACATAGAACCAAAACCATGAGACTCATATTGTTTTCTTAGGTCATGCATGCATCTTAGAAATATGCTTATAAAACCTACAGTGAGGAAAAATAACTATTTGAACACCCTGCTATTTTGCAAGTTCTTCCACTTAGAAATCATGGAGGGGTCATCATAGGTGCATGTCCACTGTGAGAGACATGATCTAAAAAAAATAAATAAAAATATCCAGGGAAATTACCAAACTTCGTATAATTTAATATCATAGGGCGGTTCAGTTAATTTCTTAATTCTTTATTTGATGAGAATTAATATCACAATCATTCAGTCTATTACTCCTAAATACATCTCTTCAGTGTAATGTACGATTGCTAATTATTATTCCAATGTTCACAATGTATGTTTTTTAGAGTTCTTAACTCAATCTTTATCCTACAAACATCTCCCTATACATGCCAATAATTTGAACCTTTAGAAATAGGTAAAAATCTTTACCTTGATAGCTGAATATGTCTAGTGTTTGTTTTAAAAATGAGAGGCTGCTAACTTGATCAGTTAAGGTAATAGAACCTTTAAACTCAAGCATGATCATTTATGGAGTAGTTATCTTGTGAAGGCTTTTACCTATTTACTTAGGCAAATCCAGGAAATACCTTTTTTTTTAATTAGTTTATTTTATATTAAAAGCATGTATTCCCTTTATTTTAATAGTTAAAGATTTACAATACATGCTTACTCTAAATAGGTTTAGAGTCTGTGTAATTTTGAATCCTAAAATAACTGAAAATATTTAGTGTTATATATCAAAGTTCTGCATTATTAAAACTAATAATGTTGTATTCTCCCAAGTAATTAATTATTTATTTTGCCCAAGCTCTGAATATTTATAAAAACAGACCTTTTTTTCAATCAATGTTGTTTGCACTGCTAAAAATATTCATGGATTATGTTTTCATAATTACAGTGAAGCAATTATCTGGATTTTGGTCAGAAACCTATAAATCAGTTGAACTATTTGAAGAAGAAAGTAAAAAAAAAAAAAAAAAATGTGATGTGAGAAAATAGCTCCCTGTTATGCTACTTTGGGTTACTTAAAATGTAAATAGGATTAGTGTTATTTTATTTAAATAAACTACATCCTATACATATGTGCTGGTACAACCTGCATAGTAGAGCACCTTGGGTTGGATTACTATTCACCTACTCTACTAGCACTGTTGGCTATAAATAAAATACATATTTTTAGTGTTATTAGTCTGGATCTTTATAGACAAGGTAAAAAAATCTATCAGCATAATCTACCTAGATCTATGCTGTCTATTTCTAGCAAGAGATTTGTTTCTTTTTTTCCAATATTGTTACTTTCTCATGTTTGAATGTATAACTAGTTCTAGATAATGTTCATCCTGTAATTTAATTTTACTCACCCTCTTTTTATTTCTCAAAATCTCTTGCGGCTCTTTGTTGAGTCACCTTGCATGCCTCAGTGATGCTACACATCCACAGGCATGCACACTCTATAAAAATAAATTTGGTAAACAGGACAGATGTATTCATTGTGATGGAAGCAGGTATTATTTGGATAAACGAAAATTATCTGTTATGGGGTAGGTATTAATTATAAATATTTTTCAAATTAATGTATATAGCACCACTCTGTCATCTTAAGGCACTTTAAAGAGACAATTCTACCAGATCATACAGTCAGATTGATTCATATGTTTTTAAGGAAAAGCAGCTGATTTTCATTTATAAGTGTAGGAAATCACTTAGTCTGTAATGGATTATTTTAAGTACAGCTCCAAAAAAATGAGAATATCATGAAAAAACCTATTATATTTTTTCATATATTTAAGAAAGGGACACTCATAGGCTGTATAAATTCATTATATACCGTATTTTCACGACTATAAGGCGCACTTAAACGTCTTTTTTTCCCCTCAAAATGTGCGGTGCGCCCTATGGTGCGATGCGCCTTATGTGTGTTGTAACTGCGACTTTTGAGACCACCTCATTGAGGAGATGATGAAAGAGTGGCTGAATGTAAGGAGACCAGGTGTTTTTTTTTTTCCACTCATCACCATCGCTGTTAATATGTAACTCCATGCGTGCCCATCTCACAGCTGATGTGAAAAACATGGGGAAACAAATTAACGCTGTGCTCGCTGTTCAACCGCTCGACATCGGTGTGAACCGGACCCAGCAGGTGCAGCAGAAGCAGCGAGTTTACATGCAAAGTAAATGGTTGACGCGCGTATAGGTGCAGCAAAAGGTCCTGCAGCGCGTTTTGAGCAGCAGGAGCGTTTAAGCATCTGCCAACGCGCTGCTGCTGCTCGAGATGGAAAAATTGGAAGTTTTGCTGCTGGACGCGCCGCATCAACCAATCAGAGAAGCTGATCTGGGAGCTGACAGCGAGACAGACACAGCGCTCTGATGACATATGATATTAACGCAAATGGAAAAGGCAGGATGGATGAGGAGATGATGAAAGCGTAGCTGAGGGAGGTGTAGCCTATGTGAGGAGACCAGGTGGTTTTTTCCACGCATCACCATCGCTGCGTGCCCATCTCACAGCCGATGTGAAAAAAAAGGTGAATCAAATGGATACTGTGCTCGCCGTTATCCCGGGGGGTCTGACAAAGGAGCTTCAACCGCTCGACATCGGTGTGAAGCGGCCGTTCAAAGTAAGGCTGCGAGCGGCGTGGGAGCGATGGATGGCCGACGGAGACCACAGTTTCAGGATAAGTGGAAGGCAGCGCCGGGCAAGTTACGCCGTCGTTTGCAGATGGATTGTAGATGGACTAACGTGTCTGCTGGCTCGCTTGTTCAAGCTTTTGCAAAAGCAGGCATTATTTCTGAGGAGCTGCGCTGCACGGAAAGTGACTCTGACAGCGAAGAAGGGGAAATTGGCATGTCTGATTTAGCGCAGCTGTTTTATTCAGAAACAGAGGATGATGACTTTGATGGGTTTGATTAATACTTTGTAATAAATACATGAATAAAGCACAATCATACTCAGTTTTGCTCCCGCTCTATTTTTCTACCTGAAAACTTAATTCAACAGCAGCCTCTGGGCGGGTCTCCTCCTCTTCACCGTGGTGGCTGGCAGGTGTTTTTTCATCTAAATAATCTAAATCTTGCAGCTATATTTGCTGTGATCAGTGGGAATAAAGTAGTTTTAATATGTTTTTAAGTGAGAAAGTCCAACTGAAAACTTAATTGCAGTCAGTTCATCCAGATTATCTATTTCTGTCGGAGGCGCTCAGACCCCCACATACCAGCGGTGCGCCGACAGGAGAAATCCTTTCATCAGCAGCCTCTAGGCTGGGCAGCCTCCGGGTTCACGCGGTGGATGGCAGGTGTTTTTCATCTAAATAATTTAAACTGCAGGCACCCATAAAAGCGAACATATTCCGTCGGCAGGTTTCAGGATTTTAAGTTAATTTAGGAGTGATCACAGCGCTGTGTCATCTGCGATGTGTCTGTCTCACGGCCAGCTGCCAGGTTTGATTAATACTTTTTAATAAATACATGAATAAAGCACAGTCATACTCAGTTTTGCCCCCGCTGTATTTTTAAATACGCAGTAGAGGTATTTAAAGGTAGTAGAGGACATGTACCTGTATATAAAAAACGCGCCCTATAGTCCGGTGCGCCTTATGTGTGTGTTAAATACAGAAATGGGACACATAACTGAGACTGCGCCTTTTAGTACGGTGCGCCTTATGGTCGTGAAAATACGGTATTCTAGACTTTAACTGCTGAAGGTGGCTGCACTGATATTCTTTTTTAAGATATTTCTTTATTAGTTCCTTTGTTTGCATTTTTATGAGGGTTTTTTTCCCAATGTCTTTTGCCTTTGGTGATAGATACGTTGCAGCTGGAAGGATTTTGCTGGTACTTGGTTATTATTAGCAATCATAGCAACTACTGGAAGGTTTGTTTTTTGTTTTTTAACCCAGAAGCATGTGGCTACAGGATCATATCCATGATTTCAGTATCTTCATGCCAGGCTTTCTGACCATAAGAGCAAACATATTTTCCCTCCTTAGCTGCCTGAGCTTTTCCATCCTTACGCTCCTGCTTGGTGCCTCAGGTCAGCTGACATGCTGCTTCTGGAGGTATCAAGGTACAGACGAAACTCATAGTGGACAGTGCTTTTTTTTTTTTTTTGCTTCGAGAATTGTGGAATGAGCTCCACTTCCTCATAGGTCAATTTTGCTCACTGTTCATTTTTAAAACACATCTTAAAACCTATTGGCTTTCAATCTAGTATAAGACAGTTTTTGTGTCTTGATTTAGCTGTTGGATTTAATTGAATTTTACTTGTTTTATTCAGTTTTGTTTTGTAGTTTTTATACCATTTTTTTCCTTAGTATGTACAACACTTTGTGGCAGGTGTGTTTTTTGTGAGCTCTATAGATAAAGTTGAGTTGAGATTTTAAGATTGTTGGAAAATTTGAGGGATGTGGATTGGCAGTGTTGGTAAACAGCATATGATCCAAGTCAATTTACTGTAATTTCTTTTCTCCAGTCCAGATATTGAACTGCTTGTAGTTGGTTTTTATCCATATTATTTGCTCAGAAAATGTACAAGTATAGTTTTGGTAACTGTTTAAATTCCACATTTTTCTATTGTTAACACTAGTGTTGCGCTGATGCCATTTTTTGGCCCCAATACCAATACATGATACCTGGCTGTGCAGTATTGACCGATACCGATACCATCTGTTGGAAATTGATGTGTGTTTATATAGGGCTGGGCGATATAGAAAAAAAGCTTATCGATAAAAGAAAAATGCATATTGATCGATATTGATAATTATTGAAAAGATATGAAACCATATTTTATGTGCAGCTCTGCCTGGACTTTTTATAATATTGCTAAATGATTTAATTTTAATAAAGAACACAAACACAGACCTTGAATTAAATCTTTATTTAACCAACTTTTTTAACCATAACAGAATTGTTTTGAAGAAAAATAACTTAAGAGACCTGGGTTATGTTATTAAATACTGACAAAGAATAAACTAAAGTGACCAGAAAAGTGACCAAAATGAATATAACAAATAAATAAATCCCCCCGCCGCCCCCATTCTTCTAAGCTGAACCTGGTTCAGCTTAGTTTCCTGCTTTAACCTTAGTTATTACTTTGAAGTTGCTGGCCCCTCAGCATTTTTCTCTCAATTGTTAGAACTACGTGGGAAACTGCCCAGAACTGAAAATATATATATATTTTCCCGAAATTCCCGAAGATTCCTCGGAGGAGAGCCGCGCCGGGGCCTACACAGCTCGTACTCCTGCGGGTGTGAGCGGCTGAGATGATAAAAAAAAAAGTTGGTTATGTTATCAGACTTCGTTTTCACTGGTTCCCTACAAATTTTACAGATGACTGTGGTTTGTTTTTGGTCCGACTTGCCATAAACGAAATACTTCCAAACTGGCGAACTACAAAAACCCTTCTTTGGAACAATTTCCTCCGCCTCTCCTTGCTGCGACATCTTCATGTGCTCTGTGTTGTGGTTTGAGAGGGTGTCGCTTAGTGACGGCGTGCCTGGGTCCGTGATTGCGATTGGTTGGGAGGAAGTAGCGACTAGCATAAACCTACATGCTAGGCTACAATGAGAAGGAAGGAAAACAGCATTTCTTTTTTATCGAACTTTTATCGACTCTCTTTTTTTCTATTGCGCCACACGTCTATCGATCGATATATATCGTTATTGAATTATCACCCAGCCCTATGTTTATATATGAAGAACCGCATACTACTTGGATGTAAAATAATTGCCATCATGGCTTTGTCAAGCTGCTGCCTACCTTTGTAAAGCAGGGAAAAGACTAATACAAAGTGGATCCAGTAGAACTTTTTATTGCCTACCTGGAATGGGTGAACAGTTGAGTAAACTTTTGACCCTCAAAATGGTATCGGTGCCTTATTTGTTGGTACTTGCCGATACCGATGCCACTATTTTAGTGCTGGATCGGGGCCCCGTCCGATATTGGTATCGGTATCAGTGTAACACTAGTTGACACTGCATGTAATGTCATCAGTTTTGTTGTTGCTAAGCTATGGCCCTGGACCTCAGGGATTCATACACAAAATTGTTGGTACTCCTCATCTAATGAAAGAAAAACCACAATGGTCACAGAGTCATTCATCTATTAAATTGCAAAAATTAAAAAAATGGCAGTCAAAAATTGTGTTACAATAGAATGCTTTTTTAAAAAAACTATGAAAAAAACCCTGACAAAAATGATGGGGCCCCTAGAAAACACTGAAAAAATGTGACCAATGGGAAGTGATAGGTCAAACAGTGTCCACTTATTCGCATCACAGGTGTCTAAAATATTGGAATCAGTCACTAGGCCCTATATATAGGGCTACAGGTAGCCACTTGAGAATTAATTTTTTTCAGGACTGGAACTTAGGGCTGGCCGATAATTCAATAACGATATATATCGATCGATAGACGTGTGGCGCAATAGAAAAAAAGAGGGTCGATAAAAGTTCGATAAAAAAGAAACGCAGTTTTCCTTCCTTCTCATTGTAGCCTAGCATGTAGGTTTATGCTAGTCACTGCTTCCTCCCAACCAATCACAATCGCGGACCCAGGCACGCCGTCACCAAGCGCCGCCCTCTCAAACCACAACACAGAGCACATGAAGCTGTGCAGCAAGGGGAGGCGGAGGAAATTGTTTCAAAGAAAGGTTTTTGTAGTTCGGCAGTTTGGCAGTATTTCGGTCATGGCAAGTCGGACCAAAAACAAACCACAGTCATCTGGAAAATGTGTCGGGAACCAGTGAAAACCAGTCTGATAACGAAACCAACTTTTTTTATCATCTCAGCCGCTCACAGCCGCAGGAGTACAAGCTGTGTAGGCCCCGACGTGGTTCTCCTCCGAGGAATCTTCGGAAAATATTTTCAGTTCTGGGCAGTTTCCCACGTAGTTCTAACAATTGAGATAAAAATGCTGAGGGGCCAGAAACTTCAAAGTAATAACTCAGGTTAAAGCAGGAAACGGGGGCGGCGGTGTTATTTGTTATATTTATTTTGGTCACTTTTCTGGTCACTTTAGTTTATTCTTTGTCAGTATTTATTAACATAACTCAGGTCTCTTAAGTCATTTTTCTTTAAAACAATTATGTTATGGTTAAAAAAGTTGGTTAAATAAAGATTTAATTCGAAGTCTGTGTTTGTGTGTTTTATTAAAATGAAATCATTTAGCAATATTATAAAAAGTCAAGGCAGAGCTGCACATAAAATATGGTTTCAAATCTTTTCAATAATTATCGATATCGATCAATATGCATTTTATTTTTTTATCGATAAGCTTTTTTTCTATATCGCCCAGCCCTACTGGAACTCATTTTTACCCAGAGTGGGATGGAAATGGGCATAAATTACCCATGAGTGGTATGGGACAGGATTTTATTTTATTTCTACTATGGCCCTGGATTGGGACAGGGTTGGATTTTTTTTTTCTGTGGGAGTGGGAGTAAAAATTCAGTCCTATGTCACCCTCTATTAGCCACTGTGCTGTTTAGGGACATTGTGTGCACCACTCTCGACATGGACCAGACAACGGAGAGGAAAGAGTTGCCTTTGGACATAAGTAAGAAGATTTTAGACAAGCATGTTTAAGATAAGGCGATAAAACCATCTCCAAGCAGGTTGATATACCTGTGAATACAGTCGAACATAATATTTAGAAATTTAAGTTTCATGGTATGGTAGCAAACATCCCTGGACATGGCCACAGGAGAAAAATAGATGATAAATCAAAGAGACGGATAATATGAAAGACCACATAAGAGCTAAGAAAAAATTCTAAGAGATTAAAGGTGAACTGCAAGCTGAAGAAACATCGGTATCAGATAACACAGCATCCGTTTTGAGGCCCTATTGCCTCATAAATTGTCCCTTACTGCAACAGAAAGTGAAAGGTAGAATTATCTATGGTTGTTTTTGCTTGTTTTAAACTCTTCTGGCACAGACTTGTTTTCAGGTAAAGGTAGAACATGTAAGGCTGACAAGATTGTCTCATTTCAGTCAGTCTGATAAAAAATGGGCCTCTATGTATATATAAACTACGAATTCTAAGCTATGAGAATGCTTTTATTATGGATGTGATCTTATTGTTACATTTGCAAAACGTGTATTTATGAAAGCAATACTTGATTTTTGCTAATAAAATGTCAAATTTGTTACACTCCGTCCCTTTAAATTGATCAAGTAATATTACTTAAACATAGAGCCATAGTTAACAACAAAAGGTATGAGAACAATTGACCCATGTCATACTAGAAAAGCACTCTCAGAGCGCAGCCCACAGTAGCTCATTTACCTCGGCACTTGTGATTTCCACCTTTAGTTAATATCTGTATTCACAGAAGCTTTCAAAAAATTCCTGAATCCAGATTTCGATCCAGACCATCACCAAAATTGTTTTGATTGTTCTTTGACTTAAGTGCACCTTTGGTAAAGAAATTTAATTAAATCCGTTCATGACTTTTCAAATTATCTTGTACACAGACAGATAGAAAAACTTTCCTAAAAGTATAAGCTCCATGGCAGAGGTAATTAACCACTGAGTCACCAAAACTTTAAACAGAAGCAGAGAGTTTTTAATGCAGCATGAAATGTCGTAGATTTTAGATGCCAGCCAATATAATTGGATTTAAATTTTTTGGCTAATATCGGCTAATATGACATCCCTACTTTGAATATTGGAAGCATAAATAGCTTATTAACTGAAAACAACTACAAAAGTTTCTTGAGCCTCCAAATGTTTTTTTCCAATCATGGTTAGTAGGCTACACCATGAGTAAGACTGCTGACTCAGCCAGTAAGAGAGTCACTGACACCCTTCACAAGGAGGCAAAACAACAAAAGGTTATTACTAATTAAACTGGTTGTATATATGTGTGTGTCCTTTATTTGTCTGCAGGGTACTGCTTAGAAAGTTTAGTGGATGGTAGATGTGGTAAGGAAAGGTTCACTAGCAATGTGGATACCCTCAGTCTTGAGAGGATCGTCAAACAAAATCTATGGAAAGGTTTAGAGGTACTTTTCAATAAAATGACTAAGAATTAAGTCATTAATAATTATCAAAAGATCATTATTGCAGTAATATTAATTGTGTCTTTATTGATATTTGATTTAACAGAAAAAGTTTGCAGCTGGTAAAAAAAAAACATGTCTTAATTGTTAAAAACATTTTCCTACTAAGGATTTAAAAATACCACCAGTGTATTTCTTATTTTGTTATTTACCATTTAGGGAGGCTTACATGGACCATCTTATTGGTGTTTCATCCATACTGTACCCAGTGCCAAAACATTCCCACTTAAATGTTTATAAATGCAACAGTCAATTTTGCCTCACTATTCTGATATTCGAGGTTATGAGGTATTTTTAATACTATAAATCTACTTCAAAACTCACCTTCGCTGTTAGCTATCATACATTACATTTAGTTGTGGCTAATCTTGTAATTAAATGCTTACTGACATCTGCAGACATAAAGAAAAGAGAAGGACACAGAAATCCGGCAGCTCCATGTGCTTAATGGTAAGGTGTATTAGGTTACTGCTTTCATGCCCTCTGGCTGTTAAAAGAAGAGTTCAGTAAGAAGGGTTGAACTTCTCTTATGAATTAGAAATGACATATTAGAGAGTACATTAAATTAGTAATGACAAAAGATTCATGCCCTACTCCTATTAAAACACTCTACCTCTAATAACGACTAATTATTTTAATGGTTGTGCAGCTGATTTTACAAATTAAAATTCATAAGGTATTCAAAATGAGATATTGTATTACCTTGCCCTTTAGTAGTACAAGATTTTTAAAACAGTACTCGCTTTTATCAAGGCACAATACTGAATGGTTTAGGCCCAAAAGACATTTTTTTTTAAATTTTATTAGTAAAACTCCTCATATAAGCAGCAGAAATTAAATGAGTTTAATACATCAACTTAATTTCTGAACATAATTAAACAGAAGAGTGAACAATCACACCTCCCCAAGGAGCACGCTTCCCCGGTTAAGAATGGTGATCACTATGACACATACAACATTTTATAATTACAAGGCTGGAAAAAATTAGGTCAGGGAGTAGAGTGAGGAAATGGGAATCTTGCTTGAGCATCAACATGTCTATCACTGGAAAGTTTTATGTAAAGCAATCAACAGATTCCATTATAGTGGCTATTTGCACAAATCATTTGGAACTGCCGTTTTTTCTTCAGGTTACCATAGACACTCGACATGTCAGGTTTTAGACATATTTTCTCCAACAGAGAAAGGACCAAAAAGTCTTGGTTGCAAGGTTTATTTTGCAAATCAATTAATCTGTAGATAAATCGATTAATCAATTAATAATCTGAAAACTTTTCCACTGGAGGGGTTCTGCATAGAGCATATTGACAGACGAAAACATTATTTATTTATCTTAAATTTTAATAAAATTTTGGTATAATAATTTTTTTTTATATTTTTTATATTAAATTTTGGCATAATGCTGCTCAAGGTGGGTTGCTCTGTCAGCTAAAGGCATGTTTTAAAGTCACTATACTCAGTTAACGATGTCATGATGGGTTTTCTAAGTGTTAAGCCCAAGATGCAGATCACTCACGGAGACACTGGTAAAAGTCCAAAGAGTTATTTAATGACACAAGCACATGGATACTAACAGGAACAGTTCAGGCAGGGGACTGGTTCACTGGGGTCTGTGTGGGGAACGGGAGATGGCTGGTAGCTGAGTTCATGTGAAGCTAAGCATTTAGCTTCAGGCTTAGCCTGGCAGTCCTGGGTTTGAGCTTCCAGCTCACAGCAGAGAACATCAGGGGAAAACACAAAGGATTTCTCAGGCTGAGCTTCCAGCTCTTAGCAGGGGACAACAGGGGAAAATCCACGTGGGAACCTCTAGGGAAACTCCTAACAGAAGTCTTCAGGCTTCATCCACGTAGGAATCTTCGGGTTGGCTCACCAGGGCAGATTAGCTGGTTAGACTCTCCTAGAGCTTCTGGCTTGAGACTGGTTTCCTGTGATGCAGCTCTCCCAGAGCTGCAGGCCAGAGACATGTTGCCAGAGAGACTGCTCTTCCAGAGCTTCACGAGGAGACAGGAGGTTAAGCTCATCCAGAGCTTCACGAGGAGACAGGAGGTTAAGCTCATCCAGAGCTTCACAAGGAGATAGGATTCTTGTGAGGCAGAAACAAGGAAGAGTTAGAATCTGATCTCACTCTAGAGATAACCAAGATTCATCTGTCACAGAGGCTCAGGACGCTAACCAACTAAGATCAACACTGCGGCGTTGAGGCAAGATCTGAAGTCAGCTTAAATAGGAGAGGTCTTCTGATGAGAGGATTAGCAACAGGTGTGCAGGAAGGTTCCAGCTCCAGAAGACCCACGGCGCACTCTGCTGGAGACAGAGGGTAGTCTCCAGATCCCCACAGTAATTCAACCCTAAGGGAAAAACGGAGCAGAAGAGGATCCTCGGCGCCCTCTGGAGGGCAAGCCTGAGGATCCTAACAAACGATTAATCGATTACTAAATTAGAAATTCACTAATTGATTACTCATGATTAATAAAGATTAACCCAATTAATTTTTTCAGCCCTTAAATAGACCTAATGGTGTTTCCATGGTGGTCTTCTCCAAATTACTGCTGTCCTCCTGTAGCCTCTCCTCCGCCTTCAGCGCCACCAGTCCCTTGCCCAAGGACACAACGACACTGAAAGCCGGAGCTCTCAGTGTTCCATGTATAGTGAACTGGAATGGATCCCCAATATCAGATATCAATATCATTGATATCCAGCTAATTAGTCAATTTTTCTATATCAGAGCTGATATCCAATGCAAGTATCAGATAGGTGCATCTCAATTACCAATGAAGAGGTGGGCAAGCTATCTAGTTTTGTGTTGCTAATAGAGAGCAGGCAGGTAAATTATTCATTTGTTTTCTCCTAATTAATTGGACGAATAATAATTTTCTGCCCTTGTATAGTGTATATATATATTGAAGAACAATGAAATAAACTGTATATGTCCCTCAGATAAAAAAGAAGACTGTGAAAAGCTTACTGTAGCTTACACTTACCCTACTGATGAAAGAGTGATGAATAGTCTAATAGTTGAATTTGCAGGGGTTTGCATGAGAAAATCACTGATTAAAGTGTTAGGGTGAATTATTAGATTAGTCTGAGACAGCAGGAAAGCATCTTGTGTTATCTTCTGCTTAGAACATGCTTTATGTTAAATCCACCTCGCAACTCAGGGACAAAGATTAAAGACTAAATCTTCAATTAAAAGACACATCATTTTCAATATTGGGACCCTGTAGAACCTATGGACTGTTTCTGGACTATACATCCACATGCAGCTACTTTCAATAGCTTAATTAATTATTTTTGCAAAACATTGTGTATTTTATAATTGATATTTCAATTTATATATTTTTGTAATATTTAGAAATTTCTTTTGGCTATGTTGCTTCATTAGATAAAATTGGAAAAAGTGGTTTCTTCATTTTTCACTGCTCAAGCACTAACTGAGCATTGTTGGCTCGTTCAGTAAAGGAGTTCAAGAAATATTTTAAGAGTGAGGAACACTGAGAGTCTGGACAAAAAGGAAAAAGCAAGAAAAAGAATAGAGGTTTACAAATATGACGCTAGTGTATCTTAACTGGTGCATTGTCAAGTTTCCAATAATGCTAACAATTGCAGAACATCCTCCAGTTCTGGAGACGCCTACTGAATTCTAAAAATATGTTAGCTTGGCAGTAAAGCTATGATATATCTCAATCTGATCCTTGCTACATATTTTAAGGTTTATTTTAAAAAGGATGGCACAGCATTTGTAAATATACGGGGAGAAAATGTAATGAAGGTCTTTAGTATCTAAGCTGAGTGCCTACATATAAATTGGTTGAAGGTGAGAGCAGACATGAAGAGTCACTTCCATTACAACACACCTTATATAATCCTGCAGAGAGGATAAGGTGAAATTGCTTTTGCTTGACTACACCCATACTCTTCTAATTCTGTGGCAAGAAACCAACAACTTCAAGTCAACAGTTATTCACAGGGATTCCAAAGAAAAATATGGCCTTGCAATAGCCCTTCAGACATCACAACACAAAAATACAGCAGCTTTCACATGACTCTATCCTGTTTTAAGGCTGTGACCAGCATGTTTGCATTACACATGCCCCCTTTGTAAAAATGTAATTAATACTTTTAGATACAATCTTTTTAACTATTTCCTTGCATCTCTTATTTTTTATGACAAAATTCTTCTTCACATAGGGTCAGCTTTTTTCATATTGATACATTATCTCACTATGTACAATTCTTAGAAAAAATTTCTTTATATATATATATATATATATATATATATAAGTTAAGATTCACTGAGAAGTCACAGTTTCATACAATATTCTTCATGATCTTTAGTATCGTTTTTTGTTGTATGTCAGCTCTGAGCATCTATTCTGTAGGGAGTGTGGCTTTTTTACTGCTGGGGTGTTGAGACTTTATTTAACAGACTAACAGCCTGATCACCAAAAGGTTTGCATGTATTGAAACGCTTCCCTCTGTTGTCTGAAGTGGACAAAGAGGGAAGGTGAGAGGGTGTTCTGGAGCGGAGACAGGACCAGCGGGAAATCAGTGGTCAGTGGATGCAGCTGGCATGTTGGTATCCAAGGGACACTGATTGAATTTGTTGACATTTCATCAAAAAAAAAAAAAAAAGTGCATTCAGTGAGCCACCAGGCTAGCATATTCAAATGATACAGGTTCTTGTGAACCGCCTACGGTTCTTGTGAACCATAAACATTCTTAACTTCAGATAACTTCATAATGATCCTCGTTAATGTGATGCAGTTGATTCCACCTTTGCGTAAGTGAGCGGTGAAAATTGCAAAGCTGCATAATTGCCTTGCTAATAATTCCATATAAGGCTACGACTTCCAGCATTATTCAGGTGGTGTTCATTTACAGCAATGACATAGAAGCCAAGTCAAGCAGTGGGGAATAAAAAGTAAGAGCTGCAAATATTGTGTAGCCTGTTAGTTGCAATTTTCAGCAGTAAAAATTATTATAGAAATTATTACATTCGGCAATGGTGTCAAAAACATGTCTACCAAAAGCAAGGCAGTCAATGGAAGCTACTGGTGGAGGCAAGAGATACAAAATATGATAAAAATACTTAATATGAGTTTGAAATCAGCCAACATGTCACAACATTCTGCAATATCTCCTTTTAATACACACACACACGTTTAGTGTACATCTCCAGCTTTACAATGGGTCTATGATTCCTTTATCGCACTCTCCATCTCTCTCATACAACGCATACAACATAAACATTTTTGTAAAAACAAAGCCAAAATGGTGCGATGAAGTAAACTGAATGCATGTCTTACCATAAAAAAAATTTCACACGTCGACACATTGCTGAACCTCCTCTCTGAAACGTCTATTTCCTATTTGTGATGGTATTTCCATATAGTAGCTTGATCTGACATAGAGCTCACTGACTGCAGTTTCTTTCAATTAAATTACAACAAATCAAACCAGTGTCCCCTGGATACCAACATGCCCTGCTGCAACAGTTTGCAGCTAAAAGGAAAAAATATCCAAATCAATATTGTGCATATTATAAAAAAACAGATCTGTTTAAGAAAATTCTTACAAAGATTATTGTCTTGCATTAGGAAGATTGTTCATCACTGTGAGGGTGATCTTTAGTTTATAGAGAGATGGTGTGCAAAAATCTTTTATTTAGGGGGTGTCATGATACAAATTTTTTATTTCTGATATGATATCTATATTACCTTTGAGCATGTTGGATTCCGATATTGACCTTATACAATGTCACCACAGATAATACATATTTATATTAATTATTTCATAGTGTAGAAAGTTAGGCTTTAACTTGTTATGTCACTTAAACAGAGAACCATAGTCAATAACAATAGGTGTGAGAATAGTTGACCATTTAATATTGACAAATGGGTTGAGTTAAGCTTCAACGTTAGAATAGTCTACATTTAAATACAATATAAATACATAATTTAGAGGAAAACTGTGCATAACAGGTTTTGTACTTAGCTGCTGTTGTGGGCTCTATGTGAAGGATGCAAAGGCAAATAAGGACTAAATGATGGTGCACAGTGGTAGCCAGGCCAGCCAGACTGATAACTGCACTATACAGTGCATATTAGTGCAGTAAAGCACTGGTACAGCTCAATTTCAAAGGCAGGACTAACAGGGTCAGCGTCATCAGGTTAGAAACAATCAGATAACTATTAATGTGACACAAAAACTCCAAGCAACGCACTCTGTTTTTGTAATTTTTAAGTGCTCCAAAAATGCAAGCTGTCGGATAAACTCTCCAGTAAACCATTTCTGCTCATTTTGCCAAAAAAATCTGAGGACATAAGGTGTGCTCTCTAGTACGTTCTTAAATTTCATTGCAACATTGCTCTGTTGTGGTCATCAGCTTGTTGTTATGCTAGCAAAAAGGCGTTTCTGCATTATGGGTGCTTTGCATCATAAAATCCCATCTTTCAGCCTGCTTACATGGTTTTAGATGCAAGCCTGTTCATTTGGATATATGGTTTTCAGCCGATATTGAACCGATTTATGATATCAATATCAAATCAAGACATACCCACTTTTTTTAACAGGTTTTGAAATTTCTTGTCATATCAAAAAAGGTATTAGTATACATCAATGTTGTTAGTACTGTGACTGCTGAGGTTTGTACTATTTGTTGTCATCAAGCTATGTTTACTATGTGTGCAGCATTTGAAGTGTTGTTTGTAGCATTTAGCTTGCATAAGCTTAAACTAGTGCATCATGAACATTTACTCTGTGTCATTATTTCCATGTTTTGTATTTTTAATAGGGCTTACATTGCGTCAACATTTCACACTTAAGATGGAGACATGATTAGAAATTGAAACAGACTGGGGCTCTTATGGCTAAATGCTCTTGTCCTCCACTGGGTTTATCTGTCTTGGCCAACAACATGGTCTCTTAAATTCTTGCTGGCAGACCTCCAAGTAGCTTTTAACTAAGAGGAAACACTTGGCAGGGGATTGCAATGAAAATGCAAAACCAATATTAAATGCCAATAGGTGAATGTACTTTAATAATCTCTCTCTTTGCTCTCCCTCTCTCTCTCTCTCTCTCTCTCTCTCTCTCTCTCTCTCTCTCTCTCTCTCTTTCTCTCTCTTCGTTCTCCCCCCTCTCCCTCTCTCTTTCTCGCTCTCTCATTTTGACAATTTGTTTAACTCACAAATCTATGGGTATAGATGATTTCCCCTTTACATTTACAAAGTGAAAAGTCAATATTTTGGTAAAGTGCACTATTACTTTTGCTGAGTTGAAGTGAAAACTGCTTTCTATGATTTGGTCCAACATAGAAATGTACTCACTCTACAGTTCAATTGTAAACATCAGTTGATTTGAAAGGAACCTACCATTCAATTGATACATGTCTTGAGAGTTGTTTCTAATGCCAGATTGAACCCCCTTTAGCCTGAAGAGCCCCCCTATTTGTGGTGAAGAAGTTGTTGGAAAGGTGTCCCTTTGGAATTGAATACATACATTCATCATACATTATCATTGCACAGTTACTGCAGATCTGTGGCTTGCAGATTCTTGATGTCAATTTCCCATTCCAGCACATCTCAGATTCGCCTTTGGTTTGAGATCAGGTTAACATAGGTGCCATTAGAGTACAGCAAAGGCGAAAACCATTTTATGGTGATTTAAGCTTTTTTATATGTTACATTATTGTACTGGAAATAGTCAAAGTGATCATAAAGGGATGGATTTGGTAAGCAACAATGCTCTTGTAGGCTGTGGCTTTAACATGATGCTCAATGTGTGTTATACCATCATCAATGAAGTAAACTAGTAATACAAGGTAAAGCGGATGCCTGTTTTCATTTTTGTCCCAAATTCTGACTCCACTATTCTATTCTATTCTATTCTATTCTATTCTATTCTATTCTATTCTATTTCTAAACTAAAAATTAAATCTAAAACATACACTCCTCCCATCTGGCAGCATTTTGTATCTTATTATTAACCTGTCTTGGTTTAAAACTTACATTTTTTTAAGGCAGTAGTGGACTTTATTTTGAATATTTTCCAAAGTATGGAGACAGAAAATTGGATTAGAAGAGAGAGAGACTCATCAAAGGTCAGAAGGCCCACGACTCTAACCTGCAACAGGTGGTATATGGGTCATGCTATCTTCCTCCATCCCAAAGCAGCCCCCATCATTTAACACTTAAAATAAGAGGATCATTAGCTAATGTTGTCTTTCAATGTCAAACGTGTTATTTATTTTGTGTAACTGGTTAGTTGCACTTTCTCATTTTTGTAACTGTTGCATTTCTTTCAATAATCTGCACAATCTTCCCCAACATCAGCAAATACTTTTGCCCACACACCTGCTAGAGGGTTGCTTATGTCCGAAAAATTTAAGTAGTAGAGAGCTCCATCTTAATGACATAAATACATCAGCTTGACTAATGTTAATTTTAACCTGCATTTATAAAGAGAATTGTGAAAGTAGATTTGATGAGTTTTAAATTGGGCTGGGTTCATTCTTTATTTCTAGTTTCTTCAAATTATAAGCCAGAAAAACATTGCAATTGTGTCTTACTACAGCATAGAAGTTACAATATTTGAGGGATTTCTAGCTTTCCATGTTATACTAGTCATAGAAAATATTATTTTTACTGTTGGCTTGAATAAAAAGGTTATAAATCTTTCCAATGTTATAGTAATGTTTCAGAAGCCCGAACCCAGTTCCTCGCTCCTCCTGGCAATCAACAATCACCAGTGGTACTGCTGAAGGACAGCAGTTTTATGTATGACAGGTACAAATTTGAGGTATGAGCAATACACTGGTTTAATTCTAAATTTAGGGCTGCAACTAACGATTATTTTAAAAATCGATGAATCGGCCGATTATTTTTTCGATTAATCGATGAATCGGACAAAAAAATTTTTTTATACTAACCTCTTTATTCCAAAATAAACATTTTAGACAGAACAAACAAGCACACAAGTACAGGTTGCTCATTAACTGTACTGGTGCAATATGAAAAATAAATGTTTGTGTTAAAACTACGCAAACTTACATGAGAAATGTAGCTGTACATCCACAAAATATAGGGTACTTTGTTTCATAAAGTGCAAAAAAGACAGCCGTTTTTGTTTTTAAAAGCTCCTAAGGGGCTCAAACAATAGGTCCCCCCATTTCAACAAATGAGTTTTTTTTAGACTAGAAGAGTTCTGCCTTTTAAGACAGGAAAGTATAGCAGTTAAAGTTGCTACTTGAGAAAATACTTAACCATAGAGATAAAAAAAGCCCTGTGGTTCAAATTATAAAGTGTATTTGGAATAAAAATGAGAGAACTAGGGGTGCTAAAAAGCACATCCTCCAAAGACAGATATTTACATGGGAATGTGGCATATTATTAATTGACATATAAGTGATCTTGCTGGATTTTATGCTTTACTTCCATAAATTGCAGGATCTTCTTTACTTTATCTTTGCCAGAAGATTTAAACTTCAAAAGCCTTGCCTACATAATTTGCAAGTTAATTTATTTATAAAGGCTATTTTAATTATTGTGATCAATTTGCGCCGTCAATCCCGGCACATGCGCGCTTCATTTGCAGTCTGGACGCTGAAACAGGCTGCAGCGGGATGCTTCTCCAAGTACATCCTGCGGCTCTGATCGCAGCGCTGAGAGAGATTCGGGAGAACGGGGTTGGGATGGGGCTGCTGCTGCAGGACAAGAGTAGGAACGATACATGCATTCACGTAAGAGTCTCCAAAAGCCGCCAATGACACCGTAAAAAGTCGCCAGATTTGTCGCTAGTTGCTTTTTTTTTTAAATAGTCGCTGGAGGGGTCTGAAAAGTCGCTAAATATAGCGACAAAGTCGCTGATTTGGAAAACACTGCACACCTGCAGCGCTGACTCGCTCTGCCGTATCTTTTTTTTCTTCCCCCGTTTCAGTCAAGTGGCAGTGATGACGGCGGCGGCGGATGACGCATTAATCGCGCGACACAACTAATCGATGATGAAATTCGTTGCCAACGCTTTTGAAAGACGATTTTTATCGATTTTATCGATTCGTTGTTGCAGCCCTATCTAAATTTATTCAACTTAACTGTACCTTGAGAAAAAAATGGAAAGGATTGCCTTGGCTAGAACCTTTCTAAATATATACCGTAAATTCTCTAATATTGGCCTGTATTCCATTAGCGGCCGGGACTCTAACATTGGCCGGTCTCGCTGTCAGAGGAGGTAAATAATGGCCGGTCTCTAATACAGGCCGGGGCTATAAATGTTTTTTCTGGGCATACCTCAACATTATACTTGTGGTAGTAACATACAAGTACCACAGCCCTGCGCTGCTGGACGACAGGCCCTGACTGCTGCCCGTCTGCGCGAAGAAGAGAACAGACACGCAGCAGAACATGAGGAGGAGCGCGAGTGATGAGGAGGAGGAGGATTAAACAGAATTGGAGGATTTTTTTTTCTTTTTTACTTCAAACCAAGCGAACATGGTAACTGTACTTTTTCAATAAATGAACCTAGTGTTTTATAGGTTCAAATAGACACAAAATCTAATTTTTATTCATTCCACTGGTAGTCTGTTTTGCTCAAATAGCAATAGAGGCCTGTCTCTAATTCTGGCCTCTTTCCAATAAAGGCCTGGACCGCGATGCACTTGAGTGAAATAAAGGCCCGGGCCTATATTAGAGGATTTACGGTAAGTAAGAATTTAAAAAAATAAATAAATAAAAAATCTAAAGGTTATTTACTTAAAAATGTCTCTATTCAATTTTCAGATGTTCTTGAAACACAGATCGCCTATCAAGGTTGCACATTTTTATATTTTCTTGTATTGCAATCTTTTTATTGTTTTTCTTTCTGCAAAGCCTCCTCCCAAAAATGGGACCCTTATTAACAGCCAAAATGGTTCATGCATGCAAAAATGTGCTATTTCCAGCAGATTGCCAGCTTCAGATGAAATACTTATCTGAGGGTGTGCATGCAGCAGCAGAGGATGGATGTTGTATTTCTCAGCAGCCTCCTACAATGTCACGTTTGCTCTACTTCTGCTAAGGAATCCGTTGTTTGTCCCATCTCATTGGTTTTATCATTGTGAGAGGCAGTTAGTATATTCCTGTTGTAGTCACAAAAAGAATGCATTTCAAGAAGAAAATAACAGGAAGCACACAAATAAGTTAGTCTTGCTTAAAGCAAAGTATGTAGAAATGCTGGTGTACTGTACAATATTAACAACTGGCAGAAGTTATCTAAAATCATTTTTTTATCATATTATTAAAACAATTATAATTAGTTTCTTATTAGTAAAGAATAATTTGCATTGTGTTTTTTTATGAATGACACTTTCTTTGAAATAAAAATATTGGAAAAATTGTAAAATCGGTTGTTTTATAACAGTTTGAGGGGCCTAGGTATTAAAGGAATAGTACACCCAAAACATGATTAGCCTTCATTTTCTACTCACCCCCATGCTAAACAACACTCTGGAGTACTTTTTTGATATCTCAAATGCATCTGGATATCTGGGAGGCTTCTTACTGTCTGCTGAAATTCAAATAATGGAGGTCTATGGTGCCCGAGGCAGAAAGGTCCATAAAAGTCCACAAAAAACGTGTCAATATTCCTCCATACTGCTCGTCCAATGTATTCCAAGTGTCCTGAGTGGGTAGCATCCATAATTTACTTGAAACAAAGTCATTTAGAATGTTTTTAGAGCATAAACAGTAGTGTATAGGATTTCCTAAAAGCGCGCGCCTGCGAGTTCATGAGCCTACGGAAACCGCGGCAGAACAAACCAGATGAAAGTGCGCATTCAGCTCGGCAAATAACTCATGCTCTTCCTCAACACTGAAGTCCTCAGACATTTTTCTTTCGTTGTTTCTTTCTTTGCACAGGTAAACAGCAAATTTCTTCTTCTACGCTTGCATTATCAAGAGCAGACGCTGAATGCGCACTTTCATCTGGCTTGGTCTGCCGCAGTTTCCGTAGACTCGTGAACTCGCAGGCGCGCGCTTTTAGGAAATCCTATACACTACTGTTTATGCTCTAAAAACATTCTAAATGACTTTGTTTCGAGTAAATTATGGACGCTACCAACTCAGGACACTTGGAATACATTGGACGAGCAGTATGGAGGAATATTGACACGTTTTTTTGTGGACCTTTCTGTCTCGGGCACCATAGACCTCCATTATTTGAATGTCAGCAGACAGCAAGAAGCCTCCCAATTCTCCAGATGCATTTGAGATATCAAAAAAGTACTCCAGAGTGTTGTTCAGCATGGGGGTGAGTAGAAAATGAAGGCTAATCATGTTTTGGGTGTACTATTCCTTTAAGCTCCTTTGTTTTGGAAGCCATTGGAAGTTTAATTCGGGGCCAGGATTCAAAGTTTTTTATCTAAGGAAAACCAGCTGATTGCGTCGAACCATTGACTGTTTAGCAGTCCCTCACACCAAGCATTCACGTAGTGACAGTGGAGAGGAAAATTGCAAATCTTTTATAAAGTAAGCTTGTATGAGCGATGCAAACAGCGACTTTTAAACAGTGTGCATGAGGAGAAAAGGGCGTGTGCATGCTCTCACACGTGTTTAATTGGCGTTCCCTCTCGGGAGCGGGTACAGTGTTGTGCATGTGCATTTTTTCTCAAAGTGGAGAGGGCGAGTCTTTTAAAGAAATCGCGGAAATCCTCCACTATACCTTTAAGTTGGCATTGTCAGCCAGTGTTTTCATCATGTCATTGCACGGTCCTTTCACCGTGGTTTTGACCTCGAGGCTCTGCCATCTCTTATCAGAGCCGTATTTTAAAGAGCTCCTGATGTGATGGTCAGAGAGGGTGTCCTGGGTGCTTGTTAATGGTACAAACCAGAGAGCAAGATGACAGCAAAGCTTTTACAAGGGCAAGCCTTTCTTTTGTCAGACAGATGGGACAGACTGAGTGATGTTCTGGCAGGTCCTGAGGCTCTGATGAGTCTAACAGCTACCAGTGCATCCGTATATACATCATCATAAGCATTTCTCCTGATAACTGCTGTCTGCTGTGGAACTCATCTCATCCTTGTATCTTACAACCAGCTCTGTGTGGATCTGTCCTTATCTTTTATCTCTCCCCATCTTAATGCATGAGTGACGTTGAAGATATATTTATGTCTTTCTGAGGCAAGCTGGAGAGGTCACTGAGTGGATTTAAAGCCACACAGGTAGAGATAAGAGGAGCAGTGACAGAGCCACCCAGTCAGGTCCCCCTTGAGAGACAGTCACTCAGAGGGGCAAAGGGAGGCACGTCCATATGGACCTCTCTGTCAAAGCCACTCAGCTGTGCAGTCCATCATCGTGTTGTGGGGCAGAGTTATACTGTTCTCAGGTCTAAGTGCCAGTAATGAAGTCATAAAGCAATCCACACAGCGTCCCTTAAGTGATGATCTAGACTTCAACATTGGCTTGTATTACCTGTTGGTAATCACTGGGGCTAAACCAATGAAACATCTGTTCCATGTGTTATTTATAGGTCTCAGATTGTGCGCTGAGGTCATAGAAAAAAATGGGGGTTTGGCATGTGTCGATGTATTGGTCAGTTGTTGCTCATCATGGGAAACAACGGCTACAATTCCCTTCTCGGGCACATTACTTTAGCATTAAGCTAATGCCTCACAGAGCAGGGATGAATGTATTTTTTGCTAAGGCCTGAAACATATGTCTAGGTTACAGTTGAAAAGTTAATTACTTATTAAGTCTTACAACATTAAGTGGAAAAAAATCTGATGGACGGAATGTAATTTAGAATATGGTCTGTTAATAACTCAAAATTATTGTATAAGCTTTGCAAACGGTAATCTTTAAAATTTTGAGTCAAAAATTTGCATGGTAAAGAGAGGAGGGATGATGACAACCAAACAAAGGTTAAAGGGGTCATAGAATGATTATATAGGGTATTTGGTGCTGGTCTCTGATTAGAGTGTGTAACATTGGTTGGGCTAAAAATTGCATATTTGCTGTTTTATGAGCCCTAATGCAAACCTGGTTAAAAGCCCTAGAATGAAACGACAGGTTTCTTCCTTTTATGGTATGCTCATGAATATTTAGATGAACTGTGCACTGATTGGTTGGTTTACAATGAGGGAAGCTGCTGAGCAAAGACTTATCATAGCAACAAGCACTCACTCACTGACACATCGAAATTGTTGATATTGTAGGGTGACCAGATGTCCTCTTTTTCCTGGAGATGTCCTACTTTTCATACCTCAAAAAAATGTCCTGTGGAATTTCAAAATCGTCTGGGATTTTGGTCGACTACAGTACAGCATGTAGTCGAAACACACCGGGCACTCAAACCGAGCCATCAGCTCTGGGACTGGTCTGGGAACCCCAGTGGACGGGGGCAGGGAGCCAACAGGGGACGGAGCGACCGAACCCGACGAGGTGAAGGCAGCCTGGAAACTGGCAGCTTCCCCCGACCTGCCTTACCTGTCCCCTGTCCCCCTCCTCCTGCTGACGACAGGCGGCTCATGGCTCTATGTTGAGGTCTGACCTGGTCAGCGGCCCAGCAGTCGACACTAAAGCTGTATGTAAATTTCGGGGCTTGAAAAAAGCACAGGCCAGAACCAAATAAGGCACCATCCCAGAGTTTACGTCAACTTGGGGCTTCGTTTAGATTCACCTTTTTATGGTGGAAGTTTGGAATTGTGAGATTTGCATAGAAAGGAGGTGTACATGAGGTTTGAACTTCTCTGCATGTCCATTTAACCCTCTGAACTATCGCTATTCATCTATGACAATTTAAACTCAATGTTTTGCCTTCTATGACCTCTTTAAAAGTTATGACATTTTTTGTTATGTCTGTTTAGTATCAGTAAAAAAAAAAAAAAAAAAGGCATGGGAACAAGTAGAGTTCTGCATCAAGCCAGCGCCTTTCATTATTATGCACATCATTCGCCATCAGCTTTTGCTTTTCTCCAAATCTATATTTGATGTGGAGTCTTTAGATATAAGAAATACACGTGTTCTTTAAATTTCTTCAACTGGATTCTCAATTTAAATATTTTCTAAGACTAAACCCCCTTGAAAAAACATTGTTCCCATTGTTTGGTTCAGTGTTTTAAGTAGACTTTTGCAAAATACCATCACCTCTGAATTTTACCATATGCCTCCTCCCTTGTCCCCTGTCCCTCCAACCTCTCCACAATGTATATCTGGTAGTCTATTTGTTGATAGAAAATGGGTCCAAAGAAACCTTTTGCTATGGAGCCAAACATTTGCTATATATTTATGTCGCCGAAGGTGTTTCAAATGAGTGAGGAAGAACAGAGGACATAAATGGCTGCGGCTATGCTATGATGTTTACCTGGCTCCAAAAGGACTCAAAGTAAATTAATTAAAATGAGAAAACCAATAAAACAAGGTGTTATCCACCATTTGCCTCTGATATTGCTCCCTCTCTTCAGGATTCTCTGCAGGATTCCCTTTTCGAAGGATGAACTTAGAATTATTTATCATCTATTTGCTGCTTTTACATTAATATTTTTGCATATTTTTTCATGTAGTTTAGTTTAACTAATGGAAAGGAGTTTAGTGTTAAAATCTGCATGGGAAATCCTGCTTTGCTATGATTTTAGTCGTTTTTGCTTTGTTTTGTTTGTTTTTTGGTCGTTGTTTTTTTTTTTGTCAACATGAGTAATAAAACTCAAAATGTTGTTTTGGTTCTCTCTTTTGTTTTAAGAAACAGTAGAGAGAGCTAAAGCAGAAGAAAAACTAACGTTTAAACTGCAGTACAAATTAGGCCCAAAATGTAGTATTTGGGTTAATTCCGCTCAAAAGAAATAAAATAATGTATTTATTTTCTACATACTGTGTTATAAGCTCTTAGAAAAAGTTACCTATGTAGAAAGACATATCTGCCTCCCCTCACTTAAAAAACCTAGAGAAAACAAACATTCAGCATGGTTCCTCTTGTGCAGCTTTATCCAAAATATTGTCATAAATGTTGTCATATTGCCATATTATCTAGACTGTGTGGTTTTTGGTAAAGTGAAAATAAGACTTTTTTAGATTTTGTCAGAGTATGGTTTACTAAAAAAATGGAAATTCAGAGTTGAAACGTAGAAATTTAGTACTGGTAGTTCAACAGGCTCATTTTAACTTCTAAATATGAGTGTCAGTCACAAAAAAGAAGCATCACTCATCTCCTAGTTTATGCATGCATATGTGTCTCCAATTCTTGATCCTTCAAGGCAGCTTGCCTGCGTCTGACATTAATCCTTTTACAGCTCACATTCCTCCAATCAGCATGAACAGGCAAAGAAAATATATAAGAGATACCCCTCGTCCTGCATAATAAGGTTATGTAGCTTTAAGTCAGCCTTGCTCAAACTGGGTTCCTACAAACTATGGAAAGTAGGGAGATGGTTTTAGATACAAAATAAAAATAAAAAACATATTTATTTATATACATTCAGGGTAAATTTGTGGTGAATGGGAACTCAGAAGATTCCCATCTGAAAAGTGTCAAATTTTCATCTGTATAATGTGTTAAAACCCTCTTAAGAATATAGTTTTCCATTGGCATGAGCTCGTCTGCGTCCATTTTTTTTAACCTTTTAGTTTTGTTTATGTGACAAGGTTTACAGACAGAGTGCTGGGTTTAAAATGGCAATGCTACTGGGCATGGAAGAGTTCATGTTCTATTGATCAGTTGTTATGCTACCACTGGAAAAAACTATAGTAGGCTGACACGGACTTAACAAGTTTGTGTTTATTTGAAGCTTTTTTTTATAGATTATTTCTGGCCCTTACTTAGATCTAAGACAGTTAAAGTTGTAAGCAGGTCCCTTTTGTCAAAGTGAAAAACTAAATCTTAACTAAAAAAAAAAGGTCAGTTCATATTAACTTATGGCTATATGAAAAGGGGGTTAAGGGAATTTGTGCTGTATAGCGATGACTTAAACTGGACATTTCCTGGCATATAGGTCAGCAATATGTTTGGAGGAGAAAGAAGAAAGCTGGAAATAACACCATGCCTACAGTAAAGCTTGGTTGTGCCTCAGTGATCCCCTGATGCCACCTTATTTCTGCTTGCAGGGTGAGATGGACTGAGTCAAATATCATCGAATCATGGAAGGAAATCTGGTTTTAGAAGAAACCCTGGAAAATGCAAGTGTGGCCATTAGTCGTTCAACCTGAAGCGGTGGCCACTGGAGTTGGTGGCTGTAACTTATAGTCTACTACTACCATTACATAAAATTAAGAAATCAATAATATTCTTTCTACACTTAAACTAGCTGAATTGTTAAAATTAGTGTTTTTGGTTGTTCAAAGAACTTTCATTTAGATCCTAACCCTTTGTTATACTTGTTAGTTCCCAGCTGGAGCCAAGACTAGTACCTACCTCTAGCTGTTTTCAGCAATAGGTATTCACTCTGGACAGGCAGGCCATCTGTCATAGGCCAGTACAAAAAAAACACACAAGACAAACATCCATCCTCATACACACACGTAGTTACGTAAGAGAAATTTAAAGCAACCTGTACATTTAACAGATTATGTATTTGTAATGTCAAAAGTCCCCTACGCATATTTTCAAATATGAGAGCTTAAGCTTTGTACTTTTTGGCCCAACATTGCTGTCTGTGTGGATGTACCTGCAAATATATATATATATAGTGAAAGTAAGTATGTAAGCAACAAAAAATGTTTAGAATAGTTACAACATTTTGGAACAATTCAAAAGGTTTTGTCTTCAGAAGACTCTGACACTTGTTGATGAATTGTCATTAGGTTCAGTCGAGTGAAAATTAGAATAATTATCGTATCGAGGGAGATTCCCCAGAGGCGGTATCTTGGAGATGCATCAAAGCCCCTTGGATAGATTAGTTGCATGTATTAATGTAGCAACGATTTAGACTCAAATATTAGACTCCTTGGGATACGTTCTGCTGTCAAGGAAACAGGACAGGATGTCAAAGGTTATTTCAGCAGGATGCCATTTCTCATTCTGCATGGGTAACATTTTTCTGACTAGCCTGCCAGCATTCCTGGTCTTTCTGCTCTTGTGCCTTGAATCATTGAGCTATTAAAAATATATACACGATACCATCAATGGGAAACTCATACAAAGAACAAACTGCTTAGAAGCAGAAACATGGTAAACAAGGCATACAAAATGCTATTAAATAGTTTAGAAAAAAATTATACACTGTTGCAGGATTCAATTTATGCCTGTTTTTACGCTGCTGTTTTGAAAATGTGTTTATTTTTAGGCTTTAATGTTTTAATTTAAATTCTGGAGTTAGAGTTAAAAATTGTTTGCACTGGAAAACTGTTGTTTGGTTGAATTGCTAATTTTTTGGTCTGTGGAAGATGGTTCATTAAATAAGTTGTTGAGGAAAGGGTGGTGCAGATTGCTAACATTATAAAACATTTACAAAACATAATTTAGTTAACTAAGCATATTGATGTATGGGCGTAATTACTGGTCCTTAATGTACAGTACATTAACAGGGAAATTTTCTTTTCCCAAGCTTTTGAATTAATGTGGTCATGACTTCAAACAATAGCAGCAATATGGATGAAAGACACCACCTTAAAATGTGGACAAAAAGCAGAAAAGCTCAGATGGAAGCCTGATCTTATCTGTAATGAAGTTACACTGAGAAAATTAGAATTTGAATCCTGGCACAAGACCACAGATATTTAATGAAAGGCATTTACACCATATTGAGGAAATTATAAACTATTAGAGAAAGCACAAGAAAAAAATAATAATCTTCGACCTTTTAGTGTAGCATTTTAATGGGGTTAATGAAGCTGTGCATTGTGCTTAGTAAACCTTGGGGAAGTTCAGTTTAATTAAATTTGGTATGTAAACACACACTTCTACATGAATATATTTATGAATGTATACTGTATATTACTTCCCAGTTTTACTGTAAGTTTTGGTTTTTTAACATATATAAATACATTTCTTGTTATTTTAGTCATATTTAATTTAAATCTTAGAGACAGTAGAAAAATGTATTTTGTTCTTACCTTGTCAACGAAAAGACGAAGACAACTGTCCCATGCCTTTTATCTTCTAGAAATTAAATATATAATAACTTATTTTCTTTTGCAGCAATTTATGGTACATATCTTAAGTAAATTATTAAAAACATTTAGTACAGTCATGATTAATACTGTTGTAACTGTATAAGTACGTATTATCAGTAGTTCTACTATAGCTTTATAGATTAGAACTTCCCAAATGTTTACAGGGTCTTTTCCATTGCACCCTCAGTGTCAGCTACTCTCAATCTACCAGAAGCACACGCAATCAACCTAATTAAATAGGGTGTAACTAAACAGTTTTTCAGGTCTTAATATTTGAGCAATCTTTGGAGATTAACTTAAACATGCCCACTTATTACATACACAAAAAGTTTTTTGCACAAATAAGTGCTCCTTAAACAAACAATGTGATTGGTTTATTTTTAAATCAGCGTTGTTGCAAAGAAACCCCCCAAAAAAACAGATGTTGACAAAGTCCTTTCCACTGCACCCTCGGTGTTAACTGAAGCAGAAGAGCCTCTCAGGAAGCATTTTTTCAATCATATGTTACCACAGGGTGAGATGAAACAAAAATTATGGTCATAGACAGACATGTAAAAGTCTTCTGATTGAGTGTTCTCTCTCGCTTGTGATTCCACATTGAGTTATTAAGGTATTTGTTGTCACATTATCGTGCTTTAACTTTAAGATTGTTTTTTTTTATTATCTGTAATTCCCTCAGTTTTACTGTGAGATTCTATTTCAGGACTATAGAGCACACCTTACTATAACCCGTATGTTTCCAGTTTTTTTCCCATCAGAAATGCTCAAATCAACTGCTTAGATAGAGCCTATAAAATTTCTAATTTTGACAAGCTGCAAGAGGCACAAGAAAATTTTGTGCAAGTTTGAAAAATCACTGCAGCACTGAAATTATTCTCTCAAAACATGATTCATTTTAAAAGGATGATTTGTCTTGAAATGTGGACCTTGAAAAATTATTTCTCGAACAGGGCCTCAGCGAAGAACTAACAATGCTGCAAAATCTGCATAGTGGAGAAAATATGTAATATTTTTCTTTTTAATCCTGAATATTGCTTGAATAATTACAAAATGTTTTCATTAATTGGCAGCGTTTCTTTATCTGCTGAAACATTTTGCAAACATTTTGAAATCATAACCTGATTTCTGCACTTCATTAAGGAAACCTCACCCGTGTTCCTCTGCCTTTCTGCTTGCTCAGAAGCACGTCTCCTTTGCTCCCCCGTTTGCTTATATTAGTCTTATTTTTATCTTACTTTTTTGCTTTTTACCTTACTTATACCAGCTTTTTTACCTTATTATTGCCAAAGCTACAGAAAGTTTGATAAAGTTAAACTTTAATAGTATTATCTATGTTGCCCAATCTGATCTTTTTTCTGTTTACTTTAAAACCATTCTCCCACTGACCTAATTCGCCAAAAGAGATGTTATATGTGAGGGTGTTATCATGGGTGGTACAATTAATAATAACTTTACCCAGGCTTAGCCTTTTGCTTTCACTACACTATCTCCATTCTAAAGTTGCAGATATCATTTATTCCATTGCTCCAGTTAAAGGGAAATCTGTCTCTGGGAAAATCTCCATGTAGAAATGCTCTATATGACTTAGAACCTCATCTTCCTTTTACGGCCACTCAAACTGCTTTTAGCACAGGAAATCTGTTCATTTTGATGCAGCACAACCAAACCATTTAGCAAGTCTTAAAATTTGAGCTGCAGTTTTTGCAAATCAACCGCGACCAATGCGTTGATTGTACATGAAAAAAGAAAAGAAAAACACATGCAATTTAGCATCCGTTATTTGAAATCTTTTAAGATGAGGCCAGAAATGCCCCATAGCTTTTGTTCCAACTAAAGGTATACCAAAGGTTTTTTTTGGTTTAGACACAGGGTCCTGATTTTCCTCATTAATCATGATGAGCTTAAACTCAGCCTGAACAATAAGGTCACAACATGGCAGCTTAAAAGTCTTCAACTATTAAATAAATTCTATTTCAATTCAAAAATTATTTATTAACCCCGAAAGGAAAGTTAAGCTCAAAGCACTAAGGGTAGTGATTTCTACATGCAGTAACACATTGGGGAATTCTACTAACCAACAGCAACTGCAGCACATCCTGCCAACTTGGAGAAACAGCAGAGATTCATTAACTTCCTTTGCAACATTTACTTTGCAATGTTTTGCCCATTATTTTGTGAAATGATGTGTTGAGAATTTTGAGTTTTTATTCATTAGGAGTGAAGATAGCTCTACACACCCTGTAAACCCTGTGGAAAATTAAAAAACATAAAATTATTTTTGTCATTCATTTTGGCATTGATATATAGTTCAAAAATGTATATGCTTTTAGGGATATTTAATGGGATCAAGGCACATTTTCTGATCAACTATTGTGGCCATAATTTTCTGAAAAGTTAATTTTATTATAAATGCAGCCCATTTTACCCCTACATTACCCCGACGTCGAGGTGCTAACGTCTCTGTTAAACACTTTAAAAAACTCTGAAAATGGAATACGAAAGGTGGATTCTTGATTCTCGACGTCGGAGTACACAGAGTGAAGCGAAAAGACTACAACTGTGTAAACAGGCCCCATTTCCGTTTCCGGTGGCAGGGGAATATTGACTATTCCAACAGAACTCAATGGGATTTACAAAATGCTAAATAAAACACTACAGGAACGTTTTTTCTTCACGAAACTTTTTTTGGAACGTCATTGAACAGCGCTGACGACACGGTGAGTAGCATATTTTAAAAAAAGAACGTTTAAGGTTGTTTTAAGGACATTATCGGACATGCACTATGGCAGCCATTATGAAGCAGCCAGGGGTGGATTCTAAATGAGCCAAAAAGCAGAGACAGGAGCAATTGTCAAACTTTTGGTGTCGATCATTCGATTTCATCCTGCACACTACAGAAAATGGGCTTAAAGTGTAAAAAACCGGAATTCTCCTTTAAATCTTAAAATCCTAGATTCATACTCTTCATAGTCATTCTGCATGGAGTTTGCATGTTTTCCCTGTGCATGTGTGGATTCTCACGGGATACTCTTTTCCTCCAACAGCCCAAAGACATGAATGTCCGTTAAATGATCTATCGATATATATTGCCATTACGTGTTGGTGTTTGCGTGCAATATTTTTTTCTTGTGTACCACCTTTTTTATCTGCTGGCAAACTGTCCAGGGTGTGCCCCAACTTTTGTCCAATTACTAATGACACCAGATCCCACCTCCCCTACAACCATGCATGGACTTGTGGGGATGGATGGATGTATGGATGTATGTATGGGTTAAAAAAAGAGAGCCTGTCTAACTGTCTTAATATTTGGTTGTATAGCGGCACCGATTGACTGAATGATTCAAAACTGGTCTTAGGTCTGAGTATTCTTGTTGCTAATGTCTCCATTTTCTCTAGAATTTATTTTGTATGTCATTAGCTTCCGGTCATGATAACAAATTTAAATGATGAGATTCTAGAAGTTGTTACTTAGTTATTATTGAAGCTTCAACCAAACGTCATGAATAGCAACACAAAAATATTTAACCAAATATTCTGATAACCATTTCTAATGTTTTTCTGTACATTTCTAAGCTTTCCTATTGTTTATCCTGTAATTTGACTACTACGATCAGATGACATTAGCTACTAGACCCATTCTGTAATGACATAACATTTAAGAATGGAGAGGCAACTGTTGAAAGATGTTCATCTTGCAATTGCGATGCTGTGGGTCAACATTTAATCCCAAGCTTTTTACAATAAAGTGGAATCCTTTTTGTTTTATAAATGCAAATTGTTGATATGGTTCTAGTGTTAATTTATTACATTTTCATTTAAAAAAAGGTAGGCAATAAAACAACAACATAAAAAACAACATATAGGATATTTTTTTTGCAAATACAATCAGATAAATTTGGTTGTCATTTTGTACTGAATATGCTTCACTCCATGCAATTTAGGAGGCGTTTTTTTGATGATTTAGGCTGCCTTCCTCTGGATACTGCCTCAAAACCTGGAATTATTTACTGCATTGCTTAACACCAGAGCAGGGATGCACTGCTATAATTGGTCCATTAAATGCAGAAGCATGCTGTAGGTGCTTGCAAGGCGTGAGGCTAACTTTTTTCGCCGCCGGCCTGCATCAGTTTCTTTTTTTTTTTTTTTTTTTTTGTGTGTGCCTAAAGTAAAGGTGAATGACTCTGGAGATGCTTTAGAATAGTTCTTGAACTTGTATAGATTAAAAAGGAAAGTGCTGTTGGGTTATTAACTAACAGTCTCACTTATGATTAGGCCTACATAATGACAACTGCATCTGACCTGATGTGACTCGCATTTAGAATAAAAAATTACATAAATTCAAACAGTTATTTGTATGTTGTGTTGGCGAGTGCCAATTTCACGCCCTGTGTGCATGTGGTTTCCAATCTAAATTAAAAATGACATTATGATGTCATATGAGGGCATCCATTCAGAGGAAATCATGCACACCGAAAAAAAAAAAGATTGCGTGTCGGAGTGATCACTGCTTGCTGATCAGACATTTCGAGCTGGTATTTTTGATAGACATGTGACACGCTGTGTGTTTCTAACCCAGTGTCAACTATCAGGAAGTCTTTGTCTTATGAGCAAGAATAATCCTTAGATTATTTAGTTGCCTTCTTTTCCTGCTTGTAATAGTGGGAATCAAAAGTCCAAGTTTTTCCTGTGCATGGGCTTTCTCTTTTGTATAGCTATCTGCACTCAAAGAAGATTAATGTTATAATTTTAGTAATCATGTTTGATAAGTTTTGTCTAACAAAAACAGTTACCAGAATCACATCCAGTGGAAAAAGGAAACAATTCAGAAAAAAAAAAAATTGGTTTGTGCAGCAACTGTATGAGGTGCGCACAGACTCTTCCATGCCTCAAGCAAGTCATAGAAGAGGACCTGCACCTGTAAAACATGTGAATTCCTTTTCTATGTGCCATTGCTACAGTGTTGTTAGCAAATGAACTTGAATATATGTTGGGTAAAAATGTTGAGTAAAATAAAGACGAAATAGCGGTTTGACCAAATTGGCTTGCTATTTTGTTTGGAGCATTGCTTCACAAGGATTTTTTTTTGTGTTGGTTTTTAAGATGTTACATACAGTATGTCTAATGAAGTTACTGGGGATTCAGTCCAAGCCCAACAACCTATGGCCACGTTTCCATTCTGGGGTTGGACTAGCCTCAGTCACATTGAATTTGTTGCTGAGCTGATGATCTGTGGAATTTGGAGTCAATAGTAAGGTCATTGATGCCCTGCGATGGACTGGCGACCTGTCCAGGGTGTACCCCGCCTCTCGCCCATTGACTGCTGGAGATAGGCACCAGCACCCCTCGTAACCCCACTCGGGACAAGCGTGTAAGAAAATGGATGGATGGATGGATAGTAAGGTCATTGAGTGATATCGAACTATGCCAAGCCACCACATGACCCCTAGTGAAAACGTTTTTTGTGCATAACATATTATTTATCACCTGTATTTAAATAATTTGCAGAGTTCTAGAAATCTATAGAACATTTTCAACAGAATTTCTGTTTTTAGGGAGTTGGGCTTAGGGAGTATCAGCATTTGGCTGCATAGGATCTTTAGGCACTCAATAGTGATCAATTGTATCCGCTTTGGTGTAATGCAGGCTTTTTATTATAAAGTTGCTGTATTTTAAAATCTTTGGTTAAAAAAAATGACAAGCAAGCCCTTTCCATATTCCTTCAGCAGTCCTAAAAACTAATTTCAATAACTTTTAATACCCAATGCTTTACCCACACACTGACCTAATTTGAAGCCAATATTTCTGAATCCTTAGGAAGAATTTGGTAAAGTTTGACACACAAAATCACACTAAGTCTAAATGGCCAACTTTCTGTTGGTATTTTGGCATACCATTAGGAGACTTTCTTTTCTTGAATAGGATAGTTTATCGCTATCTATCAAATATCTATGAGTTAAGGTTTGGTATATCTCATTTAAGGGGCACTGTAGAGACGTTTGACCCTTTTTAAATTGCTTTAAAGTATTTCATTACGTTGTCCATTTTTTTGTGGAGGTGGCAATACTTTTGATTGTATAAGGCTGCCAAAAAGCCAATTCATTTGCTGGTAGGCAATTAAAAAGAACAATTTCATTGGTACTTGCAGTGCTTAACTGTGTTTTGGGCCTGATTACATTAGGTATAAATTATGATTTTACAATCAATGTAAAATGGTTTACCAAGAGTTATAACCTGATAAATAGTTATGATAAATAGTTATAAAGTACATTTGGGAAAAATATATGTAAACATTATTAACGCACAAAATTTTGCATATCATTTGATGTGTTTAGGGGTTAGTACTCCTACAGATTTTAATTGTATAGTTACTAATTATGCATTTTTTTTCTCCAACAACCTCTTGCTTTCTCTATAATGCCATACCATTTTAAGAGTTTTGACCTCGCTCTGGGACCTGTAATTCTATTCTTCTCTTCAGCACCTCTGGGTGAGTCATAATGACTCTTCAGTTATGTCTTTTCACCCATGCACCCATGTCTTATTGCGCAAAGCAAACTTCTAAATCCTCCTTACTATGGACAACATATCAGAGCAACGGCAGAGAAACACTCTGACTGTATAGTCTGCCTCCACAAGATAGATTGACTGAATAAATACACCTACCAGTTAAGCTTTTTAGGTTATGTGTCAGACATGGGTCTGTGGTATTGCAACCCTCTGCCACACTTCACTTCTGCAGACACGACGCAGTGTATTTTTAGTTCCAAGAGGAAAACCCACAAAGGGTTACTTTTAAAGTTTTCCATCCCTATGTATCTAATCTCTTTGAGTTGGATCTTTATTGTGTTTTGAACTTTGAAAATACAGCTTCAACCAGAAAGTTGCAATTGTCACATCTATCCACCCATGAGGTCTGCTTACGTCAGAAAGGAAAAACAGACAAATGGTTTTGACGCTTCCGTTGATTGAGTGGCAGAGACACATCAGAACGATAGATTGGCATGAATGCAAGGAAGTCAGATGTCTGTGAGGGTATGGTTTACTAAACAAAATGTGGATAAAAAGAGGTTGCAATGACAAAACAATGTGAATGTGAACATTTTACCTCATGAAATTCAAATGGCCTAATTTTTTTTTACTTTTCTTTTTTATTTATGTCGTTGGTTCATGTAAATGTAAATTCCGAAGCCAGCATAATTTTCCGACACTACAACACATTATTTTAGATATGTATAGGTGTATGTTTTGAAAGTTACAGTCTCATGACTTTGTAGCGGATAAAAAAAACTGACTCAAAGATATTAAGCTGGGATTTTTACTGACTGGGAAAATTAGCAAAACATAGCTCAGTTGTTCATTCTGTAGTGGATTTAAAATGTCTACATGGCACTGATAAAAGGTCAGGCTACTAAGAGAATTATGAATGCTTTTTTTTTTTGCCACTTTAATATGACACAAAACCTGTCTAATTTCATTCAACTTAAATACATCTGATTTTGGAAAAAATATAAAACTTTTGAAGTTTCAATAATCTAGTTTCATTCTTCTTCCTTGATAAAAAAAAAACTTTAGCATCTCAACACACTGAATTAGGCTTAGCCCTTTCTAGCACCACCTCAGGCATCTGAGAGGTTAGTGGCTTTGATTCAGTGTTCCTTAAACACAAAACATTTTTCTCCTCCCCACAATGAATCTAGTAACAGTCAGTTCATATATATATATATATATATATATATATATATATATATATATATATATAGATGGTTTACGTTCAGTTATTCTTGCAAGGCTGTGGTGCTGCTATACAGCCTCTCCAGTGTTAATTATGCAAAAGGGGATGAACAACATGGACATGTCACAAAATCAGAGGACGAGTTTGTACATTTTGCATTTAGAATTATTCAGACATCTACACCTTTGTGTCATTAACTGTATGAATGCATGGGAATAAATGCAAAGTCAATGTAGAAAGGGCCAACTTTAGGGCTCAAGCCCAGGGCCGTCTTTCTGTTATGCAACAGCTGCAAAAGTTACAACAAACTATTTCCAGTGCTGCCCTTGGCTTTAACTAAATGTTATTAAAAAGTCAGTGTCAGGAAAATCCTAATAAGACATCATAATTTCATTCATGGTTAAATAGAATCAGTATAACGTGCATCACGTGCAAACTCCAAAGAATTAAATGGCCCCAACTGAATCACAAAGGTGACTAAACAAAGTAGTAGTCTATACATGTGCAAACATTTTCCACCATATTCTTTAATATTTTGGTGGTTTTTAAACTGGTTTAGCTGCAGTGTACAGATTATTAGTCATATTAATTGTTTTAACTTACTGGATAAAATATATGTGTTATAGAAATATGAGTTATAATAGGTGCAGAGCCCAAAATGAAAAATAGATGAAAATAACAAAGCAGATCTTGTTAGGCAAATGGAAGATTAAGAAAGGATGAAAGCAAATCTGGAAAAAAATGTATTCTATCATGTCTATTCGTTCTTTTGAGTAGTTTATTATAAAAAAAAAAAAATATATATATATATATAAGCCATTAAGTATAAATATTTATCTAAAAAAATACAATATTTATATGAATTGTCATTCCAAAATATGACATTTTAAATTTAATTACAGTAGATTGTAACCTTAATCGCAACATTTTTATCAATGTTCAATTTAATGGGTAAAGCACATATTCTGCAAAAAAATTGCTTCCTTATTTCAATGCTGAAACTTCTCATTGACAACCTGGGCTGACTTCCAGATATCTTTCATATTTACAAATAGTCAACATTTGTGGAATTGAAAGAACCAATTGTAGTAAGGATTATAATGAACTGAAAAAAGACTTACAAATATAGAAGACAAAGTAGGAACTCAAGCTGTGTGGTGAACTGATAAGGCACTTGGTATTGACAGTGCCATGTGGCAAAGACTGCAATAAAAATAGGGTATAAAGATTTGAGAAGCGCAATAACTGGCATATAAATCAAATGAACCTGATTGACAGGTGGCAGAGAGAGGAGAAATTTCAAATTAAGAAGATAATGGAAACACAGCGATCTGGGAACACTAAAGCAATGACTGAGCTTGGCCAAATTAACCTAAAAATAGTCAACCTAAAAAAGAACAAAGACTGTGAATCAGACTCAGGAGAAACAACAAGCAGAACCAAAGTTCTTCAGTTTATGACAACAAATAGTGTTGATTATGAAAATTAAGATAATTAACCACTGTATCAATACACATTTTTCAAGCTTTGAAAGTTCTATTTCAGTTTAGTTTTAGAGGTTATTACCATACTTTATCAGATAAAACAAATCAACATTGAAGCCGGGGATTGTCTCCACTAGAAACTTGCTTTAGCTATTAATGGTCATTAAAAGTAACTTCACTTTCCCAGACAAACACCAAGTGATTTCCCTTTTATGACCAAAGCTGTTTTGTTTTGCTTTTTAATTTTTATTTTTGTCTTTGAGTCCATTCAAAGAATTACATTTTCTATGTTTTGAGGGTTTCCTGCTGACATAGTGAGAGCCTCTTTTTATCCATAATGAGGCAAATAAACCAAACAAAATGCTACATGTGATTACTAAGCAGATATCCTGTGGTGGGCTATGTTTTACATTTTGGGGAACCACAAGGATACGATAAATCACACATTTTTTAAAATTCAGTTTACACTTGAACATGTGTCTGAGATCACTATGCGTTCCAACTATTGCACTCATTTAGATATCCCCTCAGAGAATAAGCAGTCACGTGTTTAACATTTTTATTTTTGAAATAAAAGTATTAGCTTGGGCACCATTGAGATTTCAAAGGCTGTCTGAATGCAACAAATCTCCGCCACAGTTTTCCTTTAACATTAATGCTAAGCTACAACCTGTCCAAAGCACAACTGTGGTTAATGTAATCCTGCTCTTTGTCTCTGTCACAATATTTAAGCTGATGCATGCTTTGCTCTTTGGGTTTTTTCTGTATAATTGGCTGCCCAGCTTTCTCCCAGTAGTCGACACTCTTCTGGCAGAGTGTCTGTTGTGCCAGTCAGGGGTCGCCTCCCTCTATGTTGGCCCTCTCCGTGTTGTGCTGACCTACGACAAGAGATGCTCCTCAGGAGGTCCCCAGTGACTAATGGTGCTTATTCTCCGTGTCGTGCCAGGAGCCAGCACCTAGGGCTGTGTAAATAAAACACAAACTGATAAGCACAGCAGTTGGAGGAAGGAAAATGCAGAAAGAAGAAAATGGGCATATTTGACAGAGAGATACTGGTACCCTCCAGAGAAGAAGGGAAAGACTGAATTAGGACAGAGAGTCTGGGGCATTGTTTGAGTGTGAGGCTGCTCTAACTGCTTCTAACACTGGATATCCAAACAGATCAATATTTGCTTTATAAATTTTTAAAAACGAAAAAGAAAAAATGTAAAACCTCACGAACTGAAATGGACACTGTAAGGCAGTCTCAGTTGGGGTCCTGTCATGGTCAACAGCAGAGAAAGATTTTACTGCTGGCTTTAGGTCCATATTACATTAAAGACCAGTCAGTAAATAATAGAACTAAAATATACAATAAGGCACCTAATCTTTTAAGAGAAGTCATATCAATGTATGTGAATGTATACAGACTCATTCAGTCAACAAATTAACTACTTTCTTAGAATGAGCTGATACCAGTAGATGCTTATAATTTACTTTCATTGGTTTATCTGGACTTTTTCAAGAGAAGTTTAAATGCATTCCTTTGTATAGAGTTCCGCAGTTCGTTTTCACACCCTGTTCTGTGCAAAAGTCCCTTTTGTTGTTGCTAGTCCTCAGCTTTTGCCGCATTTACTTTATATTCTTCATTTATCCCCAGTTCTCTGCTTAGATCATTCCCCCAGCTGTTCTTTTCCTTTTTGTCTTAATCAAATCTCCACCCCCATGATCCTTCTGTTTGTGACATTTTAAGGTTAAAATTGTGAATCTTTGGGCAGTGGCTAATCTTACTTTAACACAAACGTATATGGGCAGGTACAAGTTAAGGAACCTACAGTAAGTCATGTGGGAGCTCTGACAAATTCGCTGTCAAACAAACCTTGAATGAAAACTATCAGTCATCTTAAATTTGGAAAGCATAATTTCTTTATTGTCATTTCACTACTCTCACTAGCCATGTGGTGTTCTATGTGGAACTTAAAATCACGTCTTGGCTATTTTTTGCAACTTCGAGGCACAGCACTTCCACAATATGAGAGCTGTTACAAGATGACCAACAGCTATGCACCTCCAGCCATATCTGGTACTGTAGATCTAATGTTCCCTGCCAAGTCTTTGTGTTCATCAAGTTGCTTCCAAGTGCACCAGTCATGACTGGCCCCACAATCACTTTCAACACTCTGTGGATTCTTTGGATTTTAAGCGATAGCCCCTGTTACTGAATCAATATTGAGTTTCTCCAATGCGGACGATGTTCTTGTTTGTTGGCACAGCTTCATCAATTAGAGTTGTGTATCTTTTTGCACTAAAGTAATTTCCCGTTGATTGTGTGTCAGCTTCTTATCTGTGTATACAGCTATGCTCCTGCTAATTCAGATAGCTCAATTCTCTTCCATTGCCAATGACTGATAGTTAAACCATTGTTAATTTCCTCATTCTGTGTATTAACTGACAACCTTACCATTATGCAGAATTGTTCCTGAACTGTTACCTGAGTAGGGGGTATCCAGCTTGATCCTCAACCTGATAAATCTATCAACATTTTGTCATCAATTTTTAGAAATACTTATTATAATAATTTTCTGGATCATCTATCTCTACAAAAAAAGAAAACCAAAAAAAAAAGGGTGAGCAGTAACAGGCTTGTAATGAACTTCTGGATATATGGATAACAGCAGGGTTATCAAATCCCTTTGTTATGTAAGCAACTCTAATCATTATCATGACTGAAAATAACTGTGAAGAATATTCTTTCAGTAGTAAGATGGAAGACAAGAGAAGCAATTTACGTATTCCAGGAGCAACACACTTCTGCCTATAATAAAACATAAACCTAACTGTGCATTACAATTCATCTATGTTATTAATGATCTTAGATTGCATTCACAGTCACTGTAATATTAATAATATTGAGGGGAAAAAAAGGAAAGCAAGAATGCTTGAGCTGTTGTTAAAGAGTCTCTGTTGACACTGGGAGCCACAGGAGGTTAACAGTGGGAAACTAAACAGCACAGTCGGTCTTTCAACAGGAAATAATTCACATTTATTTAACCTACTGTGACCTGACATAACATCTGTACAGCATGGACTGTCGAGTTTCTTTGAATATCAGAGCTTCAGTCCTGCAAATGGTTAATATTTACAACTCTAATAAAAAAAATTAAAACCACTGAAAACATATATCTGAGTTTTGTCTTAGTAAGAAACCAGATTGATGTTCAAAGTTGAAGCTTTAATGTCTCAGAATACAAAAAGGTGATTTACAGAATTAAAGTTTAAAGTTTACATGTAACCATAACAACAGTTATGACCCATGTTACCCCATAGTTAACATGTGTCCATCTCCAACATAATAAAATTTTTATCTTTTTTTTTTTTTTTTTACGTTTCCTTTCAATGCAGATTCAATTCAGTTTATTGGTGCTAATTTAGCTGAATGAAGGGAATCATTGACTTCAAAGGACACACTCCTCCTGGATGAGCATGAGGCAGCAGTAGATCTTTTTGTCATTGACTCTACAGCAATCCCTCACACATAGCATGCGTGCAGCGACAGCAGAGAGGAAAAACTTCCTTTTAGCAGGAAGCAACCTCCAGTAGAACATATTAAACAGGTTGTTGGTTCCACGGGAGAGGAGCCTGATAACTAAAAGATCTGCCTCTACTGAGAGATATTCTACAGTAGGAACCACTAGCTAACCTGCAGATTGAGAGCAAAGTGCTCTGTTAGGAACCTAAGGACTGATCAGACACTGATATAAGATTGAACTTGGTTATTTGTGGCAGTTTAATTTCCTTGCCTTTCTATTTTGCATAGGAAGCCAATGAAGGTTATTTAAAATAAAGAAAATACAATTTCTTTTTATATCCGTGAAAACTCTTGTAGAACTTAAGTAGTAAATTGCAAAGAATTACAATAGTCCAGCCTTGAAGTTAAAAATGCATGAACTAGTTTCTCAGCATCAGCCCTGGACAGGATACTTCTAAGTTTTGCAATATTTTAGAGATAAAAGAAGAAAATTGTAGAAACCTCTTCGATATGGGATTTAAATCACAAGTCCTTATTAAAAGTTATGTTATCTACTTTATCATCTGAGATCCATTTAATCCCATCCAAATGAAGTGGATGACTAATCAGCTGCTTTTTCAAACACTTTGTTCCAAAGACACTAACTTCTGATTTGTCTGTATTCAAAAGCAGAAGGTTTAGATTTATACAGGTTTTTCCTACCAAGCAAAAATTGGTCACGACATGATTTACGTCCAAACAATGTCTACATTTGGTTGAAAAGTGAAATTTGAAAAGCTGTATTTTTCCAAACACAGCCCAATTTTCAACAACTACTTCTAGACAGTGGCAGCTGTGGCTGCAGTGTAGATTGCCACCATCAGTGTGTGAGTGTGTGTGTGAATGGGTGAATTAATGTAGTGTAAAGCGCTTTGGTCAAGTCTCCTAACTGGAATAAAGGTGCTATATAAGTACATGCCATTTACCATTTACTAAATCAAGACTATGACCAGATTTCACTTAAGAACTAACATCTAAATAACATCTGGTGTTTGGGAGGTTATGTCTTCAAGACGTGCCTCTAGTATATCTAATGCGTTATTTCTAGCCTAGAGTAGAGTATTGTCAATTTATTATGATATTGGATATGTTTTATAACATGTTTTCAGCACCAGTTGAAGATTCGATAAATATATTTTGGGTAAAACCTAGTTTGAAATTCATTATAACGAGATCACTGTAACTGCTTTAGAGTCTGCTTATAAATAGGAACTTTTGTTGTACAAAATTTTTGAAGGTTCTGGTTCTAACTGTGGTGAATTAGTTTTTCCATTGTAGAACATTGCCTTTGGTCAGTTCAATTTTCACAGCATTTTAACTTGGAGAGACTCTTGTGTTGAAAAATTAGCGATTAGAAAGTTTTATTGACATTAAGAAATATGCATAATTTTCTAATGCAGTAGATCTGCATGAGCAGGTAGATCTAAGTTAGAGTACCTCCACCCTGTTGGAATGGCAGCTGGGGAATGAGGGGAGCCTTTAAGAGGCCAGTGGAAGGAAGATAGTGAAAGGGTCGAGGGTTTTATTTGAGCTCAAAAGCAAGAGCATCATTGGCTTTGAAAGTGTCATGAGTAGAGCTGCACTGATTAAGCTAAACTAATGGCACACAAGGAGAAGATAGGTAGGCTTGTAAGATTTTTCTAGTTGAATATACACCTCAGCTTTATATCCAAATATAGATCTTTGAAAAGGTATTTTATCATAAATTATTAATGATGAGCCACATTTGGAGGCCCAAACTTCTTATCATTGGGTTGGGATTTTGTTATTTTCCTTGTTCTTTGCATTAAATCTTTTTTTACTTAAGTTTTTATTAAAATAAATAATGACAGATCTAAAAAAAGAAACTACCAGAAAGCTAATCATCGGACATTTTGAAACCCAAATTCTGTTTCTTGGAAAATGTGGATATTACATAAGACTGAGAAAAGGGGAATTTAAATACAGAGATGCACCTATATGTGAAAAGCCCATTAAGAAGACCAGACTCTTTTCTTAATCCTTTTTTATTGCCTATATGTCAATGCAATATTGTATTTCACTGCTAAAATGAGTGAAAGCTTGTGTTCAAGATTTGCTTTTATGCAGATTTTCATTGCAATATGTTGTACATTCACAGCACAGAAATCACCGAGGACGACCCAGATTGCACTAAATGTTTGATTTAGTGCAGTCAGGGTACTAACCTGTTTACTAATTACAAAAAATAGCAGACAGGTTCAGGCTTACTATGAATATGATTTAGTGGGTTACACATGTTCTTTTAAGGAAGCGTAAAACGTTTTAGTATTTAAAGAGGTTGTTAGGTGTTTAAGCTATAGAGAAAACAGCTACGGTGTTTAATTCCACAAATATTTGATGCTATCTAGAGAAAACTGCTTCAATAAAACTGTATTTAAAAAAAAAATAGATTCTATATTTTAAATATATTACGGCAATTGGATGTACTTGACATTATCTGGGGTGTATTTACTGTGAATCCAGAGCAGGAAGACATTAACGAGTTATATGTATCTGTTGCCTGTTTTTTTGATATCTCCAAATTCAGAAATATTATCAAATATGGCATGTTTCTCTCATAGTGTGCAGCTGTAGTCTAAGCATATTCTGTTGTAGATAAGGTTCCTAAGTGATAGAAATAGGGATCTCATAGATTTCTGCAAGGCATTAATGCAAGTGTAATACAAGCACCACAACTTAGTTCTCCTTGCACATCTGAGAGAGCTTAACTAGGATTTAGTTTCTACAGTTAAAGGGACACGGCTGAAAATATACAGATGGAGGAGCAAAACTTCCGAAAGGGCTATACAAATGGAAAGCTTGATAGCACATATCCAAGGTCCAAGGATAATTAAAAGAAAAAGAGAACGCAGTCATGTCAAGAAGGGTAGTAGGAACACAAATTGAGTTAAAACTTTAAAACAAAAGAAGGGGACAATTTAAAAATCACAATTAAAAAAAACTAAAATTGTTCATATACATGTGCTCTCATTCAAATTTGCATCACAAACCGTTTGAAGACTAAAAATGCAGCTCAGAATGAGGTAAATGGAAAAGGTTTATTAGTTCCTGTTAACTGGAAACTTTCCAGGTAAAAAAGAAAACAGTGACACTGAAAAGCATTGATGCATGGGATGGTTTGGGTTGGCAACAGTCTGACTCACTGAAATCACAGACCAACAGTGCAAAGGGGACCAGCCAAGAGACAAAGTCCAAAACTGGGCAGGAAACCAAAACAGGGCAGATGATCTGACAGAGAAAATATCTAGAAAGCCAAGTCAACAGAGCAAACCAAACAGTTCATACCAAAACGGGACAACTTTATAAACTGAAAAATGTAATATGCAAATGCAAAGTGAAAGAGGGAAGAGGTTAAAAGAACCAGACGGGTAGGATTGGGAATGTTAATAGAGAGCTGCAGTACAGGAGGTAAATTGACTAGTGAGATAATGAATGGAACAAAACCAGCAAACAAAAAAAGTATACAGGCTAAAGCTGAGACAGAAAAGATCAAAGGCTTATTTCACAAAACAAGATAAGGATTAAGTTGGTTTTTTCCCCCGTGTTATCTTGGCTTAATTAAGCCACCAAGATGGTAATGTATTCTTTGCAGCTAACCTGCTCCCTAGCAGGCTAACAGCCAGGCTAAGATAATCAACGTGCCTTATCTGTTTAGTGAGCACTCAAAATAATCAGAAACTAATGAGTTTTGTCATTGATTCCATTTTTCTTACTTGTATGTTTTTGTATTTATTATTGCCTACATTTAGAAAAACATTAATATGTATATTACAATTTAGTAAATTATGTCCAAACCTGTATCTTCTTTTAAATTATTGTGTCCATATTTGAATTTTTTCCCCCAATTAGCTGCACTGACTGTTACCACTTTTCCAGGGATGTTATTCACTACATGTGCAGACTGCATGGGTCCCAATGCAGCACTGCACAGAAAACATTTAACAGATTATCTGTCTTGGGCTAAGATTTTATGCTAGAGGCATGTTCCTGTATGCAATACAGTATGAGATGCTGAAAATCTTAGCAGAGTCACTAATTTCTGTACCAGCAGAAGTGTGTATTTGGCATAAAAATCAGATGTGTGCACATCTTCATAAATATTCCTTGCAGCAGAAGAATTAACTACATTTAATTATGGATTCTACAGTTTTACATATATTAATTAGTCAACATACTCAATCCCAAAAGAATGTTTGATTCAGGTGGACCACTTTCCATTTTTTTATTTTATGCAGGATTTGCTAATGTTATTGGTGTGCTGGACTGCACACAATTTATGTGTTCGTCCTGGAACACTTGCAAGTGATTTTGTTTAATAAAAAACTCTGACGTTCAGGTAAGAGTGAGTTCTAGTTAGCCCTACTGTAAAATACGCAAATTTATATGAATTACATTACCTAATCACATCTAATTATTTAAAATGATCTGTGATGCTGACTGCATCTTCACCAACATGGAGACAAACTTGCCTTGCTCAGTCCATGACGTCCAAATCTCTTCCTCCCTTCATAAGGCCTCCTTTTTTTAATCAAGGACCGGCTTTTCTGCTGCTATAAATTCGGAATTGTGGGCGAACCACTGTGCCATAAATGTTAGCCTTTTTTAACACCCAAAATTAGTAGGGGTTAAAATATTTCTACAGACACCTAATTTATTAGTCTACATTTTTCTGGATGCTACAAGTCTGTAACCCATTAATATGTTTGGTGTTGACCTGCTGCCAGGTCCCCATAGGCCCATGTTATATAAGTTCTGTATAAATGTTGACAGAATGTGTAACACAAAAGGGAAGAAATTCACAATGCAACTATGATTTAGTTCCTGCGTTCAAGGCAAAGCCTTAAAATCTATCGCCTTTAAAGTCTTCACTTTACAACACTAGCTTCCACTTATAATTTTTGAGTTAGTTCTCCATTAGTAAAAATTATAAGTAACATTTTAAATTGTGATGCTTTCAGGTAAGGAAATGTATATTTGAGCCTCTTTAGTCATTTAGTTGATCATCTTTTGTTTGCCAAAACAACAAATCTATGATTTAGCCAGGATGAACAAACCAAGCCTGGTTAAGCCTGTCTTTAACTTTTATTCTGGAATTCTAAATTTAGTCTTTGTGAAATAGGCCTCAAGTTAGGGTAAGTAAATGTTTTTTTTATTATTATTGTTTGCAAAGAACCTTGTCTTACAAAGCCTTCAACAGCATTCTTGAATATAAGACAAACAAACAAACACTAAAAAGTACATGAAGGAATCACAAATGTTGAAAACTTTTACAATGAGTATGCTGTCTCCATTCTATACATGTACCTCACTACAGGCAACAAAAAGTCAGGAAAAAACAACACAAAACAGAAGACTGACAGCATGTTTAGAGCAGGGTGCATTTTACCACCAGAGCAGCAACAGAGCAGGATGATTTAAACCCTGTGCTAAAATACATTTAGGCAAGTCTAAGACCATAAACTTCAAACTCCCTCTGTATCTGGTATTTGGATGTGTCATCTCCATAATGGATTCGGATATTTACATTTATATCTGCTTTTGTGAGAACTTCACTTATTTAAATTCCTCTCACAGAGGTTAGATCTGATTATGCAAATGAAGTTGGTATGGCTGGTGAACAAACTGTCAAGGCCAAAGCCCGGGACACGCAGCAATATGGATTTTATCTTTCACTCTATATAGGTGGACATGGGAGCGTGTCTTTCAGAGGTAACAGCCAGGAAAGTTGTGTGTAAAGAAATCTCTAATCAGATTCAGATTTCTCTGTATTGTTCTTGTTTTAAATCCTTTCCTTATTTCATATCCTGTGCCATATATTTTCTTGACCAGTGGCAATTAACATTATATGTACAATTTCATCTTTAGTTCAGCAAGTAAGAAATAAGGAGCTTTGTAACCGCCTGGGTCTCAGGATAAACACTGGTTTGTGCTCAAAGAGAGAAAACAAACAAGCAGAATCTTAAATCTCCTGCAATAAAACAAAAGCAAAGCAAATGTTTCTCTTTCATCTTTCCTCATTGATTCATACAGTTTGTTCTTTATCAGATAATTCATGGATGTTGGGATCTATCACTTCAATTTAAACACATTTCTACAACAACCTACATCTTAGGGAGATGGAAATAAAGTCACCGAATATCAAATTTAGATTTGGAGCTAGTTACCAAAGATAATTTGTTAAAATTTGTGTTTAAACATGCAGGCTAGCAATTTGAAGGAGTTAATTTCAGCATTCCCAACAAATATTTAAAGCTTTTACAAAGCACTATCTACAGTTACTGGCACATATGGTCAAAGTGTGTAAAGACATAATTATTACTACTAGTTGTGCTCCTTCTTCAGCTTCCTAATTAGTAACACAGCTTACAGCCACCCCTCTCTAGAATTATTGCCCAGTTTGGAGAATGAAGACAGATTTGCCTTAATATATCGCCCTTAACAGTAATGTGTTAAAATAAAAAATATGGTCAAATTAATTATGAAAAAAGAGGCAACGGGTCAGCGTTTTTATGTCTCAAAATGTGTCCAGTGAACAAGAATTAAAATAGATTTGATTACATTTAAAAACTGTCAACTGTAAAAATCAGGCAAAAATATATGTTTTATGAATTGGTTAAAAAAGCTCAGGTCTCAAGAAAGCAGCTACCTACCGTAAAGAATGAATTTATGATAAAAACAAACTGCAAGGCATTACCTATGTATAAACTAAGGGAGAGTGATATTAACAAATTTGTTTCCTAAAAGGTATAGTGGAGGATTTTCATGAATAAAAAAAAAAAAAAAATGCACATTCCAAACCCTGTACACATACGTATAATAGGTGCTACCGAGAGGGAACATCTATTAAACGCACGTGAGAGCATGCAGGAGCCCATTTCTCCTCGTCCATGCTCTGTTTAAAAGTTTTTGTTTGCATCACTTATACAAGCTTAATTTCCAAAACAAGTTTTGCAATTTTTCCACTATGTCAGACTCACGACCGGTAAGTGAAAATGGGGATGAACACACAAGGACGGCCTTATGTAAACATAACACTAGAAAAATAGACAATTAGGAGGACCAGTTATTTTGATGATCCACCCGGAAATAGAACATCCTCCACTATACCTTTAAGGTCAAGCATTGAGTAACTAAGGGCTAAGTCAATTCTCTATTCTTTAAGGCTAAGTCTAAAATGAGTCAGGAGTTTATTTTTCTTTTTGTAACTTAAGCGCAACTCAAGTCAAAGTCTTAAAGTGAAGTCTCCTTATTTGCTACTGCTAAGTGAAAATATTGACCAAAAACTTAGATGAAGCTAAACTCAAAGTAGGATCAAATGTGGATTAAAAAAATAAAAAAAACACCAGCAGAATTTTAACCAGACACAATAAAAAAGTCCACCAAAATACAGAACAGCAGAATATTTCCAAGAAGTATCCAATACACTACCAGAAAAAGCAGAAATAGAAGACAAGGCCAAAGCATAACTAAATCGATAAATCCCAACTCAAAAACCAAAGAGGCTTAGTTTGAAAGGTGCTAGAGAAATACTGCTTTTGCGAGATGAGAGTGTCTCAAAATAATTATAGACTGTGCTCGGGAGAAAAGAATATGATGGTGATATGCTTATTGCCACTGTTGTTTTGCTTTTCTGCCTTTGCATTCTGAATTACTTAGGAAATAACTGAATGAATGTCATGCTTGGGAGGCAGTAATTGAAAGAAATAGAAATTGAAAATAGAGCCCTCTGGAGAATAAATCATCTGTCAAGACAGGAACAAAGTTTGTAAAGGAATTTAGAGATAGAGGAGAGAGAACGGAGGTTGGTAATTGCATGGCTTCTGGCCTCGTGATATTTTTTCATCCTGACGTGCGCATCCCCTGTTGAAAACATGCAGGGAACATGAGCAAGAAGCTGTTTCATTGGCTTTATGTCTTTTCTCCTGCACTGCATTTACTTTTGTGTCTTACTGATGAAAGATGCCAGATGACAACGATAAATGGAAAAGGAAGGAGCCATAGATAGTATTGTATATACCTTTAATATGAATTTCACTTCAAAATGTTCATATTGTATATAAGCACTTTAAAAGCTGCAGTGTTCTATTGAATGCACTAACATGCTCTCTATGTGTCTCTTTCTTTCTATTTGGTCTTTGTCTCTTCTTTTCAGGCTCAGTGTCACTCAGTGTACTCCTGCTCTCTGTTGCAGTCGTAGTATGTGCCGTTTGGCTTGTAGCTTTATGTGGCATCTGCACCTGGTGTCAACGTAAACTGGTAAGTTACAGTATTTAAAATTTCAATATGCATTTAAGAGTAATCATATTTATTTTCCATTATCTTTCCCCTTTTAAAAAGAGAAATACAAGTTTGTATGGATTGTTCTTTAACAACAAGTTCATACATATCAAGGTGGATATAGGAGAGCCACTGTGTCACAACTAGAGATATAAACAAATAACCAACTAATGAATGTCAATAAATAGCTTATTAGATTAATATGTATTCCATCAAATTAATTGATGACATCTGCTTCGAAATAATTTCTTTCAGGGTGCTAAACCTGGAATTTACAGGTCTAGTGCCTCTAGTGGCTAGAAGGTAATAATGCTTTAAAGTCAAACAGAAATCAAATCAAATGATTACGAACAACTATGATTGAAAACTTGTTCAAACCTTAAGGGCTGATTATGTTTGACACACAATACAATCAGTGTAGAACATTAGCTGCCCATCATGCCATCTTCAGCATTTATACTCTATAAGGAAACACATTTTGCTGTGTTGTCCAATATCTATTACATCATGATTAGCATGTAAGGATCTGCGGTCACAGAGGCAAAAACTCGGGTCTGGGAGGAGTTCGGAGAGGCCTCGAGAGTGTTCTGGCAAACCATCCGCCACCTTAGGAGGGGGAAGTGGTTCTTCACCAACACTGTTTACAGCGGGATGGGGAGCTGCTGACCTTGACTGGGGATGTTGTTGGGTGGTGGAAGGAGTACTTCAAGGATCTCTTCAATCCCATTGCCACGACTTCCGAGGAGGAGGCAGAGGCTGAGGTCTCAGAGGAGGAGTCGCCCATCAGCCAGGCTGAAGTAACCATGGTGGTTAGAAAGCTTCTCGGTGGCAGGGCCCCGGGAGTGGATGAGAATCATCCTGAGTACCTTAAGTCTCTGAATGTTGTGGGACTTTCTTGGCTAACACATCTCTGCAATATCACGTGGCGGTAGGGGACAATACCCCTGGATTGGCAGACCGGGGTGGTGGTCCCTCTCTTTAAAAAGGGGGACTGGAGGGTGTGCTTCAATCACAGAGGGATCACACTCCTCAGACTCCCCTATAAGATCTACTCCAGGGTGCTGGAGAGGATGGTCCGACCGATAGTCGAATCTTGGATCCAGGACGAACGATGCAGTTTTCGTCCCGGTCGTGGCACACTGGACCAACTCTATACCCTTCATTAGGTGATCAACGGTTCATGGAAGTTCGCCACAACCAGTCCATATTTGTTTTGTGGACCTGGAGAAGGCTTTCGACCGTGTCCCTTGTGGTGCCCGGTGGGGGGTGCTCTGGGAGTATTGGGTCCTCTGTTAAGTGCTCTCTACTCTCTGTATGACCACACTAAGAGCTTGGTTCACATTGCCGGCAGTAAGTCAGACATGTTCCTGATGCATGTTGGTCTCCACCAGGGCTGCCCTTTGTCACCAGTTCTGTTCATTGCATTTATGGACAGAATTTCTAGGCGCAGCAAGGAACAGGAGGGCGTCCGGTTTGGGAACCTCAGGATATCAGCTCTGCTGTTTGCAGATGATGTTGTCCTGTTGGCCTCATCACCTCCAAAGTGCACTGGGGCAGTTTGCAGCGGAGTGTAGGGTGGCTGGTATAAGGATAAGCAACTCCAAATCTGAGGCCATAGTTCTCCACCGGAGAAAGGTAGACTCCCCTCTTCAGGTCGGTGGAGAGTCCTTGTCTCAATTGGAGGAGTTTAAGTATCTCGGGGTCTTGTTCACAAGTGAGGGATGGAGCATGAGATTGATAGACGGATCGATGCAGCATCGGCAGTGATGCGGTCGCTGTATAGGACTGTCGTGGTAAAGAGGGAGCTGAGTCGGGGGGCAAAGCTCTCGATTAACCGATCAATCTACGTTCCCACCCTCACCTAAGGCCATGACATCTGGGTAATGACCGAAAGGAAAAGATTGCGAATACAAGTGGCCAAAATGAGTTTCCTTTGCAGAGTGGCAGGGCACACCCTTCGAGATCGGGTGAGGAGCTCAGTTACCCGGGGGGAGCTCAGAGTAGAGTCGTTGCTCCTCCACGTCGAAAGGAGCCAGCTGAGGTTGCTCGGGCATCTGTTTCGGATGCCTCTTGGTCACCTCCTTTGGGAGGTGTTCCAGGCATGTCTCATTGGGAGGAGGACTTGTGGAAGGCCCAGGACATGCTGGCCTGGTGTCACCTCAGGGTCCCCCCAGAGCAGCTGGAAGAAGTGTGCGCAGATTGGGAAGTCTGGGCATCTTTGCTTAGACTGCTGCCTCCGTGACCCGGCCCTGGATTAAGCGAAAGAAAAGGAATGGATGGATAAAACAAACACAGTATTGAAAATTGGACACAAAAAAGTCAGAAAATAAAATGTATTCCTAACAATTAGCATTTGTAAGTTTTCCTTATTTCAACCGAGTTCAAAAGGCGAGGCATTTTCAATCAGTAATTACCATTAAATCTTGCAAAAAAGCATAGAGACTTCCCCTTCGATGCACATTTCTGTTTGGCCCACATCTGTTACTTAAAAATCTAAAAAAAAATACATAATTTATAAAAGCCACTCACATCTCCATTGTAACAGATTTGCTTTAGGAATGTAGCTTTCCTCAGTCGAAATCTAATGACAAACAACAAAACCTTATCTGTACCAAGAGCCATTTTATAGTGAATACATCAGTAAAACCAGCCAACCAGACATGCTCTTCTTCAAACAATGAAGTGGGCAAAGCTCCGCTGGGATTGCTAGGTGAAGGGCAGCGGCCATTGATTGTGACACAATGTTACAGAAGTTTGTAAAACAGATCGTTCTGGACACCAACAAAACAATTATTTATTGCCTTGAAATGCCTGGATGATTGCTTTAGCAGTTGGACTGTTTCTCGAAGACCCAAATGGAATTATAAAAACATGCAAATAAGTTAATCTTGCTTAAGTTGGTCTCTTTTAGATACAAATGTTTCTTTAAGGGAACCCTCTGGGTTTAGTCTGGCATTTGAGGCAGGATACAGCCCTTTTTGAATCATCTGTAAGTTTATGTCATTTTAGAATGTGATTTGTGATTCTGTTGCTTTTTTTTTAAACAGTTTCCTCCAGCAAAAATGTTAGTTTCACCCTCCCATGAGAATTTCTCTTGAATCTTCAAACTGAAACCTCTTCAATAGTGTTTAATGCAGGTACAATACTGACATAACATAAAGAACACACAAAATTCTACAAACTCGCTCTTAATTGTTACAAATGAAGAGAGGATAAACATATTAAATATGCTAAATAAATTAAAAAAAATATGGGGAAAATATTTTTTCATAAATAATTTCAACTTTTTCCAAGTTGAATTTATTGTGAAAACAATGCACATTTCTTTAAATGTTATGATTCGGGAATATTGTGAATCTATGAATAAAGAAAATACCAAGAAAACATCTTGATACTTCAGATTCACTTCACATGCTCATAAAAGTCTGTGTAATTACCTCCACTGCCAGAAGGGGGGAATAAACTATTTTGTGCCGCAGCATGAAAATATCATTCATCACTGACCATCTTATATTCCACTGTTATGTTTCCAAAGGGATTATGAACAATTTGCTGCAAGGATGAGTTATAGCTGTGTAGGAAGTCGGCTTCTGTTGACTGCACAGTGACCTTGAAATGAATGTACACTCTGTTGTTTATTTGTATTTTGCTTTTCATAGGAACAATGAGACTGTATGTTTCCCATGACAGAAAACACCATGTCTGTCGTAAACATGCTTCCTTATGCTCAGAGCTTGTGCATAATGGTTGTTTGCCTCAGGTCCCTGTCACTATGCTAGTGATTCATAAATGTATGTTAGCGGAGATACACTATATTGCCAAAAGTATTTGCTCACCTGCCTTGACTCACATATGAGCTTAAGTGACATCCCGTTCCTAATCCATAGGGTTCAATATGACGTCGGTCCACCCTTTGCAGCTAGAACAGCTTCAACTCTTCTGGGAAGGCTGTCCACAAGGTTTAGGAGTGTGTTTATGGGAATTTTTGACCATTCTTCCAGAAGCGCATTTGTGAGGTCGCACACTGATGTTGGACGAGAAGGCCTGGCTCTCAGTCTCCGCTCTAATTCATCCCAAAGGTGTTCTATCGGGTTGAGGTCAGGACTCTGTGCAGGCCAGTCAAGTTCATCCACACCAGACTCTGTCATCCATGTCTTTATGGACCTTGCTTTGTGCACTGGTGCACAGTCATGTTGGAAGAGGAAGGGGCCAGCTCCAAACTGTTCCCACAAAGTTGGGAGCATGGAATTGTCCAAAATGTCTTGGTATGCTGAAGCATTCAGAGTTCCTTTCACTGGAACTAAGGGGCCAAGCCCAGCTCCTGAAAAACAACCCCACACCATAATCCCCCCTCCACCAAACTTTACACTTGGCACAATGCAGTCAGACAAGTACCGTTCTCCTGGCAACCGCCAAACCCAGACCCGTCCATCAGATTGCCAGATGGAGAAGCGCGATTCGTCACTCCAGAGAACGCGTCTCCACTGCTCTAGAGTCCAGTGGCGGCGTGCTTTACACCACCGCATCCGACGCTTTGCATTGCACTTGGTGATGTATGGCTTGGATGCAGCTGCTCGACCATGGAAACCCATTCCATGAAGCTCTCTGCGCACTGTTCTTGAGCTAATCTGAAGGCCACATGAAGTTTGGAGGTCTGTAGTGATTGACTCTGCAGAAAGTTGGCGACCTCTTCGCACTATGCGCGTCAGCATCCGCTGACCCCGCTCCGTCAGTTTACGTGGCCTACCACTTCGTGGCTGAGTTGCTGTCGTTCCCAAACACTTCCATTTTCTTATAATACAGCTGACAGTTGACTGTGGAATATTTAGGACGAGGAAATTTCACGACTGGATTTGTTGCACAGGTGGCATCCTATCACAGTTCCACGCTGGAATTCACTGAGCTCCTGAGAGCGACCCATTCTTTCACAAATGTTTGTAAAAACAGTCTGCATGCCTACACTGCAAAAAATATAAATCTCAATAAGTTATTTTTTCTTAAAATAAGTGTGTTTTTCCTTGATTTGAGGAGGTAAGTAAGACACTTTGCCAATGGAACAAGACAATTTCCTTTTAAAATAAGAAAAAACTATTTTATCGTCTTATTTCAAGTAAATATTATCTAACTATCTTATTTTAAGAGTGAAAATACTCATTCCATTGGCAAATCATCTTATTTACCTGCTCAAATTAAGGCTAAATATACTTAATTTAAGCCATTTTTTACTTATTTCTGGATTGTTTTTGCAGTGTAGGTGCTTGAATTTATACACCTGTGGCCATGGGAGTGATTGGAACACCTGATTCCAATAATTTGGATGGGTGAGCAAATACTTTTGGCAATATAGTGTATATCTCAGCTACTAGCCACTGAAGGAGCTGTAATTTATCCTATAAGTTTTGATATCTGTTGTCATTTCCTAAATTCAGTCCTCCCTGTAGTTCTGCTCTACTTTCTCTGCTTGTATGAGTGATGACTGCTGCACAGCTGTTCATAAAACATACAAAAGCTGAGAGAGCAAACCAGTTTGTTCTGATGAAAAACATCTCTTTAAAAGACAGGGCAGTTGCTATTGCTCATACCTGACAAATTCATTTGTTTTCTGTATGCATTTTCTACTTATCAGTGTCTCTGTCTTTGTTCTTGTCTCGGCGTGTTTTCTTGCTACTACAGTCTGTTTTGTATTTGTCTCTGTCATTTAATCTCTATGTTCATCTTGGAAGGATTACTCGCTCTCTTATGTCATACTCTGGTGGGATACAGCACTGTTTTGCAAACATACACTGCCATGAAGAAAAATGAATAAAGGTGAAAACATTCAGTTGCTATTCTCATGTGATTCAGTGATTTGACTGCACTACATATATCGGTTTATAGCAAAGATTGCATGCAGAAAAGGTCATAAGCAATTTTTTATTTTTATTTTTTACAAACAATCCTTTTAATATTAACCCTTGTCGTAAAAATTGTAACCATTAGAATTTTCTTCATCTGTTTCTATTTTGTCTGAATTTTCAATGATTTGTTTTAATATTTTTATGCACAAAGTGAAAAGATAATTGGAAAAAAACTGTAGAATAAGAAGTTTCTCCAACTTCACCCTGCCTAGGTGGGTTTTTTCAGCACTATGAGCTCGTAAAACCAATTATCCCTTCAACTCCCACAGAAACATGCACAGATCAGTCGTCAGCAGCACATTATCTCCTCACCTGTGGCGCAGTGCACACGCAGGCAGGTTGATTATCAGGGACCCTCCAGCTGATCCAATTTAACCAGGGGAGAAAAATAGGAGGAGGTCTTATAATAAGCTGGTTTTCTTCCCCAAAAAACACTTTTTACATAGATTTCAAGTTTGTGTTGAGATAGTTATTATTTTTTTTATATGTCACATTTTAATAATTCCCAGATTGAATATAATATAATAATATAATTCCCGTTTGAATAACATCAGTTATTTAAGTCCAGAAATTTATATTAAATACTCTAAATAAATATTATTGTTACGGAAGCATTATTTTTTTATTGAGGTTATTGTGCATCCAATTATTTTTCTAAAGCTTGTATGTTTTTTTTCACCCTAAAGAACTTTTTCAGTCAATGTATAAAAGGTGCGACATAAGCAAATTTTACATTACATATATGATAGTTCTGGATTTAAGAACTTAAATATTTAGGATTTATTCAAAATGTGTTATTACAGAAGAATAAATCCTGAAAACAATATGTATCTTTGTTATTTCTTTTTATAAAAATAATGTCATCTCATCTATAGATAGACTTTTCAATATTCAAAGGAATCAGACCCTGTTTATAATTGCCTGCTAGCCCTTTTTCCTGTTTTGCATTTGATGTATTTTGATTAATTTGTACTTTGGCAAAGGCTTTAAAGTCTTGGAGTTTGGACGACCTCTAACCAAAAACCTCACTGTTTGATTTTCTGTGGATTCATGCAATGACTCTGCATCATATCAAAAGATAATGTCTTACTTCCTATCAAAAAAAGGTGTTTTCTTAGAATTGTAGGATTTCTTTCTGCCTAAATCTGCTAAAGCTATGAGTAATTTTGGCTGTAGCTGCAAGGCAGTCTGGCCACTTGCCATAGGATGTTTTACAGGGAAAGAAAGGAAGGAAAGAGGAGGAGATGAGCTACAGATGTAGAAACAGCCACAAAGGCTCAAAGACAAGCAGGAAAAAAGGTATCTAATATAAAAATGTGCAACAAACATCGTGACAGCAAGACTTAAAAAAGCTGAAGAGCAAATCACAGTCTGTCCAATTCATCTCATGCTTCATCCTCATCATCCTCCACACAGCTTCATTATTCTGCAGTCTTTTTTTTAAACTCCCTCTGTCTTGTCTCTTTCTGTTTTTCACATGCCTCGTCGTTCTATCGTCTCACTCAGTTGCTCCTGTTTCTCCCCATCCTCCAGATCATCCCCTCTGTTTCTCACATCCTCCTACACACTCTCAGCATTGAACCTTCTCCACCCTCTCTCTCACACCTGAAGATTTTATCTTTCCGTTTAATGATAGATGAGCTCAAGTTGATATTATATTCTTGACTGCTAGAAATACAACTCTCATTTCCTGAATCTGATATTGTTCTGCATGTGTTTACAGTGTAGCATCTGGATGTACAAGGTACATATCAGGTTAGCCCCCCAGCTCCATTGTCTGTTGACAGTGTTTGTGCCACTGTGCTCAGCATATAAGATGTGGCATGATAAATAATAGAGTTTATTGTGTATGCATTAGCGATGGATCAGATGAATATAAAAACAGGGTACCTGTCCACAGGACTTTGAAAGATGTGTTAATATACTGCACCTTCAGCCAGCTTGACATTATTTTATGAGCATAAATGCTTAGCTCACATTTCAATTCAAAAATATTGAGTACTGACTGTTAGTTTTACAAAACGTAAAAGAAAAACCTTAAGCAGCAAACATTTATTGAAAACCCAACTGCTAATTAAATCAAAATCTAAAAATCCTTTTGTTGAAATTCATTTTTAAATGTTTGGTTTGTGTTTTACATCAGTGACAGAAGAAACTGATACATAAACAAAACAAATGGGATGGGTTATTTATTTTAACCTTTAAAAAATTATATTTTGGTCATTTTCTTTGAGCTTTCTAGTCATATGTTTTATGTCAGGTTTATCACATAGTCATTAAATATGCATCTGATATTTTTGATGCCACTTCTTTGCAAGAATAAACTTATAAGAAGTCTTTTTTATATATAGAATTTTCTGTTTTTTTTTTTGTTGTTGTTTTTTTTAACAAAACCTATGACATTACCTCTTGGTGTTTTCTCTCCTGGTAGTTTTGCTTTTAAAAAAGCTGCAAACTCATATTCCATTGAAAATGTTGTGACGGCTGCTCTTGAGAGACCATTCACTTTCATATATAATTCATGGCACACAGTTTCACTCAGGCTGAGTAGGTTCTGACGTCACACTGACCTCCTTTCGACGCAATGAAAGCTACTTCTAAACAAAATATCTTATTACACATGGACCATCCCTCTATGATTATTGTGTGTTTCTGGTGGATGATTTTCATGATTCTTTGTGAAGATTCTGATTTTTTTGATGATTTGCTGTGCACTTGAAGGATGTTTTTAATGATTTTACTGCACATCGGTTCTGATGTTTTTATGATGTAAATCACTTTGAATCACCTTATTGTTGAAATGTGCTATAAAAATTAATTTTTACTTACTTAGTAGCTGTACAAGGTATTGATGGGTAGCACTATTCTTAGTCTTCAGTTAGAAGCTACTGCTTGACTTGGACTTTTAAAACTGCATAAAGTCCTTATTTGCTGTGCTGTTAAGATCAGCTATAAAGTGACCTGCCAGGAGGCTTAAATATAAAATGTTTATACCCCGAGACATGTACCAAAAAAGCTATTAAATTTAAGACCAAATCTAATTTATAGTTATTCATGATTTAAACACCTTAAAAATGTAATATTTTATTCACATTTTTGTTATCATTTAATCAATAATCAGTGATGTTAATCAGAAAAAAAGACCGGAGGCCTTTAATGCAGGAAAGGACTGCAGAATATGACACCATAAATAAACCAACACAACCAGGTCACTGAATCTCAACATCATTTGCACCAGGAGCAAACCATATAAAAGCAATGGCTGTTATAAATATTCTCTGACAAGTGCAGCGCCTGAATCAAGTCTGTAACGTGCCCCTTCAGTGTTATAGTAAAATACACTGCATCCACACCTGCTGTGGATACTATGCTTCTAAATGTCCAAGGCGAATTCTGATTAAATAGGAATTTAAAAATGTAATATATTTTGCATAAAACAATGCGGTAATAATAAAAACAGACAGGAGGCAGCAAGGTGAGGTGAGAAGTTTAATGAATAAGGGAAAAACTTAAATCTTGACATTTGTACCCAGAAGCAGACCTGTGAGGATGGGATGAAACTGCCAGGTACATAAGGACAAAACAAAACAAATTGGATGCAGAGGCTGAAAGTGTACATCTTACAAAAGAAAATATAACAACTAACAGCAATTTAAAGTTAACAATATCGCAGAACCGAAATAAAATTCCAATTCATGACAACATTCAGCAGCTATCGCTTGAGATCAGGTAAAGTGCAGACATTCCTGCCTTCTCCATTTGAAATGCATTGTTCATTTTTTCTGATTTGTTAAAACATGTTTCTTTCTTGCTTTTATTGAGACCTGTGTAACATTTGTTATCATTGTGTCATTTTAATCTTGTAAATGAAGGGAGAATAAGCTAAATTTGCTGTAAAAGAAATCAGCTTCAAAAATTATTTTTTAATTTTTTTCTTTTTTCAGCAGCACATTTAATGGAGTGCATAGAATGAGGTCAAAATAATTATCAGCATTGTAGTGGCCGATCACTAAATGCTTCAGATTGAGACATACTGTACAGGGTAGGTATATCCCCAAGCCAGAATAAAAAAGTAATTACTGAGTAAAATAAATCAAACAATTAAACAAATAAACATAAAATATGAAAGTTAATGAGAATTAATTTAAATAACTTTAATGAGATGAAACAAGAACTAAGGAATATACATTATTTGACAATTTTTTTTCAATTACTTCCTGCTATTTTATAGATTTATAGAGAAGTTATTAAGTTTAAAGCTTCTTGTAGCCTTTAGCCTCGACATGAAGAAGGAAAAACACTTCCACTTTTTGAGAACAAAACCAGATAAAACGTAATACACAACTGATATTCAAGTTTAAGATATCTACCTTCAGAAATGAGTTGAACCATAACACTACGATGAAACAGAAGTGGCAAAAAAAGGGGGGGAAATTATATCAGAAACCATAACAAAACACCTGAGATAAAATTATTTTTTAAATCAGCTGCTAATGTTTTATTGAAGGTCGATATGTTTAACAGTAAGATGATGCATGGACTGGTCTATTTCTTCCATTTCTTTTTTTTTATTATGAATTTAGGTTACTATCTGTTCTAATGTATCATGTATTGGTCAGCAGAGAAAATATTCTTATCTCTGATCACTTTTCTAACATATTATTCGGTCACAATAAATATTTCCTCCTAAAGCAATAAGTCGTAGATAATGCTGTGTACATCAGTGGTTGATTAAGTTGTCCCGGTCAGTATGAGTTACATGTCATCCACTCTGATCACATAAATGAAATTACACAATGGTCATTCAACCTTAAAAGCTTACATAATATAATGGCATCTCAGTTTGTGTCGTTAGCTGAAAAAATGTTTTTAGCTTTTTAATTTTCTCATCCATTATATATTATGTTACCTAAACAAAACATTGAATAAAAACAGGTCAAAGCTATCAGACTTCTGCAAAGTAAGAAAAGGATGAGATGGCGGTAGAAGGTTGGTTTTTACAAGCCGTTTCTGATTTAAAAGTTAATCCTATATTTCCCTGCATACTGTGAAGAATCCACTGTGAAATGATACCCTGCAGGTAATGTTATACAGAGTACTTCAAAAAGCTGAAAATGTAATTTTTAGCAGGAACAGTGTTTAAACGGATTGTGAATAAAGTTATTTGGCTTAAATTACTCCCACCATTTTCACCTCTCAATTTGGAGTGTCTTGATTTAATAACACAATTTGTACCAAGTTCTGAAAGCTTAATGTCGGAACATGAACACAGGTTCCCAGAGAAATGCTAGTGGTAAAGTGAACAAAATTTTTCCCCTGAAATATTATGTATTTTAAGACAGTAGGATCCTTTTCACAGTCCTTAAAACCCTTTCAGTTCAGCCTTTCAAGGGCTCTGCCACAGAGATGGTAGTGTACAGGAACAGGTTGAGGGGATGAATGAAATGGGTGTGAGAATGTGTGATCAGAGACTTACTTGGTCCTTGGGAAAAGTAAACTCAGGGAATGGATTTTCCAGAATCCACTTAGTAATCCCCCGACAGAACCTACAACAAAGAGGAATGCATGAAAAATGATGTGGCTGAAATATGGCAAAGCTTCTATACCTGAATTAACATATTAGGTTAATTTGAGCCTACTGTTTACTTATTTTTGCACAACAAAAACTCTTGCTGCTTATATTGCATCATCACTTCTTTTATAGGTGCTTTATCTCCTACTGTGGAGTATTGCTGCATATTTTGATTAACAGAGCAAGCTGAATGCCCAACCATTACCAGCTCCATTTAAGCATGAATTCAGTCAGTATGACCCAGGTTTTTGAACTGTCATTTCTTAAATCCAAATGGAGCAGTATGCAAAGATGCAAAGCATGTCATGATCCCAGTGTGTATGTATGACTTTTTGTGTTAATGTAAGGTCTTTTCTAAACAGGGAATCTCTGTGTGGCTGCCTGCTGCATCCTGCACGCCTTTCTGCAATCTCCTTATTGGGCTTACATGCTATGCATCTTCGTACACTGCTCCATTTTGATGAAAATAAAAAAAATACAGATTTCGGATTTGTTTGCCCATGGCACACTAATGCATCTGTCTGTAAAAGTTTGGCTCTGTGCTTTAAATGTGTAATTGAGAAGATCCAACCAATCACATATTAGGTCTGGTTTTTTGTTAGGCCTGTTTTTAGACATTCATCATGCTCCAGTTTTGTCCTGAAAATGTTAACTACCTCTGCTGTTAGTAGGTATAGAGAGAGTTGGTCTCACCTGGTGCCAGTCTCAATTGTTGGACTTTGAAAATAGGTCTTTTTCATTTTTTTTTTAAGAGTCAGAATTGTTTTAAGTTGTTTTGCAATGTTGTGTGTGACATATTGAATGCTGTCAATTATCCATGTACACATTTTCTTTGTTTTATTTTTGGAAGTTCCTCTGTGCATGGTATTGCCTGCTCCTGGATATTTTATCTTAGAGATAGTGATTGATGGCTCTCTATCCATTTGTTGGAGATGGTTGGCTATTTGTTTAATGGTTGTTGGTTTTGCTCATTTTTAGGGCCACATAACTGTAACAATCAATAATTAGTAGTAGCATTATTTGGTCATGGTAATCCGTTGTAATGAGTACCACTATACATCTTTGTCTGCTGGCAAAACAGTGATAATATGGTCTCTATTGAGAGAGGTGATTGCCCAGCTTTCTTTTGGTATGATGCTACACTAGACATTGCTGCTGTAACCTTGATCATAAGCCCTTTGCCGTGTTGATTTTTTCTTATAGCTGATTCAATGCCATTGATGAGTTCTGGTACCAGATGCTGCTTAGGGGTTATGGCAAAGGTGAAGCATATTGTTAAAATATTCAGTCCTGACTAGATGATCTCTCTGTTTGAAAGACCTTCTCCCACTGGTTTGAGTCACTTGCTATGAACCTTCCTTTCTATGTTCCTCTCTGTAGACTCTGGTAGTTGCAGAGGTAAAACTTGTAAAGGCTCCTGTAAAGTGTTGAAACATTTTTAGAAAAAAATATGAGCAAAGTTCTGGTTGGCTTAAATTTAAGTCTGTTTTGTGAAAAAAAAAAAAAACTGCTTAAAAAATTCAGCAGCGCATATAATAGAATGAGGTCAAAATAGAATGGGCCTTAATAAAATCTTTATTGGCCAATCACTAATTTAAATGCTTCAGATTGAGTCATCCAGGGTAGGTATATCCCCAATCTTGGATTAATCTAATTTCTGAGTAAAAAAAAAAAAAATCAACAATTAATCACATAAACTTATAATATCAAAGTTCATGAGAATGAATTAAAATAAGTTAAATGAGACAAAACAAGCACTGGAGAATATACAACATTTGTAACATTTTAATGATTACTTACTGCTATGTTATAGATTTACAGAGAAGTTATTAAGTTTAAAGCTTCTTGTAGCCATGCCATAGTTTGTGTCTTCCTTTTATTACAGTTTGGAAGACCATGACTTAGTGTAACAAAGGTTTTCTTCAAATAAAGAAACATAGCCCACTACCATCCTATTTAGCCTCGACATGAAGAAGGAAAAATACTTCCACTTTAAAATTTTTGTGAACAAAACCAGATAAAACGTAATACACAATTGATATTCAAGTATGACATATATACCTTCAAGAATTAGTTAAACCTTAAACACTACGACAAAACAGAACCAGCACAAAAAGAGGAAATTATATCAGACACCATAACAAAACACCTGAGATAAAATTATATTTTCAAATCAGTTTCTAGTTTTACTGAAGGTCCATATGTTTAACGGTAAGATGATGCATGGACTGGTCTATTTCTTACATTTCTTTTTTAATTATGAATTTAGGTTACTGTCTGTTGTAATGTATCATGTATTGGTCAGCTGAGAAAACATTCTTATCTCTGATCACCGTTCTAACATATTATTCGGTCACAATAAATTTTTCCTCTTCTAAAGCAATAAGTCGTAGATAATGCTATGTGCATCAGTGGTTGTTTAAGTTGTCCTGGTCAGTATGAGTTGTAGGGGTGTAAATCACATCCATCATGGCGATTCGATTCAGTATCGATTTCCTGACCCAACGATTTTATTATTTTCGATACTCAAGAATACACCATGATTCGATTCAATTAATTGATAAAATTTTTTTTTTTTTTTTTTTTTTTTTTTTTACACCTTACAGGCTAAACAAAGTTTCAAGTTTGAAATAAATCAATGAAAGCTGTAATATCGTTATGCATTTTTTTTTTTAGAAACAACAGCAAATAACCGAAGTAGAAAAGTTGCATTAAAAAATACTGCAGAAAATCAGTGCAATGCAATACCTCGGCTCCAGAGTGTCGACGTCCCCGCCCCCTCCACAGACGCTCCGCTGCACCTCTCCCAAATTGTAGCTGACCGCAAACAGTGCCGCAGACAGGAGGCCGGCTTGTTTTGTTTTTATGACCGAAATTGAGGAAAACAACTTGTGAAGTTTGACCCGCTAGAAGAGCGAGGTGCGCGAGAACGCTGGGACCCTTTTTCCACCTGGATCTCCGCTCTTTTTGGCCCTCATGTCCCTCCGTCGTCAGACTAAACTTGCCCCCACTTCCTCGCCGCCTCGGCCGTATCTAGACCCACAGTGTGTAGCACAGACCACGCTTCAATATTGAGCATAATTTAAAAATGTCTGTGTCAAGCTTACTGCATCACACTGCTGTAAGAGTATAACCACGAAGCGAAGTAGGAGGGCAAAATAGGTTTAGCGCCACCGCAGCACCGGAGGGAGAGTTACGTCCAGGAGCAAATGGATAAAAATAGACAGGAGAAAAAAAAAAAACATGAATCGATTATCTTGCGGACGTGTCGATGCATCGGATCGTCGGCTTTTGGATCGATGCATCGATACAAAACGATTATTATTTACACCCCTAATGAGTTACATGTCATCTACTCTGATCACTCATAAATGAAATTACACAATGGTCATTCAACCTTTAAAGCAGTGGTCTCCAACCCTGGTCCTCAAGATCTACTCTCCTACAGATTTTAGATGCATCCCTGCTTCAACACAGCTGAATCAAATGAATGGCTTGAAAAGGTAATCAATCATTTGATTCAGCTGTGTTGAAGCAGGGATGCATCTAAAATCAGTAGGACAGTAGATCTTGAGGACGAGGGTTGGAGACCACTGCTTTAAAGCTTACATAATATAATGGCATCTCAGTTTGTGTCGTTGGGTGAAAATTTGTTTTTAGCTTTTTAAATTTTTTATCCATTATATATTATGTTACCTAAACAAAATATTGAATAAAAGCTATCAGGCTTCTGGAGAGTAAGAAAAGGTCGAGATGGCGGTAGAAGGTTGCTTTTTACAAGTTGTCTCTGATTTAAGAGTTCATCCTATACTTCCCTGCATACTGCTGAAAATCCACTGTGAAAAGATACCCTGAAGGTAATGTTATACAGAGTACTTCAAAAAGCTGAAAATATAATTTTTAGGTAGCAAGTGTTTAAAGGGATTGTAAATAAAGTTATTTATCTTAAATAACTCCCACCTGATGGCTGATTCAGTGCCACTGATGAGTTCTGGGGTTACAGCAAAGTTGAAACATGTTGATAAAATATTCAGCTCTGACTGGCTGATCTCTCTGTTTGAAAGACCTTCTCCCACTGGTTTCAGTGATATGCTATGAACTTTCCTTTCTATGTTCCTCTCTGTGGACTCTGGTAGTTGCAGAAGTACAACTTGTAACGACTCCTGTATACATGTTGAAACATTTTTTTTAAAGTTTGGGTTGGCTTTAATGTACGCCAGTTTTGTGGGTTTTCAAATAGCACATACATACATACATACATACATACATACATACATACATACATACATACATACATACATACATAGATACATACATACATACATACATACATACATACATACATACATACATACATACATACATACATACATACATACATACATACATACATACATACATTATTTGTGTAAAACTGCTATTTTATATCGACTCCCAGTTGAAACAGATCAAATTAGATTCTTGATTTATTTTTATGTTTTAAAAGAAAGACAAATTATGTTTCCATAAGCTCCAACCCTCAGGTGCCATATCCCTTATTTATGTGTCACTTACAAATTATTTTCTACTACATACTAACTGTCTGTTATAATGTAGGTGCATTATATAACAGACAAATCTTCAAATCCAAATACTTAGCTATACGTAGTAATTACTGTATATAGATGTAAAATTATGTCAGATGCCGCATCTGTAATGTAATCTTTAAATTGATGAGAAAGAAGTTTAATTACAGCAGCAGATGCAACAGAAGTCCCTCATGAGGTTCAGTTCCACAAGGCTACTTTCTTCCATTTAACAATGCATTTGTCAGAAAAAAAACATCACCTTTCCCTGACTGCTCTTTCGTGCTGCCTGTTTGTTTAATACTGTATGCCTTTATATTCTCATATTGTGAGATTGCAGTAAGAAACTGCTATGTAAATACGGAAGCTCTAAGTCGATCAGTGAGTAAAAATGTTGCATTATATCCCTCAAAATTTCAATGAACATGGAGTAATAAAATATCCAAGTCAGAGACCTGTAACTACTGAACAGTAACTACTGTTTAAACTGCTGGTGAAGATTCTCCGTCATCCAGGTCATAGTCATTCCAAAAAAGTAAAAAAAAAAAAAAAAAACAATCCACTGGACTTTGTTTCCAAGTTTGAAGACGTTTCGCTTCCCATCCAGGAAGCTTTTTCAATTCAAAATATTAGAAATAGCATTGAGTTTGAGACTTTAGAGTGGAACAAAAAACACTGTTACTTACTGTTTAAAATGCAGTTTAAATTGCTGTTCTGTAAGTGATGTATTGCTTCACAAGAACTTTGAAGTCCTATAAGGTAGTAAAATAACAAACCAAAAAAAGTCCCTAAACCCTAAAAGTTCTTGAGTTTCTTATCATGGTTCCAAATGCTTTATAACCCCATTTTATACTTTCTTTTTTAGCTTCTTAAAATCTTAACTTCATTTAAGGGTTTAGAAGTGAGAGTAAAAGTAAGAATTTCACTCATACCTTTAATAAACTGATTTTACAAACTGCAATAGGACAGTGCCAAAGAAGGGCATCCAGTATGATTCTTCTGTGTCTCACATTTATAATATTGCTTACTCTTATTCATATTTATAAAAAAAAAGGATTTCAAGTGAAGAGTGCTTTTTAATTGCATTTAATTTAAAAGAAACTACATAATGCAGCTCAGTTAACTTGTTTAATTTAGTTAACTTGCTTTTGTAAATTACAAGTAAGTCTCTAGTCTTTCCACCTCTGAAACAGACCATCTGGTTGATTTAAGATCTAAAACCATATAAAGATTAAATGTTTCAGCCCAAGTGAAGCCCCAGAGTTGTTGTGGTCGATTCATCATAATTATGGCTTGTTAATCTAATCCTAAACATCCCAATCCTTTCATCCACTTTCAAAACTAATCAGTAAGGAAAAGTAGCCTTGATTTATGTGTATAAGTTCAGTTTTCAGACCTATGTCACCTCTAAAGGGCTTTATGAAGGTATTTGTATACATGTATAGTGTTTACAAATTGGTTTTCTCTTATGATTTATAGATGCATTAGTTGGCTAGTGTTTTGTTAATTTCTTTAAAGATATGTTTGTGCATGTTTCATTCAGCTCAGAGTGTTTTTGCATCTCATTGTACTAAAGTGGTCCCTTATCACCTTGATCCTCTGAAGTGTGCTGCCATCCTGGCATCTAACCAGATCTACTACACTTCTCTCATTTATCATTTTTCTCTACACCTGATGGAACCTGATGCTGTCCTAAAGCTTACATAATGAACATTTCACTTGCAGGATAAAAAAAAATGCAGTTGTATAAATCATTCACGACGCGTCTCTAAGGTCCGTCTCCCTACTGTCCCTCTCTGTCTCTGTGTCTCTGTCTAATGTCTTTTAAGGGGAAGAGGAATAAACCGGGGATGGAGGCTGCCAGCTCTCCAGATTCTGTGAGAGGTCGAGGGGAAAATAAAGCCATCAAGTAGGTGTCAGAGAGAGACAGTGAATGCGGAAGCATGGAGATAATCCTTATGGTGATAGATTCAGGTTTCCACAGCCAATTCCTGAATGCAGAGCTCATGTATAGTTATAGTGTGTATGTTATGTGATTTTCACTTGCATGGTTGTGAATAGTCGCCATAAAATTATAATGTTTAGGTAAAAATACTTGTTGGTTTTTTATAATTGCGGTATGAACAAAACAATTCATACCAACACAGTAAGAACAGTTAAACAAATATGAAAAAGAATACTTTTTCAAATTGGATCAACTTTAGGAATATTTTAAGGCAAGATGTGTCAAGGAAGCTATACTGTATACATGTTGCAGATGTCAGCACATGGTTAGGAAAAACCTTCCCTTAGCCAAATTTTAGTTGAAGTATTGTATTGATAACATGGAATAAACTTTTCCTCCTAGTTTTACAATGCCCATGGACCTTTATTTATATTCTAATTGATTGACATCTATAGCAAGTCAAGTTTGAGCCCTTCTTTGGAAATTTGAGTTTGGTTGACCTTTTTTTGTTGTATCAATAGTTCCTGGCTTTGCAGCTCATATCACTTGAGGGCATATTAATTTCCTTTTAAATGGTGCCGCATCTGGAAGGAAAATGCATTTGTGGGTTGAGCAGCACAGTTTAGAATGAAATATTTGCCAAATGCTCTATAAATGCAGCTTTTAGTGGGAGCAGTATCGTCGATAGTAAAAAAAAAAAAATAAAAAAAAAAATAAAGCTTGTTATCAGTAAAGAGTGTCTTAATTCAGAGAGATATTGAGATAAGACTGTTATTTATGGCATTTCCTCATCTTATCTCATCTCTTTGTTTTTTTCCAACATAGTTCAAAATGTCTATATTCCAGAATTTTGCAGTGGAGAGAAAGTAATGGCCTTTCCTACGACGGAGTATTAGGGCCACACATGAAGAGAAAAAATATTTTTGCCATGACGAGATTAAATTCGACATTAAACTCAACATTTCCAGAATAAAGTTGAAATGTCATGTTGAGTTTAATCTCGACATGTCGACGTTATTATTATTATTGGACGTTTACACTTCCTGTGATGATTATACAGTTGCAGCACGTCAAAGACTACCTTCACTCTTAAAACGCAGACTGCAGCTGTGGAGCGCGGTTGCTCTTTTCTCCAAACTTTGGAATGTCAAGATCGCCACGATATATCAACTTGGCGAGTTTAAAGTCGACACGTCGAGATTAAACTCAACATGACATTTCAACTTTATTCTCGAAATGTTGAGTTTAATCTCGACGTGTCGACTTTAAAGTCGACATGTCGAGTTTAATCTCGTCATGGCAAAAATATTTTTTCTCTTCATGTGTGGCCCTAATACTCCGTCGTACTTTCCTCATCTACATCCAGTAGTAGGGTCAGTTTGGGCGTGTTGTTCACACCACATCGATGAAAATAAGCAATCTGCTGTCTTGCAACAAATTCCTTTTTGAAAACTGGATTCCATCCCAAAGCAGCGCTCAACCAAGCTGGTGACCAGCATTAAGAAAAGCCACCAGGTTGTTGATGTGCTGTTTTACCATGTACTAATCAGCTTCCAGTTTGAAAAGTTAATAATTTGTCTGATTAAGTCGGGTTTCTTAATTTCCCAGTCATCCAATCCAATAAATGTAATAGCAAACAAGGGTCAATAGCGACAAAGTAATTTTGTGATTAGCTGTGGCTTGTTCCTGTGCAGTATTTTAAGAGGTGCAAGCTGCAAACTAAACCCAAATTGAGTTACAAATGTGGTACCATTTAAAGGGATAAAAAAGGCCTATTAAGTTTTTCAAGGACAAGAACTATAGTTACAACAAATAAATAAATGTCCAAATGCAAATTTGCTTACTTTCTGTGCACATTTTCTGGCTCACAAATTACAAATGTATTAAAATAAAGAAAGACAATAACCAACCATTTATTGCAGGCCAAACATTCCTTTTATTTATACTTATATTCAATATGCTAACTGAAAGGAGGTACCAGTTTTGACATGTCTTTCTGTGTTAAAATAAAGTTTCAGCTAAAGATGAAGTGTTTACCTTTTATTCAAAGTTTCTTTTTTTAGACATTATGAACAATAAGATAGAGATGTTGTGAGATAGACAGATTGAAATTCCACAAAAATTATATTTGACTTAATAAAATGGGAACATAATGAGCAGTCAGTTAACTTTTTGAATTTGAGGATGCTGTGTATTTGAATAAGTTAGAAAAACAGGTTTTTGAGTCTTTTTTTTTTCAGATTGCCTCTTATTTGTTGTATACTACTGTGAACTGTTTATGTACTTTTATGTTAGGGAATATTTTCTAGTTTTGTTTGATATTAAAGTTTAGATACCTGAGAATTAGGGAGACTGTCTTTAGAAGTTTTAGATACCTAAGACGTTTTACTTACATATACCTCCAGTTAAGATAGCATAGAATAACAAAATAATTTCACTTATAATGTGGATTTGCTTTAGTTTTATTTTTGTGTTATAGTTTTGTTCTTGCCTCTATAAAATAATTTCCCATGTTTTAAATTATCATTACAACAGCCCTCATCTTTTATCATAATCTTATTTTAACGGCTTGTCACATGCTCTCCTAATATTTGGCATATGTTAAAGTAAAGGTTTACTCTCATTACTATTTGTTTTTCCAGTTTTTCACATCATGTCCCTCTATACTGGCTTTTCTTTTAGGACACCTCACTCTTGTGTTGAAGTGTTTTTTTTTCTTTATAGCTGCCTGTCACTGTTTGTTGCTCTCAGATGTCTAACCCTTTGCTGTCTTTCTCTGGCTGCAGCGATCTAGACAGAGACTTTTGGAATAACAATGACAGCAGCAACGTACAGCAGAGGTGGAGCTCCTACCCGCCCAAGGAGTTCCTCCTAAATATGTCTCCCTATGCTCCCTATGGAGACCCACGCCTCACTCCCAAGTGAGTCCTGGTCATGGCTGGTAAGGGACCCCTCAGTCTGTGCAGGGCTGTCAGCAACAGGGGCTACAAAAATAAATGGGTGATTTTATTCCACAGTTTTGCTGCTTGTGACTGGCAAAATATAAAAATCCCCCTAAATCTAATTTCATTTTTGATTAATTTATCATTCTGGGCATTTAAAAGGTCACTGTAATATCCAACATCAGGGTAAAACATTTTCTATTGCTTCCTGGCCATTTGTCTTTTAACAGAATTCTCCTCTCATCCCTGTTAATCCTCATGTTTCTACATTCAGGCGTGCAGTGCTGTTTAGTATGCACTGCTGGCCATGCAGCACCTGATAGAAATGTACGGCAACATCTCCTAATATTGGTATGATACTAAGGAATGCCCAAACACTAACAGATTTCAGTTGTTTTTTTAAAGCATTTGAAATTGGTATTACTCTGTAACAAAAAGCAAAAATAAATCATGCATCTTGCATATAATGGTAGAATTCTACAATTAAGCTGAAATTAGTAACAGAGGAAAAATGTAAAATATTTTCTTTTACTGCAGCAGAATAAATTTTTCCATTCAGAGGAAAAGGTGTCTGAAGTCAACATATTTCTAAGATACATATATAAAGAGGATAGACTGTCACAGTAACATCAACTTATTAGCTTAAGTACAGAATACATGCTCTGAAAATTAAAATGCTTGACAGTCTCATTGCTTACAGCCCTGCAAAGCCTCTCCAGACCTTCTCTGACTCTCACCTGCAACCTGTGGAGAGATATAATGGAAACAGAAAACCCTCAGTGTAGATTTCTGTGTTTTACAGTTTTCTCATTTTGAATTCAAGGCCATTAATTACATCTGGAATTACTGTAGCTGCCCAATTAAAATAATTGTAAGCAATTAGATTATCCACTGAGGGTTGACTGTTGTTGACTTTTTAAAATGTTTGGGGTCCATTCGAACAAAGAACTTGACTTTTAACAAAGTGTGCTTATTGGTTTTTCTGGAGGAAAGTTAGATGAGAAAAACAGTGTCCCTCCTCTACAGATATATTTATTATATATAAAGCTACATCAAGCAAACTACAGAATTTAAGCACTAAGACCTGAGAAAAGCAAGCTTTTTGCTGTCAAGTAAGCACCACACTTCATCATTGATCTTTAAGCTTCATGTTTTGCATGAAGGGGGCTGACTTTCTTGTAATAATTTAAAGTGTGCTTGATCAATATTCGCTCTTTTTTTTTATTGTTACTAATCTATCTTAGGCTTCTTTTTTGCTTATCTTTTATTCAGTACATAAACATTAAAGGTATAGTGATGATGTCAAAATAAGTGGTCCTCCTAATTGTCAATCATTCTGTTGATATATTTACCTAAGGCCATCCTATTTGTTCGTCCCCATTTTCACTTAACGGTGGTGTGTCTGACATAGTGGAAAAATTGCAAATCTTTTGTAAAGTAAGCTTGTATGAGTGATGCAAGCAGCAACTTTTAAAAGGAGCGTGCACAAGGAGAAATGGGCTCCTGCATGCTCTCGCATGCATTAAATAGGCGTTACCTCTCGGGAGCGGGTGGAAGAGGACGGGTCTTTTCAAAAATTTGTGAAAATCCTCCACTATACCTTTAAGTTTAAAGTGACAGCGTGTAAGAGTGACCTTCATCTAGTGGTGCACTAAATTAATTACAAAGGGCAAACTGGTTCCATCCTCCCAACCAAGCATGTGAGACCTGCTACGGAAGCCGCAGAGTGACATTTTACTCTTTCTGAATAGAGGGGACACATCAACCTCCAAAGTTTTTGTACTCTGTTCCTTTAAGGGATAGACTAGTATTGTGTCAACCCTTTGCACGCAATTGAACAAAGACGAATAGTTAAATTTTTTAGACTCTTTTGTTGCAACCTGCCACGAAGACACAATCCACAGATAAAACAGTTGGAAAAGAAATAAAAAAAGGAAAAAAACTGCCTCTGTAGTGTCTTGAACAACTGAGTATTAAATAAGGAAAAGTTAAAGAAAATATATGTTTTGATGTCATTGCAAAGTTCAATTCAAAAGACAGATTGAGCATATCAAACTCCACCTGAACAAATCCAAGCCAATAAAAAAACACAGTTGTAAGATAAAAAAAACTTCATCTTCAAATAACTTTATGATATCATATCTAATCAAATGTAAAACAAGACAGTACATTTCTGCTTTAAAATGGCAAAATGTAATTCAACTAAAGATCATCCATCTAATCCTGATGGGCAGCAACTGGTGATGCAGCTGAGATACCCATCTCACATTTAGGTAGTCCTTTGCATCATTGTTTGTTTGGGTGAGGGTAAGAAACACAATTAATAGAGGGAAAAGATAAGAGTTTGTATAAATAATTAAACCAAAAATTAAAATGTGATGTGATAACATACTTAGGTTCAAGAAGTATTTGAATCATTCTGCACCACCTCTACAGTATTAATTAAGGCCTTACGATTTTAACATCTCTGCAGTACCTCCTTGTTCTAAGAAAAAATATAATACAATATCATAATTAAAGTTTTTTATGCCCCAAGTTGTGTCAAACATGATCTTTTGTTTGACTAAGCAATATTAATTCTGACACTTGATTAGGCAACACCATGTTTCATCTAGGCGGGGCACGTTCTGGAGTCTCTATATTGTCCCGTTTATTACAAAACAAATAAGCTGTCTAGCACTTAACAAAATGTGAGCACTTACAAATCTATGCAAGTCTATTAAAACACTCAAGAAATTAAAAAAGAGAAAATAAGCTGTCATTATCAATGCATCTGGATAAATGGAAAATAAACAGCAATCTACCAACTATAAGAAATGAAGTTGCAATGAGAAATTTAGGTGCAGGAGAGTAGCTGACTTTGAAGTTTGGTTGCCTTCACAAACATCCTAAAATATTGCAAGAAAGTCTTTTACATAGGAATAAAATTACAAATAGATAAATCATAGTTTAAAACTTTGCATGTTAGCTACTGTATGCACTTTACAAGTAAAATGCTTTCTCATTTTATTTAGATAGTTTACATTCTGTTATTTGCTTGGTTTTGAATGAAATCAATAAAATCCTGATTGGGGAAGTTAAGGCTATTTCAGGTCTATTAGCTTTGAAGATGAGATGATAGTTACCTAGGGGACTGACTGACTTTTTGTAATAAAGATTTTATTTTTCACTAGAAACATGGGTAAGTATCACATAGTGTGGTGTTTAGTTATTTAATACATCATCAATCAGAATGCACACTTTTAAGAGCTTCTATATTTCTGATATTTAGGCCTAACCAACATTCATACAGATTTCAACTATTTCTGCTTCGTTTCTAAGCTGAAGACAACTTGAAATTCTAGGAGGCTCTGGTGGATAGATCCCACTGAACAGCTATCTTGGTATATTGCCAGCCTTCATGCCAAGTTTACCAAACAGCTGGCCAAAGTTGTGTAATCAGTCTTATATTCTGGCTCTCCTCCAGAAAACAAATGTGCATATTTCTCGAAATGGCCATCTGTTCTTTAAGCTGTTCTTTCAATGTTGGTTTTCACACTTTCTTTTTGTATTTCTCTGTTTGTATATGTTTGAGGTCTTTATGTTTTCCCGTCTCACCTCTTCCTACCCTTGCTCTGTGTTTCCTGCTAGTTGTAACTGCTCCCTCTTTAGCTCGTAGTACTCTAAATGCTGTGAGGCTTCCTGATAGCCCTCCTGAGTCTAGTCTGACTGAGCTCTGTTCCAAAAATAGTAACAGTGCCTCCTTTGTAAACCACAGAGCAATTAAGTCTTTGGATGGTTAAAATGTCTGCTTCGTATCAGCCTCCACTCCATCATTTAGATGCATCTCACACGATCACGGAGGCATCAGGTGAACCAGCTCATTCTTATCCTCTCTAATTACAATGCACTTGACTCTTTCAAAGCTCCAGGTGATCAATTACTCCGTCTGTGTGGTGACGTTGAAAAAAATTGTAAACTTACAGAGGAGTGGGGTTTGCAGCCTTTGTTTTGGTCGTATTGCATTATGCCAGCAACATAAGTGCTCAGTTTTGATTGGCATTTATTAGCTGGTAAAACTGTCATTTCTGAAATGATTCAGCATGCAACTGCTAAATTACTACCAAAATTATTTATTTTGTTTTTGCAGAAATGAAAATGTAGGTTTTGGAAGTCATTTTAGGGGAAGGAAAACAAGTAACAAGCATGAATAAAAAAATTTAAAAGATGAAGAAAAGTAATGATTGTTGTAATCTTTAGGGTAGCTTTAAGTTTCCCCATAAAATATACCCCTCCAGTAATATCTTATCTTTCAACAACACATAATGTCCTAATGTTGTGCTGCTCGTGGTGTTTGGTTTGTTTTCACTCCAAAGGTCCTGTCACCGTTCAGTCTGTACTCGTCTCTGTAGCTCTGTGTCCAGGTCATCGGGTATGAATTTGTTTCATGCTGAGTAATATTTATTCTTTTCTTCCAGGGAGTGTTTGGTGTTAAACAGATTAAAACGCTGCACGTGTGTGAGATTACAGACATTAGTGCACTGTGTTCTCATCACCTCCATCTGCAGTCTTAAAACCCTGTGAATGATGCATCGGCATAATTACGAAGCCGTGCTGCCCACTTCAACCAGCCAGCAGGTCGATCATTGCTTTACCTTTGCGTGGAGCGAAATTGGCCAATTTCTCTCTATTTATGAGCAAATCCATGAGAACAGTGGAGCTGCACAATCATTGGTTTCCCTCATGTCACATTTAGTTCATACAGAAAAGTCTGTGTGGGAAAATTCTCCAAAACCTTCCAAAAATATTATACCTGCTTTTATTTCATAGTACTGTGATGAATAAAAGTAAGTACACCTGCTTTCAGTTTTTGGGTTCCACACTTTGGACATAAAGAAATCATCTTAACATGAAGTAACTTAAAAATAAGACATAATTTTTGCTATTGTTTTTTTGTATTTTTTTATTTTTTTTTTTTACAAAAAATATGCAGAAGTAAATGTCAACCTAGTCTTGCCATAATGTTTATTTTGTAATTAAATAAAAAGAATCCTTCATCTGTTGCTTGAAGCACGCCTGGAACATAAAAACCTGAGCAAGCAAGAGGATAAAACAACTACAATGCCATGAAACTGTTTGTTTCAAACATTTATTGTCTAAGCATACCTTAAATATTTCAGATCATAAAACTGTTTTTTTTTTTATTAAGGATTAAAAAGCTATTAAGACAAAACTCACCCTTTTCTTTTTAGTGTAAAAACTTTATGCCCATTTTTAATCCTGATAACTAAAAAACGAAACCTTTTCTTTCTTACTTTGTAGCCACACAACTTTTGTGCCTTTCTTTCATTTTGTGGACTATGAACCCTTTTGTTTACCACAGAGCCTCAAAGTAAAATATCAAACCATCTGCCTTTGGTTTTACTCACTTTTAAGATCTGGTAAGATGCCATTAATTTTATGTCCTCCTATATAAGACATTGAAACTGAAAGAAGATTTGCCTACTTTTTTTTAACCAGAACTGCAACCTACCATTAGAGTCTTATGAAATGTGCTTTTAATAGTTTGAATAACTGAACTGAAAATCTTTTTGCTCTTCGGCCTTTTGTTGGTCTGTCCCTCGTCTATCCTCTCTTGATCCTTTCTTCTCGTCCTTCCGTGTCTGTCTGTCCGTGGTACCACATCGTTTTTTCCCAGTGGGTCTGTGGTTAAGGGTGGGCAGGGCGGAGCTGGACCCTCACCTGGGGTCAGTGACAGCGGGGGTGGCGCTTGCTCCAGTACAGGGGCAGGGCCAAGTCGCAGCGACAGCATTCGGAGCATGGTGACGGGGGGCAGCAAGGCCGGGCGCTGGCAGATGGTCCAGAGCCACATGAATGCCGGAGCCCTGCGGTTTGGCAAGTGAGTTGCGCATGGTAACATGGGGTACGCATGAGGGGCTACAGTGGGCACAACAAAAGAGCATGGTGTGGATATCAAAAATGCAGTTTTCACAAGAAGCATGAATAGAACTAGAATGCACTCTCGAAGATTTAGGTAAAGCTATGTTTACATGAAATGTAAGCATGATCTTTTGCTTAGAAAAAAAGATTACAGAAAAAATAACCAAAATGTCTGTTTTACCCCAAGCCAGCTAAATTTTTTTTAATTAAGAAACTCCACACAAAGGGCTATTGTTTAAGGCTTCTGTGATGCTTTTAAGGTGTGAAAAAAACTTCTAGTAGAAAACACTTTCAAGTTCAATGTTTGTTCAGTAGGAGCCAAAGAATCCTTCATTATGTTTCTCAAACAAAAGTGAGATGGCATGTGACTGATCTCTGTACCGTGATAGTTTACTATGAATGCATTTACCATTATACTATTGCAGCATGGATAGATTGACTTATATATATATATATATATATATATATATATATATATATATATATATATATATATATATATATATATACATACATACAGACAGGCAGACAGACATCATGTTCTTTAAATACAGAGCAAAATAAAGTACAAATGAAAAAAAACATTCAGTAGAGTTCACTTTAGACACTCATTTAAGCCCCCCTTTCACTTATTATGCAACTCCGTATTACAATACTGACTCCTTGTGATGGTTGAATAGACTGATTAGAAGCTGACTTCAGAATCGTTATTTGCCCCTTGACTGGACTGAAGACACTCCACACATAATGATTAAATAATTTGGAGCTACATAACTCATCTGTTTGAAAATCAAGACACACAAATGCATAATAAAAACGAACCCTTTGTGAACATCATTTACCACTTATGCATTCCTCATTCTGTGACAGAAATGGCAAGAAGCTGTTTCAGAATTAATCTGAATTGCATGTCTTAATTTAAAAGTTCTGCGTAGATGTAAACAAGGCTCTCAACATGCTGATGTGAACTTTGCAGAGTATGTTAATGTAATATTGTGTTCATTTTACTGCGTGTACCTTTTTAACAATTTCTAGAGATACATGCTTGCATCTAAGCTTGGATTTTATGAAAAACTTTTCCCCATCACTTGTCTGTTTTGTTCACTTCCTACTTCTCCTTATTTGGTATTGCAGTATTTCCATTACTCCTCTTGGAATTGGTTTCTATTTTAGGGCATATCCCTCTCATCCTCTCCCTGTCTCCCCGCTACAGTTTCACTCTTCACTGTCAGTTTTTCTTTTCAGTCTCCTTGTTTTTCTACCCTTCTAGATTTCCCTTAATTGCGAAATCATTCAAGGTTTATAGTCATCTTAATTGACTTTCAAGCAAGGAGAAATGTGAAAATAACCCTCTAAGTCACAAATGGGATTCAGCAGATCAAGAGTCCTTATTGCTTAGAGCATCTGAATAAATGGGGCTTTTATTAATTCAAAAGACAACAAACATATAGCTTCTCAACAGAAAAATAGATACAGGAAGCCATTTTGAGGAAATGACTGTCTTTTAGCACCAGCCATTTTTCAAATGTAAAACAAATATGTCATATGTGTGTCACTTGCTTGGCTAACAAAATTTAACCAACCAGTGACTGGCTCCCAGATGCCTGATCCAATGTCCCAGAAGATGTTTTGACTTTTCATGATGCCAAGTTTTTATAGCATGACTGTGGAACCCATGATACCACTACACTAAAACTAGCTTAGTAGCCTAGCTATAGTTCTCTTTTGCACACTCAAATGCTGATACAATGGCTTTTATTATGAAAATTATATAATTTTCAGCTTTTGCATCTCTCACAGTTATTTAACCCCGACGAACATTGAAGAATATATAATTTTTTATGTATTTTTTATTCCTTTATTATTATGAGGCTCTAGTGGCCTTTATTTTTATTACAGTATTTTAGAAAGTAGTTAGACAGGAGACAGGGAGAGGAAGTGGTTAACCCCTTCACCAGTTGGCACCCATTCTGGTCAAACTGATTGGTTATCAGTGGTTGTGTCAAACTGTAGCTTGTTGCACAATAATAATTAGGTGGAACATACAAATCTTTTAATTTATGTAGTATGATTTTTTTCATTTCTATTTTTAGATTTTATCTATACTGTACACTGATTTATTGTAATATTTAGCTCTACCACTACATGGACTGAAGAAAAAACCACAGGTTTTCACTTAGAGCTGTATTGTTCAAATGAATAGTCAAAGGCCTTATCTTACAAGAAGCAACATATAAATTTCTCACTCAAATGAGATTGTTGTATATAAAAGAAATACTGCAGAAGCATAGAAGTTCTGTATTTGTTGTCAACGCTATGTTACCATACCCAGCCTGTCTTTGTGACAGATCATTCCACTCTGGAAAGTTTTTAACTGAAAAAAAAAACTTTCTCTAAATTGGCTACCTAGCCCCTCTCACAATAACATATAGTCCCCAACTTTACCCAATGTGAATTTAATATTTTCATCTTCTGTAAAATGTAGCTTTGTTCTCTCTGTGTGTCCCCTGCATCTATCCTATTGGAAACCAGACCTTTGTCAACAATTCTGCTTTTAGGGAAAGCCTGTGGTTTTAATTAAGTAGTCTAGTAGTAGAGCAAATAATTACAATAAAAAACACTAAAATGTGACAAAAAGCAAGACTCTCCAAACATTTTTCCCCTTACCTAATACTGCAACACAACAACAAAAAGATTTCCTGGATGAGAAATGCACAGACATTATTTTCATACATATTAGGAGGTGTTATTTGTTCACATTGTATGGGATGGTTCAGACTTTTCTATCTTAGGAAAACCAGCTGATTGCATCGACTCATTGACTCTTCAGCAATCCCTGACACTCAAGGCTGTAAAAAAGAAAAAAAAACCTAACTTATAGGTGCATGTTTTAAAAGGTACAATTAAAATAACTCTTTTTTTTTTCCAGTTGCCTTTCAGGAAGTCCATGAAGGCTTTGGTATGCAAAATGCTGCTAATAAAAACAAACTGCATTTAGCAACGGACAATAGATCATATCTTATTAAAATTTACATGCATGGGTACCATCAGTATGTAGAGTATTGTAATCCTCATATGATTGATTGGTAACAGCAAAAAGGGATTGACTACTTAATTATATTCATGCATTCAAAATCATGTAAGTCTCAATCTACAGAACTTTATATTTTTCAATCTTAAGCTTGAAAAAAATCTGCCTGGACGATAAATTTCTTTGTCATGTAAAAGAAAATCTCAAGCAAATAAGTTCAGTTAATTCCTTTTTTGTGTGCATGTGTCCTGTTTTGGTAATATAGCTTGAGAAATAGATGATCCAGATATAGATGACAGCCTAACCGATTTGCCTTAACAGGTAGACCATGATGGCTATTGCCATAAGGTTCTGCTTGGTGGTTGTATGTAAAACTGAAAATTTAAAATGATTGGGGGAATAAAATTGTATATAACATAAACGGAGATGGGACGGGAGTTGAGAACGAAAGAGAGGATAAGAACTAAGTGGAGAGAGAGAGATAGAGAAAGAAAAGAGCACATGTAAAGAGAGAAAATAAAACAAAACATCAAAAATATTCAACACAGAAGATATATTGCAACTACTAAAAGTCTACTTCCACCCTTATGTGAGATGAGAGGAACAGAAAATAGAGAACATAACAGCAGCAAACAGAATACAACAACCAAAAAAATTTCAAGACAAATCTTCAATAGCAGCAGGTATTCCTTAGATATAACCAAAGTCCTGTGGTATGTGTGCATGGGCATTCTTATCTATAAAAAATGTACAAAGCTTCTTCAGAAGGAAAATATGCTCAATAGCAGGTGTGAGTGGCCCCAGACTTGCCCTACAGGCCCCATGACAGATAAAGAGGCGATCTTGGTCCCATATATCCAGAAGAACCCCAGATCACTGGGACATAAGAATGGCAGACATAGGGATGGCCGCGTCCACCAGAGAAGGGCAGACGAGAGCACCCACAGACCTCCTAGAAATAGTAATTTCCACAGCAGGGAAATGTTGGACAGAAAAATAAATGACTAAACCTCAAGTGGCCAACTTTAGGTCAGTTAGCTCTGGTGCCCTTAAACTGCTGTTAAGGGGGGGGGGGGGGGGGGGGGGTTACAGTTTGGTCCAACATCAGAATGGGGTTTAACCTCTTTTTGAAAACAGAGCATTGACCTTGGCACTACAAAATTATTTTCTTTGATTTTTATTCCTATAGAAATTGTATTCAACAGTCACTGTCAGACAGTAAAATTGGTCTATCTTTAAATGAAAGGTTATTTTTTTGAGGTTTTCTAAATAATTTAAGTTTCAGCAGAAGCTCTGCTCGTTTGATGCATCCAAAATAACTGCACTAATTTCAGCTTCAACATTTCTACATTTCAACCAGTGCCGTGTTTAAATCATGGTCCGTCCAAAAAGGACATATAATTCAGTCCAATTAAGTTTATTCATGTAAACCCAATTCACAATACATGTCCTCCCAAAGAGACAATTCAATCAAAACATACAAGCGGATTGGTTAAAAGTTTCCTGAGGAAATCCAGCTGATAGCATCAAGTTACAGACTAAATGAAAAGTCCTCAAAAAAATAACACCAAAGTTTTTAACATTAATATCTGACAACAATTTATTGCCATCCAAATGAAGTAACTCACTAATCATTTATGTCACAGATAGCTGAGTATCGTCAGTCTACCATTGAAAAAAAGTAAAAATATCTTAAAATATGTGTATTTGCCCTTAAGGTGAGCTATTGAATAAGATGATCTGCTAATGGATTAAGATCTGTAGATATTAAGTTATGGAAATAAGGAAATAGAGGTGTTTTTTTTTCATTTGTTTTGTTTTTTATTTATTCAAACATAGATCCTCGTATTCCATTGGCCAATTCTAATACTTTTTATGCTAAAAAAAATTGGAAAACACACATGGGAGCGAGCTACATTGTAGCAACACCTGTCTTGGAACTCACTGAAAAAAATGAGGCTGCCGCACACTGGCACCACCATCAGAAGGCAATGCGAGTGAAGTGTCTTGCCCAAGGACACAATGACATTGAAAGACAGAGATGAAGTGTAACCCCACGACCCTTCGGTTGCAGGGCAAACTCCTGCATCCAATGCCACTGTTGTGTGTTGTTTATGATAAAACAACTCACACCTTAAATATTTCAAGCCTGGCCTAAGCCTGCCAGTGTCCCCTGAATATTTTTTTACGGATGTGACATTGATTATTTAATATATTCTGAAAAGGGTGTCTGGGATAATTTTTTTTTTTTATCATGACCTCTCTTAGAAAAGAGAAAATAATACTTTTGCCATTGCATTATTCAAAGCATATTGTACAACATAATTTGATTATGCAGCTCCATAACTGAACACAAATCTAGTAAATTTATATTAGTAGAACAATGTAGAGCAGTTTCAGTAGCAAGAGAATAGTTTAGCTGCAATAACTCTGCATAACATAACAAATATCTCAATTAAAATTGTTCAAAGGAGATTGGAAATTAATAATTAAAAAATAATCTGTAACAGTAAAACAGCAGCTGTTTTATAGCTGTAGAGGTGTGGGCAATAAAGATTGTAACATCATTTATGCAGAAATGAAATAAGTATAAAACATATGTGCAATGTAGACATCATTGTGTTTAAGCAGGCTCAGGTCTGTTCATTATTTGTGTTTTAAGTGTAGTGTACATTGTCCAAAACAGCTAGAGGAGGAACTACAGTTCGATCCTGTTTGTATGTCTTTGTGGACGGCTTTATATCTCCTCCCAGATTGCAGCAGTTCAACTATGTGGCATGGATGAGTAGGGTCCTTGCAGGTTATTTTAGCTTTCCTGAAACATTGTGTTTCATAGATATCCTCCAGGTTTTTGAGTTGAATTCATGCAAATATTTGCACTGGAGACAATGTGCTTAAAGGCCTTACTTTTGCTTCCACTTCAGATTATACGCTTCTTTTGTCCTATTTTTTACACTAACATTTCTTCCAATTGTTCTTGCATCCAGACATAAAAAAGGATGATATTTTACTAGATCAAAAGCATGGCCTTTTTTGTCTAAGTCTACGAGACCTCTGTGCAGTAGAAAACCTACCAAAAAACATTTGTTATTCAATCATCAGCATGTGTTCTGTTATTCTATTCGTTAAAAGAACACAAAAGTTTCAAATAAAGGCTAAGGAAAGTCTCTCATGTACTGTAATATACATACATGTATACAGGCTCATGTGTATGCATATATGAGTCTTGTATTTCCTTCATAAACCATTGCTTTATCCCTCTGGGTGCTTTTCCTCCTAGCCTGCGTCAGGGTTAAGGCCAAGTTAATACAGAAAAGCTCTGCTAACGCAGCTCAAGTCCAGGCCGTAAATCCTCCCTCACAGCTTTAGCTCCAGACAGAGCTGTTTAGCACGGTTTTACAGTCATCAGGCAGGGTGTGATTGAAGGGAGGATAAGGAGTGAAGCACCATTAAGGGAGCGTAAGAGAAGGAGACCAATAATTAGAGAACAGAATTAAAGAGCAGTGATTGAAGGCGGTGGTGAGATGGAGTGATGTGAGGGCCGAGGGTGGGAAAAAGATAAATTGACAGGGGGGATGAGGAACTGCTGAGTTTTGGAGCGCAAAGGTAAAAAGGGGGAGTGGGAGGAGCAGAAGGGACCTTAGAGAAAGATGGATGGAAGCAAAAGCCATCAAGGCAAGATGGTAGAAGTAGGTCAAAGCTAATTAGAGAGAACGATAACGTCCAGAAAGAGTTTAGTGTTGCAGATGGAGGCTCCAGCTAAGGGATACTAATACCTTAGCCTGAACTCACATTCAGTGAAGCAGGGTTTGGTTCTGACACAATTATGATGGAAGTTAAATGAAATGTTCCCCCTGCATTAACACTAACACAGGTTATAAAAAGACACAAAGGCTATCCAAGGTTCATAATGTTTTTCTTTTCTTTTCTTACCTCCTTTATCTTTTTTTTTTTTTTTTTATGAAGACATTTCTGATACAACCACTGACATCCTCCCACTTTCATGTTGCACCTTCTTTGTTCATTTTCTGTCTAATTCTAAGCTCTGCCCTGTTGCGTCCATCTGCTTCTTTCCCGTTTCTGTGTTTCCACACAGTTTTGGGGACACCTCCCTCTCATCCGCCTCCACCCTGGAGCACATCCCATCCTCGGCAGTCGCTCGCCCCCGCCCTCTGGTGCGCCAGCAGAGCCTTCAACAGCCTCTCACTCACCGGCCCCCTCCAGGTCCCAACGACCCACCGGTAACCTCACAGAGTCTGGGCCAGCTGCACACAGGTCCAGGCGGCGGGGGGCACCGTGGGGGCCCGCGGGGGGTCCGGGGGAGTCCGGCTGGAGCTTCCAGGCATAGAGGTACTGGGGCTGGACGATCACGGTCAAATCCAGGAAGCTGGGACCATATGATGGAGCAGATACGCCACAGAGGTCTGGACGTCAAGTCATTCCTGTAAGTCTCATGAAGTTCTCTGCTGTGGAAGATCTTAAAGTACATGATATGCTTATGTACTATACTCCCTACCTGCTTTAGTATATCAAACTAAAGAATAAATACAATGATCTTTAAACTAATATTCAATTAATTTGTAAAAAAGAAAATAAACAAAAATGTGAGGAAAAAATATTTGTTTTTCTCTTCTGATTCTTCTGATAAATTTCTCTTCAGTAATGTAATTTTCATAAGTCTGGTTGATGCTCCACCATATATATTTTAGAGTTCTTTTGTAAATATTAGTACTACTTATGTTGGTGAAACAAGCTTCCTTTGTTAATTTATTAACCTTGTTGAACTGAGAATCAGATCAGCAGTAGTGAATTACTGGTTGTCTGTTTTTGTATGTGTTTTTTTATTTTTAATTAACTTCTACTAAAATGGGTTTTTGAACAAACTTAAGTATCCTGTTGGCAATTATTGTTTCCAATTGTTTCTTCAGGATTTAAAGAACTAATGTGAAAAAATGAATGTAAAAATGTCCCGAAAAATTTGTCTCATGCATATCTCATTAACAAGGAGAATACAAGATCAACTAAAGATAGTATACATCTAACTATTATTTATGCATTGTCATTTTTCCATTGCACATCTTGCTTAATACCAATTGGTGCATAGTTAATGTATGGGAGTAATTTTTTTTATTTTTTTTGGGACAGATCAGGTGAGACATACTATAGGCAACCTTAGTGATGCTGTAGAAAGAGTGTGTTCAGGAATTCGTCCTCTCGCTACACAGAGTCTCTGTACAGTAAAAAATAACTGAAGCTCCTTATACTGTATGCTATAACTGAAAAACTTTTGTTATGTTTCCAGCGTTTTAATGATGCATTCATAACTCGGCAGTAAGAAACAGAACCTCGACTTTTCTGGATTCACATTTTCCTAACATTTGTATGAATACTACAAAAACTGAGAAAAAAACGATATCTACTCAGTGTAGGACTTACACTGACAGCATGTAATCATATAATTGCATATGATTTCAGACCCAGGAGATGAATAATGACTATGAATGTGAGTATGCCACATCTTAGTTTAAAATTACACAATAATTGACATATCAGAGCAAAAGAAAGGGTTGATTTAATATGGAAATAAGCACTTTTGTGCCTTTTAGTGACATGTGTGCTTTTATGCTGATCATAGGACATCTGGCATAAAACATCATCACACTATATATGTATCACTTGCTTGGATTGCTAGAGGGATGTTATTTAGATTATTTACAATCTTTTACAGTTTTGGAACTATATTAACATATTAGGTTGTTAAAGAGCTAAAGCGCCTTGCAGTATTAATATCATAATATTTGTTTATCTGTAGTAAATACGTATTTAAATAAAGTTAAGTAAATACACTGGTTTGGGGAAACATATTTTCTTTCTTCCTTTAGCAAATTATACAATATGAACTATGGCTTTTAACTATTCCTTCCCATTGATTAGTTAGGTTTACAGAGCAAACTAAAATTCTTCCAAAGTTGTCTAATTAGTAAATAGACTCTAACAGTGTGCAATTTAAAGTCAATATACTTGTAGATATTCTGCATACGCCCTGAGAAGATCAGTCAAAATATCTGCATTGTAAAAAAAAAAACAGACAAAAAACAAAGAACATGCAAAAATGATCAGCTTTAAATATGGCTTGCTCCTTAAAGAAAGCTAACTTACTGACATAACTAGTACAGAATTGTTCAGAGAAGTAAACAAGACGCCATCGTAAATTTGGAGGAGCCGCAACTCATGTAAAAGATTCTAATGGCATGAGAACTATTAGTTTTGTACTTGCTAGATCCTGGATTTTGCAGCAAGAAAACAAAAGTAGGGGGAAACAATGTGATAGACAGTGTTAAGAGGAGATCCAAATAGTGTTTATTGGTCTACATGCAAAATGCCATGTTAGTTGTAATTGTCCTGTGAACAAAGTATTCAACTATACAGTCCAGTTAAATAAACGGAGATTGATAGATTTACTCTGTTGGTACTTTACTTATTTACGTATTTACTTTGCCAGGCAAATTGAAAACAAGACATCCGCAATGTCACACATGTATGATGTTCTGCCCTGTTCGGATGTAGAGAGAGTTTGTCTCCCTTACTTACAATTATGGAAAGTAGTTGGAGTCAAAAGAAGTTACATGCTCTTTGGTTAAACAGTGACATGTTATGAATAAACCTTGAGAAAGGATCACATTTTTATGGGAATAAGTATTACTTGTCCCAAACACCTTTCACTCAAACATTTTGTGGCCTTGCAGGTGAAACAGACTGAATAAAAACATTTTTCAGTAAGTAAATAGCATAAATCGATATATGAAAGACGTAAATAGATAGCTACATTTTCTGACCACAGACGTAGCAAGCAACATTTAACAACCGTTAAACATGGTGTTGTCATTATTATGTTGCGGTCATTCTTTTCATCAGCAAGAAAACTAGTCAGAATTAATGGTGAGGTGGATTCAAACATGAAAGATGCTGGTGGAGGATGCAGAAGACTTGAGTTTGAGACAAAGGTCCTAAGAATTCAGAAATAAAACGATTTAAACCATCTAACCAGAGATACAATAAAAATGACCCCATTAGGTCATTTTGAATATCTGGTAATGCCTTTTGATCGCCCATATGCACCTGCAGTTTTCCAGTCCTTTATGAATGACGTCCTTAGAGATTTTTTAAATCAGTTTGTATTCGTATACCTTGATGACATTCTGATTTTCTCCAGGACCTTATCCAACAATGAGATCTGTGTGAGTCAAGTTCTCTAAAGTCTTCTAGAGAACCAACTCTTTGTCAAACCTGAGAAGGGTGTGTTGCATGCCAAATCAATCACCCTTTTATGACACATTCTCAAGAGTGGGCCAGTGACGACATATCCAGATAAGTTTCGAGCTATTCTCAATTGACCTACTTCATCAACTCGCAAGCAGCTACGTTTTATAGGAATCGCCAACTTCTACCACAGATTCATTCAAAAATACTGTCAAACTATTCTATCCCTCATTAGCCTTACCTCCTCCAAAGAAACTTGTATTTGGTCTCCTGATGCTTCTTAACCCAGCATTTGTCTAAAGCAGAAAAAAACTACAATGGGGGCACCTGAGAACTCTTAATCATAAAATGGCTTTTGAGGAGTGCTGCCCATGGTTGGAGGGAGCTGACTTCCTCCAAGAACTAAAACATCTGAAACCTAGACAGTAATGTTGGTCTCTGTTCTTTTCCTGTTTTAACTTCAACTAAAAACACCAAACACAATGCCCTTTCTGTGCACAACTGAGTCGGAACCCAATATCTCAAGTGTCATTCATCCTCCCTTCATTGTGCAGGCCTTTTCGTAGGAAATAAAGGATCAGGTCCTGGAAGCTCAGCGGTCCGTACTGGACCCTTGCACTGGACCTCCGAACCAGGTTTATGTTCCTGGTTCCATTAGGTCCTGCCTCATTCATTGGGTCTACTTGGAAAATTCTCCTTCCATCCTGGAATCACCAAACTCTTGCACTCACTAATTAAAATTTCTGGTGTCCTACAATATACAAGGAAGCTATGTTCTACCCTCTACAGTGTTTGCAACAAAGCTAGTCACCAGCCTCCCAGTGGTCTTCTTCAACCAATGCCTATCCATAACCTTCCATGGGATATTATTGCCTCGGATTTTGTTACTGGACTACCAACATCTAAGGATTTTTCCACCATCCTCGCTATAATCAACCGCTTCCCCAAAGCCTGCCACCTCATCCCTCTTTGTTGACTCCCACCCTCCCTTGAGACAGCTCAGCTCTTCACTTAGCCAAGAGTGCTCACAGTTCAGGATTTCATTCCCAAACAAATGGTCAATCCGAACGCATAAACCAGAAGCTTGAGGCCTCCCTCCACTGCCTCTATTCATTATACCCATCCTTTGCTACTGGTCTATCTCGATTTGAATTCTCGCTAGGATACAAACCTCACCTGTTTCCATCTGACAAGATAGACATTTTCTGTCAAATACCACATTCAGCCATGCAGATAGGTCTTGAAACTGACAGTTTCTGCCTTTAACTGGTCTGTGGATACAAATCCAGCTAATCAGAGAAGCTTCCCTGCTCCCCAGTACTCACCTGGACTAATACTTTGGCTATCAACTCGTGACACTAAAATAATGGGTTGGCTCATCGTTGACAAAGAGGTGTTGAGCAACCGGACAATTCCAGACAAGTTTTTTTGGGGCAACAGCCTTGGTATTTTTGGAAAGTCTTAGGAAAAAGGCATATATTATAAGTTCTCATTGCATTGGGACTTGCTTTTCAATTTGTGTGAGGTCAGTGGGATGATAAAAAAGTTCTTGTCAGGCAGGTCCTCCGTCATAGAAGAGATTAATCTAGATTAGAGTATTGTTATACTGTCTTGATTGTGCATGGTGCGTAAAAGTCAGAAATTAAGCATTTAAAGGTTGTTTCTATGCATGTTTGTGTTTAAAAAGGTTACAATAAAGAACATATGCTAGTTATAAAAAAATTACACCTTTGAGAATTTCCTAGTGTGATGTTGTAATATCATCCAAATGTTTACTATTGACAGGGGCTGGGAACAAAGGATAATTTCTCTCAAGACATTTTTGAGGATGATGAGTATTCTGTTGGGAGAACTTCTGCATATTTGTAGTGCTTAACCCACTCACTGATTTTTTTTTCTGCTTTTGTTGTTTCTGTGAAACATTATTTGATTTAGCGGAACAAATTTTGATATTGGACAAAAATATAGTCCGAGTACATACAAAAGACATATTTTTATGATTTTATTGACAAATTCTTTCGAAATAAACATGAACCTTTGTAAAGAAATAATTGCCTAAATGGGGGTCAAATTTTTTTTAATGATTTCCTGCAATAGAGCACAATTCACTGTTTCATAATTATGGCAAGTCTTCCAGGTCCTGAAAATGCAAAGCATCCCCAGCTGATCATTCGCCTACAAACATGTTTGACTGTTTCAACTTGGGAATCTCATTACTGAGATCTCGAGTCTTTTAGATATAGTTCTGGGTTGACATCCTGATGATTATGTCCTTCCGGGAATAATCCCTTTCAAGGAGATAGATGTGACATCTTGACTGTTGTTGAGTTTTTGAAAAGGATGAGGAACAACTATTTGTTGCTCTTTGAGATTTCTTATTCTGCTACATGGTGCCAGGTATACTATATAAGTAGTTTCCACCATACCTGTTGAAAGGCAAAAAAAATATATATATAATAATGATAATAATACTCATCAGTATTTTGGCCTAAGTATAAATTGATGAAAGCTTTATTTCAGAAAAAATTTACAATTGCAAGTATTTATATAGTTTTTTTTATTTTAGAGTGAAAGGATACGTCACATTTTATTCTGCCTGCTGGACCTTTATGAACAGATATTGGCTCTAACCAATTTATTTGGTTATTTCAGTGTTCTTGCAAAAGATATAAATCTATATACGATTAGTTTCATTTAAAGTGCAGTTTTTAGTACTATATAAAATAAACTGTGATAAATATTTTGTAGAATGGAAACAGCCCTGGAGGTCTTGAAAGCTAATTAATCCCTGAAAAATTGGTGGAAAATGGATTACCCTGGTGCAGTGAAAATGTTTACAGGCTCACCTCTTTTATATTGCTAAAATGCTAAAGGTTACAAAGAAAAAAGTTACAGGAAAGCAATTTTAACCCCCAAAAAAAGCACAAGACAAAAATCAGCAGCAGACAATAATGTGGCCAAATTATTAACTAAATCTTAGAAAGGATCTGTATGCCCATCCTTCATCTATAGCCAAAATCCCTCCTGACTGAATCCTCAAATCATTTAAATATTCAGTGTGGTAAATTATTGTTTTAATTTTATTTTATTTGAATTAGGACAGTGCATAATCATTAATGTATTTGCAAATACTTCAACATAAATATGACAGAGTTAGCACCAGAGCTGAATTTGATTCATTGTCCAAGGTCAGGTAGGCCTACAAGCATTTAACAATACCTTTAACAACATAGACATCAACCTAACATCCTTGGTTTTTTTGCCATTTGAGAAAGCTACTGTAGCTGAAGAAAACCAATGCACGCATAGGGAGAACATAGGGAGGCAACAGTGCTTATCACGAGAGGACTGTGCAGCCCGGGAACATGTATGGAAAAGCCTATGACTTTAGTATTAGAGATGAGCACTTCACAGTGTAAAACTGGTTACCATATTGAATTTGATTGTAAAAGAGAAAACACAATTAGTAACCTCTTGTAAAATAAAACGGGAAAAAAACTGTTTAAGATTAAGTTTGAACAAAATAACAAGTGATTGACTAATCCTATTTTTTCTTCAACACAAGAACCAATATTAGCCTGTTGGAAATGCGTTTTTAAATCATAGGTAGACAATTATTAAAGATAAAATAATGCTTTTCAATGAACAGAAAGGGATTTTAGGGCCAACAATTTCCAGGACAGAACAGCTACCAGAGAATAGAGGCCCCTGATTGTTTGTGTTACAGAACCCAGTGAGATCTCCTCTGCTGCTTGACTTGAATGATGCACTCCCCGTCACCTGCCTCCCCTCTTGACTATAAACATACACTCTACCACGCATCAATAACCAAACCTCTTTCCTCCTCCGCTTCTGCTGCTCCTCTTATTAACATTGTCTCCAGGCTGCAACATAATATTGAGGTCTCAATGCTTGCACTCTCTGTCCCTATGTATGTGAGTGGAGCAAATACATTAGTTTCTGACCCCCATAGTGAATGTTAACATTATGCATTTGTCAACTTATGGTATGGTCAACTAAAAATAGCAGTTTTCTCCCATTTGTATCATGTGTGAAAGACCTGCTGTACGGGGTAATGATTTTGGTGCCCTTCGGTTAGGTCACACGTGTCGTTTACTGCCATCTATTCAAATTGAGTCAGCACATCAATGAGCATCATGAGGATCCTATTCATGCATTCCCAGTGGGCTACTGTCTCTTGAGTGCAAATATGTTCCTCTTGCTGTCAATACTTTGCTACAAATAGAATTAAATTAAAGATACGAGTGCTCTACAGAAGGTGCATGGCAAATAGAAGAGAAAGAAATGTGATGTTTGCAGAGATAAGAGAAAGTGAATTGGTGGAAAAAACTGCAGAAAACATCAAAAGAGGATGAACCGAGTTTAATTTTTAGAAGCTTTTGATCTACCTTACTTCCCTTCATACTTTTAAGCTTTAGGCACACTTTCACGTCTCGCTTGGTGTTTGCCTCATCAGTGAAGGATTAAATTAACTTTTTGGAAATGTTGTTTCTTGTCTCGTTGATTATAATTTTTATACCAAATTCATGGGCACTAAAACAGCAGATTTTTCAGTAATCTAGGAGTGCAGTACCAATCCGAGATTACTTACAATATGGATAAGCAAAGAAAGAAGGAAAGCAGTACATACAAAAATAAATAAATAAATGATTCTGGGAATCCATCCAGAGCCTCCAGAGGGGTAAGCAGTGCTTCACTAATACTGTTTGTAGTTGGAATGGGAAGTTGTTGACCTTGAATGAGTCTGGTGTAGGTACTAGTGGATTTCTTCTCAACTTTTTTAGGATGAAATGGTTATGCTAGCTCCTTCCTCCAGAGACCTACAGTATCCATGTGGTGGTTTGCAGCTAGTACGGAGCCACCAGAATGAGAATCAGCACCTCCAAGGCCATGGTTCTCAACTGGAAAACAGTGACTGTCCCCTTCAGGCTGGAGGAGAGTTTCTGCCTCAAGTGGAGGAGTTCAAGTATTTTGGGGTCCTATTCACAAGTGAGGAGACAATGGAGTGGGAGATTGATGGACAGAGTTATGTGGCTGCCGCTATAATGCCAATACTGCAACAGTCCGTCGTGTTCAAGAGAGAGCTGAGCAAAACGGTAGAGCTTTTGATTTCCAATTTGGTCTATGTTTCTACCCTAGACCAGATGATGGTAGCTGCATCATGACTGTAAAAACAAGATCCCGGATACAGGCTGCTTAAATTAGATTTGCTTGCAGGATGGCCAGTCACTCCCTCAGAGATTGAGTGAAGACCTTGGACATCCAAGAGAAGCTCACAGTAGAGTCAATCTCCTTATTGAGAGCAGTCAGCCTACGTGGTTGGACATTTCCCCTGGACGTCTACCTTGGGAAGTGTCCAAGTCACTTCCCTCCAGGAGGAGGCCCAGGGAACAGCCCATGACAAACTGGTGGGAGGGACCATGTCTATTGGATGGCTTGGGAGTCCCTTGGGTCTCCCCCAGCAGAGCTGGAAAAGTTGTATAGGGAGAGGGAGGTTTGGGAGTCTCTGATGAGATTCCTGCCCCGGTGACCCAGTCCTGAATAAAGGACAAGAATTTGCACTATTTTGCATGTTTTTTTTTTACTTTTTTGTTCATACGTGTTCAGTTCTAAATGATTATCCCCCTATGATTTCTGATTTAATTAATATTATTAAGAACAGAGAACAAATGTGTAAATGTACCATTAAAGATCAATCTGAGGCAAAGCCTCCTTTAAAAAAAGTAATTGTCTTTAGAATACAAGAGACAAATATCTTTAGTTGAAAATATCTGCAAGCTTCTGCCATGTTTGGAAAGACTGTAGCTGTTGTTCTCTTGCTGTAGTTTTCTATTAGGTCTGCTTCAATTATATTAGATATGTGATTTAATGCTGTTTTATCTTTAATTCTTCCTCTGCCTCATTTTATCTATTTAACTGTGTAAAAAGATGATAGATGATTCTGAGAATTTTCTAATTCGGGTAAGAAATTAAATTGAGTAAAACTGTTACTTAAATCTTAATTTCTTTTAAGTTAAAATAATTGAAGGTATGCTTTCAAAATGTAAACATGTACAACTAGCTTGATTTAAGGTTTTATATAATTATAATCAACTATAATTAAACATAATTTTTTATTTGTTGTTAGAATTCCCCAAACATTAAACTACACCTTACTGTGGGATTAATACTCACTTTACTGGACTTGAGAAACATTTCATAGGAAGTAAAATGCCAGAGGGAGACATTTGTTTAGTCATTAAGGCCAATCTGTACAAATAAACTAGTAAAACACAGAAATTCTACCTAAAGGAAATTATTATCATTAGGAAATTATATTGACAATTCACTTTCACCCATCCTGAGTGAAAAAAACACATTTTTGACTGGTGTAGCTACTAGTTGTAGCATTTATAGTTTTGAGATATTTCCATTGTATGTTCTTGTGCTATTACTGAACATTTGTCACTGCTTCATAAATCATTTTGACTGGACAATGCCTTGCAGTGGTGGGACATTTGTTTGCATTAGAGAAATTTTGAATGGGTGTCACTCTTTTGTGACTTATCAGTACAGTAACTTCTCAGAGGGAAAAATCGGTCTAACATAATGTTAAAGCTTCTATAAAGACCCAATTTCCTTTAAATCTGTGTTGTTTTGCACTGACTGCAAGACACCTTGTGGATATTTTCAGAGATCAAGTTTATTTTGTTACAAATGAAAAATTACTGTAAAGTAGGAGCCCTATTGCTCTATACTAACATAGTTTGTTTGGTATTTCAAAAAATATGTGGTTGAAGCAATTATAAAAGCATGGACACATGCCTGAGTCTGTTTTCATGAATTGTCACCTATGAAAGTACATTACTATTTAAAAAAAAATAAGTTAAAGGTTTACTGCTTGTTTTCGATGGATTTTCTTGATGCTAAATTCCACAAAATAAAATCTAGCCTTGGAGTATCTGAAATATTTAGAAATTGTGTAGTGGATTTCACTAAATCACAATATAAAAATGCCGTTCTAGCTAGAAACTACTTTCTATGGTGCACTTTTCTAGGGATTGGGGTGTAACAAACAATGATGATGGCTTGTTTTGGTACTGGAATCCTAACTGATAGGTCTGCTTCACTGGTAAATCACAGCTTGATTTCTAAGGAAGCTAATTTCATAGAAGGTTAAGCACAATACAGGATTTACAGCCAAACAAAGACCATAGAACAAGGGCTGCAAAATTTTCCTTTTAAAATAAGAAAATATTGTTAGAGAATAGTGAACACCTAGGGATTTATTCTCCATTAGTTATTATGTTAGAAAAAAATATTTTGCCTTTACAAAATGTTACCAAATGAATAAATATAGTTAGCTTAAACTCTGCAATGACACATTATATTATAACAAGAGATACCTTGTAGATGTCACTAAGTGTAATACTTCCTGTTGTATTTTAAGGATAGGAACGCCTTCCATCATCTCCTGCTATCTCGAGTAAAACTCAAAATAATAAAATGTATGTTACACACACATACCCTAATTTCAGTGTTAAAGAATAAAAAGAAAAAAAAAAGAAAGACTCAGTATGTGACATATAAATCGGCACAATAGCAATCAGTCTTTCCAGAACAAGCTGCTCTTTCTATTGTTACAGCATGCTGATCATAAGCTCCACGGCTTGACTCATTATAAGACGTGAGATCAAGACTTGTGTGGTGATTTATAGGCTGTCTAACCTTTGAATATACATACCTACTGAGATGTAAAAGGAAAAATATTAAGGAACGGCTTGATTTTTTTTTTTCACTTGACTGATTGAAATTGGAAAACACTAGAAAGGGGGGAAACAATCCCAATAACTTAAATTTGTGAATAGGCACAAAAGAGGCTGATATTGTATTAATAACTGTTATATATGCTCTCACAATCTCCTTAAGTCATAAAATGCCTCTTTTTATTTGCTATAAATAAGTAATGAAATGGTAAAACCTCATGATTTCTAGATGATGATTATGATCTTCCTCACATTTATTAATAAATGCATGCAGATTTTTGATTAAATTGCAAAGTAAAGTCTGGTTGAAGTTTTTGTTAAGAGGAAACAGTGGTGTCCTTACATCGCTCTACCACCTCTCTCCCACTCTCTGTTTGTACACCAACTGAATGTGTGTTGGGTGTGTTTCCTGTCACTGCCTGTCTGTGTGTTTTTCTGCCTGGAATATGTGGGCGTGTCGCTATTTGTCTACATATTCCACCTGTGTGTGGTCCTGTGATGCCTTGTTTGTTTCTGTATGTGTGTGTCCAGTGAGGGGAAGATGGTTGTTCTGTCTCTAGCAATCGGGCTGGCTGAACAGGATGACTTTGCCAACCTCCCAGATCTTCAGGAAGCTCCGGCAAGCAAAGAAAATGAAACTACACCAGAGAAAAGGTAATTACGGACTGAGGCACGTGAATGTGTGCGTAATATGTAGGGTAGATGAGATTATCTTTAAAGCTTATGCTGTGTTGAGTCCCTATTAATACACACAAAACAGCTGAGATTTGGTTGAAATGGGAGCTTTGAGTCATTAGTGTTTGAGTTTGGACTTCAGTGGATCCATTAGGATGTTGTGGAGTAAAGAGATCCTCAATAGAGGTGGAATCTTGAACCTTTGGAAACAAATTTTTATGTGGTGTGTATTCTACAGTGGCATGTTGTCTCAGGATTGTCAATGCAGTGCTTAAAGCATCTTACAGTATGTCATCTGTTAAAACCATTAGCTTCTTCTTGGTTTGATTGTTGATTTTTGTATTGTAAAAGGAAGGGCTAAATGTTTGTGTAAAATAAGTTTGTACATGCAATAAGAAGGCATGTTGTGGATGATCTACAAAGATTGCTTGCACAAATGATAAGATGCACAAACCGGATTGGTTCTGTCCTTGAGCAGATTGCGTGTTCTACTTTGAGAGCCGATTTAATAAAGTGAAGTTCTACGCCATGAATTTGAAGGTAATAATGTTAATAATTATCTAAGAATAATAATGATTATAGTAAATATTATTTATTTAGTTCAATTCAGTTTATTTATTTACAACATATGTTATCTCAAGGCCCTTTACAGAGATCATTCAACCAGATCATACAGTCAGATTGGTTTAAAGTTTTCCATCTAAGGAAAGCTAGTCTATTCCATCGACTCATTGATTCAAAAGCATTCCCTCAAACCAAGCATACATGTGGTGACAGTGGAAAGAAAAACTCCCTTTTAACAGAAAGAAGCCTCCAACAGAACCAAGTTCAGTATGAGCGGCCATCTGTTAAGGGACTTTATTTTTCATAACGCTAAAAACTAAATGGAAAAAAAAGAGATGAAAATATGATTTATAATTTAATATAAAAGTTGTACAAAATATTTATTTTAGAATCTTAGCAGACTTTCTTCATTGATCCCATCCTCCAACCCTTCCTGACAGAATCAGAGTGACAGTTAGATGTATATTAGATTAGGTTCTAAATAGCAGGATTAACCTCAACTTCTCACAACAACCTCTTCACACACTATACAGCAAAACAAGGTAGCGCCATTCTAATTTGATTAGATATATCTATGATTTCTGCCAAGCCCATAGAATACACTATATTATAAAATAAAACAATTAGGGTGAAAAAACGTTGGAGACGTCTGTCTCTAACAAAATCTCTCTTCATTTTCTGTGCCAATGCCTCCTTTGTGACCACAATGAAAATAGAACTGTTTGTGTCCCACTTAACACCTGACTTTCAAACATACTTAATTTAGATCCAAAAGTTATCAGGTCTGATATATCATTTTGTTTGTGCTAATTATTCAAATGTGCATATCTACTACCCATAAATGTGCTTGATTTGGTTATTAGAATGGGATCTGGATATTTATTAGAGCACATAGAAAAAAAAGCTTTGCACTGTACAGTATGAGAAGATTGCTCTGCATTTTCAGCAGGTTTGCATTTCTTTTAAAGCTATAGACAAGGATTTTCGGGAATTTTTCAAAAGACCCGCCCTCTTCACTTAAAAAAAAATGCCAACCCTGTACCCGCTTCTGAGAGGGACGCCTATTAAACACATGCGAAGGCATGCACATTTCTCCTTGTGCACGTTCTGTTTAAAAGTTGCTGTTTTACAAACTTATTTTCCAAAAAGCAGATTTACAATTTTTTTCACTACGTCAGACTCACCACCGTTGTTATGACGAGAAATACCTGCCTGCCGAGAAATAACTCCCCCTGCCACCCTCTTAGCACAGAATATATTAATTTAACACTAACTACAAATAAAAATCATATTTATTTGAAATTATCATTGAAAATGATAAATTCATTTAAAATGGGGACAAGCACATTGGACGATTGACAATTAGGAGGACCACTTATTTAGATGATCCACCCTAGAAAACAACTTCCTGCACGATACCTTTAACGTCGGCAAACATTTTAGAGATGAAATCCAATTTATTTAGAGACTGTTTGATTGGTAACCCATCGCTGAATATCAAATTTGCATTTTACAAAAAAAAGAGAGTGATATGACATAAATGCATCTTAGATTTTTTGCTACAGTTTTTGATTCAAGAAGGTCTCTTACTTAATTTGAAATGCATCATTGTTCGTTGATTAGATTATTATACTTGAGTATTTCAGCTGCAATGGATTTCTGCACTATGTTTTTTGACCACTTCTGCCCTTTATGAAATTAAAATATTTATTTTGCTGCTAAGCTGTTTCTCATCCACTGTCTGAAACTGTACAAAATGAAATTTCATTTTATATACACTCTGTTTATGCAGAACGCCAACAAAAGTTATCTAAGCCATATCAGAAAATAATTTTTGACAGTAATTTGGCTGTAAAAAGGGATTAGAGATCCAGAAAAAAATACTACAAGATAGATAAATTTTCTTTTATTATTTTATGTGTGAAATCATCAAAGTAAATTGACCTAAATAAATCTGCGTTTTGTAAACTTGGTTTTACAAACTAGTTGAGCATTAGTGAGGCAACAACTGAGCTAGATGTTAAATTAACTAATTACGTCTGGTGATGTTCACATACTGATACCAAATAGCTGTTGGAGCTATCGGAGTTAAATATGTCATCAACTGCTGTAGATATTAATGTAAAAGAATAAAATATGAATAGGCTGCAGATATTGCACAAATGCTGGAATTTATCATGATCTGATCCATTAATTTATAGTGATTAACATCTAGCTTTCGATTCCCATGCAGCATCCAGAGTATGATCCCATTAACACCAAGCGAAAGCATCATCTGTCACTATGCAAGTTTAGTTAAATGAAGTTAGATCACTATTAGAAGACTTGTGAAAGTCTGATAAATGTAAATATGTTTAGATTTTAAAATCAGTGTTTATCATCAGGAAAACCCTAAGCTTAACCCTAAAAAAAGGATTTAAATTAAAATCATTGCTTTCTCTTTATACTTTCCTAATTCCTAAAAGAGGTGAACAACATGACCTTGGCTTTTACCTGATTTCTCTCCCTAATTAAAGGTAGTTCTTCATTGTTTTGCACTAAAAATGTGGGAGTGGTGGTGTAGTCTTTTAAGCAAAGTGCTTAGACTCTGAGAAGGCTGCAAAAAGCTGGTACAAACCGTGCCATTCTAGGGCACTCAGCAAGATGCTTAAACCCTAGGCGCTCCAAGCTGCTCATTCCTTCCTGGGGAATTGATTAAATAGAGAGATCAAATTTCATTGTAATGTGTATTTACAGTGACCAATAAAGTTGATTATCCTTATTCTCAAAGCTTTTCAGTTTTTCTCTTTCAATGTAAAGCTTTCTCCCATTTTTACATTACATAACAGCACATTATTCTATCTCTTATTTCATGTTTTTCTTTTTGTGGGGGGGCCAGGGAGTGAGGGGTTCTCTCTCATGTCCGCTTTGGTCTCCACCCAGACCTTTGAAAATCTGCTTGACTGCAACTCTTAGCTGCTCCTTTGATGTTTGAGTCGCATACACAGGAGAAGGGCCCCCTCGTTATTTAGAAGTAAGATTCACCACATGAAACATGCGTCTAAAAATATGCTAAGTTCTCTCATCTACCAGTGATCTCACAGCAGCACTCTGAGACTAACACAGTCTCCCAGCTGGTGAACAAAGGACTGAACAGACTTCTCTCTTATCACAGCAATGTTTGAGGGATGAAGTGCTTAGCACACTGCTTGACTATGCTGGGCAAAGGACAGCAGGGCACAGTTCCGGATAAGCATCAACACAATCCTGCATTGGTATTGTGTTTTTCTTTTTGTCTTGATGGGTTTGTTGTATTTTTTTTTTTTTCACTTAGATATCAAAGCCACACAGTGTTTCATCTAAACCTTTCAGCAGAGCATTGAAGCATGCTATTTTAACTGGGTCATCTGTGAATTTGTGGTGGATAAAACAAATGGAAGCTTGACTTTGAAGAAAACAATATGATGGATGTTTTTCCCAGTTATTTTTAATGCAAAATTGACGAGTTTGTTTATGCTTTTAAAACTTGTCTTAAAATATTCAAGTTTTAAAAAGGTAATAAGCTTATCCTTGGTCCAATCACCTAGCCTCCATCTAGAGGCCAGGTGGTCCATTGTTCTAATATCTAATAACAGCTTATCATCATCATCATCATCATCATCATCATCATCATCATCATCAATGTCTGCCCCTCTCCTCCATTTTCCTCTGTAGTCACTTTGCAAGCTGTAGTCTGCTGGTCTTCTCCTGGCTCTTGTAACAAGCGTTTAGCACGGCTGACCAAGATGCAACGGGATAATTCCACCAAGATTATGTTTCTCAAAGCAAGTAGCTGTCAGAAACTTTTATAGAGAGAGAAAATAAAAGGAAATGATTTGCTTCCAGCCATCTGGATAAATATGCTGTAAGACGAAAATAGGCTAAAAACTGGAGGTTTGAGACAAAAATGTTGCCAAATATAGCTTGCAACACAAATAATAAAAAAATACAAAGAAACAGATAGCAAATACAAAAAGTTTAAATGATAAAATAATAAACCTCAGCTAAAATTATTTACTGTAAGCAGCTAACATCTTGTGTCATTATAAGCTGTCATAAAAAAAAACATTTAACTGATATCTCACTATAATAACTGCCACTTGGTTCTTACTCTGCCTGGAAATGATGTTGAAGGAAACTGTGTTGACTGAAACAAAACAGTCAAGGCGTGGGCTGTGCAGTGTTATAAGAGGTTATAATCTCTGTGGAGCTGAGATGAGCCACAGAATCACTAATAAGTTTAGGAAGTTCATTAGTATGAGTGATCCCTCTCACAGCAGGCTGACTCATTTCATCCACTGTTAACATGAACATATTAGTCCAACTTTACTGTTTTCTCAACCATATAGCTGAAAAGCAAATTATTGATATATAATTAATTAGATTTTATATACACAGTTTATACAAAATACAAAATAAGATTTTGTTTCGTACTGTTTAGACAGTAAATGAGCTGTGCAGCAGCAGTGATCAAATGTAAACATTGTGAGAAAAAAAAACATGGTGCAAAACGCATTGATATGCAAGTTCAGAGCAGTGCAAAGACAAATATATGGTGCAAATATGGAGTAGAAAAACACTAGACATAACAAGATTAGTGCATATTTCCCCTTCTTGAATTGAAAATAAGCTTACATTGCTGTAAGGACACTATGAGTGTGTTTTGACAAACAGACTGTATGACCATAGCTGTGATGAAAATGACTTTAACACATGTTCTATGGAATATGGTATAGTGGAGGATTTTTACGAATGCACATGCACAGCCCTGTACTCACTCCCAAGAGGGAATGCCTATTAAATGCGTGTGATGGCATGGACGAGTCTATTTCTCCTCGTGCACGCTCTGTTTAAAAGTTGCTGTTTGCTTCGCTCATGCAAGCTTACTTTCCAAAAGAATTTGAAATTTTTCCACTATGTCAGACTCACCACCATTAAGTTGAAATGGGTAGGATGGCCTTACGTAAACATATAAGCAGAATGATTAGGAGGACCACGTATTTTGATGATCCACCCAGAAATTAACATCCACTATATCTTTAATGACAAGTTTTGAACCATATTCTCGGCCTATTATGCAACAGAAACAAGAGCTGATTTATTTTATATCTGATTACACATATTTACCAGGGGTTCCAACAAAAATGTAGATCAAAATGCCTGATTTAGCTTTAACGTTATCAATATGACAGGCAGGCATTTTCTACAGCGTTTTACCACCCTTAATCAGACCAGCTTTATCAATGATTTTGCTTAACAATGCATCTAGTTTACTGTATTAAGTGTAAAGTTTTTTTTCCTGTACATTACCATGCTGATTTAATATCTACACGTGATTCTCCTAAATTTCCTGTAGCTCTGTAGCCGGCTTTATATTTTTCAATTTGGTTTTATATTGGTTTTTGCTGTTTTGCTAGCTATTATTTTGGCCACGTCCTTGGTGTTCACATTCCTCTTTTTCAGCTTCACTCCCTAGGTTAGTTTGAAAATATCTTACTGTTTTTTTTTCCTGTGGATCTTTTCAAGTGTCAAAATAAATACAGAGGTCGAAAGAAAATTTGTGAAGTCAGTTGGTTATATTCTACAGGAGTTTGTTTTAGTGCTAAGCTGAGAGGAAAGATAGCATCTTAAGCCAAAAGGGGGTTCAAAAACTGCCATCAAAATAACCTATGGTTAATACTAAAACATTTCAATTAGAAATTTAATTTCAAAGCCTGTTCATGTCTATATTGAATTTTGGCAATTTCTAAGCAGCCATCAATTTTAAAGATTACTTTTTATCAAAATGAATCTGTAAGTGTGTTCTTCACTACAATTTTGGGTGTTGACATGAGACGGTTTTTGCAATGTTTTAAAAAATTTTATTTTCCCTAAAAGTAAGAGTTATTTCAGCTTTCCTTCTTTGCTAATACATTTCAACACTCAGCTTTTTTGGCTTCCAGTATTTACTTTATACCTTAGGTTTGGCCACAGACTTGCTCAACTGTGTCTTGTCAGTTATTATCATCCTCGGCTGGTGTTGTTTTCTATTTTTCTTTGTTAGATTCTCCTGATGTGTCGCTGACTGACTTTGAAGCTTCCTTGTTTAAAAGGTACACTTACAATAAATGCAGTTTGGCAACTGGATTTATTTTAAATAAGGCATTTAAAAAATATATATAAAAAATCTGGACTGTGTATGGTTACACTTTGACATAAATGATGCCTAAATCGAATATGTTGAAAATCCCATTGTTTCTTTAGCTCTGTTAAAGGGTCCTCTGATCTCTGAGGTGGATTTTTTATGGTATATTAGTCCATATGTGTCACTGTGGTGAATTGGACAAAGCCCTGCGGTGGGCCGGACATAATCACCCACCTGAGGATAACAATGCTGGTGGCTGCAAGGTTGTTTTTGTTATTATCACCTCAGAACGCGGCCGTTGCACGCCGGAGCTGCATCTTAATGAGCTAAGAGATGCACCCCACACAGAGATTTAAAAGGGAAATAAACATGAATAAACCCAAAAGAAATCACTGGCTCCAGACATCTCGCCTGAAATGTGTTTGTAAGATATGCAAGACATGGGATGTTTTCCAGTAAAAAACATTTCTGTTTGGTTTCATTTGGTGTAAGATAATAATGTGTTGTGTCCAAGCAAAACTATGCTAAAGAGAATTCTTTAGAGACTATTTACACAACCCATTAGGCTGATGTAGTTGAATGCTTTGACATTATTTTGATCATATATAACATAATAGTTGTAAAGATGCAAGTCATTAAAGTGCAACTTATGCTGCTCTAGAGCCGTACCTCAGGCCACATGTAAAATCAGAAAATGCTTTCACTTAAAGGATTGCCTGCGGAATATGCAGGGAGGTTGAGGCTGTGGTGGTTTCGGCTTTGATTAACAGCAGCAAAGTAGCAGTTTATAGCCAGAGAAACATTGCAAGCAGAGCAATCCCAGAGACAGTTTTGTGATGTGGTGGTCGCATCTCTCTCTGCCATCCCCACCGGTGACAGTAAAATGGGGTGAAGAGAGGGAGGTTTCATGGAGGAGGCCAGCAGCCCTGAGCCATACCAGTTTTAATAACTGTTGGCTCAGAGATTCTGTTAGGCTGCCTATCCCCACTTTCATGGGGACGGTCAAAAAATATCTGTATTAAACACTCCAACAACAGGTTTCCTGTTAAAAGGGAGTTATTCCTCTCCACTGTCGCTACAAGCATACTTGGTGTGAGGGGTTGTCTTCTAGTCAATGAGTCGATGCAATCAGCTGGTTTTCCTTTGATAGAAAACTTGGAACCAATCTGACTGTATGATCTGGTTGAATTGTAAAGCGTCTTCAGATGACCTGTTGTATATAAATAAAATGATTTGAAAACAAAATTTGAACCCTTTGATGTCTTGTCACTATTACAAAATAAATCATTGTTTTAGACTATACACATGAAGCACATTCTTTATTTGTCCAATTTTTATACATTTTCTATTGTTTAAATCATTTTTTTCTTAAAAATAGATGTGTTGTTTTTTTCAATAGCTTTTAGGTCATGTGACTGATTGATATTAAAGTAAAGCCAAATTATTTTTGCTATACTTAGAGGATAAAGGTGTTTATAGATTTATAATGCTTACACATTTTTTTTTACTTACTAACTAAAATGAACAGAATCATACATTTTTTTTCGGTATACACAATCATTCTAGGGAGCGAGGCTTGTTTTTGAGGTGTAGCATGAAGATATAGGAAACACTTAGAGACTGATTTTTAAGAAACACCCTTTGAAAGTTAATGAGTCAGAGTTGGATTTGAGAGTAAACCTAAATAAACTACATTTCTCAGTAAAAATATTTAATAAAAGTATTTCTATATATTATAACCTTTTCAAATACATTACACATAGTATTATTGTTAGTTTTCATTAGTGAGGATGAAATGATAGCAACAATTTCATAGTATTTCTTTTTAGTATGATTAATTTTCTTCCTAGAACAAAGTGTTATTTAAGGTGCACTGTATGTACATATAAGACTTATTTATCAAAATATCTGTGTTTTCTCATGGTTTGACCAATCTTTTTTTTACCACGTACTGCTCCACATTTTTGATTGATAATTAATTTGGGTAGGTCTAGAATTTGGAATTAATAGGTGAGACATGTCTTTTTCTCTTTTATTGCTTATTATTCATCCTTGTGTCTTATTTTTCTTTTCAATTATTTATTTTCCTAAATCCATCTTGTCATGATTTATTTTCTTCCTTGTCTTTTTTCTTGCCTTTGTATTTATTCCTTTTCTTGTGTCCTTCTAGAATTTATTTCCCCCCTTTGTTGCGCTCTATACCTTCATTATGCCATTCCTTGTGCATTTTTCCTCTCTTTTATATCCTGTCATCTACCTTGCTTCCTTTCTTTTTGTGTTCTTCCTTTTCCCTCATTGCATCACCCTAACCTCCCCTCAATTCTTCTCATTCCTCTCGTTCCATATTTGAAGCCTCTCTGCTGTAAAGAATTTTGTTATCTATCCATTGCATAGTATTGAACTCACATGAGTGACATACTGTCTAGGAATCGTGTTACACATTTCATGAATTCTTTTTCAAGAAAACTTTGATTTATTTGACTAATACCTTGATCAGGACATTGTTTGTCTTGCCTTACTTTTCTACCTATAATTGGTAGATGGACCAAATTAGAATAGTGCTCTTCTAGTCATGCTAGAAGACTTTACACAAAAGCAACATTCACCTAATAACACTGGCTTACGCACACACATTCCCTCAGTTTGGGGTTCGGTTTGTTGCCCAGGGGCACGTGTACCAGTAACGAGGGAAGCTGGAAAGTTGTTTCTATTTCTTGCTTAACATATTGTTACAAAACAGAGGAGGAAAGTCCAAATCTGTTTGCAGTGCAGTAGGATCTGGCATTATGGGGGTACTTAGGAAAGTTTGGTATTTGTTATTGGGTAATACTTGTTAAAAGACTGAAAACCATCTGGCATGGATATTTTAGGTCAGAACTGAGAAAAGTAAATTTTTGTATAGTCGATCAACTGATTGTCTTACCTTGTGCTCTACAGTGGTGCCGGGGTTCTGTCAAATGAGCATACCCAGTCAGACCAGCATACCAATAGTCAATACCCGTTTATCCCTTTAGTTTATTCCTTTAGTCTATCCCTTTAGTTTTGTGCAAAAAATAACCTTAAAATACATAAACGGGCATGTATCCCTGTAGTCATATACAAAAAAGCTATTTAATTACTTACATTATGGTGTTTTTTTAATCCTATGGTGATCTGACCTTAAATTATTTTTGGGTTCCTGCTGGTGGCCAGAGCTGCCCAAAAACATTTTCATTATTGTTGTTTGTTTTAAATTAGCTATAGCTTGAAAGATGCTTCCCGAAAAGGCCAAACCGTTTTGGCTACTATGTAAAATTATTTAAAAAAGGATGGCATTACCATCCTGAAAGCTGTACAATAATGTTCACCTTAACTGCCCTGAGAGTTTTTTTTAAGGTGCAAAGAAAAGCTTTAAAGTTTACCACCACGAAGAATATGTTTGCTTTTAGGAGATAAGCAGCTGCCTGAGGGGTCTGAGCACAGAGATTCAGACAAAAGAAATCCAAAAATTGCCATAAACATTTGGTTGATCTGTCTGATGTTTATAAGCGCGCCCCCCCACACTCATAAACATCTATTTGAATTATTTAGCAAAGAAGAAAACATCTCCAGGGTGTAATAATCTGGCAATGTCGTGTTTGCAGCTTGCTTGCCGAAAATGTCCTAAAATTATAAATGGTTATTTGACAGTGTGTGCTGACAGTGTGTGGGAGTTTTTTTTTTCCCCCACTGTTAGTCAGTGGATCAACAGGAAAGTGTTTTTATTATGAGATCAGAATAAACAAATTTGGACCAGACTTTTCAGCTGCACATTACTTTAAATGTTGGTATTAAAACTTTAATATGGCCTGATACACATCATTCGTTCCATTGTTAGTCTGACGCAGCAATCACAGAGAGTCAAAGCTCCCTACTAACTCTTCAGATTGGCTCCCATCAGTTCCAATAAAGTCTTCTGAAGATGATGACTAGAAGGAAAAGAGAAAAGAAAAGTGTCGGAAGTCGTCCTCATACTCATTCTTCTAGCAGCTGCCTTAGTCGGTGAGTTAATTAAAGTCTGATTATGGAGAAGGCGGGGTTGAAGCTGATTGATCAGTTTTTGATGTAAATTATCGTATTTTAATGATTTCTTCATGTTTTTTTAACAGAAGGAAAGACACAACTTCAAGTCGTATTAGTGATTTTTCTTAAAATAAATCTACTAAAATTGAGTAGCACTTAACAATAACACAGAGGAAGTCTGTTTTAGCAGCATCCGGGCAGTTCATCCCCATGGATGGCTCCATTAGTTGTATTTGCTGCCGCTCTGAGGAGGGTGGGGGCCCAGTGATTTGTACCTGCTAAAGGGGAGCTCTGACAGGGCTGACATCGAAACCTGGGCCTCATCCATCAAAAGACATGGGACCAATATTGCATTTTATGGTCTCCTAGGGCTACTGTATGATCAGCAAGACCCAGATACAGAATGTTTAGGGAAACAAACTTCCTGCCCTGGTCCTGCTGGTTAGGTTCATCCCTCTTCCTTTCACCCATCCATACACTTTCTATCCATTCCATTTTCTGTCATCTTTTCCTCTACCTCTGTCCTCCCTTTCCCACATTTTCATCTAATTGCATAAACACCCTCCTTATAATTCTCTTTGTTTGCTTTGGCAGTTTCTTTCCTATTTCTCTTTCCACTATCACTATTCATTTAATTCCTATTTTCCTGAGGGTGGTTGGTGCTGTGATGGGAACAATGTCACATCAGTGCTTCTCTGTCAGTGTAGATGACTGTTGGCCTGACCAGACTACCTCATTGTTAAACATTAAAAGAAGACACTTGATGGTTTTTCGGACAATTTTGTTGCATTGTTATAGAGTCAAACAAAATACAACTATTCATGTTGGATTTCTTTTGTTGATTTTGAGAGAAATATCTCATCATTTATTATGAAAAGCTAAGCTTCTCATTTCTGGGGGGGGGATTTTATATTTGATATGTTGTTTTGTTCTTTTACTAATACAATCCAACCATTCTTTATTCTGGACCAACAGCCATGCAGGCTCACATATACTTAAACGTTATGACTGGGATCAAAGATTTTGCCTGTCATTGCTAAAGTGTGTATTTTGTAACCTGGCATAAGCCACATTGATACTGGTAGGTTTCAAATTGAACTACACATATCGATCTGGGAAGCCTCATATAGAAAATGTTTGCAAAAGAGGGACACAGAGGCAATAGGGGAGTTAATTGATTGGTTGCGGGGAACACACATGCACAAATATAGGACATTTTTGCCTTTGTGGATAGGATTTTTGTTGTTGTTGCCTATTTCAAAAAGAAATAGAGGGTATCCCACCTAACACCCTGTCTGGTTGCTCATTGAAATCATAAATGTCACTGCATTTCCATCCACCCATTTTCCATCATTTTTAATCCCTGCTGGGGTCACGAGGGGTGCTGGTGTTTATCTCCAGCTGTCTATGGGCGAGAGGCAGGGTACACCCTGGACAGGTTTCCAGTCCATCGCAGGGCACAGAGACAAACAGGACAAACAACCATTCACTCAAACACTCACACCTAAGGAGAATTTAGAGAAGCCAATTAACCTAACAGTCATGTTTTTCGACTGTTTTTGGGAGGAACACAGAGTACCCAGACAGAACCTGCGCATGGAAATTCCATGCAGAAAGACCCCGGGCCGGGAACCTTCTTGCAAGGCATCAGTGCCACCCACTGTTCCACTGAGCAACCCATTGCTCCAAAATATTTCTGTATCGAGTGAAAAGCATCTGCTGGAGCCTGGAAAATGTTTTTTTTTTTTTTTTTTTTTTTTCATCTTGCAAATTAATGTTTTTAGACCTTGAAACTTAACTGGCATAACACATTTTTGCATTAGCTTCACACTTTTCTCTCTTTTTTCTTTTTGTCTCTTTCTTTCTTTCTTTCTTACTTTCTGTCTTTATTTCCTTTGTTTGTTTCTTTCTTGTCATGAATTCACTGATTCCTCTAGCTTTGAATTATGTGATATCAGGACATTTCTATTATACTTGCTTATATGTGTTTAAACAAATGAACATGAAGGACATTGTACCTAAGCAGAATCAGATTTCTAGAGGTCCACGGTTCATTTCTCGGTATCTTGATTGGCTTTTTCCTCATGATGTAGAATTGAATTTAATCTAAATAAGGATCACAAAGCTATAACCTCTTCAACATTTGGGGTTCAAAAATGCTCAGTAGTGTTGCAATCTTTCTGTTTTCAAATATTAAATATGTAATCTAGAAGTTTAATTATCCCAGCATTTAGCAGTCAGACATAACTTTAATATTCCTTACTGGCCTAAAACAGACACTATTTAGTTAATCCTATTTTCTATCTTTTGTTGTTTCTATATCTATATATTCATAAATTGGGAAATAAATATTTGAGGGTCATTGCAAACCTTCCCAAATGCATTAAAATACTTAAACTTTGCATTTATCTTTGTCTGCTTTGTTCTTGTGATTATACTTCTCACTAACAGCTGCTTTTTTATATAATTTCCAACCCTGACTTTTGTACTGTAATAACTTCTTTGATGTATGTCCATGAGAGCTTGATGAATGAAGCGTGTTTCTTTCATTTATTCAGTCTCACTTAATCAACACTGAGCAGACTCTCCAGCAGACAATAGACAAGGAACATAGAAGAAGATAAGATGTGTCTGCATTGTCCTTCGGGGTGTAATGACCTGCTTTGTCCAATTACAAGGAATATGGCTTTCAACTCAGATTGAGGCCAGAAGGTTAGAAGTCAGGGTTTCTGTGCTTAGCCTGTGTCAGACTGAAGTGACTGTTTCTCTGGGCTCATTCTCATCGACCCCTCAGGAGATTGCTTGCCTCAGTGTGGGTGCACCGATTTGTTTTGTTTTAAAGACTTGCTGGTAGCTTAATTGCATTTCCCTGCCATTAGAGAAGCTAAGTGTTAAGTAACAGCAAAAATCTGATTTGGTTGGATGACCAAGATTGGTTTAACAAAAGTAGGAACCTCAGAGGGTTCTCATTCCTGTTTTAGCCTGTTGAGTGTCATGACTGGAGGTTATCTTGCATTTCTTTTTTTTGACATTTACAAATCAGGCATTTGCAGCATGAGCACACACACAATTTGGTGTGCATGAAAAGATGTTTTCACACTGTGTTGGAGGAGTGCAGCCATGGGGAAGTCAAAGAGTGTGTTTCAGAAGCTTCTATGTATGCTTGGTCCCTTCGCCTTTAGGGATGCATGCTATTCTCTCTACGTTGCTCTCATAGGGGAACTTTCTTGGATTTTGCTGGCCTACTTTGGAGGCTAGTGTTACCATCGCTACTGAAACCTGGTGAAAAATGTATGATGGTCGGGAGTACAACCTTAAGTGGGAGCACACTCTTTCGTAGCCATGGCTACAACAACCTCTGAAGGATGAATTATGTAACTGGTGTTGTGCTTTAGATGAGATCGTCTCTGGCAGGCAAGAAGGGGCAGCTCACAGCTTTAGACACCCATCCTCTGTTTTCAAACATGAACTGAGTCAAAATTTTAAAACTTTACCTTTTTTACAGAACATATTTTGAGTTGAAGATCTGATTAAATTTTTTTCTCATAATAGCACATGTTTTTCGTGTCAAGATAGCGCCTCCATCAGTGTACCAAAAATAGGTAGTGGTTTTCTGCATTTGTATGTAAGCAGGAATGTATAATATAATGTCTAAAAAAAGGGGGATACAGTTTTTTGCATGAATGAGCCCATTTACCTACTGTCCATTGCAAGGGCGTAGGTTTGATTTCAACTTTGGTAGGGACACTATTCTTCAGTTTCATTGGTCCTTTGCAAAAATATGCATGCTCTTTTTTATGCTTAATGTGAGCTTCAGGGCTCATTTTGTTTAAAGAGAACAGCAGCATTTCTTGCTACATTAATACAAATCTTATAAGCACTACATGCACTAGATGCAGTTTATCATTATTTAAAGCATAACTTGCTCTAATGAATGTGGAATTAGGACTTTTTCCACTTTGAAAAGGATTGCATTTAAATTTACCTGCGACTAAGACAGTGTCTGTTTAACCAAATACAGTCTATAATATGTGGATTTATCCTGTGTTTTCTTCTGAAGATATAGATTTGTGCAGAGGTAAACAGAGGTAAAACCCACTCTTATTTTTTTTAATCTAATATGCTCTCTCTGGATCATGCAAAATAATACATTCAAGGGACAGCAAATATATGTATTGTATTTACATGTGCACTGGAACTAGAAGAGGAACTGACACTGAGCATTTAAAGTATTAATATTAGAAGTTGTACATCTGGGCTGTAGTTACTCTGTGTAGCTAATTTCATGTATTTTATCTATGGCTGAAACAATCATATTAACAAATTATTTAAATAATCGTGAACTAATTTAGTAATTGATTAATCGTAAACTGGAGTATAGGGCCACTAAAATGTGCCTTCAGCCGACAGAGCGACCCACTTAGAGCAGGAATTATACCAAGATTGTACAAAAAATATGCAAACATTTTGCATTTAAGAAGTAAAAAATATATATTTTTTGTCTGTCAATATTCTCCATCCAGAACTCCTCCAAAGGAAACGTTTAAACGTTTCTGTTTCACCTGGTTTCATTTCATAAAAGATCTTCTTTAAGGAGCCTTTGGCTATCTAATTAAAAGATAAAATAAAAGAAATCATAACATTGTTAACTTACATTTCTCAAGTTCCACAAATCAAAAAACTCTCTCCTGCTTCTTTACAGAACTCCAATGAGAAGCTTTCGCCTGTTTTAGCGTAGATAATATTAAGTTTTTTAATTTGGACTAGTTTCGTAGCCCAATATTTATTTAATTTAGCGTCTTTTTTTCGCGCTCCAAGCACCCGCGCGCGCGCACATACAGACTAGAAAACACGCAATCAGAAAAAGAGAAGGCGGAACTTAAGGCAGAATAATCAGAGAGTTAAACCGCGCAGCACAGTTGATGCGCTGCTATGTGAAAGGGACAGGAAAGAGCTGGCAGCTGCAGCTACCAGGCAGAGAAGCTGCGAGAGGAAAAGAAGCGGCTGCTGTATAGTAAATTCTAAACATGTTGTTCACATCCAATTATTGGTAGGGACAAATAGGTCCGTCCAAAATTTTGGTAGGGACATGTCCCTATGGTCCCTATGCAAACCTACGCCCATGGTCCATTGTCTCCCCAGAGGTCAGCAATGTTAAATATGTAGTCAACTTGTGTTTCTTTGGCAGGTGTTCATGTTTCTTTTAAAATCCCTACATGCAAATTCAGAGACCACAGCAAAGTCTAGCACATGCAAATTTTTGTAAAACAGCAGTGTTTTCATAAGCTTGGTAATTGATTCAAGGGGTTTTAGGAAGGCTTTCACAAAGCTAGACCCTCCTACACTGAATCATTTACAGTACAGGCTGCTGAGGCTCATCTGACAGGCATGTATTATCTACTGTATAATCAAAGCAACTAGGGGCCTCAGTCATCTAGCAGAGCTACTATTTATTTGTTTTAAAGAGCACTAAAAATAGCACATGAATTGCCCTGTAATTGTTATAAAACAAGTACTGTGTAATGTGATTTTAAAAATTATTTTCAAAGAAAAATACAGTAAATCAAATCGGGACTTTGCATCACACTTGTAAACATATTTGCACTACATAGAGAATTTTCAAATCCCTTTAAATAGAACATTCATTTCCACCATATTCTTCTGATCACTGCTGCACTTAAAAATTGAAATGATAATTTCACTGCTGTAAGCTGCTCATTCACTCTTTGGAAGCTGTGTGCATCAACATTTGGTTTTGTTTATACTCTATGTATACTAAATGACAATAAAGTTTGTCTAAGTCTAAATGTTAGTCATCACCATAATATTAATCTTAACTTCTGTGCATAAAAGCCCTGATTAAGGAACCAAGATATTAAATGTGTGAGAAAAAAAAAACAGTTTGGAAAGAGATCACCAATGACAAAATAACATCTAGTCTTTTAAATGTTTTTGCTTTTTTGTAATATCAGTGTTTGGTAGAGAAATTATATGGTTTTAAAACTATTGTATTCATCAAGGAGTCAGTAATATCTTTATTTACTTTATCTGCAGTGTTTGCCATAGTGAGTTGTATAATTTTGGGGGGAAATTGGCTCTTTAGCTGACACTATGATTATTAGAAGTAGTTCTGTGCTTTGCATTCACTAAATTAGCAGCCGCTCCAGCAAGTATTACACTGGTATCATATCCTCTGTTGCTCATTTCCATTTAATACCTCTGTTCTGAATTTTTTGTATATTGGAGATAACTATGCAATGTATAACATTTTTTTGAAGATGTACTATTTTATAATGTATCCATTAATGTGGTTTTGATTAATTCTCCACATATATGAAAAATTAGCTTAAACAAGCTAAAACAGTGGCAGGAGGCACCTAATTATTAAGGCAGAGTCATACTGCTTGCATTCGACTGAACAAGCTCAGATGCAGTTCTTTTCCTTTTGACACTGGCTGCAGTGCATATAGAGGCTCGTACTATGCATAAGGTGAGCAGATCCTGATCTGTGCAAGACTATGCAGAATTTTTCTCTGTGTCCCAGAAAGTGAAACAGTGCATTTGACTGGGTTAAATTTCAAAAACTCAAAAATATTTATCAACAGGCTTTTTTAAATGTAAGGAAAGCAGAGCTACACAGCCGCGCGAAGTGTCAATCAAATTATAAAGCAACACTGCACTTCATGACCAACCTGCACACCACGTTCTTAAAACAGCAAAGATAAAGGTGTCATGAAACGGGACAGATGGACCAAGTATTCAAGGTGAGACAGCCAGTAGGAAAGTTCAAAACGTTTATTAAAACAAAACAACATAACCGAAAGGAAGCGCAATGCTGTGGATCTGGCGGCTGCAAGAGGGAGGCAGGGCATCGCCCAATCACTGACACTCTGGGTTAGGGAGAAACACAGGAAAGTGACCGCGATCATCTGAGCAGAAGATGATTATTAGAGCGAGTCACTTACCTGGTTTAACAGTTCAGTCCATCCTCTCAAGCAAAGGCAGGATAAGCCGATGCACTGCCAATGAGAGGCAGCCCTGAGCCATCCAGACCGTCCCCGATGCAGCAACCACAGTGAGCAACCATAACTGCGATCCAAGGCAGGGATTCAGATCAGACCGGAGTAGTTCTGGAATCCAGGAGTCCACAGTCCGGTCAGGGGTTCTGATCCACTCAGGAACAGACAGATCCAGGTTCCAGGAATCCATTAGAGCGTGAAGGGTGGTTCAGAGTCCTGTGCGTCGATCATCCAGCTCAGACCAAAACACACCTTGGAGGACAGGTTCAGATTCCCGTGCGCCAAGCATCCAGCAGTCAGAAACCCACAAATAGGAAGAATCCAGCAGGAGTCCAACTGAGGTTCAGGTGGGCAGATCAGCCAGGGACATACAGGGCCAGTGGGTAAGAGGGAACTGAATCAGGAAAATAGAATCACTAGGCCAATGCTGAAAGGCTCTCATCAACTGGTTAGGGACAATAACTCACCTGAGGACACTGGCTTGAGAATAAACTCCTAACTGGAACAGGGACAAGAACCTTGGAACTGACTAAAATTAACAAAACTGACTGACCGGAAAACAGGGAATAAACAGAAGTCAAACAATGATATTGCAGCGATAGCTGGGCTGGACTGAATATAAAGCAGAACCTACAGGTGGATGAGATCAGAGATGATTAGGAACTGGGCAGACAAGGCAGGTGAGTGAAATAAGCAATTAAGGCCAGCTATCAGAGCAGGTCATGTCAAAAGGATTTCAAAATATTATGGATACTATAATATTTTTAAGAAAAGAAAAGATTACACAGCTAAAACAAAGACTCTGGAAGGGGTAATGACCGGGCAAGGCAGTTAAAGGAGACTGAGAGCTTTCTATGTAGTTTTTAGTTTTCTGATCTTTATTTTTTTTATATACATAAGGAAGGAGGTAGGCTAAATTTGCATTGTCTCTCATGTTTTTTTAAGTTCAAAAAGTATTGAAGTGTTATTTTATCTGTTTTTTGTCATCCTGAGCTCCTATCATGGATAAAAGGACACTGTTTGTTGAAATGTTTTATCTATTTTTTATGGCAGAGTCTGCCCCGTTCACACAGCATGTTTCAAAGTGGGTGAACCTGGCTGCTTTACATGTGATAGGGGATTTTACTGTGTATTTTACTTTACCACCCTGTCTCTCTTCCTGTCAGACTCACAACAATTGCTGTGTATGTCCAACCAAAATAGATCAGGGGTCTAGCTAGGTTGGAGCTACACAAGTGCTGTTACAGACAATCCTGTGTGGTCTAACAAGGCCCATGCATTTCCAGAGAGCTCTAAGTTTCAATTCGTTTTTCTATCCAGATCGGATACTAAATGGTGTTTGGTGTGTTCCGCCCGTTAGACTTTTTATAAACATTCTTACCCAAAGATTCTTTATAAAGGAATTTGTAAAAAAAAAAAATACTTTAAATCACTGGTTAAAAAGATCAAGAAAGTTGTAGTACTTTTAGTACTGAAAGAAATCTATTGTCTATATGGTCATTTTCTATAGGTTCATACAGTTCTATGTTAATAGGGATTAGTGTTGAAAAAGTGTGATCATTTGAAGCTGCATAAACCAACCAAACTCACAATTATGTACACATATTTGTGAATGAGTGAGAGGTAGGCAGGTTAAGGGAAACAGTTGTGTGTGTTTGCACAGTTATCTTTGGACACACACTGTTCTCTGATTTGTTAGGGACTGATATTAGAGGCAAAAATAGGCATCACTTTAGCCTGCTAAAGAAAAGATTTTGTATTGTTTCAGATTTCTATATTAATAGAGACTTGCTGAGGAAAGCCATATTTGACAGCGCAATGAATCGGAGAGCTCATGGTTCAAATTGAGTCGTTCTTATGTTGCTTGCGCTCTGACCTGCAGATCACAGGAAATCAACGCACAGTGACGAATCCATTCTTTCTCTTCCATGCCACATCCCTTTCTTCTCCTCATTCTCTGTCACTCTACTTCTGCTTGTCTCTTTGCTATAAAATCCTCATCTGTCTCTTGCTCCTTCAGTGTTTCTTTGTTACATTTGCCAATTCAGTATGTCAGATTTCTTCCTTTTCTCATCTCTGAAATCTGGTTATGTTTGTTTCTTTGATTTTATCTGTATCTTATGTTTTCCTTAATTCATCTCTCAGCCTGTTTTGCATGTAAATAAGGGCTCCCATCTAAGTGTCAAAAGGCTCAGGACGTAGGTTCCAGAGTTCAGACCAGACACACAGTGATACTTAAAAGGCGTTTTATTGAAAAGACTGCTTGCGGCTACTCGTCAGCTGTGGTGGGCTCACTGGATACGCTGGTCAAAAGCTGAGTTGATCAGAGGGATGGGGTAGCCATTCTTGATTGTGATGTCATTTCCACCGCTGTAATCTATACATAGCCTGAGGGAACCGTCCTTCTTCCCCACAAAAAAAAGAAGCCTGCACCAGCAGGAAAGGAAGAGGGACGGATTATGCCAGCTCTAAGTGACTCAGGTCATATTTCTCCATAGCAAGAGTCTCAGGAGCAGATAACAAAAATAACCTCACACTAGGGGTCGGCAACCCAAACTGCTCAAAGAGCCATATTGGAACAAAAAAACAAAAAATAAATCTGTCTGTAGCCGCAACAATGTATAAGTCTTATACAAGCACTGCTCTAAGTGTATCAGCCCAATATCCAACAGGACTACATGGGCTTAAATATATAATAAGCATTCATGATTAAATGTTTATCCTGTGCAAATTTCCCATAGTAGCAAGAGGTGAGGTGAACGCTAAATACTAATTGTTATACTTTTTGTCAATATGCTTTGACTGATACCGGATCTTAATGCCAGATCTGGGGGGTGATCTGGCAGTTCTGGGTCCTTCCACCATAACATCCAGGGGAGTTTTCATAAGGGAGAGGTCGAAATCCAAAATACACTTTTTGTTTTGAGAGCAAGCTGCACAGAATTTTCCATCAGCCTTTTTAGTCTTTTGTCACTGGGCTCCACATGGTGAATCCAATATTCCGAATCTGTTGGGCTTTTCTGCCTTGAAGCTAGCATGGACATCCAATATATTATCCCATCTCAGCTTTGAGTTCAGCCACCGCAGCCAGCTTGCATTCAATCGCACCCACCATACAGCTCAGCTCATGGTCCTGCTCGTTCACAGCCTTTGTGAGCGTGTCAACCGCTGCCCACAGCCTGATCAGTGCCCAAATTGCTGCCGACATCCTCTGTAATTGTAGATACATTAGGTGTCCTCCAAATCCAAACAGAAGAAATCTAAGTATCATAAATCCAAATATTTATATGTCTTCCACATCCTCGACTGATAACATTGTAAAACACACCATCCTCCAAGCCTTACATGAGTCCATGGTGTATCCCAACAAAGTATGTCCTGGCAGGACAGGACAGGTCCCCTTCTCCCTGTCTTCCAGTCGAGAAAATTTGATCAACATACATTTATACAGAGATAATAATGTTAATAAAGGTAGAAATAAGGAATGCTAGCAAAAGGTTTCGGCCAAGAAGGACTCTTCATTGTCCTACCTTACCTCCAGCATAGCCCCCGTCTGTCTCTGGCAACTCCCCTGCATTGGTGCTTTTTGCGTGGGTACGTCTTCAAAGAAGTACAGCCGAATCTGACCGTTATCCACACGCAGCTCTGGATGTCATGGACTCATTTTTTTTAGTGCTTCTGGGGCTTTTCCAAAAATTGATGGTACTCCCAGGCTGATTTAAAAGTTGTCCATAGATAACAATTTAGCAATAGTCAGTGAAGTTAAGTTTCACCTATGCTCTTACTATGAAATATTGACTTTGACATCTTGACAGGAAAGGCCATGGGGCTGCAGAGGTCCTACCTGTTGAAAGTTTTTATACTTCATCTTCATCTGATGCCAGGTGTGACTTTGCCCAGTAAGATTGGCTCAGAATATAATACACTGATATCTTACCATTCAAACAGTAAACTAGTTTTCCCCCTCTAATGTTACCTCTGAGTAGACCTACTTAGAGTTGATTTAAGGTGCAGTAGGAGCTCTTGGAAAAAACGGTGCCAGCAAGCTATTTTTTGAACATACACAACCATGCCTCTCCCTTCAGGCCACTCCTCGAAAACCACGCCTTCGGTCGCTCTGTCCCTGTCCACTGGGGTTCCCGGACCAGCCCCGGAACTCATGGCTCGGTTCCAATGCCCAGTCCGGTTCAGTCTACAACCCATCCACCCCTATTTCACTGCTTGCTAAACGGCATGGGGAGATCTTTAAGCCACATGGTAAAAATATGCGTCATAAAAGATCTCCTACTGCACCTTTAAACTAACTGACACCAGCTGTTGTGAAACTGACAAATCAGAGTTGAGGATTTCCGTCTGAATTAGGTAAACCTGCTTTGTGCAACGGGCCTCTGCTTTTTCCATCAGGGTCACAGTAGAGCCGGTGCCTATCTCCAGCAGTCTATGAAAAAAAGACGGGTACATCCTTCAGCCAATCTGTCACTGGGCAACATGTAGATACAATGGGACATACAACCATTCATACACACTCCCATTTAGGGAAGCCAATTAACCTATGCACGGGGAGACCATGCAAACTCCATGAATTGAGCCCAGAACCTTCTTGTTGCAAGGCAACAGTGCTGGCTGGCTGGCTGGCTGGCTGGCTGGCTGGCTGGCTGGCTGGCTGGCTGGCTGGCTGGATGGATGGATGGATGGATGGATGGATGGATGGATGGATGGATGGATGGATGGATGGATGGATGGATGGATGGATGGATAAATGGATGGAGAACAAATGTAAAGGTGTAAACAAAGTTTTCATTATACAGAAGAGAACAATGCGGTTTATCTTTTGCCATTTTTATAGGATACACATATCCCTATCATTAACAGGATGTGTGTATTTTTATTTGCGCTTTGCCAGAACTCCAGGAAACAAACCAGGCAGCAGCCCCAGAGGGCAGACCCCAGATGAAACCGGACGTCGCCAGGGGCAGAACCACGAAGCCAACTCTTCTGTCAATGAGTTGGCCAACTCTGTCACAAGTGACATGCTCATGGTAACTCACTCTATCAGCTCTGTCTATACAGTATTCATCACTTTGCTAATTCATTCATACCCTAAACCCTTTTCAAATTTTTTTATGTTAGACATACAATTACAATGTAATATCCCTCAACCCAGAATAATCCGATGTCTTTTATTAGCTGCTGTAGAATGAACCAACTACATTAAAATGGTCAAACATTAGTGAATGGGGGAATGTTTTTAAATGCATCAAGCGATTACAAAATTCTACTGTTCACCTATTGTACAAGGCGATAAATCAAATTTGCCCACCATTATCGAACCCACAAGGACAACATTGAAAATATACGCTGAACAGGGTCCCACTGGGTATTCCTTCTAGCTCATTTTACAACAGTTATGCTATGTTGGCAACAATCTTACAATCTCTAAATTCATAGATCTGATTCCAGAAGCAACATTATTCTAAGTCAGAGCAATATCTGATTTTCTTTTACAAATCAGAGACAAGAGTGTAAATGTAAACAGAAAGAGATTGTCAGAAGTAGAGATAGAGATGATTTATTGCTGTGGAAAACCTTGGTAGGGATAAAATGCTGTTGAAATGCTGATTTTAAAAGATATGTAATCTATTTTCTGTAATATAGGATAGTTTTCTTAAGTTGCTTTTAAATAGGTTATTATACAAAATTAATATTTATGTTTTTCTTTTTCTTATGATGAGCTTAGCTTTCTTGTGATCATTGAGTTGGTCATGTTCGAACGTTTTTCGGACATTCAACTTTTGCTTTGGTCATTTTCTGTACTTTAGAAGGCATATGATTGTGGGTTCTGTAAGGGGTTTGAATAATCTGTAAAGCGGCCAAAGCCGAGGAAAAGGCAGAAATGTTGGGTGTCAAATACTGCAGAAGAACCTCCTCAAAATAAAACAAGAAAGTCCAGCAAAAATGACTCAAAAGCTGAAAAATATTTCTTCTTTGAGCTAATTATCGGTTGTATGTCAAATGTTAGTGGAGTGGAATAAAGCTTAAGGTCTGACTACTTATTTTGGTAGCTTTTGTTAATCTGTTATTTAAGCTGTTGTTAAATATTTTTATTGTAACTGACTGTACACATTGTATAGAAGTACTATCCGGAGAACATCAATACTATCTTAGGCACCACTTTAGAACCATTCTTTGCTCTTTTATGTATTGGTAGAAAAAAATATGTAGATCACTAATGTTTTCTTTGTTTTATATAATTATAGCTGCACCAAACACATGCGCAACAAAAGTTATATTTCTGTATATAATATGGTCTGTTTGTTGAGTTGGGGGCCCACTAATTTTAAGAAAGTTGTACAGGAATTGTCTCCCCCACCTGTGGAGCATTTCCACTTTCTCCTACCCTGGAGTTTTCTAGGCTAACTCGGATGTGCAATAATCATTCTGCTGAAGCGAGAGCTAAGAGGGGGAGGCAAGCATGTGCCTTCTTCAGAGAGGTTTGGTAATTAGCTGTGAAGGAACATGCAGGGACGTGGGTGCTCTGAGAATATGGCAGAGATGGGTGCGGATACTTTGTAATTACAGGGGTTTCATCAGGATTCTGCAAAATTCTCACTGACAGTACTTAATGATTATGCTGGGGTTGGGAGCTTTGCCAAAGGAATCTATAGATGTCTTCTTTAGAGCCAGATCTTCTTGCACTTTTTAGCCATTTGTTATAGCTATGCACTGAAAAAAGTCAAAAATTGCTGTTAGTTCAGTGTTTTTTTTTTTGTTTTTTTTTTTGCATTTGATTTCAGTAAAGAATTAAATTGTCAATTGTTCAATTTAAAAAATACAAATAGGGAATCGATCCCAGAGGAAAAAATTAACTTCTTCAATTTACATTTTCTCATTGAGCCAATTGCAATATTTACATGTAAATTATTACTCTGCAAAGTGTAGGTTAAGCGATTGTTAAATCGTTTCAGTGTAGGTGGCTATACTCTATATGCACAAGCTTTATTCCACAGGGAAAAGTGAGTTTAAAAAGTCATAGGGCATCAATGTGTATATAGAGCTAAAACTGTAAAGCTTTTCAGGTGATGTGTGTCTGGATAGCTGGGGGCCCCAGGGTAGCTGTGGCTACAGTGTAGCTTTCCACCATCAGTGTGTGAAAGTGCGGGTGAACAGGTGATTGAATAAATTGCTGACTGTAGTCTGAAGCCCTTTGGCTTCTCCTGGCTTGAAAAGGTGCTATGTAACTGTAGGGCAATGACCATTTATCAGGATCACCTCTGACAAATGTTTCATTTTTGGTGTGATTATCCCAGAATCAGGTTTAGCATAATAATGTTTTTATCCCACAGTTTTACTTCTCAAAACATTATATATGCTTTTTAAGCCTAAGTTTTTAATCAAAATTTTTGAAAAGATAAACAGCAAAAAGATAATGACCAAGAGCATTACATTGTGCAGAACGCTTACCAATTATCGTTTGTTGTCATAACCTTTCAAAGAAATTTGTTCTGTTTATATTTTTTCTTTGTTGTGGAAAAACAGATTCAAGTTGTCTGTTTATTTAACTAATTTAAATGAAATATTTCATTTCAAGTACTTTATTGTCAAATGTGTTCAGATTTAAGCTACATGTATATTGTATTTTTCTCAGCTGGCATTAGAGCAAAAAGAAAGTAAAAAAAAAGAGAACAAACAAATCAACAGTAAACAAATCTCCTTTATGTGTGTATTACAGTTTAGCAATCTTATTGTTTGTGAAATGAAGCTATCATAGTATTTACAGTTGAACTGTGTATTTTGTTGGCTTTTATTAGAATAGAGGAGACAGAGAGAATAAAGATCAAAGGGCTAGATTTTTTTTAATGGCTGCTACTGCATATCAATGAATACTACTAGATACACAATTTGTAGAAGTGTTAATGTTAAGAGTATCAAGTATGTAATGCTTTACCTATGATACCTGAAAATACATGAAAAAATTTAAACAAACTTATAAGTTTAGTTTCTTTAATTCTAATAAACAAAGCAACAATTATTATTTCTGCAGAACTAATATATATTGTGATTGGTAGAGAGATTGAAATTTAATATTTAACAACAATTTGTTTTCATTTTCTTATAAAGTCTTAAGATAAGCAAGCTGATATAAGCTAGTTAAAATGTAGCTGCTTAATAGACACAATGCTTGCCAACTGTTGTCGCCCTGACCAGAGCGAGTCAAAGAAATTCTTTTTTTTTTTCTAAGAAAAAAATAGCTCTAAACATCTTACTGCCAGCTGATCTGCATTGTGATGAAAATCTTCAACAAAATTATAAAGGTTTTACCTTTGCTCCATACCACAAGAAAAATTCAGTTTCACTTTGTCTTAAAGCAGTTTTTAAAATGGGCACTCTCTTTTTAAAAGCAAATATTCATGCCAATGAATGTGTCACTGTTGTCAAAATGACAAGTTATGACACCAGCATCCTTGAACAATCAAGCAAAAAGGTCAAACATGTTTTCGTTGTGACAAATTAATCTGTAAGTGCTTCCCAATGTCATGTAAAGTCAAGATAGCATTATAAATGATGCATGGCACTATAAAAACTATTATTAAATACAAATCAAGACACTAAATGAGCATTTCACTTATATTGTATAAACTGTGCAACTGTTCACAGCATGTGCAATAGGGAAACATAACATTTACAACAAATACAAATTCCCTTTGGCTCAGTAAACCTTACTGCAGTAGTTTTAAAAATGAAAATACAGTAAAACAGACAGTGCTGCAAATCAGACACATAGACCCTCCCGTCTGTCTGGCAACATGTTTTCATCAACATCACAGCAAATATCAGCTCTGTTAATGCACAGAGAAGAGTATCTTCTGGACCCACCCTCTGCAGTGCTCTGATGTGATGTCATCCCAAGTTGCATCTATGGCTGCCTTTGGGGTCATTTGAGAATGTGGACCTGACCCTCACCTGGATTTAGGAATGGAGAGTAGAAAGGCAGATACTCCCTAGGCATCTTGTCATGTGCTTCAAACCACTGCCTGGCTACTGCAGAGTGGTGGAAGCTTACATTATTCCAATCATACTTTGATTGGTTACTCTCACCAGACACTCTGGTGGGAGAAACACAGGTAAGTGACCACAATCATCTGACAGAAGATGATGATCTCAGTGAGTCACTTACCTTCTTTAACATTTCAGTCCATAACCCCTTGAAGGGGCGTGAACCAGCAGATGGGCTGATAGCTGACGCGGCGCGTTACACCTAAGTGTCCCCGGTGCTGCAGCTCCTGAGGATTGGGAGGAAGCCGAGCCTGGACAGGGTTATCAGGCAGGAACAGACAGAACAGGATCCAGATCAGGCAGGAACAGGAAGAAGTCAGGATCCAGGCTTCCAAGGTAATCCACCAGCTCCCAGGCAGAGTCTGACTGAGTCCAGAAGCATGACCAGCCGGTCACGCACAGGAGCAGACATGATCGGGTGCAGACAGGCAGGCTCAGTGGCAGAGGGTAGCAGAGACAGGACGTGGAACCAGAACTTGATGCAGGACCTTTAAACTGGTCTCCACCTTGGAGCCAGGCTTACTGGGATAAAAACTGATCCTCCCCGCGTACAGAGCCAAAAACCCAGAGGGACAGACACAAAACCCTCTTTTTTTCACTGGCCGCCAGGATTCAGGACAAGAACCTTAGAAACAAACAAAACTGAACAGAAAACATCTAACGATCTGGCCATGATAGCTGGAACTGAGCCCAATATGAGGACAACTGGCAGGTGGATGAGATGAGTGAAAATTAGGAGGTGAAAAGGGTTAAGCAGGTGAACGTCATGAGTAATCAAGGTCAGCTATCACAGCAGATCATGACAAGAGATTGTGAAAAAATTAAGTCAGTCTAACAAAGCATCTACCACAACAAACTGTACAGTAATCACTGTATATATAGTTACAGTAACCTGTGTGACCCTGGAATGCAAGTGCAGTGCTTACTGTAGAAATACATCGAAGTTGTACAGTATAACACTTAGCAGAGTAAAGCATGCATACAAGCTTTACCTGCACATGATGTTGACACAGCTGCTTCACTCACTGTTCCATTCAAATGGTACACGTTACAAATGTATCGTTTACATGTCATTCCATGTGAGGACTGTCTATTGTTGAAATTGATTTTGAATAACACTGAATATTGAATAAATAAATAATTTAAATATTTTCAGAGATGTTGTCATTTTCCTGATTTGTATTTCTCGCAGCCTCATAGCATTGTTTGCAATTACCATTGCACAAATGCTTTCCTCTTTCTTTGGAGTCAAAAGGAAACCTCTTCCACCTCTTCTTGGTTGGCGTATAACCTCTACAATCAAATGTTGTGGAGGCTGCACTAACTTGTTCAAATTTTAAATGTTTTGTAAGAAACTCACCAAAGCTACTGAAAAACTGTATTTCCAACAACTAACACATGTCTACTGCTGACAGATTTTTCAAAAGGAGATGATAATAATAAGATATAAAATAAGGACTATAAAAGAAAGGAGGAACTCCGGAAACAAAGTGCTCAAATGGAGGAAAAACAATTTCTCCCAGCTGTTGGGTGGGGGACTGTATAATGACAAGTGATCACGTTAGGCATGGAGAATGAGATATTGCAGAATCTTCGGAAATGAGTGGAAACTTTCACAATTAGATATTCAATTTTCCAACCTTCTCAGTAATCCCTGCTGGATAGAATTTTTTAGTACAGATATGTTTTCTTTTTTCATAAGCCATGGCACGATTTGTATGTGGTTTGTCACTTATCAACTCCCCATTTCCTTATAGTTCCTTCTATTATCCTAATGATGATACAGCCATACAACAGCCTGTTCTGTAGACAGTTAGAATGTGGATTTTAATCATGTTTATAATTTGTGTCTCCTACAGCTTTTTGAAGTTAATGCGATATAACCTGTTCCTCTTTGTGGGAGGGTTCAGTACATTTTCAATAAACAGAGAATATGAAGAGCTAAGTGTAACTCTAATAAGAAGGCAATTTATGTTATTGTGCCTAAATCTCATTAATCCCAAGACAGCACTGCTTTTTAATGTTTTAAGTTTAGTCCATGGAGCTGAATGAATGTCACCCATTCTTCTCTGCCCCATCACTAATTCTGTTTCATTTATTTTTGGACTTATTTTGCAGTGAGCACCTATATTGAAATGATTGGCATATAAAAGAAAAGTCAGCAAATGGTAAAAACTGCCCGAAGTTTAAAAACAAACAAACATTTTTTTTATGTGATAGGTATCTACAGACTGTTATAAAAACTAATCAATTTTTTTTGTTGTTGTTGCTTTTTTCAGTCATAACACTTTGTGTAGATAAATCCTATACCACTCTAAACTTAGGCTATTGTTCCATAAGTGTTGCCTCATTTTTTAAATGAAAATGCATTTGAGCGTCAGAGATGAAAAATTTGGCGACATCCAGTTTTCCAATGCCAAAATGCTTTTGGTTTGATGGGATGAAACTGCATCTCTCTCAGTGGCAAAATGTCATCAGTACAGAGAGAGAGAGATACAGAGATGGGATTCTGTAAAAAGTGGCAGTCCTATATCTCCACTATTAAGTATCAAAGTCTTTACTCCGAGATGTCCAAGCTCACCTCCACAGAGCAGGGTTAAACAGAAACCTCTTTCACAAAATATTTCCATCACACACCCATGAAGACAACACACCATTAGAGCTCCTGCTCACAGTTCACAGAGAGGTAGCAATATCACATTTGTGAATTTTAACAAAGAAAGCCAGCAGTGTGGGACAATAGAAGATGTTGTGTGGCACTGATGCCAACAATGTAATGTCAACCTATAAGGTAACATTCGAAGCAATAATTGAGAAGTCATTCTATTGGCCAAGCAATGGCTTCAGATTTAAATTAGTCAGCAATATTTTCTTAGTCTTTTTAATGTTTTTAAATGCTTCGCTTAGGCTGTCACATGAAACATATGACCATTTCGATGGTCACATGAAACACATATCCATACATATGACTTGTCCCTATGCAAGTCAGCCAATGAAGCACTAGATTCAATTCTTATCTTTTTATGTTTGCTTTTTCATTCTCCTATTTTTTTGGGATTCAACTTTTATTTTTTCAATTTCAACTAAGATTTATAAGTTTACAATTATTATGACCCCTTTCTGCCTCCATACACTAAAGCTGAACGACACGACTTTGAAATCTAATCTGCAACATTTTCCTACCAAATCCATTTTTTTCTCTGATATAAATGACAAATAACACATTACATTCAAAAGCAACCTTTTATTTCAATCATTCCCTTTGTGACGAGACCTCACTTTAAAAGGACAATGAAGTTCAAACTGGGAAAATGCTTGTTTAACTATGTTTCACAATAAACAATGAAAATATAACAAACTAAATGTTTGCAGCTAGTGGTGACACACTGTAAGCTAGTTTATTAGTTATAAGTAAGCATCTGAGAAAAAAACAGTGAGGAACTGATGTCACCATGAGCTATAGAAGCCCAAGAAGTGCATTTGTGGGGGGGGGGGAATTCCAGATTTTCTATAAATAAAATCTTCATAAACAGAAAGTTGATTTAATTGATTAATATCCCTGCCCTGGTGACGACTTTTTCTGGCAATTCAGGAACATAACTCTGGTTTTGTTTAATTTAAAAGCTATTAAACATCTTTACTATTACATATTGGAAACACAATAACTCTGAAATATCTGAATGAATTTAAAACTTAAATAGTTCAGACATTTTTTATTTCATGGGGTCTGTTTCTGTTCATGACAAGTATAAAATTTAGTCATTAACTAGCAGTGATGTTTTAACCACACAAACCAGAACTGGTGAATGCATGTCTTTTAAACACTTTCTAACACTTTTAGGTTTGCTTAATGTAACCATTATGATGCCAAAGCTACATATATGAGATTTCTGATGTCACATTTATGCATCCAGCTGTCTCCAGGTTCTGAAGAGGATGAACACGAGGGTCCGGTGCTTGAGAAACTTGGTCGCATCCAGTTCAGCGTTGGGTACAGTTTTCAGGACTCGACTCTCACTGTCAAAATTCTCAAAGGACAAGATTTGCCTGCTAAGGATTTTTCAGGCACATCAGATCCTTTTGTGAAAATCTACCTTCTGCCAGACAAGAAGCACAAATTGGAGACAAAAGTCAAGAGGAAGAATCTAAACCCCCACTGGAATGAAACATTTTTATTTGAAGGTATTAAGAGAATACTTGCATCCCATTGTATACACATGATGCCCATTTCTTGATAACTTTTACTCATTTTCAATCTGCTTTTCAGGTTTTCCCTATGAAAAGGTGGTTCAAAGGACACTCTACCTGCAGGTTCTTGATTACGACCGATTCAGCAGGAACGATCCCATAGGGGAGGTGTCCATCCCCCTCAACAAGCTGGACCTGGCTAACATGCAGACTTTCTGGAAGGAGCTGAAACCATGTAGCGATGGCAGTGTAAGTCAGGGGCGAGGCAGAGGGAAGACAAGGAAGGGGGGGGGGGGTGAATTTGAAGGGATAGAAAATGGGGTAGAACATGTGATGTCATTTCTGGCTGCTGTGATGCTCCCGGGGGGAGATGTGGCAGCATAACGACAGGGGAGGGGAGGTAGGGAAATATGGAGAAGCTGACAGGTGGACAGATATTTCACAGACAGACAAGAACAGGAAGGCTCAGCAGGCAGAGAGCGGAGATAATTAGAAAAAGGGAAACAAAAAGTAAACAACTTAATGGTGTTGTTTTCCTCTGTGATAAATATTTCTTTTTTCTTTAACAGGGAAGTCGAGGAGATCTACTAGTGTCCCTGTGCTATAATCCCACAGCCAACACCATCACTGTGAGCATCATCAAAGCACGCAACCTCAAAGCCATGGACATTGGAGGCACTTCTGGTATCAATGCTTCTTTGTCTTTTATGCCCATTTATTCATGCATATTTTTCAGAGTCACTGCTCTCAAATGGACAATTGGCTCTTTGTTCCCTGTCGGAAAGTAAATTTTAATTCCTGATTCATCAGAAACATTGTGCAGCAATTGTAGTCAAAAAAATCGTGCCAACCAGAATGTTTTCTATTTCTCAGACCCCTATGTTAAAGTGTGGTTGATGCACAAGGACAAACGCGTGGAGAAGAAGAAGACGGTGGTAATGAAACGGTGCCTGAACCCTGTTTTTAATGAGTCTTTTCCCTTTGACGTGCCGGCCCACGTGTTGAGGGAGACCACCATAATTATCACCGTCATGGACAAGGACAGACTCAGTCGCAATGATGTCATTGGAAAGGTATCTCCTTCCTCTCTCTTTCACGCTGCTTCCTGCCTCTTCTTATCTTCCTCTGTTTCTCTGTCTCTGACAGACCATTAGCATCTAATGAATTAACCAGTCTCTACTGACCCCTACTGGATCAAGCACATCTCCAGTCAGAAGCAGTCAGGATTAAAGTGTGTTTCGGTTTTTTATTGTAATTTCTCCATTTTTAATAGTAATACAATTAATAAACAAAGCATGATTTTTTTTATTTTCCACTTTTTTGGTGTCTGCTTATATATATATATATATATATATATATATATATATATATATATATATATATATATATATATATATATATATATATATATATATATATATATATATATATATATATATATATATATATCTTTAGTTAGCAGTTAAGGATAGCTTGCAAATGATCAGAAGGCTGTCATATGTAGATCTTTTGCACAATTTTGCAGCTGCCTGCAAAATCTTTTTAATTACATCTGAATTCATTCAGATTTTTTTATTCATCACCATTGCCCAAATCAAATGAAGAAGAGTCTTCATAAGTAAACATATTTTAATGTTAATTAAAGGTTAACCTGTGTTTAGAGGTCGAAATTACTTTATATAGGTTGTAGGCAGTGGCGGCTGGTGGAGTTTTCTCCATGGGGAGGTATAAATTAAAAATAGATGTATACCAAAAACCAATCAAACACATACTAAGTTATAACACCAACAACAATAAACATTATAAAAACACTTTATAAAAACAAAACATAATTTCCCTGACAGTTTTAATTTTTGTAAACAAATCTTGCCCTTTCTTAGGCTTTATAAAGGCAAATCTGTGTTTTGCATGGTCCAATATTGTGTCACAAACCTAAAAAAAATAATGTACCAGTTTAATAATGGAGAAGCTATTAGTCAGCTTTATATTGTTTAATGTATAAAAACTATTTATTTTCTGAGAATGTCTTTATTTAAGAGCATTATGCAAATTAACAAACATCTAAAAAGACTAAACTATATTATATTATTTTCAATGTGAATTCCAGATTGTTCATTCTTCTATGCCTTTTCTAAAAAGTGTTTTAAATGAGTCCTTTATCCATGCTGGGTCAGATCCTGATGTTTGAAAAAGGAGGCAGGGAAAGCAGAATAAAGTGTTAGCCTCGCTACATGCAGTTAGCCAAGCTTTGTTGCTAAACCAGGTCCTAGAAAAAGAAGTTTCTTGCTCCATTTCTCTCTCTCTCTCCAATGCGTCTCCAACCCACGCAATTCGACCTGTCAATCACCAGCAAAACGTTTGTGCTGTGGTGGGAGGTGATGAGCAAATACGCCTCCTGTCACCTCAGGGCACACCAGAGCTGTGCCATGAGCTCTCCTATACCTTTGTATTGCAGAGGAGCTACTGCAAATGTACAATTTTTAACAAGAGTCAATGGGCAAAGATTTTTTCTCCATAGGGCGGAAATACGTCACCAATCCGACGAAAAATTATGCTTTACTAGTCATTAAAGATTAAATATTTATCTTGCAGATCTAAAAGATATATATGAATATATATCAATATATTTTGAAATATTTTAAAATTTAATTTAAAATTAAATTATAATTAAAAAATAAAAATGTTATGTCTTAATCAGGGTCAATGAGTGGGTGGGGTGTTGTCCTAGCACCCTCTATTGACCAGCTGCCACTGGTTGTAGGATTAGGATGCTGTAAACCCATCATCTTTTAAAGTTTTATTCCTGAAAAGAAAACTATGGTGCAACCATTCCGCAAACAGCTGTATGTCATGATTGTTTTAAGGATTTGACCCACATGCAGAGAAAACCACTCAGAGAACAAGGCAAAAGTTTAACAAGTTTATTGTAGGTGTTAACAGGAGTGGAGTTGGATCTGGAACTCAGTGAACTGGTGAACCGGAACTGGAAGTCAGAAGGGAAGATCACAGAGATCAGTTCAGGGACCGTGGGAATTTTGGCTTTCGTTAAATTTATGCAGGAGAGGGACTTGCGTTTGAGGGGGCTCTTGTCAATCCTTGAGAGCGGACAGGTAGACAAATGTTGGACCCCGAGGAGTTATGGAGCGGACTGCACTAGGATATCCGATTGGAACTTGAATGGATCATGTTGAGGTTTTCCCCTGCTAAGTGTGAACTCAGGCTTTCCTTCCAGGGGGAGAAGGTCCAGGTATCCAGTTATACAGGAAGGCTTTCTGCCAAAGGACAAAGACAAAAACACAATAAACTCAAAGAAACAAAGCTTGGTTAGACTCTGCTAATCTCAGCTTGGCTAGAGTACCCAAAACTGGCAAACACTCTGGCCTCGAGGTAGTGACAGTCCACTGCTCAAATACTCCTCCAGATAATGATCCAACGAGCTGCAGGTGTGCAGGGAGGCCCAATGAGGACAGAGCACCACGTGGTGAAGGAGAAAAAGAAACACAAAAACAACCACACAAACTGGATTCCTGACACTGTAGCCATAGTGGGGTTGAAAGAATTTTAAGTCTGTTGGACAAAATGACGAGAAGAGAGATTAAGGAATTCCTATGAATGGGTTCTGTAGTAAATACATCTTGATGTAATATATGTTTATTGAATGCAAAAAAAAAAAAAAAAAAGTCTAAACTTACAACAGTCTAGAGCTGCAGCATGCTTAATCATACGCAAAACCACTTTGACGTGATTTGGGTTATCTTATGACTTTTTATGTGTGACCATTGAATAGCTTCTAAATCCAAATGTATTTCATCTAGCCTTGTTTTTGATGTGATGTAACCTCATAAAGGTATTTACTAAGTCTTGTACAGCTGATGACTCAGTTCTAGTGTGTTTCTTTGTTTCTCAGATAGGTGTCAATAAGTCAACAATTGTAGACAGATGTCTTCATGACTGTTTGTTTCTCTTTCTTTCAAAAGTTAAAATCATTGTAACCTGATTGAGGATTCGATGGGATTTTGTGTATTTACACAGAACTAATTCACACTTTACAGAGTTAATTCAGTCAAATCATACAGACAGATTGGTTAAAAGTTTTTCATCTTGGTAAACCCAGATGATTGCATTGTGCAATTGACTTTTGGTATCCCTACTTCAGAAAGAGCATTTACGACAGTGGACATCTGCTTGCATTTTGCCTTTGATTTTGCACTAAGTCATACTAAGCATGCGTGTAGAGATAGTGGTGAGGGGAAAAAAAACTTTAACAGAAGGACACCTCCAGCAGAACCATTTTCAGTTTTAGTGGCCTTCTGCTGAGGCAGACTGGAAGTTTAAGAACACAGAACAGAGGCACAAAATGAACATAGAACCATGAATTTCTATATTAGAGAAGGTGATGGTAAACTGGCTCTCTAGGCTTTGAGTTAGTTTCCAAGTCTAGAGGCTAAAAAAGAGCACACACAGTTAGTTACAGTAAAAGCTGAGTCAGCAGCCATCTTTAGGGGAGAAACAGTACTAAAAACTGAAGAACAGAGCCAACTTTATCATGAAATCATCAATGGCAGAAGCTCAGTGGATGCTGCCCCTCCAGGAGGATGTCGCAGCTTAACATACTGTAGCACCCCACCACATTGCAACTACTATGAATGGAAAAAAATATAAAACGATAAAATTAAAAGTTTCAGTAAAACAAATATTGCAAAAGTTCCTTAAGAACAATGATTTATGTTCCCATCACACCTTGCAGTTTGCTGTGGAATGAAAAGATTGAGTATTGAGTGAGAGATAAAATATTTTAGGTTACAACTACAATACTGGATATGTTATGACTTAATTTTGTTGAAGTGCACCACTTAGACATTTATTTATACAGTCTGTGGATATACACTGTTAATTCTTTATGCTGTCTGTTTGTTGTTTGTTTTTTTTATGCCAATTCTAAAATAGAACCTTAACTCTATTTGGTTTTAACCAAGCACCCACTTGTATTTTTAAGTCTACCTATAAAAGTAAGGAATTTATGTAACATGCTGGAAATATATCATAGTCAGCCTCTGCTCCTTCAGGCTGTGACAGAATAAACTCTGTCTGAGCAGCTTGGATGAGCTATAGCAATTACATCCACTGTCACTGCAGGTGGTGTACATTCTAAGCATCCTTAACTATATACATTATCCACCTACATACAGCAATCATAGTACATTGCCTGTTTTACCATGCATGCTCAGTAATCAGCATTTAGAGCTTTAGAGAAAAATGTGTTTCCTCAAATCTAATCCAAAGATCAGTTATGAATTTTCTAGGGAATACTTTTTAAAGCTTTTCATGAAATGTCCAACTGGTTTGGAAAATGCTCATTATAAATAACACAGATATTGAGTGATGATACATCCGGTATTAAATGTTTTTGTCTCCCAGATTTATCTTTCATGGAAGAGTGGCCCAGCAGAGGTTAAACACTGGAAAGACATGATAAGTCATCCTCGTACCACCGTGGCCCAGTGGCACTCTCTCAAAGCCTGAGGGGCCCAGGAGCCAAACTGTCTAAAGTGTTACCCCACCCCACCCCACCAGGAAGTCAACGTGAGCGTCTCAGCACACATCCCTTCTCCCTAAATGCAGTGTTGGGCTGTCGACCATGTATCACCTCTTTGTTCTCAGGCCTCTTTGATATTCCTCGCCCTCAGTCCTTGTGAATCAGCCCTAAAATTGCACCACCTTGTCAAGTTCTGATTGCCACCTGACTCTTTTACATCGGCCTGAATGAACTTCAAAATGTCTTTGATATCTTAGCTCCCTTGTGCCCTCTTTCTGTACCATTTATTTCCCAAGATATCTTTCAGTCTTTCTTCCATCATATCAGCCATTCCTAGAGCCTAACATCAGAGCAGTAGCTCTTGCTACCCATGGATACAAACTACCAACCAAAAATGAATCAAACTGATAGTCAAATCATCCTCTGTGGCAGCAAGAGGGACTGTGTTTGAGCATAAGGGTGACCTGTGGGAATCATGTATCACTTCACATCTGATATCTCTGCTCCTTCTATTTCCATCTCTGATCCTGCATATCTTCAAAATGCCTAAAAAAAATAAAAAAAATCAGGAAATGAAGGAGTGACGGACTGAATTTCAAATGGACTGGAAGTGGACTCTGTTGTTTAAATTTTCTTTGAACGTTTCCCCTTCTCACTGCCACCACTGTAATTCTCCCATGGCTGGAACCCTTTAGTCGTCTGTGCGTGATGTGCGTGACGTGCCGTAATCCCAAATGATGTTCAACCCAAAAAAAAGGAGGCATGGACATGAACATTTAACACTGGTCTGAAAAGGCAAGTGTGGAAGATATGTTTCCATTTAGAAAAAAAAGAGGAGTAAAGTGATTATTGTACCTTATTTTATTTTATTTTTTTAAAGAAATCCTCCAGAAAGAAAATAAGCAAAAAGCCTCTCCCATTTGTGTGGTAGTGTGGATACATTTATGTATGTATGTGTGTATGAGGGAGTATTTTAGGCCTGCACTGCCAAATGGAGAGAAATAAATATCCTTATCATGATAAATTATGAATTCAGGCAGAGCTTTGTAATTTCCACCTGGTATATAACTATACTTTTGTCACGCTTCATTCTGATAGAGATGTGCAAAAAGCCTTAAAATAAATTCCTGTTTTTTTTACAGCAGAAAAAAATGCTGCAGCTCACTATCCAAATAATTTTTTGATGAAAAAAAAAATTGGGGTTTGATTTTTGCTTCCCTTAACCATCCTACACTCAAGAGTGGATGCAGAATAAACTTTGGTCTTTGGTTTAGACTTTGTTCTAGTTGGTTTAGACTTTTTAAAACACTGCTTCTGAGTTTTTATATGAGAAAATGTGAGCTAAACAATTTTTGTGTAGCTATTTCTTGATTTCTAATTTCCGGCACATTTTCCGGTGTTTATTTTGAGCAGTGACTCAAATAATCAGGAGAAGTTATTGCATATCAGTTCTTAAAAGAACTTACCTATTATTTTACATAAACTTGTGTTTTTTGTGTGTGTGCACATAATACAATGGATTTTGTCACTGCAGCAAAAGAAGAATTATTTAATGGCTGTTTACACTTTGTTAGCAGGTTTTGAATTTTTATCAAATCTATATGTTGAAAAAATGTATTGCAATGACCTCAATCACCCAATTATCACATCATAATGATGTTAGAAATTTCTTAGTAGAGAGTACAGAACGTATAAATGTATTAACTGTCAGATTATAGTGGATCCTTAAAGGTGTATGGTTGAAGCAAATTTGTCATCTTGACAATAATCCTAATATTTTTTTAACTTAGTATTTTTTTAAGTGATAAGTCTTAATAAAAAAGGCCAAGCATGATAATGATAAACTATGTTAATTAATGTAAGTTGCATTTAAATACAAAATCACTGCCAGGACAAAGAAAGAGATAGAAAGACAAATTACAAACTGGATATTTATTAATGGAAAGTGTTACATGAAACACACCCAAATAGCAGCAGGTGAGGTAGACACATTATTAAATATAATAATACAGAAAGGTGGCTGGAGGTCCTTTCTTTCTTGTTTATAGCTGATGTTGAGCTTAGGTTTTTCCACTTTGACGTAATGAGCTTACAGGGATTCACTGAAAAGGAAAAATCTAAGTAAATCTTTTTTTATATTTTCCTTTTCTTGTTTTCTAATTAAATACAGACAGGCAATAAAACAGAAACTAAATGATGAAACAATGACACATTCCAGTAAATCAAAACCACACTGTGCTCGTTAAGCACTGATGGACTGAGCTGTGCCTTAAAGCACAGCAGTGCATTGCCCAGACTCAGTTATAGCTGATTTTGTTTGGGCTTAGGGTCTGATTAAAGTACTGGTCGGCTTCCTCTGTGCTTGTTTTACTGCCTGAGCTTGACCTTCATCAAGCCCCATAGAGGGATGTATTGATCACTTGAGTGAAAACAAATTAGAATAATCAAATTTTAGGGGAGGGGAGAACTTTTACATTCCACAGTTTGTGTTGGTTTGTGCTGGAGGCGTGTACATGAATCTTCACTTTGTGTGAGTGTCAGTGTTCAGACTTTCTACTCTGTGTGTCCACAGTAAGTTTGAATTTACCATTTTGACATTGATTGACACTGTTTACTGTTTTCTAAATCTGTATAAATTTAAATGTACAAAGCAAAATGTTTTTTGTTTTGTTTTCCTAAAGATTGTCTGTATTTATATGACCTACTGCACTTGTTGGGGACTATGCTAGAGCAGACCTCTCCTCATAGCAGGGTTATTTTCTTCTGTCCTGTGTGTCTTGAGATGCAAATATCTCTAAAGAAAAAAAAATAAGCCTAAAATTTCGAGATTTAACCTCCTCAATCTCACTATCATTAACCGGAGTTTATGTTTATACCAAAGCAGCTTCCAGTGTTATATCATAAATGTCAGCTCCGCCCTTTCTGTCTGATCTCATCTCACTCAGCCAAAAAGGCGTCTCCTTAACATCTCAACTGACGCTGCACCAGAACGCCCCTGCCGTGCACACATGCTTCCTGGCACAAAGCGTGCTGCGTGTGCCTTGTTAACTCTGCCACGCCTTGCTCTTCACCATATGCCCTACCACTCAGTCTATGTAGAGGTGGAAGAGGGGTGTTGAGGTAAAAAGGGTAAAAAATAGGATAATCACAAAAGTCAGCTATTCACAGCGCTCATAGCTAAGTCTCAGGTCATGGGAGAAAGTTGAGAAGCTCCTAGAAATAAGGAGCAATAGATTCATTCATGTGTCTTAAAGGCGTTCTTTCTCAGACAAGAGACTTTTTATTTAAATAGTGATTAAAGAGCACTCCATTTCAGAGCTCATGAAGAAACGATTTAAATTAATGCAATATAATTTTTTAGTAAAGATATGATTGAAACCAAATATTTACATACACTGCATAAAAAGACACATAACCTTTATGTCAGTTCGGATATTTAGCTAAACACTAGAATAATGACTATTTTTCAGATCTTTTATATCAGATTCAGAGGTGTACATGTTTTGTATTTGTTTTGTTAGAATTGACCTTTAAACAGTATAAATTGGGTTTAATATTTGGAACATCACATGCTCACACAAATTTTTCGTTGGCCAGAGCTTTGTGATCACAAGTCTGAAACACTTTGACTTCCACAGTGTAAATAATTTATCATCCTCATTAAGGTTAGGGTCATTGTCCCATTTATGCCATTCAACTTCTTGATTTTAAAGTTTTATTATTCGGCTTTATTTTATTTGTTTTTTAAATGGATTCTTCATCTCTAAGTGACCCTTGATTCCATGTTTGTGCAAGATGTGTTTTACTATTGATGATTATCTGTAAGCAGATTTAGTCAACATCTTCACAAAGTAATTTGAAGGCTATGCTCTAAAAGATTTTTGTCTCACAAGCTCTGAATCCTTCTCCTCAATGAATGGTGAAGGTTAAACATTCCCACAATGTTTACACTTGTTTAAAATTTTAATGTTTAAAATATGGCAGATACTAAGAATATGAAAGATTCATTCAAATAGCAAAGGTTAGTGATTCCATTATAAATATCTTGGATAATTCTGTTACCTTAGAAGTAGTGCATTTGAGTTGTTGCTGAAAATTACATCCACAGATGTGACTCCATTTAACCTAAAGATTCAGAATCAGAAGCATAGATGGCCTTTACACTAACATCTCAGCTTCCTAAATTGTTTGACGGCAAAGAAATATTTTTGCAGTAATAAATAACTTCTCTAAAAAGTATAACTCCATTTTCTGGTGTCTAGAAAAGAGCAATAATGCTATTTTATCATCATCAGACAGATTTAAATCATTTCTGACAGAGAGGAAAAAGGGTCATGTGTCTTTGTATATCTTGTATACAAATATTTGGTTAAATGTAAGTTAATTAGGGTTTTAGTTATATTATTGTTTGTTTTTTTTTAGAGATCGAGCTGAAATGTGTCTTTCTAAACATTACATAGTCAACAACACTATCAAAGTTTGCCGAACAAGCTCATACATCTATTCTAGGGCATTCTATTAAAGAACCGCTGGAAATAAAGAGAGGTTTACTGGCAACACTTTGATTTATCTGATGTACGAATAATCGTGAAGTGTCTTGTATTTAAAAAAAGAAAAGAACGTATTTATTGGGGTAGTTGATATCTTTCTGTCCTCAGGATCACTAACTCCTCTTTCACTCTTTTTTTCTTGTGATCACACATCCGTGGGGTGCACAATGTTGAATATCAGCCATAACTTTTTTTTTTTATTATTCTGTACAGTGTAAATAATGATATAAATGTGTATATAAAACAAATATTCTTCTGGTCTGGTATTGATATAAACTTTCTAAAGCACTGTTTTTACTCAATTTATAGATTTTTAAAAATCTTTTATCGATAAAGATTCATTCTAAAGGCTCTGCTGTGAGATTAGATGCAGCTTTGGAGATGGTGAGTTGTTTGATATGAGAAGAGAAGATATTACAGTGATTTATAAAAATGGAACCTGATTCTTAAAAAAAAGAAATCAATAGCATGCTAACTGTGGTAACAAAAGTAATTTAAGCAGATTTAAATTATAAACTCTATTGTTGCCTTGGCATAGGCAGGACATTTTTACATGCTACAAAAGGCAAGTCATTTTCTTTAAACTATAGTTTTTGATTATTGAAGTTGGAATTTGTGAAATAGTTAAGTTTTCAATACCTTACTTTCAGCAGACCTATGTTTTTATTAAAATTTGTTTGCATAAATAATGGTTCTTGTTCCCTGGTTATCACCAACAACTCATGACAGGAGAAATAAAGAGAGGCTATAGAGGATGAGCTTCAGTTCTAGAAAGCCTTTTGACTGCAAGTCATCCCACATACTGTTGACTGAAAGCTATTTCACAAAACCCCACCAAAAAAAAGATTTCATCTTTCAATATTCTATTTTGGCTCTTTAAAAAAAAGCTATTATTCTAATTTACATGAGCGCAGTAATGCTTATGTTGTCATGACTAAGAACAGAGGACCCAGTATTCAAGGCAAGACAAACAGTGGATTACTCAAAAGCGTTTATTTAAAACAAGGATCTGCGGTTCCCCATATGCATCTAAGGCAGGAATCTCTGCAGGAGAGAAACACAGGTTAGTGACCATGATAATCTGACAGAGGATGATTATGAAAGCGCGAGTCACTAACCTGGTTTTAGAGTTCAGTCCGTGCCCAGAGCATGAGGAAGGATCCAGCTGGTGGGCTGCAAAAAGATGAGCAGAGTCTCCTAGACACTGCAGCCTCTGAGAACAGAGAACAAGCAGGAGACAGAAGCCAGGTCAGGCAAACAGCTCAGAGCAGGAACAGGCAGGATGAGAGGTCTATGAGTCCAAAGTTCAGGCAAGCTAAGTGGTTGAGAGGCAGAACAGGTAAGGATCAGGTAATCAGAAACATCAAGGAACTCTAAAAACACTCTCACCACTGGCAAGAGAAAACAAGAATAATAACTGCATACAAGCAAATTAAATAGAGGCAGGAGCAGGTGAATCAGATGAACAGTGATGAGAAACTGGGCAGAGTTAGGTAAATGAAATGAGCAATTAAGCCAGTCCTCAGTGCCAAGATCATGTTATACATTGTTTTACTTTTAACATGCTGAATGATTCCATGTGCAGGAAAGACAACAGATTTTCTTACTTTTGCCGGCATTTGTTTAATTAATGTTTAATTTGCATTCAAAAGTCAAGAACTGCAGATATTTTTCAGACAAGTTCTTGCATTAACTCCTAATAGAGACTAGTCTCAATCACTGCAGTCTGGTGAACCTGTAGTCTGAGGGTTATACTTGTTTCTGTTTCAATTATCAGACATAGTAGAAGTTTAATAACCTCATGCAACCAGTTTGCCAAATAATTAAAAATTATTTGAAATTTGCCCCGGACATTTTTTTAAGAAAATGAAAAATAGGATGTCTGGTCACCCTATGTTTCAGTGATTGAGTGCTTGTTGCTATGATGCAGCTTTGCTCGTTATAAACCAACCAATCAGCACACAGCTCATCTAAATATTCATGGGCATACCATAAAAGGAAGAAACCCTGTCTTTTCATTCTAGGGCTTTTAACCATGCTTGCATTAGGGCGCATAGAACAGCAAATATGCCCTTTTCAGCCCAACCAATGTTACACACCCTATTCAGAGACTTTAAGGACCAGCACCAAATACCCTATATAATCATTCTTTGACCCCTTTAAAAGAAAATTTAACGCAACATCCTAAAGATGGCATATAAACCCTAGAGTTCTGATTTTATCATAATGTTTGCCCTGTATTTTTCCCCCACAGTGTAAGCTCTGTTGGAGGCTGTTTTTTTAGTTGTATGAAGTTATTGCACATATCTAATTAAGGAAACAGCTTCCTCTGCCTCCTACACTTTGGTTTCAATAAGCTTTCAAAGAGTGATAGCATCTCGGAGAAAAATGGTGTTTGGTGTATCGCCAGGAAGTGTTTAATTTACCAACTCATTTGGTCTGACACCTCTCTAAAAATGGAGAGCTATCTTCATCTCTGATCATTATTGAACAAATCAGCAGCAAACTTGTTAAGATGATGGGACATGCATGCTGCCGGTGGTGCTAGATGAAAGTGAAAGCACGTGAGCCAGAAATTCGAGGGTGTCTGCAGCGCTGAGGATAAAACCGAGCTGTCACGACACAGGAAGCAGAAGCAGAGGATGACAGGAGCGCTGGGCTACAGATAGGCGCAGTGGGTGTGCGTGGGAAACTTGAATAAACACTCTAAACAAGCCTCAGAGCAAGAAAGAAGGGAATTGTACCCACCCTGCATGTGGGCTCTTAAGGTGGAATCCTTTTCCTCTTTCTTTTTACAGCCACTGTGGAGGATGCTCAATTATTGTCCATCAAGTTTTCTAAAAAAAATAATATGACCTACTTACAAATTAGACTTCCCACTCCTGTTTTACATAGCATGTAAAATGTTTTAATACATTTCTTTTTTAATCTTGTACAGATGTGTTTGTTTTTATCCAATCTATTATTTTAAAGTGTGAACAAAAAAAAGGCCGTTAAGAACATAGACAGAGGTTGCTGAGGTGTGACCATGTTATGCACAGTAGCTCTCATAAGTGTGTGATGTTTTTGTGATAAAAAAAACAACCCAGTTTTTTTCTCCCATAAATAAATGCATTATTTCCTGCATAATCTCACTGGAATTAAAACATGCTAGAAGTAAACTATCCAAAAGAACAATAAACTATAAAAAAAAAAAAAGATTGTAATGTTTTGTTTGTTAATATACATTTTGAAATGCACATTTCCCAGATTCTGCAAATGATATTTTCATTACTTTATAGGTTTTCATATGTATTTAATCCCGAGTTTAATGTTAAGTCATGGTTTGTATTGCTTATTCTTACATGTATTTGCCTCTAATACAGTTGTATTTCCCCACACAGATACAATAAGGTGATATTCTATTCTATTCCATTATATTCCATTATATTCTGTTCTATTCTATTCTATTCTATTCTCTTTTAACCTTGGTAGCTAAAGTATGCACCCTTTAAACATATGATTTCTTGCAGCACCTAGTAATTCTATTAGCATTCTGTTGTTGCTGTGATACTAAAAGATCCAAGTGCACATCATGCCTGTGGTAAAAACTACCTTTTAAAGATAAAAAAAATAAGGGTTAATTTAATACAACAAAAGAGAAATTTGGAGAGTAAGGCAGAGGAAGTGAAGAATCCACCAGTGAATAAAGAGTAAGAGTGTGTTTATATACTGAGGCAGGGAAGAGAATGACAAATGTGTCAGAGGAGCTGATAATAGATAATGTGAAGGAGCTGAGGCAAAATGAAGGCAGGGAAAATGAGAGAGAAGACTAATTATTAAAGGAAGCTGATTAAAGAAATAAATTGCAGGCCAAGAGGAAAAGACAAATAAAATAAATAAAGGCAATAACCCAAAACAGCAATATTATTAGCAGTCTTCCTTTAAGAAAACAGAACAAAAAAGCATAAACAATCATGGTAAGACCTAAATGAATGCAACTATAACAGGGAAAGGATGAAAACATAAACGCAGCAGAAAGCCTAAAAACATAAGGCTCACTTTAAGCTCATGAGATATCTCACATCTTGACTTGATTATGCTTGCCAAATGTATCTGGAAAAAGTTTTCAAAATTCTAAGAAAGCTTTTCCGCTGCTCTTTTGCCTTTATTTTAAATGTACACACAGACAAATGTGTTCTTACCTCTTGTTCAATGAAAGAAAACCCCAAAAATAACTTTAATCTGACTAAAGTAATAATAGATGAAAAATGTTATGGAGATGAACAAATAAAAGTCTGACATTGCTTTTTAACTATAACCTGTAACTGACAATGAGACAGTTACAGGTTGAAAGACAGTTGCTCCTCTCAGCAGGTATTTTGGCCCACTTCTCATTAGAAAACTGCTGCAGTCATCGCATGTTTGAAGGGTGCATTTTCCAGATGACATGTTTCATTTCCTTCCAAAGATCTCCAATAGGATTTAGGTCAGGGTTCAGAGAAGGCCATAGAATAGTCCAGGGTTTTCCTCTTAGCCATTCTTGGCTGTTTTTAGCTCTTGCTTTTGGGTCATTCTCCTGTTAAAGACTCATGACATATGACAGAGACCAGGCTTTCCGATACTGGGCAGCACATTTCTCTCCAGAATCCCTTGATAGTCTTGAGATTTAATCACATCTTGCAGAGATTTAAGACACCCAAGCCAGATGAAGCATAGCAGCCACAGAACATAACAGAGCCTCCTCTATGTTTCACAGAACGGACTGGGTTATTTTCTTGATATGCTTTATGTTCTCATCTGTGAACGGAGTCCAGATGCACCTACCCAAAATGATCTCAAATGATTAAAGATATTTATGTGACCATTGTGGGTTTTTATTTCCTTAAACGAACATGGACCAACAATTTTGTCCTCATGCCTTGTTCATGGACAAGTCTTTCTAAAACATACATTGGCTGAACCATAGAGTCATTGGGCCAGATTTATCAAGATCCAATTTTGCGTGCAGTAATTTGCGCTCGCAAACTGGAATTTTGCGCGAGGGGCTGAACAATGGTTTGCGGGTGATTTAACAAGAGCGATTGCGTAACTGGTGGCAGGTGCAAAACAGTTGGAGACGCCCTATTTAAATGATAGTTTTGCGCGTTTTGTGGTTTGCGGCAAAGTAGTTTGTAGTTTGTGCAAACTAGTGCATTACGAAATTTTAATCTTACAGTGTCACCCCCACCCCCTCCAAAAAAAAAAAAAAAAAATATATATATATATATATATATATATATATATATATATATATATATATATATATATATATATATATATATATATATATATATATAAACTTTGGCAACCTTTATTCCCTAAGGTGGTATGTGGCTGAATTTCTACTTCACTGCAGTAAAAAAAAAAAAAAAATTATAAAACAGGTGTTTTGTATTGGCCTGTATGCACATACCACATGGCTCATACCCGCAGCATTTGGCAGGTTGCTCCACAGGCGCAGGGGGAGAACCCCGACCCCGTCGGACAGCACTTCGGACAGCACTTCTGAAAAAACGAGATTGGGAGATCCCAGCTCTCGCTGCAACCGTACGCTGGAATGACCCAGATGCAAAAAAGTGCAATGTTGCAAGGAGTTTTGTGATATCTGGTATTGCGTGGGTCCTCCTTGTGGCTGGCTCCAGATCCATTCGGAGTTCCCCCAACAGCTCCAAAATGGCAATGCTGGATAAACGATATGTTTTGATGATCGTTTCCTCCTTCATTGCAAAAATATTCACACGGAGTGAAAAAATGCGTTCTCTGCGTCTCCTTGCTTCATTTCGATGGCTCCTTCTTGCGACAATAACCACATGGCAGCCTTCCTTTCTTTATCCCATGTGTGCGCATACAGACCATTTGCACCTTCTTTTGAAACGTGTTAAATATAGAGTCAGATACTGTTAGCAAAATTGCTTTCAGGTTTGATAAATCACTTTGCGAGTGCTAAATTAATATATTTACATGTTCTCCTCCTAGACGCACTTTTGCGTGTAAACGCCCCATATTGCATATTCATTGCTGAAAAAGTACTAAATTTAGCACGTTTTAAAGACCAAATCCTTTTAGCATGCTGTTGATAGATCAGTTTGTACATTTTTTAGCGTGCGCAGTGAAATAGCTCACGTTTTTATACACGCAAACCTTTGATAGATCCGGCCCATTGTGCGTTGATGTGAATCTAAGCATGGACTATCTATGACGCTGAAAAATGTAGCCTCTCTTCTTCAACTTTCCCAAATATACCCCAAAATTTTGGGTGTAGGCTGACTGATATTTTGGAAAAATCATAACTTCATCTACCTGGAACAAATGCCTTTGTTTTATCTATTAGTAAAACAGTTATTTTAGTGAGGAAAAACTGCTGGTACATGACAGAAGCATGTGAAACATTTTTTATACAGCTTCACCTTTTGATCTATAGATCTAATTAAAACAAGAATCTAAAACCAGTTCTAAATCAGATCTATTGGGCCAAATTCAAACTGTCATCACGAGGCTACTTATGTTAACTTCAAGCCTGATGATGTGGACATGAAAGATAACGTTATAAAAAAAATTCTTATTAATATTGATAAACATAACTTAATTTGTATATGCACATTAGTGTAGCTTATTTTAATGGCTATATATTTTTTTAAAGTGTGATTCAAGAACAAGCTTGCATATGTGACAGTCTGGGGTCTGTCTCTATGCCTTGGCCTGATGATGCACCTTGGTTACAAAGGTTATCCCTTTGGCGCATGACTTACATCCAGGAGTTTGGGGATTGAATCCTGCCTTTTAGGGCCATCTGTTCTATACCTTGCCACACATTCAAACTGTAGTTTGAATGTTATTCTGATTTCTGCTTCAGCTATTTTTACTGTTTCTTTAAACAGTCTGAGACACTTTGTTTCACTGTTGTTAACAAGAACTAAAAAAAAAAGGCATGGCAAAATGTGAGAAAATATCCGATGTTCAGCCTTCAAAAAGTAAAGGCAGAAAAGAAAGAGCAATATCAGATGGCAATGGAGGATCACATCAGGTAATGCTCTGTGCTGTAAGATTATATATGCAACATGTTAACATCCCCTCCCTGAGCTGTCCATAAATTTCAGCAAAATCTCAGGCTGGTTATCCTGTTCGAGTGCACCTCATAAAAAGAAAAAGCAGACTTTGGGGTGGGTTATTTATCACATGGGGTCCCAGTTGATATACTATCATGTGAAAATAGGACAGCTTTATTATAACATCATTTACACATTGGGTCATAGTTCTTTATTAAACTCAGCATTGTTGTAATTTGCTTATTTGTACTTTGTTTGCACCCTATTTGTTTCTTGATTAGAATCCATCTTAAAATCTATTGTCTTCGTTCATTGTCCTCCATGATAGGTAACACAGTTATCTTGTGTTAGAGTGGGCCTTTATGTACCGTTGTTGGTGCAAAAAAGAGTAAGTTGTTTTTCTCTCATCTTACCTTTTATCAAAAAATATGTCACAAATATTTTTGCATCATCAGATTCTGCTTGGATGCGCTAATTTTTAGTCAGATCTCCATGTCCCTGTGTAGTGAAGGACTCTTTAGAGTTCTGCTGTTATCATTAAACTCTGCTACAGTTTGTATGAGTCCTTTTGGAGCCAGGTAAACATCATAGCCAGGATGACTTTCCTCACTCATCAGGCACATGATTGTATACCAAGTGTGCTTTACCATATTGTGTTAGCCATCATATATTGTGAATAAAGTGTGTGCTGTTGCAGATTCACCTAATCAGTCTGCTATTTACTAACCCCAATGTCAAATGATTCATCTGGAAGTCTATAGTAAAATACATGTAGCACTGCATTGGCTTACAATATAGGATGGGTTAAAGAAAATGGTGTAATTCTGACCATCTTAAAGCGCTGCTTTTAACCCACATCACGCCACTGCCACCAGCATGTGTCAATGTGGTGTTTGCACAGTACAATTAAGTGTTTTTTGTGATTTGTGATTATGACTCTTAAGTTCATGTTTGGTTCTATCTGATCAAAATGCCGTCAGGGTTTGAAAGGTTTTCAAATCTTAGTTATACAGAATTTTGTCTTACAACTCTTTCTCATACATCTGAAGAAAACACGTTAAAAAATCCTACAGCTCTTTCTGTATATTTTGTCCGTAAAAGTAAAAAAAAAAAAATCCACTGGACTTTCCAAGATTTGCAGACGTTTCGCCACCTCTCCAGGAAGCTTTCTCAATCAAATTTCTTATCTGTATAATTTAGAGCTTCAATATTTTAGTTTCTATGACATCTATTGTATTCACTTTTACCAGCTCCTTTTGGGCAAAAGGCTTCTAATAAATGTGGAAAGAATATAGAATTTGGAAAAGTGGTTCAATATGCCTGGAAACACTTTAAGGGGAGATGTTCTGGGTAATATCCAACACTGACTAAGGTTAACAAAGAGACAGATGGCTGAAGAGCATATAAAACACAGAGGGGAACCCTTCTGACATCATCTCACGTCTATTTTAGGACAGGCTGAGAAAAAAAAAGAAAGAAAAAAAATGAAGGTCATCCTTAATCATTGCACGTCTTTTTGCGAGGATATGGACAATAAAATATAAACAAACCTTCTTCTGATGCTGGCTACTGACACTGTGACTTAGGAGCACGCCTACATCATAATTCTGTAGACGTCCACAAACCAGCTTGTCATCTGCTTTGAAATTCTGTGCACATCTCATGGCCAGAGGGCATCTCCCTACTGCAATCAGTACAAGGTTCCAATGAGCCAACATGACACACAGGCAGACAAAAAACATTCACCACAGTCCACAAATGCTGAACGTGTAGTACAACATGAAAAACAGGAAAACCCTGTTATATTTTAATAATTATAAGATTTAGTTTAATCTTTGTTCTTATCATGCATTTTATAAAATAGACCATAAATATATTTCACAGTTGGATGACCAATTTATGATTCCTGTCAAGGAACAGACTGTACTTATGTAAAATAAGGTTGTTTTTTTGAGCAATTGCATGTAAAATGTCCAATTAAAATTATAATAGTAGTTTAGATCATGTTTCTATGAAAATATAATTTCTTTAATTATTTTAAATCATCGTTCCTAAGACAAGATCAGTAAGGTGGCTATAATCAGGTGATTTTAACCAAGAAAGGAAAGCAATATGGTGCCATCTGGTGTCTGAAAATGGCACACGTGTTACAACCTTCATTATGCAACTCAGAGAATAGGCGCTCTGTCAGTCACAGCATCATATCATGTGATCCACTCATGCAGTACACCAAGCAAATCATGATTCCACAAGAGCAGCTCAACGTTTATTCAAAACCTTACAATACAGTCATCAGGAAGTCAGACAAGAAAATGTCATATTTTATTTTCCCAAAAAGCATCTCATAAAAAAAGCAAGTTAAATACAGTTATGGCTGATATATTTATAACACAACTATTAAGATCATGGTACTTATATTGATCCGGAAAATTCTCTTTCTTATTAACAGATTTTTGTTTGTTTTCCATCGTCCTCTTCTACTGACAATAGCCAAAGCAAATAAGAGTGGAGAACATGCCATTTATTTTTAAATCATATCATGGAAGCGAGGGAAAAGTGACAATGTATTCCTAGCATCATTCGTGTTGTTTTTCAATAGATAAATGTTTTATATGAGCACCTTCAATAAGACTGAATGAAGTGTCCAGATGGTAAAGGACCTCACTGGGTTCCTTTTTCCAGATACTCCAAACTGGGTGCATCTAATCTCTGTTCGTGGTTTTTGTTTTTTGTGAATTCCTTCAACATTTCCATAACTTCTCCTTGGTAGACTTCCGGTGTGGGCTGAGCTTCTGTAAAAACAACAAAAAAAGGAAATGGCAAATTGAGTAACATATAACACTGTGTTAACATAATTTAGATAACTTTAATTTTAAATAGCAGAAGAACAATAGGGACTAAAAAAAAGAGCTCTTTTAAAATGACCATGATTATTTTACATCAGAAATAGGACTGGTTGTGTGAGCTATTTAAGAAAGACAATACAACAGTGAGCAAAATTTTGGTAGCTGGAACGGGTAACATCCAGGAGATTATTGTCGAGCTACTTAGTTATTTTATTTAGTAAGGTCAGTGTTTAAGCCTCCAGACCTGATTCCCTAAAAAAATAAAATGTTGAGAGGATTCTCACAATATGTTTCGTTGTTTGGCTGTACTGCTCAACCACAGGCCCTTACTAAGGCTATAACAACTATCTATATCGACATATTGATTTTATGACTAAGGATATCGATGTACATTTTTTTTTACTTCAAAAGCTCAACTTTTGATATAGATGTGAATGAGATGGGCAAATGATATCCCATCACACGGGTCACAGATTTGTTCATTGAATTCATTAAAATCTTACAAGGTCAGATCTTATCAGGAAACATCATATGGTTATCCTAACAAATCGATATAAGATTGTATCATGAAAAACATCAGTGATTTAAACCTCTACTAGTGACATTTCCTCATTGAGATTTAAGTATCGCAATTAACCTTTAGGATAGGAAAAAATTATAATGAAGTATCGTTACTTTTATAACAGTACATTTTCCAGCTACTCTACTGACACAAAGTAACTTCACTAAGTGAAGAATTAGCTAGCTTTTAACCAAAAAACAACACACACATGAAATAATTTATGTTAAAATTAATATTTTAAAATACAAATATTTATACTTAAATTATATAAGTCACATTATAGGTTGATGTTTTCATGTCAATTTTCATCTGCGGATTCTACAAAGACAAATGAAGACCAAGAAAATATTCAGCTAACAGCAGATGCTGGCCTTTGGAAAAAGAAAAAAGAAAAACTACTGAAAAATAAAAGGTACAATAGAAAACTTAACTTATTTGTAAACTTTATTCTACCCACAGAATCCTATTGAATTTTCCATCTCTTTAGTAAAGGCATTCTGGCCAAGACTGATCCATAGTTTCATAAAAAAAAAAAAAAAAAACAACACCAAGTGTTCTAAGCAGAAAGCCTGAATATGAAAAGTTAACAGAATGCTTAAGTTGCAATATTCTGCTCATTATCTTTGCTGGTCCTAGAACGGCACTCTTCTGGACCGAGATTTCTGATGGATTTCCAGGAATCTGCTGCAACCTCTCCTCACGTTTGGGGGTCACTGCCCCGAGTGCCCCAATGACCTTCCAGGTTTTCTCCAGCTCTTCTCTGAGCCCCTGGTATTTCTCTAGTTTTTCATGTTCTTTTTTTCCTGATGTTGCAGTCACTTGGTATTGCTATGTCAACCACAACGGCTTTCCTCTGCTTTTTGTCCACCACAATGTCCGGTTTGTTTGCCATTACCATTTGGTCTGTCTGTATCTGGAGGTCCCACAGGATCTTGGCTCGGTCATTCTCTATCGTCTTTGGAAGTGTTTCCCACTTTGACCTTTGGGTTTCCAGCCCATACTCTGCACAGATGTTCCTGTACACTATTCTAGCCACTTGAATATGGCGCTCCATGTAAGCTTTCCCTGCTAGGATCTTACACCCTGCAGTTATGTGCTGGATTGTCTAAGGAGCCCCTCTGCACAGTCTGCACCTGGGGTGCAATTTTCAAACAATGATTTTGAGTAAGTGCCTTTTACACTTAAATTGTTATTTTCATAGTAGTAGTGGTTTGTGCAAATGGTATTACTCAGAAATAATGGTAGCGGTGATGTTCCTTTACACATTTTATATAGAATTATACCTTGCAATAATAATACCTAAATATGGTTTCCAGTTTTGCAGGCTAGTTTTTATCTAACAGTACTCACAGATGTTGACTTTCTAACCTTAGCTGATGACGTGTTTTAGAGTGATTTTAAGACCAGAACAGGGTGTATTGACAACATTTTAATTTTCATTTAGAGGTGGTAGAGGAAAGCTATGACTTTTTGAGACTTATTTGGAAATGTTTACTCTGGGGAAAAACAAAAACAAATGAGTCACACAAAAAAAAAAAAATAATAATTTTCTCACCCGTGGCCCAGTAGTAGATATCCCAGTCATTGCTTGGTTCATTGATCAGCCTGTCATACTGCTGCAACTGGCTATCAGTCATCGTATTCAGGTATCGCTTTGCAAAAAGGCTGCAAGAGGCACAAGGAACTCAATAAACTCAGCAATTTCTTCACAAAGAAAGTGTCACAGCAAAAATTACAGCAACACCAAATCATAAATTGACAAACACATCTGTTCTGATACTTTTGAATATCTGGTTCAAATGATTCAATTTGGTTGTTAAACAAATACCAAAGGCTTCTATTTGACTACAGTTATTTTGATAGCAGATCATTTCTGAAAACTGGTAAGCACTGATTACAGACAGGCACAAAACAACAAAAATTTTGCTGTTTTTTGGTTTCCCATATCCGATTTTAAAATCTATCACCAAAGAATTGATTTTAGATTGTTTTACACAAGGTTTCCTGTTAGACAGACCAATCTGAATACAGCTAGCTTGAAAAATATCAATGTTTAGATACTGCAGTAGACAAGCAACTTTAAAAGAAGTAAAATTGAGCCAAACAGAGAATACAAGAAAAAGATAACAACCTAAGTAGTATGCAGTTCTCCAACATCCCCCTCTTGCGACTCTCATAGAGGAGCCGTCGCCTCTTGATGTCAATGGGCTCATCTGTCTTCTCAACCCAGGGGGGTAGGGGGATCTCTAGCAGGTCTGCTTTGTTGTCATCAGGAGCATCTCCTTTGTAACCTCGAGATGTGACCATCCCTGTTAAGGCTGGTCTCCAAACTGATTGGCACATCCCTGTTACCACCTGACAGGAAACAAAAGCCATTTAAGTCGTTTTTCTCGTCACCCTCGAAATAGGACAAGTTGTCGATTTAAAGCTTTCTGTTTTATGTTGCAAAACAAGAGGAGATGATATACTTAAACAATTGAAGTCCAAGGAAATTATAATAATGACATTGTTATTTAGTAATAACCCTTCGGTCGATTCCCATGTGCTGCAGTGCGAGGTCCAACTAGATCCTACTTTTTTTTTTTTTTTCAGCTTCTCTTCATTGGCTTTATGTAAATCCATAACAGAATAAATTCATAAAAAAGTTTAAATTACGTTTTTCTTAGAAATAAACCTCTGATAAATACATCTCCATTTTATATTAAAGAACTAATTTTATTCTTTATATGTTTATATGTAGAGCACTACAATAATGGCTGTGTTGTTTTTTTTTCTGTGGAACCCACCTCTGCTTTTTGTTTCTTAATTTTTGGTTTTTGATTAAACATCAAGTTAGAATGACTTGGTTACTTTGAGCTAATTCTGTAGATATACATCCCTAAGCTTGAGCTGCTTTGTCTGGAGAAGGAATTTCCATTGGTGTATTACTTTATCAATTTTTAAAGGTTTCCTTTTAAAAATATCTTTTTTTGTTTGGTGTTGTTTTTTTTGTGTGTTTTTTTTAAGCAAACCTATCACTAATGGTTAGAGTTAACAAGTACATAAATGTAATTGGTGAGACAGAAAAGTATGCAGAGGATGTGGTTGGATAAATGCCAAATCGCATAGAAGAACAGTCTTTGACTTAAACTGAACTCTGTTTTATACACACTCACAATATAGATCACAACAACTCCCAAATGTTCAAAGGCGTTTCAAAAGCAACACCTATATCTTATTATCTGTCACGGTTTGTTTTGAATCAAGGGAGAGCGAACATTTAAATCCCAAAAAGCAGGTGAGAATTGTGTAACATCACCATCTGTCCTGTTGTACAACAGTCCCCTAACAGAAGAACGTACCATGAAAATTAAAAATAGCGACAAGATTTAAGTTGCGGTATTGGGAAACTGGACTCGTGTTTTGATATAGAAGTTTTGGTGTTAGTTTTTCTTTTACATAAAATTAGACTCAAATCTATTGGGTAACCTTAGCAAAGCAAAGGGTCTGTGATATCAGAGGTCACATTTCGACGAACACATAAGTAAACAGTTATTAAAAGGATAACTTACTCTTTTTGCAACAAGTGAAGCCAACATTTTAAGATTCTTTCTTGACGACCTAGATAAAACACCGTCCTTCGCCGCTGTGCAAATGTTTCTGCCTAGTGTTCAACAAAAATTACACAAGCAAGCGGGTTCACGTCACTGCGTGCCCGCCTAACGAATGGGCCGACTAGATACACGAACAGAACATGTGTGGTTGTTGATAGGGAACAAACTAAAAAACACGTCTTAGTATTATCTAAATTAAATAGTGGAGTAAATACTCCACAAAATATTTGATCTGTTTCCTTTCTTTATGCCAATTTATAGTTTCAACGTAAGTAAACAAGGGTAGAATTTAAGAAGTAGGAACCATATTATATATTTTGTTTGCAACCGGTAGCTTTCCGGTACGGGCTCCTGTTTTCATCGATTAAAAAAATTAGCATTAGCAGCCCAAGCGAGCATGCTATAGCTTAAATTCAAATACGTTTGCGTTGGCAGACGAACGGTTAATCTGTGACTCTTCAAACTGGGTGATAGTTTTCTCTTTTTTGTGTGTATAATATAGCTAGGCTTGTGTTGTCACAAACCCTGAACGGAGTGTTAGCTACCGTTAGCTAGCAACGTTAATGCCACAATAAGTTATTTAGTAAACGGGGAGGGGGGCTGTTGGTGAAATTAGTCGTTAGTTCCACCCTGTGTAACGATGCGGACGGAACCAGTTTGAAGAAAAAAAAAGAAAAAAAACGGCTACAGTTTACAAAGGGGCTAAGGTTAGGATAGTAGGTTGTATCGGAGGCCAACTGTCGGGATGGCTGCTGCACAACCTGCAAAAGGACCGAGCACTTCGAAAAGTGAAAACGTCGATCTGTACAGTGACCTGTATCCAAGCGATGAGGTAAGTCTGGCTACAACATTTATCAGTCTATTAGTGCTGTGATGCATGCTTTACACCAGGAAACTTTAAGCGCATTTCCTCGACAAGTATCTGACTCCCCCATACGTTCATAAAAATTTTAATAAGCTGATTCGCGTTCATTGGCACAGAAAAACGTTTTTCATTTGATTACCTTATATATTTAATTCATATTTCATACCCAGTTTTATATTAACCCTGTTAGATGGAACCTGGCCGCAGCTGTTGCGCACATCTGATCCAGATATTGGTGCCCAAGGTCTTAAAGGTTATGAAAGCTAATGAAAGCATAGTAATTACAAAAGAACGAGGGCACTTATTAAACTCATGCACATATTTTTTTTATATATGTTATCTGACATATAGCTTCAGTTTCTTTGAAGTGCTGTTCTTCCATATTTGTAGGTGCTGGCATGGCAGTTTTAGTGGTACAGATTATGTGCAGTATCTGATAGAGAAGACAACACTGCATGGGATTTATTTGTTACATTTCTCTCCGTAGGATTTGGATAAAGTTACTGAAGCGAATGAACTCTTTGATGCAGTCTTAACTGGGACTGTTGACGAAGACAAAAAAGTTTCTAGTAAACCAGTTTCCACCAAAAAGGCTTTTGGAGAAGAAGATGATATAAATGATAAGACAGCACAAAACGAAGGAAAACGAGCGAGAAACCTGTCTATATATGTTGGGAATTTTCCCTGGGTAAGTAGAATCCTCTCTGCATTCAAGCTGATAGAACTGATGAAAAGAAAGCATCTTTTATTTTGTTTTAAAAGGCTAAAAGAGTGCAGCTTATTATTTCTGTATATGTATATATGTATGTATATATATATATATATATATATATATATATATATATATATATATATATATATATATATATATACTGATAATTTCTGTATGCAACCTATAGTCACCAGTTGGATGTTTTTTTGCTATCGAGCGTTTAAAAAGAAAAACAACAGATTTTGACCAGTGTTTCAAAGTTTCTCCAAAAACAATAAAACATTAGGTTAGAAATAAGGTTAATGATAGATAAGATCTCGAATCAATTTAGTGAGTCTAATCAAAGTGTATATGGGTGAGCTTCCTTAACAAATATTTAAATAGATCTGTGTTCTGAACTCTGCAGACATATGTAGATAAGACATTACAAAGTGTTGATTAAAATATTGAGAAAATAAAAAAAAATATATATATATATTTGGAATAATTGTGTTAATGTACATAAATGCAGCTAAAGGTTTACTCTGTCTTGTATTATTTTATTGTCAGTTATCCTTTCTTTATAGAATAGTGTAAAATTTCCCCTACAAATTGTCAGAAATTACTTTATCCGTTCTGTCCTCCCATCTCCTCCTCCTTGCAGTGGACATCCGACCACGACCTCAAAAGCCTGGCCCAAAAACTGGGTGTTAAAGACATTGCAGACATCAAATTTGCTGAAAACAAAGCTAATGGCCAGTCAAGAGGGTGAATGTTTAAAAAAATGTACTTTATAAATTATAGAGAAAACATAACAAACGTATTTATGTAAGCTTATGTGAACATATATTTTTCTGATGCAGCATTGACCAACTTGCTGTTTCCTGTGTTACAGCTATGCAGAAGTGGTGGTAGCTTCAGAACAGTCATTAAAAATATTGCTAGAAAAAATGCCACAGTTTTGCATTAATGGGGAAAAGATACAATGTCGCTTTGCAACTCAGCAGAATCTTTCGGTGTTTGAAGGCATTGCAAATAAACGTAAGTTACGCAGGAGCTTAAGAAACACCAAATAATGTATACATAATGCCAGTATGACTTGATTTTGACAGAATATTGTTTTTCGCAGGTATACCCCTACGTGCTCGACTGGGTTCTAGGGATTCCGATTTTGTTGAGAAGACTCAAACGACAACGCCTTCACAAGAAATGAGTGCTCTTCCTTTTCCTCCGCCACTTTTCCCATCACACCCATTCGCAAACATGTTTCCCTCACCTCCCACTCCTTTTCTCGGGCAGCCACCTCCACTGTTCCCACACATGGCACCAATGGTTCCTCCCCTAATCCCACCTCCTGTTTTCCCTCCCCATCCTGGGCAAATCCCTGGTCATTCTCCTCCAGAGCTGCACATAAACCCGCCTTTCTTCAACCTGCCGCAAGACGGGCAGAACAGCATGTCACACACCGAAAAAAAGTGAGTGAGCGCACTTTACCTGCTAATATCCAATGTCACAGAAAATATTCAAGGCCTAAATTATCATACAACAGTGTAAAGAACACCATAAAGTATAGTATAACGTTTAGTTCAATTTTGTGAATAAAGTTCAGTCTAAAACTCGCAACATTGTTTTGGTTTTTCCAGGCAAACATCTTACAGTGAAAATGGAGACTATGAGGAGCAGATGAACAGAAACAGAGCAATTGCCAGCAGTGCAATAACTAAGGCTGTTTCAGGAGCTGCATCTGGTAAGAAAAGATTATCCGATTTAGAAAGAAATGCAAAAATAACTTGAAACTTTATTTGAAAAAATGTATGAGTACATAGCAAACTGCAAATGTTATTTCAGTTTGAAACTCCTTTTTTTGGTAGTGAAATCATTTTTGGAAGGATGTGAATTTTAAAGTTATAGTGGAGGATGTTCTTTTTCCAGGTAGATCATCAAAATAAGTGGTCCTCCTAATTGTCAATCATTCTGGTGATATGTTTACGTAGGGCCTATGTGCTCGTCCCCATTTTCCCTTACTGGTGATGAGTCTGACATAGTGGAAAAGTTGCAAATCTTGTTTTGGAAAGTAAGCTTGTATGAGCGATGCAAACAACTTTTAAACAGAGAGTGCACAAGGGGAAATGGGCTTGTGCGGGCTCTCACTTGCGTTTAATAGGCGTTACCTCTTGAGAAGGGGTAAAAGGGTTGTCCATGTGCATTTTGATATTTAAAGCAGAGAGTGCGGGTCTTCAAAAATGTATGAACATCTTCCACTATACCTTTAAGGTTAAAGCTATAGAGGACAAACTTTTATTTCCAGGTGGATCATCTAAATTAGTGGTGCTATATTGAGGGGAACATTTTTCCACTTTCAATTCCAAATAGTTTTAAGTTTGTTTATTTATGTAGCTATCGCAACGACTATTATCTGAAGCCACTTTACAAAAAACAGAAATTGTTGATTCTGTCCAGTCATGAAGACTGACTCGGATTCAAATATATTCTTATGTTACATCCTAGTAACCAAACAGTATCATTCAAATTAACGCTATTTTATTAATCATAAACCCTCTTCATATCATTGCAGGAGACGTGCATATGGCCATGGAAACGCTAATAACTGCTATTTCCATCATCAAGGAGTCCAGAGTGTATGAAGATGAATACTGTCAAGCTCTTGTCACCTCCCTTAAAGACTGTTTGTTTTCAATCCAAGGGGACTATAGCCCCAAGTCTGTATTTATATTTGTTGTTCTTCCCTATTCAATAACATCTGTTTTGTCCTCCCAATCTTTAGCAACCATTCTATTTCATTTTCCAGGCAAAGCCGACATTCCAGAGAAAAAGACCGCGACAGGGGGCGTGACAGAGACCACGAGCGAGAGAGAGACTACGAGCGTGACAGAGAACGTGACAGAGAGCGTGCCAGGGAGAGGTACAGGGAACGAGATGATGCATATGACAGGAAAAGTGTTGGAGGATCTCGAAGATACAGGGAGCGTACCAGCAGTGAAGAGAGGGACAGGGAGCGCTCGAGAGACCGAGAGCGACACAGAAATCACAGGGACAGATACCACTAAGTCGGTAAGTTTCTCACAATTTAACAACCTACTGGATACATTGGTTGGATTTTTTTCTTGTGTACTGTAGGTTGGACTGTACTTAATGGAGCAATAAATAATATGATGGATAATATTTCAAATTGAAACAACATATAGCACACATACCTCAGCTTTAGTTCTGCTCTTTGCCGAGGGCCTGTACTAAAAGGGAAAGCTGCTGTTAAAGTCGAAAATCATATTTAAATGTGAAATCATTCTTGTTAAAACATGAATATAAATGTACTCTTTATCAGACGATATTGTCCCAAAATTTAGAAAATTTCTATAAAAAAAAAAAAAATCCTGTCTTCAAATCTGTGTTTTTTCCGTTATTTATGTCAGCTTGTACACTTAAATTCGGCCAATAACATATATCAACAGTCATCTGTCAATCAAATTTTTTCGGTCATAGGATCTGATTCATATTTCGCAGGTAATATACCCAACGGTTGAAATAGAGTTCACGGGGATGGACGTCTGTGTGTTCGGCAGGCGTAGAGCTAAAAGAACTGCCAGCATTGCGAGGCAAGGCCTCACACATGTACGGCTGTAAGCCTTCTACACCAAACGAAGCTTCTGCCTCCCTGGCGTCCTCTTCCAGATCATCTTCGTCCCCATTTTTTCTCCCTTTAAATAAAAAATGTATGACAGAGGAGACTTATCCACGACCTCCGACACAAAACTCTCCTCCTCTTACATATTTCTGCTGTCCATGGCGTTCCTTGACAGTGTTGTGACAATCACACTTAGTGTATAGGGATTGCTGAAGAGTCAATGAGTCGATGCAATCAACTACCGGTAGTTTTCCTTAGAAAACTTTGAATCAATTTGACTGTATGATCTGGTGAACTGTAAAGTGCCTTGAGATGACATGTGTTGTTAATTGGAGCTATATAAATAAACAGAAGTGAATTGAATTAATAATCTAGATGGACTGTATACAATAAAGTTCTATGGCTAATACACTGAGTGTATTTGTAATTCTCAACAAATGTTTTTGCCAGGTTACCCTCTGTGAAATTCAAGTCAGCCAGGTAATTTTGAAGCTTCATATACAAAAATAACTTTGAGCTTGTAAAGGCTATCATGCTATACCTTGAGCAGAATCATACAAAACTTTTTATTTTGCTCAATGCATCTTTGAGTAATCATACATTTTTCTCTCGGGGGCAGCAACCCTTCCCAAACCTGAAAAACTGATTAGCAAAGACAGGTCTAAGTAGAGCTGTTATTATACACCGCCTCAAGGAAGCACCTATATTGAATGCGGCATGTAAACAGCAAATCCATGTCCTCTGATTGTGACCAAGGAGTTTTGAGGCAGGGCAAGATCATTTTTACTCGGCTTATAGGAAGTGGCCTTTTTCGGACAGCACAGTGACAGCAACCTTTTCTCTTTTTTAATGTTGTCTTAAATGGCAGCAATGGATATTCTCTGGCTCCATCTGAATTCATCAGTTTATTGATCCTGCGTCTCCTTTTACCTTCCATGACAATAACAGTAAGAACACTACTGTGCGAAAGAACGGAACTCTGGACTGCTGTGCCATATCCAGAAAGGCTTCAACTTAATGTCATAATGCGACAGAAATACAGATGAATTATGATTGTCAAAACTGATTTTAAAAACAAGCTAGGCAAATGTAAATAGCTGAAGAACACTTCTAAAAAAACCCAAAACATATGGTGTGCACATTTGCATGTCGCATATAGTACTCAAGAAAATAATGTATTTTTGTTCAACTCTGTGGGGTGGGCTATGCTTACACATTTTTTTTATTCAAAGGACTGTGGGTAGAAATATAGCTTCAATGCACCATGTAGGAACATTTGAAGGTCCCTATGCTAAATGAGGGGGGCATTCTGCTTCCTTTTCCTAGCTCCTTCTTTACTGCAAGCATTATTAAGACAGCAATTATCATGGTGACAGCTTGTGTACTCTCGGATTGCACTATTCCGATAAACCCATACACTATGTTCAGCCCTCCCTGAGACGAGTATACAGCCCCCACACAGGGAGAGGGATTATCACAAAGAAGAAAAATATCTTTATTTCAAGTTGGGGGGGTGGGGGGGAGAGAACAACAAATAATTAGTAGGTTGATCTTTTGTTTGTGAGGATACATTTTTTTTTAATCTGGAAATTTGTTATAGCTGTTCATCACCTGTAAGATATATCTACTCATAACTGATTAACTATCTCTCTGTGAGACCACTAGTCGCAAACATTTAGTGTTATATTTTCATTGTTTGAGAAACCAGACTGCTTTACTAGCAAGTTTCACAGCTTGAATTTGTTGCCTTTTAAATAGTCATCCCAGAGGGGAGGACTGACATAAAAGCTAATTTTTGAAAGTAATGCATTTTTCTTTTATTAAAACATAAGGGAGAAAAAAGCATCAATCAGGTTTGACCAGTTTGAATCTAATCTCTAATCAGAAATTTTATTTTTTTTAGCTATTACCAGTCCAACATATAATCCATAAATGCATACTCTGTATTGCCAAAGACAATATTTCAAACATAAGCATGATATATAGTACCTTTCATGTAGACAAACTGAAAATCCTTATCAAGATGGTGTATGTAGAGGTTTGCATAAATTAAGGAAATGCTGGCATACAGCCTGAAACTATTTTTAAGCTTAACTTTTTTCCACTCCATATTAGAAATGTAACACTGACTTTTCAATGTTTTCTCCATCCCATCTCTTTTTTAGGGTGATGTTGACCGAACCAGAAAGGCATTTCGAATTTTGCACCAAGCTGTATAATAATCATAAGGAATCTTAACTTCAAAGTGTGAAATGTTTTTTTGTTTTTTTTTCGTGCCTCTAATACATTCGTTGTAAAAGTTAAAAATGGCCTGTACATTGTTTTGTACAATAGGGACATTTGCATGAATGGACATGTGTTAATAACTTGTAAAAGTTTTCCTTCCTGTTTTGTATAAACTACAAACTGAAAAACAAAATCCTTCAAAGACTTTTTGTCACAATCTTTAATTAAAGTACCTAAATTACTTGTGTGCATTTTTTTCTGTATATCAGACACTAACCATAAAGCACCATTGGGTTTAATCATCCTCTATTTTAAACATTTGTGATTTATAACTTTGTAGATGATGTACATCTTTTAATTGATGGCTTAATGATGAGTAAATATCAGACTGGAGTTCAAAGGCTAGTTAAGATAGGCACAAAAAATATATATGCTTAAAGAATTTTATTTAGAAAATATTCCAAGTCCTATTCAGGGTTTTTGCTCCTAATCTTGACGGCCCAAAGTCCATAAAGCCATTTTAGGTTATTTCTCAAGAGGAGCATAATTTAGCAACTTCTCAATGAGATCCACGTGAGACAGGAGCATCCTTCGACAACAATACCGCTTCAGGCCCAGGGCATCAAGGGCATCACTACAAAGGAAAGAGGGGAAATTACATCAGTGACACCTAATAAATATGGAGAGTAAATCAAACATCTCATATCACATTGTATTTATTCCAACAAATTGTGCCGAACAAAAATAATATAATTCAAAGATGTATTGCAGATAGAAATACATCGAAATCTTACCCTTCTGTGTATTCTGCTTGAAGTAAGCCGAGGTAAGCTTCCCATTTGTTGCCCACAATCTTCCCACAAGTGAAGCACCTCACCGGGATAATCATTGTTGATTGCCTGCAGAGGATCAACATCACGCTATTCATACGAGTACGTAACGGTGGACAACATCAATACATTTAGCTGAAAGAGCATTCACAAAATAGGTGGGTTAATGTTTCTTGTTCACCATGATAAAAGGAACAGTGAGGATAAACATTTGGAAAATATTTATTCATGTAAGAATTAACAGGGTAACATCTGTGTAGAATTTTAAAGGACACCTTCTGTACTTTGAGAGAAAAAAACCTTCTTGGCAACAACCAGGTATGTTCCCAATCAATATCTGAATAAAGATTATTCCAAAAGAAGATTGATGCAGGTTTGCTAATAGTATTCCTCTGGATGATTTCTCTGTGTTTATTTCCAGTTTTAATGCTAAGGAACGGATCTGATTTACCATAAATAACTCTGGAAATCGGGGATATTGGACATGGACGCTACCTGAGGTTGAAATAAGACATTTCAAACCTGCCGGAAACGCAAATTCTTTAGGCGTCACAGAGAAGTTATATTTATAAAGAAATTCACCATAATTAAACAGTTGACTATTCTGATTAAATAATTGTTTTACAAATAGATTATCCACCCAGTTCATAAGAAATAGGGATTTATGCTTGAAACATATATTTTGGTTACTCCAAATACAGCAGTTATGAGGGGAAAGGTTACGTTTATAAGCTAATGTCCAGGATAAAGGTTGTTTATGGAAGCCAGATAATTTAACAGGGACCTTTTCTAACTTGTAGTTACATCTTAATAAAAAGACTAGGCCTTCCAAGGATTTAAAGACTTGTTTAGGAATCCAATGCCACATTGAGTTTTTAAATATCATTAAATCCACCAAACTTTGAAGGTAGAATGCAGGGTATTGAATTACAGAACGTTGAAACCACATTAACTTAACTCTATAGATCATAACATTTTTCTTAGTTTGATGAGGCCTTTTTCCCCGAGACGAATGAATCCCTGCGACTCAAAAAAAAGTGAAGCGACATCACAGCTTGTTGCTAACTTATCTTGCTAACAGCAGCTACACCTGCAGTAACAATACGTTAAATTTACATAGCTAGGGTTTTAAATTCCTCCTGGAATCCCCCCCACCAGCCCTCCAAAAAAAAAAAAATAATAATGTTTTGAAGGTTTCATGAAATAATTTATACTGGTAAAGCTTCATCCATTGAGCTAAGGTTAGCATCACCACGAGCACATCTTTTGTAACATTGCCGTATGGTATCAATTACTTGAAAAACAAGTCTTTCCACGGCCAATTTACACGGACAAACTTGCAACTCACCGTCACCAAAAGTGACCCGTATTATAACCAGGAATCGCTAATGGAATATGTCACCCGGAGAAAGCTAGCTCTCCTCTCGTTACCACCTGGATGGATGGATGGACGGTCGACGAACAACTTCCGGTTCAGATTCTTCCAAAATAAAAGAGGGAATGTTCATCAGTAACGAAAACCGGAGAGATTTCCACAGTAATGAGAAATGTAAATCTGTTTTCAATGTAATTTTTAATTATTTATTTTTTTTGTGCGAACTATAAATGTATTTACCCAAACTAGCTAATTACATTCTTATGTGTATATTTTACATTTTCATTTTATCCTTTTTTTTTTTAATAGTGATCTTTTCTTATTGAGTTTCAGCTTCATAACACGTGATTACTAGCTGTAATCACGTGTAATGCAGCTATCAAAGTGCTCCACTTTTAAATTCTTTCAAAGTTTGATCCCACCCTATATGAGACAAGCGTAAGCATTTCAGAAATTCAGGGTTGTCAACTCTCACCCATTGGGAGTGAGACTCACCCATCTCAGTGTCTTCACACGCTCTCACTCTATATTCCCAATGTCTCACACTAGAAAATGACAGACATTAAAACTCAACTCTGTTCCACTTATTTAAGTATAAAAATACCATGGTGATCAAAATCCATTCTGCGTTGATTTTGGAGGCTACCTCAAAATTACCATTGGCATTAATTCAAGCCAATGCTTTCAATATTTTTATGCCCCCACTTACTAACTTAACAACACAAGATGTTAATCCGCATCCAGTTGCATCCATGGCTGAGAAGAGATCAAACAAAGCGGTGCCCAGCAAAAGGTGTTTTTTGTAGCCCAGTGTAACTTTTGATTTTTACCACATTTTAAATACTTCATCTATTTTCTTAACTCAATCCAACCCAACATGAACTAGAAGTCCTTACAGAAGATGAAGAAAAAAGCAATGACCACTTTGTCTGGTTCACTGTCTTTAATAATGTTGGTTTTAGAAGTCTTTTCTTTTACACTTCGATGGTTAAAAGCAGAGGGGAGTGTGCATAAGGAAGATATGTCTAAAAATATAAAAAATATATAGATCATATCCATCATTATCATCATCACAGTCACCTTGATAAATATCATCACTATTATAGCCATCAGTAACATCATACATTATTACATCATCTATGTAATTTTATATGCTACAGCACATATGCTAAATGAGGACTCCTACCTGAATTATTGCATTTATACGCTTTTGAAATTATGAAAATAGGAATATTCTTTTCTAGTTTTTTTTTTAAATACACTGTATTATACAATGTAAAGTGTCATTTGTTTTTTGTTTTTTTTGGTTTTTTTTCGGCACACTATTTTTTTGATCGTAGTAGGGAAGTTGTGGCGAGTGTTGAATGTGTATAGATAACTTTTTGGTCTAAACAGTTTAATATTTGTTTTAACTAAACACTAAAAGTGTGTGTGTAAGAACTAACCTTCTACCTACAGGTCAGAGTCAACTAGATGAGTTATACGATGCAAGCAGAAATTTCTGTGAACAGCTGTACATATGAGTTTAAGCAGTAAAAAATGTACGTTTTTTTCCTCCCCCCTTTTAAATGAATGACAGCAAATATACACATTGCTTTCATGCTCCTGTAAATATATAATGTTTTTATATCATTAATGTTGTTTGTGCATCCGAGAACGTGAGAAGAGCAGAGGAAAAATAAAAACAACTCTGATATTTTGACAGTAGCCTTTTGGCCCATTGTAACCCTTATGTAATATAGTGTCAGAAGTTCGATGTAAACAGAGGTAAATATCAGAACTGTTTGTGTTGACACATGTGAAAGGTTATAGATTTTTTTAGATTATTTGACAAGATCCAAAACCCTTTGTATTTCCTTTTTTCATCCGTGTCATGCTGGTATGTTCTAATGTTTGCTAGCTTGGAATTAAAAAAAATCCCAGCCCATTAAGATCATGAATTCCAAAAGTGAATTAGCCAAAATATATGGGTTTGATTTTAATTAAAACCGAATAATGTCTTTATCTCGTATTATTTTGCCTCCCACATACTGCTGTTAAATGCATTTTGCTTGTTTTAAGTCTTTATGCAGTAGTCTTCTGTTTCCAAACCCATAATCGCTCATCAAAGGTCACTCTTCGTTAGATCACAGACCCATGCCTATTCTTCTTTATTCTGAAACACTAAGGCGTTTCCTTGGCCAAAATATGCAGCTCACTCACATTAAAAAGCTTTATCCTCCTTCCACTAACTCATTTACTCCAATAAGGAAATAAAAACTTAAAACTCAGGGTCCTGGGACATAATTGATACAGAGAATACATTTTTTCAGGACTTTTAAGCAAAATAAACTAAGAATTAATAAACAATGAAACTCTATGCCCATTTTTTGTACAAGCTGCAAAAAGTATTAGATTAAATTACATTTAGATGATTCTGGAGGTTATGCTATGCTGTGCATTTTTTAATGTTCTAAATACATTTGATATGCAGTATTGTAGCAACTTCATGCGTACATCTATTATAATTATGTTCCATATAAAGCCTTGATCAAACATTACATAGGTTGATGCATTACACATTAAAGCAGGCCAAAAGAAAAATCTGAACAGGACAACAAAAGATAAAAAAAAGCACAGACTGCTGTGTCTCCCCATTGCTGATCAAACCAAAAAAAGTCTGTGAACCAGTCAACAATATTCTTATTTTAGATTGGTTTTAATTTCTCCTTGCCAGCAGCAGTGCTCCCAGCAAAATAGCTCCGGCAGCGATAACGGCACCACCAATAAGAAAGGGTTTCAGGTGTTCCAGAGAGTCTCTACCAGAGGCCTTGTCACCTGCTGCTGCTGCTGCTGCTGACTCAGCATCTGCTGCCCCATCCTGGGATGGAGGTTGATTCTCGGGCTCAGGGGCCGCAGGGGCCGGGTCCGCCTTGCGCGGTGGTGCTGGCTCCTTCTTCTCTGCTTTGGATGTGGCCTTGGGCGCTGAAGCCCCAGCCTTGGCTTTGGCCTCCATGTATTCAGGAACACAGGTGTGGTCTGGTCAGAAATAGTCTTTAGAAGGTGTTGCTATACCGATGAGAAACAGCAAACAGACAAATTAACCTTCTAGATTGCCCCCTGTTACCATTATATGTGCTCTGCTGTGAACTGAGAATGAAAGGCCCTGAAAGCAAAGTATAACGTGGTGAAGCCTGAAATATGACCTTGGGGGGGAAAAAATGGCATTGATGGAAGTACCCTATTTCCCATAAGAACAGGAAAATGTTTATTAAGGTCACAGCTGCGGTGACATAACCTCCCACTGTAGAAATAATCACAATCACAGCAGCTTCCTGTGTTAAGCTTTTTCTTTTCTTTTTTCTTTAGTTAAAAGGATCAACCATGTAATTCAGTAATGGATGCAGGAGTAATACTGCTAAAATTCTTTTCACTTTTTTGAACCTTTTTGTTGTTGATTCTGAAAAAGGAACAGGTAGATGCAAACGTAAAACGTTTCATATATTTGTCTGCCTTGTCCACGGTCTGACTGCAAAACCTCATGAGTCATATGTGCTATAAATGGATGCCAAGATGGAGGAGAGATTGCAGCAGTTTAAGAAATAAATAAAAAATGAAACGAGGTATATAAAAAGATATAAATATGGTTAAGAGAGAATGCATCACAGCAGTTTGAATGACAAAAAATGCAAGCTGCAGCATCCTAACAAAAATGTTTGAATCCAGCTGTGTTTCGTTTTAGGATAAAAAAGATTGCTGCTTACCTTACAAACAGTTGGGTAGAAATTATCTGAATAATTGGACGGAGGAGAAGGAACAGCTTTGGAAGTGAAGATGTCCTTAGTATAGGAAAATGAGCGACAGCAGAGAGATGGAGGACACTGAGAGCAGGAGGGAGGGGAACAAGAAGAGAGCAGGATAGACTGGGATGTACCATCTGCTTGCTTGAAAAAAAGGGGGGGAGTACATGGATTTTCTCACAAAAACTTTCTGGCAATATGGAGCAAATTAAAATATGGAGAAAATTAAATAAAGTTATATATCTGTCAAAATTGTAAATAATCAAAGCAGCAACAGTATATTTTCTATACTGGGTAAATGTACACTTATCATTAATGATAACTAACAATATTATGTATATATATATATATGTATATATACACACGCACACACACACACACATAACTATATATACATATATATATATATATATATATATATATATATATATATATATATATATATATATATATATATATATATATATGTATGTATGTGTATAATATACACATACATGTATATGTACATATATATAAATATATATACACACATATATATAAATATTAATATATATATACACACACACACATATATGTATATATGTATATATATATGTATATATATATATATATGTGTGTGTGTGTGTGTGTTTGTGTGTGTATATATCCCCATACATATACACATACACACACATATATATGTATGTAAATTGTACAATTGTATGTAATTGTAAGATTGTGTTGTAATTTGTTGGCTATTATTTTCTTATGGGTGAACTGATAAGTAATCTCTCTATTCTGTTCAGACATTTTGGTGTAATTGTTTATTTTTTGTTTGTTTGTTATTTATTCACCCAAGCCCGATGCAACCCATCAGGTGCAAGAAAATGTTTTGCCTAGACCTGGGGTTTATAGCAATTTTCACATAACAACAACTAATATACATTTCCCAAAAGGTAATAAAAAAAAACATTTCTGAGATTAATGTAGGGTTATTTTTCATTTATTTTAACGTAATTGTTCGTTTTATGTCCTCCAAGTATGCCTGCATCGCTATGTCGTCCCTATGGCAACGAGAAAAAACGCCAGAAAACACTGCGATAGATCGTGCGCATGCGCATAACTTTGAGGGGTTGTTCCACTATGCTGTTGTTTCTGCTAAAAATTTTTAACATTTTTTGAATAGTTGTCTCTAGGAAAGACATTTTTCTCTGACAGAGACAAAAAAGCAAACAAATAATTGACGCCGTGTCGGATCACCGGCGGCTCTTCTTTGATGACGTCAGAGAGGGGAGCGGCAACCTGTGAGCTCACAGTGAACCAGCTGGCGGCTCCATGGATCCACAAACCACTGGTGGCGCCATTTCTCCGCAAGATTCCCAAAGTGGCCACAGCATACTGTGTACAAAGCCATTAGAAGAACGTAAAAGGAGCCATTCACGGCGTTTGCGCAGGAAGCGGAATAGCGAGTTATGGCGCATATTTCGATGGGAAACGTCTCCTGGGATGGGCTTAATTATCGGAATAAGGGTGCCCGCGTTTAGTCCGCGGTAGGATTCGGGAGTTGTCCGGCTGATGGCACACTAAACCAGTAAACTACACCGTAAAACCCCGGAGAAGAACTCATCCTGGTCATAAAATCGCAAAGGGATTTTCTATCTCCCATCAGGAGGAATCATCACGCAGCGTCCTGACGAAAGGGAATGGAAAACGATGTAAGGAGCCGCAGTGGAAGACGTGTTGCAGATCAGGTGGAGAACAGAGCTGTCAGCTTCTAGCGCTTTGGACACCACCGACTAATTAATCTGGCTGCTCGATGGTATGTGTCGGCTTTACCTGACAGCCGGCAGATAGCAGAGGACTCTCCGGAGCTTTAATGCGTTAGGAGTCCATTCATGTCTCGGTTGTTGCAATGACGTCTGAATGGTTTTCTTACATCGAGCGCTGAGACATTTCGACATTAATCCGCCCGATCGGTGATCCCGTGTCGGGAAGAGACTGACGGAGGGATATGGGAAAGGGAGCGGAACCGATGCAGTGGGTCTCTGCTAGGCATCGTCAAAACACAGGTGAGCAGCAGCAAAGATGACTTTGATTGGTGATCCGCTCCATGGCTGTTTGAGGCACATTTCTGTGCACATCTGGATGCTTTGCTGATTGGATCAGAATAAACACCGTTTCGCACTAATCAACTTGTTGGATTTGCATTGTGAGGGCTCGCCAGTGTTCCCCAGAGCTGCAGCTTTTTGTTAGATTTTGCAAGTTGTAGTAGACGCTGACACATCGGCTAAACAACTTTTGCTTTTACCATTTTAAAAGTTATCTTTTAGTATTCATTCTTTAAGTCTGTCCAGAAATGCTCCCCCTTTATCTGATCCTACTGAAAAAACTGAAAGAATATTTTAGAATATTTTATTTCAGTTTAATATAGGAAAAAGGTCAGAAATCTGAGATTAAAGTCAGAATTCTGAGAAAAAGGTCGAATTCTGGGAAAAAGGTCAGAAATCTGAAATTAAAGCCAGAAATCTGAGATTAAAGTCAGAAATCTGAGGTTAAAGTCAGAAATCTGAGAAAAAAAGTCAGAAGTCTGAGATTAAAGTCAGAATTCTGAGAAAAAAAAGTCAAAAATCTGAGAAAAAAAGTCAGAAATCTGAGAAAAAAAGTCAAAAATCTGATATTAAAGTCAGAAGTCTGAGATTAAAGTCAGAAATTTGAGAAAAAGTCAGAAATTTTAGAAAAAAAGTCAGAAATTTGAGATTAAATTCTGCCATTTTTCCCCAATATTAAACTGAAATAAAATTTAAAAATCAGTTAACTTTTTTATTTTTTCATTGGCCATAATCCTCTTCCATATATCTCTGCAGGGATGCAGGTTTGAATTTGCTAAACTAGATGAAAGTAAAATAAATAAACTTTGCTGGTTTAATGATGATTATCTTGTAGGTGCTTTATTTTTTGTTTAATTTAAAAAATATATATATGCCTTTTAGGAAGCAAGCAATGCTTTTTTTTTTAACTGTTAAAATTCTTTGAATAAAAACAAAAAAACTGGAGCTATCCTTTTTGATCCCAAAGTAACCCAGATATTTGCCCCTGCTAGAGATTCTGGATTTGTCCATCTTTTAATTAATTATGTTTACTCGGGTCTGCATGAATCTGCATCAACCTCAATATACAGTCAGCATAAAGAGTCCTGGTAATATTTTGGTTGTGAAAACATGCTTTTGGTGTAATTTTGCACCCTCATTGGCATACAAATTAAGCACACTATTTGCATGTTATCAGTGAAAGGTTGGGTGCAAAAATGTTGGTCATTGTTACTCATTACTCTTAGTCTGGGATGTGACCTTACCCAGGTAGAACTGATGTCAGCAGCTCTATCCAGACCATGGGTGTTATAGCTTTGGCACATTGTGCACTTAATATTTTTTTATTAGTGGAAATGAAAATAAATCATGAAATAATTTTTTTTTCATCAAGAAAGTTATTATACAGTACTAAATACATTAATAGTGCATACAAAATCTGCATCATCATCTGTGCAGTGCAGAATCATGATTTGTCTTTAGTTTTGTGTCAGTCAGTCATATGACTTAAAAGATTTTTGGGGGGACAACAAATTTGAAGAGGGCGGACAGATAAAAATGCGTTAAAATTGGACAGTTATAGTTTGTTTACAATTGACCCTTCAGTCTCACAGACTGGTGTGTTTATCAGGTAATATTTGATCTAGGTTACTGTTGATGCCCCCATCGGAGTCTTCTGAAGTTTCTCACAATGCAAGTTGGGCTAAATTGTGTTTAATGCACTGGAAGAATCAAAGAGCTTGATCCTCTCAGTGCTGTCTACCCTGTCTAAATAATAGTGGGTTTGTTTAAGCAGGTGTATGATGGTATCTTCAACTCCACTGCAATAAGCAAACTACAGTGAGTCCTGATTACTGCTTGTTTGCTGAGGTGAATAGATAGATACCTCTCTAGGACCTTCACAATGTTAGGGCAACAGGTGCAGAGTCATTGAGTACTGCTGAATGAGATTTCTTTGGTACTGGAAAAAGGCAGAAGGTCTTCCACATCACTGGAACTGTCTCCTGGGTCAAGCTATGGTTGAAGATGTAGTACCGAATCCAACAGAGCTGCTCTACATAGACCTTCAACAGTTTTTGGTCAACAGAAGGTGAGATGTTGCTTAAACTGTGGTCAGGAGAGAAGGATGCCAAGCTTGATCCTAAACTAAACCAATTGGAGAATGTATGCACTTCGTTGGCTCTGTCCAGATTCCCATCTGCCTGACCCTCCCTCTGCTTGGAGCCTGTGATCTTCATCCCTGACCACATATATCTGATGTTGTTCTGCTGGACCTCCAGTCTCTTCCTGCAACCCTCCCTGCTTTAGTGTTATTTTCATCTTGATCTAGTCTCTTATGAGGCGGAACCTCCTTAGACAAATAGAGATGTTGACTGTATGCAATGATCTGGATTTCCAGTTGCTAACCTGAAAATGGCTAGCAAATCAGAATTAACAAAATTGCATGTAAAATCTAGACTTTTTAAAATGTTTTATCATCTGTCTCAATAGATAGACAGAAACATGCATGATATAGCTGTCTGCAAAAGGGAGACAGGTACTACCTGTAACAGTTTTTCATCAGACTGGTTCAAGAAAAATACTCACTGAACATTATATCCCAATATTTCAGGGCATGTAGTGCAGAAACGATAAACGTCTCACTGAAAACCGTTAAATGGTCACTGGTGTTTGGGCTGTGTACCTTTCACTGCATACATTCAGAGCCTCGTTACACAAGCACTTCTCTAAAAGTCCAACTTATCTCTAACCGAAAAGCACACTTCACAACAACACCTTAACCCAGCAGCTAACTGTGCTGCTAAACACATCAGATAACACATCTGGTCATATTTTGCACTGTTATAGTAACAATTTCCTTGTAACTTTCAGTTTGCGGACTAAATATTTGATTTATTATTGATTTCACTTTTTAAATCCAATTCTTATTAAAATATGGTTTGCTGATGTCTGTCAGACTTTACATTGTTGTGTGGTTTACACTGGAAGCAACATTAGTCAAAGTCATCTTGCACTGTTGCATCATAAGAAAGCTATGGCTGCAACTAACGATTAATCTGTTGGTTATTTTTTCATTTAATAATTGGATAGCAAAAGGTTCCTTATATAAGATTGTTCGCAGAATTTAACCAGGTGAAACTGAAAAGTTTCCACTCGAGGAGTTTTGGATGAAACATATTGGCAGAAGAAAATGTTTATATATATCGTTTACAATACGATTTTGATGTATTTACTGCTCTAACTGGGTCCCTCTGTCAACTAAAGGCATGTTTTTAAGTCTGTATACTTCATTTAACGATTAATCGATTACTAAATTAGTTGATGATTATTCCAATGATCGATTAATCTGCTTAATTGTTTCAGCCCTAAATACCTTTTATTTATCAAATTAATTCAAAGTATGACTTAATTTCTGCATCTGCTTGGGGCTTTCTTTAAATACCCTGAAAGCCCTGATGCCTTGTTGCTTTTCCTTAATTTAATCTGTTGTAACTGGAGCCCAAGCCTGAGTTTTTGTCTTCTCATCTAACTTAAGATTGATCCTGCTCAAAAGATGCGTTAACTGAGAGTAGATGTCTATAAGGTGTGTATCAGTAAAGTGGGTATAATATTTTTTTTTTAGACGAGGTCAGAAAGGACAGGTTTTGGGTAACTAAATAGAACTATTACATCGCAGCTGATTGCATTAGCTGTAATTGGCTGTGCTGCAATCAGTGCTTTAAACAGCGGTTATTTAAAATTTCAATAAATTAAATTGTAAATTACAATATTTGTACTAAGATCAGTTTTCCCGTCAGTCATTGCTTTATAGGTTTTCTAGCAGGATTTTTTCTATATCTTAAATGGCTTTGATGGGAATATCCTATGCCTTAGGTTGTTTATGATGAGGGGATTGTGCTAATATGAAGTCAAAATTCTGCCAAAAGTGAACACTGATTATAAATAATGATACGAGCTGTTTTATTTTACTTAAACATTCATTTAAAAATGCAATTGATTACATTATTATTTACAACAGGTTAATATCTCTATATAATTAAGCATTTAAAATTAGTTGCTGAAAAATCTCAATCTTATTAAAATTACTTCTTCTTTTTTTTTTTATAAAGTTGGATATGTTTTCAAGTAATTTGCCGTTGGTAACCATGATGCCCTGCGCTGCTTAAGGTAAACATTAAACATAAAAGTAAACATTCCTTAAGCTGTAAACAGCTTAAGGAGAGCACAGGAGGTTGTCCTCACATGTAGGACACACTCAGAACTTGATTGGAAGTTGTCTTTGTCTCCCTCCTAGCAGCTTTCCTGACTGGTTTTCAGATCTGTGTTTTCATTAGTTTTGGAAAAGGTCAGAATTGTTTTGTTTCTTTCCTGTTTCCATATTTTCTTTCTACTTTGCTCTCTGTACTCATCCATCATGCATTTATAAATAATACTGTGGACCTAAGAAGGTTTTCTAACACATTGTGCATTCATTTTTTTGGGGGGACATCTTTGCCAACTTTGATTTGAGATCGAAAACTCCATTGACTTGGACATTTTTAATAACTGTGTTATATATACCTTATTAACCTAAAGTTAATTTACACCATACCTCTAAACTGACTCTCTAACATTAAAAATAGGGATCTACCACATTATGACCAGCCTGTTGGTCCTCAGGTTAGTAAATATACAAAAAACTGTCCTAATTCGGTAACATAAGAAAACAAACACAAAACCAAGTCAATCAACCTCTCAACACTTGAACAAAGAAAAATCATCAAATTAAACTTTGCTATAAAATCCTTTAAATACTTCCCAAATGGGTCATGTATTTAATGCACTTCTACCACACCCCCTGGAATTATACTGCCCCTCTGCTTTGGGAACCACTGGGCTGGAGGGACAAAGTTGTTTTTAAAGGTTGTTTGGAGACTCGCCTTTAGTTGCTAATTGGCAGTCAGCTTACTAAGAAAAGGCTACTTCAGTTTTCCTACACTTAAAAAAAAAACATACTTTTCAATCTCCGATCTGATTTTTATTTTTTTTATGTCACACTGACTGCATAGAGAGGCTCCATCTAGGCAGGACGAGCAGATTTAAGCACCAGCACAGTGAAAACCCTGACTATGTACCCAGATAATGCAATATCAACTTGTTATAATTATGGTTCTCTTTACAAAAAATATAAACATGTTATTTTAGTAAATAACACACTTGAGAATAACAAAAGTTGTGTTTAGTTACTTTACATTTCCGTCAAAGTGTATTAAGAAAATTAAACATTTATATAATTTATGAAAATATTTGTTTGTTTTTTTTTCATTTGAGGTAGATAAATATTCCTCAGTGTTAACTGTTTTTTTAATCCTGCATTTACAAGAATAAGATGCTAACTTTTTCACTCCAGCTCTTTAGGAGAGAGGGAGTAGCAACTAGTGAGCTGATCCAAGCATTTGAGCTAGAAGTGTGCACTTTTCCATGCAACAGTAAAGTGTTGCATCATAGACATTAGACAAGAGCATTTAAGTTCATGTAAACAATAAAACCCTGGAACCAAACATGTATGTGTGTCTAGTTAGTGCTAATCTAAATAAAATTCTCTTTTTTTGCAAAATCACACAACACTAGAGCAAATATTGTAAAACCTTAGTGTTTTTGCTCAGGGTTGTCATAGTAAGAGAATGCCAAGCCATGCACAAAGCAAACTAGTCATTGTTTGTGTAGTTTTTACAATGCTTTGACAATGCATCTTTTTCTCAAACTGCTGTATATCTTTTTATCACAATTCATAAGTTGCAGCTATCTGCGGGCATCTGCATCAAGATATATACCTTAACTATGAAAAATTCAGCACACTGCTGAAAACCTGTGCCTGCTGTAAAATGTTGCATGGGGGGAAAAAAGAAGCTACATTTTTATTTATTTTCCTCTGTATTTTATACAATCGCAAATAATTTCCTTCATGTTTGTGGGCAGTGAGGCACAGACTGGATGGCAGACCACATATGTTACCATCCCGACGCTCACACGGACACACGCAAACACAACATTCATGCATGCCATGCAATCTCCACTGCGCATACTATCACATCGACTGAAGGAAGAGAAAATGGAGTGGGAAGAGGTGAAAGGGATTGAGTGGGTGGTAGTGGGAGAAAAAGATGGAGAAAGGCAGAGGGAGAGTAGGAGTGAGTGGCACATGGCTTTCAATCTAAAAAAAGATGAGCAGTACGCAACCAAAACCCGAATCTGGATTAGCTTGATAAGGAAGAGGAGGGGGTTGGGGGAAGGCTAGAGGGGGAAAGTGTAGGTTTTCTCTGCACCAAAAATGATGCTGATGCACATGCTCACTTTCATACTCACAAATGTCCTCTCTAATATTGAATACTGAATGAGTGTGTGGGTAGGAGCGAGCGTGAGGATGGGAAGAAGGAAGATGTGAAAGAAAGAAAGAGGGTGAGATGTAGATGGGAGAGGGTGAGATTCTTTAGGATGGACAGAAAGCTGCTGTACTGTGACACAATGGGGAGGGATGGGATAATTAGAGACGGCAGCAACAGAAGAGCGAACATTGTGACAAATGCCGGAGAGAATCTTGATCTGAGCAGTGGAAACTCTGACCCAGGCACAAAGCAGACAGACTTGGAGCAGATGGATGGATGGCAGCGAGCAGAGGAGATAGAGATTTGGGACAGCTCTGTGCTCACACAGTCATGCCAAACCAACATAACTTTAACATTTCACTGCAGAGTGTCTTAGTGGCCTGTCTGCCCAGCACTCGACAACATGCCAGGCCATTTTCAGCCTGTCTTTACAGTCTTGAGGAAATGTTCGAGTTGCCTCGTACCGGTACTTTATTACTATAAGACAAAATAGTTGCAAAACAGAGTAACAACATCGTTTCATGGAATATATTTTGAGGTGGAAATGTTTATCAGCAGGAGATTAGAATTGCGTTATTTTCTGTGGCTGGTGATCATCGGGTCAAATACTGAGAAACTGGTGTTTCGTTTCCTCTTTCATCAACTGACAGGATTTGCTTTGCCGCATCAACGAGGATGCATAACGGGACATGCTTTGATGCATGAATGGGGATTACCTTGTAATATTGTCATTTTCTGTTGGATTAAGAACTGCCTGAACTTTGAGTGTTACGGCATAATATAAAATATTGAAATCAGCAGGTCAGGGTTAAAGGGAAAACTGAAAAATTGTATCGGCAAGGAAATGCATGATCAGCTCATCCCAGCCATGTTATCTATGTAGTGTTAATCCTTAGTTATTTAAGGAATTGTTGTTCAAAGACATTTTAAACTAAACTATAAATGTGTCCTCATTTTGAATCCAATTTTAGCTCCCATGAATCAACGCAAGTCTTGCTGTTATAGATTCAAGGCTGATTTATACTCAGAAACCAGGTCATCTGCGTGTGTGTCGCAGTGAACTGAAATTTACCCCCACCCTTTCTGCAGACACTCTGGTGCACCTCTCAAAAATTGTAGGTGACCGCAGCCCTTGCAACAGACCGGAGGCCTCTGATCTTACCGGCTTGTTTTGTTTGCATGACTGCTATTGTGGAAAACGACTCGTGAAGATGGACCAGCTAGAAGAGCGAGGTGCGCGAGAACGCTGGTACCCTTTTTCCACCTGGATCCCCGCTCTTTTTCCCCCCTCATGTTCCCCCGTTGTTGCACAAACTCGCCCCCACTTCCTCACTGCCTTGGCCGTATCTAGACCCACAGCTAGTTCCTGATTGTACCTCTTGCGTTGTGCCATGGAATAACATAGCGCAGACCACGCTTCAATATTGAGCATAAATCAAAAATATCTGTGACAAACTCACTGCAACACACTGCTGTGGGAGTATAACCAGCCCTTAAGTTAAAGCAATAAATCGAGGCCTCTAGTGAAGTTTTTATGAGCAGGTTCAGAATGCAAGTTTGTTTACTTCAAAAACAAGGAATTGTAAGATGTTTCTTGTCTTCCATGTGTAATTAATAATGTAAAATATCTATAGCATCAGTACATTGTATCCACAACAATACAACCTGAGCAGAAGGGACGTCAGGAGAAGCCACGGCTCCTGGATGATGCTTGGCTCCCTGTGGTTGTTGTGAAGCATTTTTTCTAAGTCGAGCCTTGTGTCCACCCTCCCCTCTGTTGGCATTACCGCTGCTTCTTTGCTCTAGAATTATGCATTGAATTGAAGTGACACAGATGCACAGTGAGACTGCCACTACAAGTAGCTACTTGCTGCTCATAGTTTTTCCAAAGAACTAATTATTTCTCATCTACAATTGTCTCACATGTAGGTGTTTTTGTGTTGTGCAAAGAAGACAAATATAGGCACATGTCCCTTTGGGCCTGTTGACATGAGATTCATATTTGAAACAGCCCAAAAATCAACTTATTCAAACAAATTTGCCCCTAAATTATGCAATTAAATTTAATGGCCCCCAGGGAATTAGTAAATATGAATGACATTTGTCAGCATTCAGAAACTATTTCTGCCTAATTTAGGCTTATCTATTTCTAACTAATGATATTATACAGCTCAAAAATATTGTATTTATAGTTCTCTTAAGACCCCCTTGTTCTCAAATATACTTTGTCATTGGTTTCACACACACCTGTAAAGTGGTGCATCTTCCGTCGAGCATAACCTTTTAGGACTACAATACAGAAGAGGAAAATATTTCAGTGTGAACCGACCAATATGTGGTGCTCCTCGCAGGTGTTCTCATAGACTCAAGTGAAGAGTCTGAAATAATGAACAGGACCAAATAGCTGATATAACCTCAGAAAAACCTGGGACTAGTCACAATACTTGAACCGCAGGAAAATAAGTATATACACTCATTACACGGGACCCCACAGCTTAAAAAATAGCATGATAAATTGATCTAAAGCTTGCTTTTAAATATCTATACAGGCCTATTTTCACACGTGGACAAACTTGTTGGCACCCTTTGTTTAGTAAAAGAAAACCCCACAATGGTCACAAAAATAACTTGAATCATGCAAAAGTAATAATGAAGAAAAATTATATAAAATGTCAAAAAATTAAAGTGAGACGTTGTTTTTTAATCAATCAAACAGACCTGGAAAGAAATTATGGTAGACTAAATATAATGTGACCAAAGAGGCATGTCCAGTTAAGGTGTGTCCACTAATTACCATAACATGCTAACACCATTTCCATGCAGCCTGCAGGCACCCAGTCCATTCATCATCAGCAAACTGCTCCAGTTGTTTCAGATTTTAAGGGTGCCTTTTTCAGATGGCATGTTTCAGCTCTTTCCAACGATGCTTGATAGGATTTAATTCAGGGCTCCTAGAAGGCCACTTCAAAAATAGTCAGTTTTCATCTTAACCATTCTCTGTTTTTTGTTTATTTTGTCTTTATGCAATTGCAATGTCAAAATATCTTATCTGTTTGAAGTATTTACTAATTTAATTAATATATCTAAATATCTAGTTAAAGGGGATATATTTGGTCAGCATTTTTTAGGGCTGAAATAATTATTGGGAATAATCGTGATTAATTATTACGTATTATTGAACTAATCATCAACTCATTTAGTAATCAATTAATCGTTAACTGGAGTGTAGAGACTCTAAAACATACCTTAAGCTGACAGAGTTACCCACTTATAGTAAGATTGTACAAATTATATATAAAAATCTTCCATTTACGATAAAAGAAAAAATGTTTTTGTCTGTCAACATGCTCTATCCAGAACTCCTCAAATGGAAAAAAAAACAATTGATTAAATTTCTTCTTTAAGGAACCTTTGTCTATTTGATTGTTATTTGAAAAAGTTATTGAAAGATTTTTATAAAATAATCATAAGTTTCAGCCCTAGCATTTTTAGGATTAGCATAGATTATTGTGAAAATTGCAGTTCAGAGCTGAATAATTCAGATTCAATCAGCAGGTGTGAGTTGACATTTGAGGATTACAGACATCCTCTGTTTTAAGTGTTATCCGATCTTCAACATCTTTTAGGTAAAGAGTCATATTGGTTCAGTGTATTTGTATTTCTCAGCTGTATGTTTGCTTTCAAACCAGTTTCTAAGATCTGTGTGTTTGGAAACATTTAATGGACAGCTTGGGTGTTTACTTATAGTCCATATTGAAGTGATAGATGAGCAGGTAACACAGGTAGAGAATGTGGTATAAGTGATGAGGCTGCGAGCAGCAGTCTGTGCCCCACAGCTTGTTCTTGATCCTGCTGTTGCTGCAGCATGCTCGCTGGGAGTGAAATGGAGGAGTGGGATACTAAAACACCAGCTGCTAGTCATACCGGATCAACATACTTGGTGCAAAACAAGGAATAGAAACCTGGATCTAAACCCGGCGACTGGGTTTAGATCCAGATCTATTGTTTGCTTCCTTTACACTGTGGTTTATTGATTTATTGACCTTGTTGAGTGCAGGTATCTGAGCATTGAAACCAGGAGAGTCCGAACCTTTGCCTTGCAGCAAATGCCAACTGTCATTTTGCTGTTAATATGCAAGATTTTAGAGATGTATAGGCCATGTTTAAATAGAAGTTTGGTCATTTTGTTCTGTTTAGATGTTACTATCTTTCAAACATTCTAGATGCAACGTAGCATACCTTTGACCTTGTTGTCTCCATCAGAGACAAAGGCATCAGGAAATGCCAGGAGCCCTGACATTGTTGTCGCTGTATTGTTATCTAGTCACGTGGGGATCGGCCTGGCACACAGTAGTACACAGTCTGGGGGGCCAACAGCATTGCTCACATGCAGCAATATATCCCGGTCTGTCCAAAAAACACACACACACGTCATATGGTTGCAGATGGAGGTTTTAGTTTGGATGTGTCATACAGAATGCATTTAATAGCAGAGTCAAGAGCAGCAGTTTAGCATTTAGTTGTCCAGTTAATGATGGCCAGCTTAGAGGCTTAGATTGTGAACGTTTAAATTTAGATTTTATGCACATAGATGTGTTACAGTTTTAGGCATGACAGCAGGGTTTATCCACTGCTTGAGAAGGAGGGCTTCAATACAAAATAAAACCTGAACTCATTAATACTGGGAGGCTTCCCCCTCTCTCCCACAGCATCAATAATGAAATGGTTTTTAATTTTCACAGAACAGCTCTAAAGAGAGTCATGGTGGAAATGTTCAGTTGTGTGTGCAGAGAGGGTGTGAAACATATCTTTTTGAGCACAGGGATACAAGATCTTTGCTGAAATGTTTGGTGGTACTGAGGCCACAGAATGTATGGTGCATAAGGAGTTTGTTACTGGTTTACCTCCAATAGATTATAAGGTCTTTGGTAGACACTAAAGCCATTCCACTGGTCAAAGTTTATTTGGTGAACTATGAACACCACACTTCTATAACATTGATCAGGGTATGACTGCAAATAAAACAAGCAATAAATGTTTAATAATAGGTGCTGTTTAAGTGAATGTGAATAGCTGGGGAGGGAAACATTTCAAAAGAGCACAGTCTAAAGATAAAGCCGTACAGTACACTGCAAAGACATTCATACAATTTGAACTCTGCCAAGTTTTGTCTCATTAGGATTAAGATGTTTTGATAGGATTTTATGATACATCAACATAAAGTGGTCAGTTATTTCTACAGTCAAAGCAGAAGCATACATTGTTTTACTGGAACACATGAAAATATTACAAGCATGGCATGCCTTGGTTGTCAGTCCTGTTTACTTGTGTGCCAGATGATAAAATCCAGTGCTACCTTCTGCCTTCATAAGTCATTTAATTGCTCAAAACAACACAGACTGGCAAAGGAGAGCTCTGACAGCAGAAGATTTACCCTAAACACAAAGCCGCAGCTAAAATGATGTAGTTCAAGTCAAAGTGTATACCATATTTTTCGCACTAAAATGCGCACTTAAAAGCCCTCCATCCAATTCCTCACGGGAGCAGGCACAGGGTTGAGCATGTGCATTTTTTTTTTTTTTTTTTTTTTTTTTTTTTTTTTTTTGTGGAGAGGGCAGGTCTTTTCAAAAATTCATGACAATCCTCCTCTATGCCTTTATAGAATGACAGTGTGCCTTGTAATCCTAATACAAAGATTAAGTCTGGTTGTTCTTACTGACCTGGTAGTGAATTTATTTGGTACATTGTGCTCTGTAAATATGTGTTGGTAAGACTTTGGGAAAGTAAAAAATCCACACCTCCTGCAGGATTACAGCCACATTAATCAGGAGTGTGGTGGAATAATGCATACTGTTCTTCATCATAATATTACCATATGTGTATAAGGAGGCGAATCTGGCCCCTGTCAGGGAGACGCTTACGACGCGTACTTAAAACTCAAGTTTTTCGCGCAGTGGTACGAAAGTGGATAAAACATTTTTCAAAAACAAACCATTTGTTGACAGTGTACCTTATAATCCAGTCCACCCTATAGTGTGGAAAAATCCTGCACGTTAAAATAATTGCCGTCTGCATGTTACCTGGACCTTTCCGAGAACCTGTGGCACGTTATGTGAAACCTAAGAGTTGATCATGAAAATAAAATGACGTCTCTGAATTTAGATGTGCAAACGCAAAAGCTTGATGGTAGAAAAGAGTTTCATACATTTTTTCAGCAAAAGGTAATACAAATTATTTCGTCTTGTGTGCTATATACAAATGCTAACCCCACTTTTTAATTGGAAAAAATACTGAAAATGATTTATCCTTTTTTCTTTGACTTTACAATTATCCTCTACATTATATCACTATTGTTCTTTAACATTAAAATATTGATGTTGTGGGAAAAATGTTGAAAAATTCTTGGACACGGTTCCTCTTTTCCGGTCCTGGGTGTCTGATGTCCTGAACCTGGGCCAAATATTCAGGACAGATACTAAGGGGATAGTTCCAGCCTTCAATTCAGGAAGCAGAGACATGTCTAAAATGTGCAAGACAGCAGACATCCAGGTTGAATAGATAAATTGGAAAAATAACTGCATGCATCCAAAATCTCAGAGTTTCAAGTTTCAAATCTCAGTTTGAAGTTTTTGTAAACTATTAATCAATAATAAACGGATCAGTTTTTCTCATACCTATTTTTTTGTTGATTTTTGTTCTCTGAGTATTATTACCAGATCAAGCCGCTTCTAACATTCCACACTACAAAATAAGAAAAGTATGTGTGGTTCGTGCTGACATTGGATCTGGTTGGTATGGGTCGATACTCAAAGCTGCAAAATCTGTAGCATATTTGAAATAAAAAAAATTATATCTGGGCATCCATAACTAATTTAAATTTGTATGATGGGTTTAGCAGAGTTTTGTAAGCAAAGATAGATGGACTTCTCTGCACTTTAATATCTATTGTAATGTCTTAGAATTTGACTTGACTTTTGTGAGGACAATAAGTGGTTGTCGACAGTAGCGGACAAACAGCACCAGTAATGGCCTAACATCCTCTTGGTTGATGGATGGGAAGGCCCCCGAGGAGGCAACAGCTATTAGTGAGGATGGTACACTGAGGCATCAGTTGCCTCCTGTGAAATTAGACTCAAAGAGCCCAATACTCATTAGTGATTGCTGAGAGCTGATTGCACGATCGATTGACTAGATTTTGTTTTCGCCATTGTTCAGAAATGACGATTTGACAATAAGAGCATCATCTTGTTGCTTTATTGGGTTGCAAGTTTAAATCTGATACAAGAAAAAATTGTATGATAAAGAGTGTATACATATCACCATATTGAAAAATAGATTGATCTTTACATTAAAAGTTGTGTTTTAGTTTTCTGCTGTAAAGTATGTATTTCTAAATTTTTATATTGGAGGATTTTAATAAATGGGCAAAAATAATTGTCATAAGTCTGTACAGACATCTGTCGTGGCCATTCATGGCAGTTTTTTCTTTCTTCTTTTAACCAATCCAAAAGGATTTCATCCTGACAGAAATTACGGATAATATCATAGGGCGTGTTTTGGTGGCTCAGTGGTTAGCACACATAACCCATGTATGTGGACCTTACTCCTCGACGCGGGCGATGCAGGTTTGAATCCGACCTGTGGTCCTTTCCAGCATGTCTCTCCCCTTCTCATACCCCCTTTCCTGTCAGCCTACTGTCCATAAAACGAGCCACTAGTGCCATAAAAACTCAAAAAATAATAATATTGTATGTTTTGTGGCTCTATGATTGTCCAGTATTACCAATAGGTTGATCAACTTTTTTAGCTCTAGTTATGAAGGACAATTAAATCTTGCAGGTATGAGTTGAAACTGGAGCTAGTTTGTCGAAAAAGAAAGTGTACCCTCTTTAAGTTCTATTGCTTTGTGTATCAGGATAGAATAAATATGATCTGAAACAGGTTAAAACAAATGCTTTAATTTAACTTCAGGTTTAAAGGACACAACAAATAACTCTACTTTTGAGGAACACATTGTTCACATGTTGGACAAATAAGACAGGTGGTTTGAAAGGGGTTTGAAGGAAACCATTTATGTTAGGAAAGGAAAACTAAACTTAAACAGGGGGGGTGGACTCAGCTTTCAGCTGTCAAAAACCTACAATGCAGCGATAGTTGATTCCTTCCTGCTATCATAATCCTCGTCGCCATCCAGGGGTCCAAGAACTCTCGCCTTGTCAGCCAGGCCAACAATTTCCCTAACGACTCCCCCTTTTCAGAGGCACAGACCAGTATTGTGTAGGCTAACAAAGACCTCAGCAACTCCCCAATACTAAGGGGAGGACCTGTTCTTCGGATTCAATTAGCATGTTTTCTAAGCCAAAACAAGGCTTTATAGGGCAACTCTAAAGCTTGGAACTCAACTCTAATTTAGACATTTTGAATTGAAAATGAATGGGAAGCGAAACTTCGTCAACCTTGGAAAACAAAGTCCAGTGGTTTGTTTTTAACTACCTGCGAACACAAGTCCAAATACCTAACATTTATTTAATAATTGAAGCCAAACTTGAAATCCTAAATTCCATAGTAAAAGTAGAACCCCCTTTATTGCTAATTACACTAAATGTACCTGATTACCTAATGAGCAGCGCGTTTGACCACCTCTAAAGGCAGTAGTTTGGGCAGTTTGCTGGTCCGGGACTGAATGTCTGTGTTGACACCTTTCCAAGGAGGAAATGCATCCTGCCCATTTTCCTGTAAGAGAACATTTACTTTGGGCAACATTTAGAAATGCATTTCCATTCTCTTTAGGAGGGTACATCCTAAAACACTCGATGCCCTAAGAAACTGCAAAGACCCAAACCCAAGAGGTTAAAATAAAAAAAACTCGGCAAGTTTTAATTTGTGACAGTCAAATGAAAGGAAAGAAACAAGTTTCCCATTTGGAGGATTTGACAGGCATTACTTACTTTTGTACTTTTTTAACCGGCATTAAATTGTTCCTTTTTTCATTGAACATATGCAGCTATATCTGCAGTATATTTGCTCTGATCATTAAGTTACACTTCAAAATACCCATTTATATTCCTTTAAGTACAGCGTGTAAGTCTTTAGAGTTTTTCTGTAGGGTTAGTTATCTGAGCAAAGTTATGAGATTGAAGGCCTACAATACAAAAAACTTTCCTGATGAATTATTGTGTTGCTTTTTTCAGTTAGATTCTCTGCTGGGAGTACAGATAATGTTTCCAGAATCTACCCATAGTAGAGTGCCAATAGATGCGTCTCTGAGGATTTCTCATGGTTTTGATTTTAAAAGAGGACTCGTTGTTTCATTGACCTGATTGTCGCGGCCTATATTACATTTTGGGGAACTTTAGTTGTTCCCTTTTCTTTCCATTTCTTCCTGACCTTCTTCTTTCTATTCTCTTCTTTGCCCCATTCGTTATTAAAAGTTGCTGTGTGAAGACAGTGAATTTTGAAAGGAGGTAGGGATTGTTTTAGCTTCCTTTTTGATTCCACACTTTTAATTGTCTGATTAAAGCGATCAGTTATTTACAGCATGCAGTGAAACCACTAATAAGGCTCACATTATGGTCAGGTATAGGGACATTTAGAACTTGATTCTGACAAAGCTGTTTACAATGTTGCCAAGCTGAGGTGGCAAATGACTGTCTGTGTGCATTTTAAAATTTGCTCCTAGCTGGTATTCCAAAAAGAAAGAACAACCTGGTCAAATATCCTATTTTGTGGAGAAAGTTCCTTATATTTATTTTTTCAGTGACCATTAATATCAAGGGTATATGAGGGACTAGGAAATGCCTCATTTCCAGTTTAATGCATCACAAGAATCAGAGCAGTTACATGCCTGGCTAAGATTTATATCATTAATGTGTTAGAAAATTGTCAAATTCAAGCTTTCTCAAAGAAAATGTGAAAAGTAAGTCTCTTTCAATACAAAACTATTTTTGTTCTTCCTGCCTTTTATGATTTACTAGCTGTTTTTTTTATAGGGTATTATCTCAGCCTGCTTCAGTGGAAGTATCTGATGCTATTGGCAGTACAGTTTATAACTTTAACACATTTGTTTGTGGAGGCCTTTGTTATCTATTGAAATAATAAAACACTAGTTCAGCTTTACACTGATATATCTGTGGCTTTATTAGAGGGAACTTAAAGATGGACTACGTTAAACTGGAGACCAGCAAAAAATACAGATTCATATAAATTAGACTTTTTAAAAGTTATTTTTAACATTTCTTTGATGTAATTCCAAGAACACGCCTAATGTTTTGATTTATTACATACCCTATCAGAGATTTAAAATATTAGATAAGCACAGTAAAAGGATTTTTATGAGGGAAGTGTCATGTTGGCCCACTCAGTCATTAAGAAAATGCTCAACTGACCATTTGTCCTCTAGACGGTCACTGACAGTCTCCAGGGAAGGGCAAGCTACAAAAGGCAATTGCTGAACAGAAGATGGCTGAAGTGCTTAATCAAAGTGATAAAATGAAAGTTGATTAGATAAAGAAAAATATAGTGGGAATAAAAAAGCATCAGGGACAACTATAACCTTGACTAGAGATGAAACAAACCGATACTTGTATCAGATATTAGTTCCGATATTGACCAAGATCGCACATGTGGGATCCAACCCAATGCAATTTACATGAAACTGTTGTTTCTTTCTTTTAGCTCCTTGTGTTAATACATAATTTAAAGTACATTTATATCTGTGCTAATTTATTACCTTTTTTTTTTATTTTTTTTTTTTACAATTTTTATATCAAGGCTAAAGTGTTCACTCTCATGGCAAGACATATGGTTCATCCATTCAACAGTTGAATCAGATCAGTGTCTGAAATCATCCGATAAGCTAAGTCCACATATTGGATTGGATATGGGGAAAAACTGGATGGTTGCATCCCTTGCCTTTATAGGATCATTAGTTGATGTTCCTGGGTATAGAGAAAAGTGGCAGAGAATTAAAGTGGCTTACATTGGCACTCATACAGCTATCTACAAGGAACTGCAAGAGCAAGTTATACTTTATCCCTTTGCTGTAATGCTTAAAAAGATGTTGATTCCAATCTCTAGCAGGAGCTACCTCCTGCCTACTATAGCAGGGATGCCAAGATTATATATAAATTGTATGTACTTACAAAATTCACATTGGTTATTTACATTTTCATTTTGAATCTGATATATTTTAATTAGATGTAAGCCATAATTAGCAAGTTATAAAAATATTAGAAATATTTCCTCCCAGTTGTAATGTTTATCAACCAATTTTCATCTTTTGGATTAGATTACCTAATCCATTACGTCCCATTTAGTTTATTTGTTCATTCAAAAAATGCTTTAGAATCTTTTGTCAAAATTGGAAAAAAAATAAATAAAATGTTTTCCTCAAAAGATGAAAATAAAGCTTCACACAACAAGTAAAATATATCAAATGTAGTGACAGCCACTGACAGTACAAGTTCTACTGAAAAAAGATGAGGCATTTTCACTATAAACCCCCTAGAGGAGATTTGTATGGAGGAATGGGCCTAATAACTAGCTGGTGTTTGCAAACATGAATCTGTATTTATCACACTGCTTAGTGTTTATTTAGTGCTAAGAATTTAGGGTTTTGCTCCTACTCTCAAACTTAAGAATGAAAGCCATTTATCAACTTTATCTACTTTAAATAGAGGCCTCCAGTGGTGTCTTAAGTGGGTAGAAGTTGCCACTAGGTGATGGTATTGAGGTGAGAGAGACATGCACGGACGTTCTGTGGGCGGAGGACGTTTTGGCTTTAACAACACATGGCTGATCAGACGTATTGTTTGGACAGAGCAGATATCATTCATACACAAGGGCTGTAGTCTCACTGATAACCACATGCAGCAGAGCTTTATGCTGGAATTAAAAGCTACTACAATACTCTAACCGGAAATGAAAAATAAACTGCATTTCCATTAGTTTCTCAAAAAATAACATCTGAAAACATCAGGATAAAAATAACTGGTGCCCATGCATAAACTAAGCACAGCCACAACATTATTCTGTGGCCGTGCATTAATAAAACTTGAGATGATCAAGTTGTGACTGTGTGTTACAAATCCATGGAAAATAACTAAATAAATAGCTTGTGGCCAGTAGATACTAATGCATGAGCTTACAGCATATCCGCATTTTTTATTTTATTTTTTTCATTTTTTAATCCTGCATGTGACTGGTGAAACTTCTCTGATTGCTTTGATTCCAAAGTTAATTATCAGAAATTAGCCTTAATTCCTAAAAGAAACGTGCTTGTTCCCCTGCTTTGTAAATCCCAAAACATTTTTTTTAGTACAGTTTTGGCTATGTACATCAACAGGTCTAAATAGACCTTCAAATAAGAGCAATGTAATTTTTTTTTTTTTATCTAGGTGTTTTCAATAGGTCTACCAGATGTTATTGCAATATAAGGTTGTACAACTGATTAATCTAAAATTCCATTTGCTGCACCAGGTGCTGTTGTAACCCACTATGAGAGCTGCACACTTTGCTAAGAGTGTAAATGAGACACCTGATTAATAAGTTTTAAGTGCAGCTTTTAACGTAACTTTTTTTAATTCATAAGTCCACTCTAAGGACTAATTCTAATTCTAAGAAGTTTGATAAATACGGCCTCCTGGTGAAGACTTGACCAGAGTTCTTGCCATCGAAGGTTATTTTGGAGGAAATTCAGTAGAGCTTTGATTATTGATAAAATACTTATTTTCCACCACAATTTAAACATACATTCTTTAAAAATCCTACAGTGTGATTTTCTGATGGGGTAGACTTTCTAATTAGGGCAACTTGCATAATCAGTGGCAGACCTTTTTGCCCCATTGCATTTATAAATCATTAAGATGCTTTGTTTTTGTTTTTTGTCTAATGAAACAAAACAAGTGTTTTGTTGTTGTTTTTTTGCTTCTTACAAATCATATATTTTGTTGTACCAGTGTACAAGGTCTCCAGTTTATTGAAAACACTGTTCTTGTATTTACTTTAATTACTAAAGTAATGGGTCGTGCCTACTGCTTTTTAATTTCCTGTGTTGACACTATTGTATGGTTTGTATGGTGTTTCATGAGATAATCGCCACTGCCACCATAGTATGAATGATCATTTGTATAACACTACAAACGAAATAAAGGCGTTGAATGCAGGCTTTAGCAGCATAATGAATGTGGTCATTGTCAGGCCAGACGTTTTATCAAAAAAGGATTTATAACATCAGCAGAAAATACAGGAGTCCAATTTTTCTGTCAATCCCATCCCAAATAATTACAGCCTGATCTCCACTTGTTTTAGAAACCTTAAAACATTTACTTGAAGGCAAATGGAAGAGTTTATAAATTAAAATAAGAGAAAATTAAGAAAAAGAGGACATTTTTATGTTAGACAGGAGCAATGCACAGAACTGTTGCCATGCCTTTTCTTTCTTTTTTTTTTTCGCATGGACTGTTAAGTTGGGTTCATATTTAAAGCATCATAGCCCATGGGTTTTGGGAAAAGTAGCTGATAAGGTGTCAAGTGTTTCTTATAATTTCGTTAATTATATGTTATAATATCTATGAGCAAAATAACAGCAGATATTTTCTAATTCCTTTTTGTTTTTGTCTATTTTTGATTTCCTGCTTTAGATATTATCACAGTTGGTTGAAAAGTGTTGAAAATATCAACAGTTTTCACAATAAGTTTGTCTCTAGTACTTCTATTGATATGAAGATCAGACCAGACTAGATTACAAATAAAGTTAAAACACAGGAAATAGCTGTAGGGAATTTTTTACATTTTTGAAATATTTCTTCTCTTTCCTTGAAACATGTCATATGGTTACCTGGGTTATAGCTTTGACAAAGTATTTTTGTTCAAATAGACTGATATTAAAAACAAAAATCAATCATATTTCAGAAAATAGTCCTGTTAATGACTTTGGCACTTTGTTAAAATAACAACATATAATAATTAGAGCCACTTAGATGCACTTTTCTTTCTTTTAAACGTTGAATAAATGAGCATGTTGTTGTTTTTTTCTCAATGTCTGAGCAAAATGAACTAGAGAGAAAACTGCTGGTGTGTGATGATCTGTAAAAGCTTTCATTTGAATGGAAACACTGTAAGCTGCTGCGCTCAGTGTTACACATCAATTCAATATTAATATATACCACTATATAATTGTATTTGATAACTCTGATTTCTTTTCTAATAAATTTACAATATTTCAGTATACATTAAAATGTATGGTTACAGCATTAGTAATTGATTGACTTTCTGAGTTTTATGTCGGGTTTTATGTTGTTGGTTTTTCTTCAATAAATATTTCTAAAATATTATACTGGAGGATTTTTATAGACTCTGCAAAATAATTTTATTTGTTTGTACAGGATTCTCTTCCGGGCATTCTTGCCAGTCTTTCTGGGGCTTTTATTTTGTTTATGTTAATGTTCCACTTATATGATATTAACTAAAATTAAGGAATATACTGTAACTCAATTTTTGCTCACGTTGTCCAGCCCTACCTGGTCTCTACCTCTGTTTTCCAAAATGTGTTATTTAAACTAAAATGCTTGCTTGATTTAAATAAAAATAAAAAAGAGCCCCATATCTGATTAATATTATTTTTTTATTATTTTATTTTAGTAACCAACCAAGTAATTAATTTCTCTTTTGAGCTGTAAGTTTTTCCAAAGCATTTGATGGAGAAACACATTTGATGGAGAAATTAATCTGTTTAATAAAGAAACAAAACAAAACAACTTTATGATCCCTACGGCTTTGACTTAAATGACTTCTTTGTAGGGATGGATGTTATATCTGCATTATCATCTGTATGGACTGATGCTGGTAATAATCTAACAAATCAATAATCATTCCTTACATAAAACTGGGCCCGTATTTGGACTGTGCAGCATGGCTGAAAAATGATATATGCCTTTCATTTCAGTCAGTATTTATAATTTATTATTTTTTTATTATGTTTTGATTTTATCCTTTCAAAATAAAGACAAAGGGAAAAGAAAGAATTTGAATTGTGATTAATTCTAATAATACCAACCTTTGCTTAGCTTTGGCCCGGAGAGGTTGAGAGGCTAAATGCCAGGCAATCCTGGATCAGATCAGTGAAATTATAGAAAATTCTATTTCATGTATTTTCTAATGATACTGATCAGGTATCTGTCCTAGTATATTATATATGGATACGGATTTATTGCCCAGCGATAGCTGATATTGAAAACCAGTTTTACTTGTGTCTAGTTACAGCTTGTATATGTGTTTTGGATGGGGAGGGTGTTGGCCATGTGTTATGTGTGCAACTCTGATAGTTATGCCCCTCAGGATTAATATTGGACATCAATAATGGCCCATAATATTAAATTGGTGTTTCCCTACTTTATATAAAAGATGTTTCAGTTGAGGTGATTTCTGAAGGAGGGAAGATGGAATTCAGCGCATTAAGAGTGAGGGCCGAAAGAAAAGAAAATGAAAAGCATTAGATCTTTTATTCTATTAATTAAAAGTGGAGCCCACTTTTCTTTATACTTTTTTTATATATATATATATACCAGTGTGAGGACATTTCTTGAAACCATAGTTTGATGTTATGCTAGATCATTTCAATAAATCTGTCCAGGCAATATACTTGAATTCATATTTAGCAGAATACCTGTGCAGTTTATTCTTACTAAGCAGTAATACATCTCTGCTATTTCAAGTTGTTGCAATGTGCAGCTGGATGTTTCAGAAGTAAAGATTGTTTTATTAGTTTGTAGGTCAAGGCTTGAGTTATAGCTTAGGAATTACTGGCACCAGTTATCAATTGCTCAGCTAACCATAAATAGGTAGGCAATATTTAACTATTAGTATACGTGTAGTTTTTTTTTTTTTTTCTGCACTGTGAATAAAATTTTTAACCTGTAGGAAATGACCGGAATCTTTTTATTTTTTAAGAGGTTAAATCAAAGCAGTGTATCATTTGTGAACTCTTTTGTTTTTGTTTTCTTTCATTTTAACCCTCCGGTGTCCTTAAAAAAGGACACCGAACCTGTTGATATTTTTGACCTCTGCTATATGGCTATTGAATGTAACGTCATCTCTTCCAGCACACGCTGAAGGTTTATGACAGATTTTGGCTTTGTATCACTTCCTGATGCTGGTTGACATTTCAGGCTTAGAGAAAATTTTGGAAAATCCTTTGTCTGTGAATTTTAAAACACTTTTTTTTTCCCCTCACAGGGCAGTGATGCCTGGGATGGTGATGTTTCGGCGGCGCTGGTCAGTCGGCAGTGATGACCTAGTGCTGCCTGCCCTCTTTCTTTTTTTATTGCACTGTATCTGGTGAGTCACTGTTTCAGCAGCTCTATGGATTCCCACCATTTTCACAGCAGCAGCCTCTTCATAATGTGTCTGATTATTGGCTTTAACAATAAATCTATGCAAAAAGACTTATTTCTCTCCCATCTTTCTCCCACAGGTTGGTGGTACTGTCCGTGGTTCTCTTCGGCCTCGGGTACGGCTCAGACCTGTCGTGCTCCAGCACGCTGGTGGATCATGGAAGAGGGTACTTGGGCATCCTTGTCAGCTGCCTCATATGTGAAAGTGCCATCATGTGGTTGAGCATGAGGGGCAGCATTCTGTACACGCAACCCAGGGAAGCTGTGCAGTATGTTATCTACATCAGACTAGGTGAGACACCGCCCTTCCTCTCTGAAGATTTTTAATCCCAGTTAGTAAAAGCTACAAGATTTAACAGTATATTGTTGGATTGAAAATGCATTTGGAGCATAATTTCTCTTTTCTTTTTTAGCTATTCTTCTTGTGGAACTAGTGTATGCTGTAGTAGGAATTGCCTGGCTCGTCCAGTATTACCAGCCGTGCTCTGATGTCACTGCAAAAAACCTGGCTTTGGGTCGGTGAATAAATGATTGAAAGAAGAGATGAGAAAAAAATATTAAAGTCTTAAGCTTTTTATGTTAGAAGTAAAATGATCTTTTTAACGCTCTTTCCAGGAATCGTTTCATGTAACTGGCTGGTGATCCTCAGCGTTTGCATTACCCTCATGTGCACCTTCGATCCTACTGGACGGACTTTTGTAAAGCTCAAAGCAACCCGTCGGCGACAGCGGAACCTAACTACATACACTCTTAGGTACAAACTGCCTCTTTGATGACGCATCCTTTCTTTTACCGTAATCTATCTTTCTCTTTAATTAATCTGTGGTATTGGGGCTTCTCTTGCTATTAGACACAGACTAGAAGAGGGCCAGGCCAGCAGCTGGAGCAGAAGACTGAAATTCTTCATGTGTTGCACAAGAGCTCAAGATACTCAATCGGTGAGTCTAAACAAAGCTCAACCCACTTTTCTGTTTGTTGTGACTAAAAATGTAAGTGAACAGAACGAAACACTGATCATTTTATGTTGTACAATTCATCAGATGGAAATCTGTTCTGTAAATGGTTGCACTGCAAGAACAGAATTTCCCACAAGGGATTAATAACGTAATTCTGACCCTGAAATGATTCATGAATCATTGTGTCTTCAGTGGATGCAACTCAAATAGACATTTGAATTTAACAAACATGATGGCGTATAAAGGGTTCGGTCAAGTGGTTCGATCTTGAGATGAAAAAATTGCATTGAGCGGTCACTATTCATGTTTTCTTCTGCCTGTTATCTAGCATTAGTCTTGTAGAGGACGCTAAGCTAAGTGGTTCATAAGTATTTCTAATTAACGAGGCTTGAGAGGAAGTACTCCTCTCAAGCATTATGTGGTTTTAACGATGTTAAGCAAGTTAAATCAGTTTCTTATTGTCCTCCACTCTCCCTGCTGATGATGGGTGATCTACTCCACATGTTAGTTGAGATGTTGCACACTGATCTGAGCTACATAATATTAGGAAAACATAAAATGAGACATTGTTCAAATGAGTCAAAAGCTACGTTTTCCTCACCTTTCTGTGCCATCACCAACACTGTCCTGGAGTGTTAGCATCTACAGAGAGACCAAACACTGCTTTGCAACTGTGATATTGCACTTTTACTTTTTTTTTTTTTAAGATTGCCCTACCACTAAAGTTTTTGATCTGTGGATGCTGTTGTCTGACGTTTTTGTGACCAGGATGCATATTCGGAAGTTGCCAGTCTTTTTGCGGAGTTCTTCAGAGACCTGGACATTGTGCCGAGTGATATTATTGCCGGACTCGTGCTTCTCCGTCAAACACAGAGGTCTAAAAGATCCAATGTCCTGGGCCAGGTAGGACTCTTTAAAAAGAAAATATAGAAATACATCAAAATCACAATTTAAGATAAATTCTTGTCTTTTTTTCACAGGCAAACAATGACATTATAGCGTTCTTATCAGGAATACCAGTTACTCGTAGTACCAGATACCTGGACCTCAAGAACTCTGTGAGTTTTTTTGTTTTGTAGACTGACTGAACCAGAGCTGGCTTTTCTTTCTTTTCTGCTGTTCCCAGAATTAAAAAAAAATAATATTTGAGGCTTTTGAAAACCCACTGGATCTGAGTAACTGTAAGAAATGTTCTGCTCCTCCTCTTTCACTCACTCTGATGCAAGTTTTTGTGTTTGCTCCTTCAAGGCTGAGATGAACATGTACAAGGAGGTGTGTTATTATATGCTCTTTGCCCTGGCTGCATATGGTTGGCCCATGTACCTGATGAGGAAGCCTGGCTGTGGGCTGTGCCGCCTCGCCAGCTCCTGCCCGTAAGCACTCGAGCGCACACCCGCACATTTATATCTATTTGGTTTCTGTGTCTCTTGAGCCTCTTCAGCACTGATCAAATTTCGCATGCGTCAACACTTGCCAAGCGGTAATCCACTGAGACAATACCACTCCAGTTAGACCCACTCACTGACACAAGCAGTGTTGAATTTATCACATGCTCGCACCCAGATTCCCTGCACTGCTAATTATATCCCTGTTATCTTACATGCTGTTACTGCATTTCTGTTATGTCCACTTAATCTGCAGTCCGATGAACAATCTTAACACCAATCTGTTTTCTTTCTTTCCACCCCATGGTATCATGCTCTTTCTGCCCAGCAGCTCATCAGTGTCTGGCTCTCGGTTGTCTCAGTCTGTGACGGTGGAAGAGGACAACTGCTGCGGTTGCAACGTCCTGGCCATACGCAGACAGTTCCTCGATCAGGATCTCAAGCAGGTTCACATTGTCTACACATCCTGCCATGATGCTGTGAGTAATTCAGCAATCAGAAATGTTCTAAGATTTATTTTTAGGTCAGAATGAAGCATGAATTCTGTACAGAGGTTTCACAACAACAGGCCAACATTTTACTTAAAATGCCTTGCAGAAGTGAATTGCAGTCTCACCCTTCATTTTAAGGTCTTAGATGGTGCCCTGCAACTTTAGGTCATATTAGGACACCAGACTTCACTGTATTTTAATAAGAATTCATGTTGACACAAAGTAGAATATAACTGAAGAAGGAAAAGATAAAAATGTATAAATCAACCCTTTCACTCTGATACCCTTAAGTAAAACCCAGAAAAATGTGTGGCATTTAAAGTAGCTCTGGAGGAACTACAGAGATCTGCAGCTTGGGTGAAAAAGTGCGGTTGTTATTCTGCTATTAAAAAGAGAGGGACATGAGCTGCACTCTGTACAGGGAGAGACAGCATAAATGAAGAAGTGCTTTTATTTTCTCCAAATGTGGAAATTCTGGTGTGATGCTGTTAAAAATAAGTAGATAAGATGCAGAAAAACTTACACCAAAGACATTTCTGAATCAGTAACAGTATCTCCTAAACCTTTGTTCAAAGCTCCATCCTCAAATATCACTAGCCTTTCCTTTGTCTCTCTGGGCATCAGTGACTTTGTCAAGATGATATTACAAAGTCATCTCACAGCACAGAGCAGCATGCTCAGCTTAGCCTCATGCACTACATATACATTATTGGGTTTTGTTTATAAAATACAAAAAAAAACACAGTGTTGTACTTCATAAATCCAGTGTTGGGACTAGCGCATTACAGTAACTGCGTTATTTTTCCAGCAACTACCAATATTATGTTTTGCAATGTCAAAATCTTTGACTTTCAGGGGCAAAAACAAATGCTCACTATACTTTTCAGATTCTTATTTCAATCAATTAAAAAACATGTGTCCTACAGCTGTGGAACATGTTGGTCTGTCAAATAAAATCCCTGTAAAATACAAGAGAATTTCTAGTTGTAATGTGATAGAATATGAAAAATATCAAAGGCATGAATAGTTGTGCACACAGTTACGAGCATGCAACAGTTTAAAACATTGTCTGTAACAAATGCTGTGTAGCACAGTGGCTCTGCAACATAAATCCTTGGTTTGTTCTGTATTTTTTTTTCTTAATTTGTGTCTTGATCACATCAGCTGTGAACCGGAGCTGCTGTGAAAGCAAACACCCTCAGCATTTGAAGAACCCCACAGTCATATGAATTTTGTTTTAAACTGTTGGTGTGATCAAACACTTTATTATTCATCTGCACTTTATTTAAGTGAATGGGCTGAAAAAGGACACCTCAGCCCATTTGTGCAAGAGTGTAATTGCTACACATTAAAATAAATCTACCTAAGAAAATGGTCAGCCATTTTAAAATATTTTTTTTATCTCTCTAAACCCGATGCCCTGGTAATAAAATGCTGTGGTAATTATATTAGAGGTTTAGCTTTGCCGTTCCGTCTTTTCTTTTACATTTGAAAAAAAGTCAATAACAGACATTAAAACGGGTTTATTGTGTAGCAGAGATATTTTTACTAAAAAGCTGCGCTTGGGCTACTAATTTGCAGAGCAGAGGGCTCCTCAGCGAGTTTAACCAGCCCTAGGTTTCCATTTATAAATTCACTGACCTAAGACTGTGGCAGGATGGAAAAAGGCCTTGATGGCAGAGAAAAGCAGAGTTGCTCCAGGGTAGCTGGACAGCTGGAACTATAACTCTTTTCAGACTGCATTCTCAGCACAGTGTTGTACCTTTTATTCTCTTCTGTGGGAGACGTGTGAGGACAGAACGAGGAGGAACTGATGTGCCTTTATGACAGCAACGGATAAAGTCACAGAGCTGAATTTTAGTGAGTGCAGATGATATACAGTTTAAAAAGAACACTCTGTGACTCTATTTTTATTTCTTTATGCTTCTGACAGCAATTCTTGTTTAATTAAGCGATCTTCCTCCCCTGACTGACTGAAATTGGTAACTCTGTCTTTTGTGGTCGGCTTGCTTTCCTCTGCACTCAGTCTTTTCACTATCAGGTTGTAGAGTGACCATTAAAAAAAAATCCCCTAAAACCACAAAAGGTTGCAAAGCTGCAAGAGCTGCTTTATCTTTTTTTTTTTTTTTCTAAAAGAAGATTGTATGTTTTATACATTTTTCAGGAAATTTAGTGTTGCACAGCTGCTCTGATGACATCTTCTTTTGACATTTTAACTTGTGCTGTAACTCTCCCATCATAAAAATGTGTGTCTGCGGTAACCTTTTCTTTTGAATGATTATTTATCTTCCCCTTAAATCTGGCTTTCTAAAATGCTAAATATTACATGTCATTACATAGAAATGCAACAGGAACAAATAAATATTTGTTGTCGTATTTAAGGTAATAGCTTAGAGCTGCCTTCTGATGTTCAGTTATACAATGTAGTTTTATTGGAAAACTAACAAACCCAACGCTTTAGAGAAGGAGACTCCTAATTCTTATTTTGGATTTGACAGCAACCTTTATACCCTGTTAAAACAGAACTAAGGTAACAATATGAAGGTATGGAAAATATAACAAATTCTTTAATTTAGGGATTACAATTTCCGAAAAGTTTTCAAATTTGTTTGATTTGAAGTATTTGGATAAGAAAATAAACTGAAGGAAGAAAAAGTTTGTCTATCTGATCTGAATGTTCTGTCCTGCAGTCTAAAAGGGTGGACAGCAGTAAATGGACTTCTCTGTCCTTTTACCCATTTATTTGCCATTTGCCTTTCCTCCCTCATGTTTGTGGTTTTTGTGTAGAAATATCTGCTGTAAATTCACAATGAACATCTTTTACTTTTTGAAACAAGGAATCAGGAATGAGTTTGGATTGGACTGGCTTTATGACTTGCTGGATCCCTGTTACACTGCATTGCAAATGTAAGGCAACTGTTGAATGTGTAACATATTTTCAAACAAAACTTTAAAATAATTGTTTTACCATTCTTCTGATCCATTCATCAATGGATACAGGTAATGTTAAATAAATGTGAAGTGGGAGTTAAATACCATGTTTTCCAAATAAACCCTGATGTAAATAAATCAGATTCTCAATTTAAGATGCATTCTTCTCTATTTAGTGAACCCCTCCAGCCAACTGTAGGCCTATAAAAAATTGCATTTGCAGTATAACTGCAGCTTGTCAAAACAATATGTTCAAATTGCAGAGGCACTCAATTTTGGTCACATCATATTTAACTAGATTAGGACACTGACTTTCTTCCCCTTCAGATGGTAACGAGCTTAAAGTGGGTTTACCACCACACAGAAGGAGGAGAGGTTTACAGCTAACATGGAGATTCAGGCACACGAGTAGAAGTTGGTACTTATCCACAAAAAAGTAACAGGAACGTCCCGCAACAATGGACTCGGGCCAAGCAAGCTTTCAAGGTCATTAAAAACAATGAAACCTTGGAGTGAAACTAGGGGCTTGTAGATTTTTAGCAAGATGAAATAAAATAGGTCAGCCCGGGGCAACTGCAATCAAGTCACTAACTTGTAGCAAATACTCCTCTTGAACAAGGGCCTCTTAACTTTTGCAGAAATCCCTCATACCAAGCAAACATTTGCAGACGGCAGCAATGGGTCTTAAATCTTTAATAGGAAGACAAACAGCTCAGGAACACTGCCACAAGAGTTCTTCATCTGTCAAAAAAGTAAACGGCTAATTGAAATAGTGGCTCTTTAGTGACTCAATGTTGAAGTTAAACACAGCTGAAATAATATTCACAAATGCTTTTTAGTTCTAATCTGATCATGATTTGCTTTGAAGAGAATGGTTAAAGTTTCCACTCTAGATGTACACAGCTGGTGCACAGCATATCCCAAAAGACTTGCAGCTGTAACCGCAGCAAAAGGTGGTTCTGCAAACTATTAACTATTAAACCAGGGCACTGAATATTCATCTACACCGTGCTTTTAAGATTTTAAGGCATGAATTAATCCAAAAATTCCACTGTAATAAATTTAAGTTTATAGTCGTTGGATAAGAATCTGTCGAGCAATTGTTTCAGTATTAACTGGCTCGGCTGCATCGTCATGCTTCCCTCTGCACCCACTCAGGCTTTGTAAAAAGGAGGAACATGACTGCAGTCATGTGCCACTGATTGGTCATGTTAACAGCTTTAGTGTGTCTGGAAGATGTCTCCTTTTTATTTTATTTTTTTATGGTTTATCATATTCTTTTTTTAATGACATACAGTTAATTTATCGGCTGTTGTGCTTGTTTTAAACAGGTTTACGAAACTCCGTTCTTTGTGGCGGTGGATCATGCAAAAAAGAAAGTCGTCATCAGTATCAGGGGGACCCTTTCACCAAAGGTGGTTTAACTTTCCTTGTCTGTTTTGTTCTTTATCATAACAATATAGATTTTTGCTATAATGTAGAGGCACCTTCGAACTCCAAGAGCAGGTTAGATTCTCATATTCAGTACAGCGCACTCAAACTCCCACACCCAGCATGCAAAGAACAAGAGCGTGACTGTCCACTCTTAGAGAGAAATATCCTATAAACTCCTTTTTTTTATGCTTATTGGAAATTCTTTTAGTTTTTAACCAGAACAGAATAAGAAACAAGGCTTTTTATGTTTAGAAAAGATAAAATGCTCACAGGAAAGCGTGTGATCAATTTAATTAGTTTTCAGCAACATAAAGGTAAATGAATTCAGCTTTATGAAATCACTTCAGCTGACACAATTCTTTCATCTCATTTACCATCTGCTGTGTTGAAGGGTTGTTATAAAACAAACTGGCTATGAAGGATGAATAGAACTATTTTTCATACCCTATACTCATTTAAGAGATTAAGATTTTCCTTTTTAATTTTTGTTCCTCTCTTAAAATCACCTTTGTGGATTATTATTTAAATGTAATTGTCTCGCCTGTCTTATACTCTATGCGTCAGGACGCCTTGACTGATCTGACAGGAGACTCTGAACGTTTGCCGGTGGAGGGGCAGCATGGGACCTGGCTTGGTCACAAGGTTAGAGTCTGAACATCTCAAAAGCAAGCCAAATTCTCAGATTGCAAAAAATAAAAAATCTACATACTACTAAATTTAGCAAAATAAGTGCATTTTTTCTTGAATTGAGGAGGTAAGTGAGACACTTTGCCAATGGAACAAGACAATTTACATTTAAGATAAGAAAAAACTATTGCATTGTTTTATTTCAAGTGCATATTATCTAATTATCTTATTCTAAGAGTAGAAATACTCATTCTAATGGCAAATCATCTTCTTTACCGACACAAATTAAAGGTAAATACTGTTAACTTAAGAAATGTTTACATATTTCTAGATATTTTTTTGCAGTGCAGTTTTTTTATATATATATATTCTAAGCTTTCTGAGGGGAGACAGTCCTTTCAAAAGTTAACAGCAGGGTAATTGCTTTGGATATTGTGAAGAGATGAATGACTTCCTTTTCATTTTTCTCTTTCTTTTTGCCGCCCTCTCTCTATTGAATCCCTTTCTAATTCTCTTCAGGGAATGGTTTACTCAGCAGAATACATTAAGAAGAAATTGGAGCAGGAAATGATCTTGTCACAAGCTTTTGGAAGAGACTTGGTACGTGACTCAGTGTACAGTGTGCAATATGTCTGGCTTAGTAAGGATCCTGTTCAGAATGTGTGCTGACATTAGCTGTTGTACCTCATTTAAAGCCTTACTAAATGTGCAGAAATTACCATAAACCAAATGTTTGTGTTTAAAGCACATTCTGCCGACAGCTAAAGAAGCATCCCTTTGTTGTGCTGTAGTGAGTGTAATGACTGTCTCCCACAGAGCAAGGGCACCATGCATTATGGGCTGGTGATAGTCGGGCACTCTCTTGGGGCAGGCACTGCTGCTATCCTCTCCTTCCTGCTCAGACCTCAGTACCCCACACTCCACTGCTACTCTTATTCTCCACCTGGTGGCCTTCTGAGGTAAGACATGGCATCTCATTTTATAAAAAAAAAAAAAAGGTTCAAGTTTTGTTGGAGCTGTGAAAGAAGTTATGAAATGCCGAAATGAGGCTGAATTGTCATGTTTTAAAGGGTACCAGTCATTTTGAAGGTTTACTCCCAGGTCACCACTGTGCAATAAACACCTAATTTTTCAGAAGATATTTGTTTGATCTCATGCACAAAAATATCGGCTCAATTATATAAGCACAAGTTAAAATAAATCTGTTTATTTATTTAATGTATTTGTGTTTTTATTTAAATAATCACATGTAAATATTTTTTGATCTTTCAATGACAATTTTTTTGTAAATCCAAAAAAAAAATACTGTGCCTGTGTTGTTTTTGGGCAGGAGGTGGGCTGCTGTAAAGCCTCTTTAGGTTACATAATGTTTGCCTTTTCTAATCCTACATATTTATATTTTGGGTCATTAAGGACGTTAATCATCCGTATTTCTTTAAGTTCCTTCTAAAGCTGTCGAGGATATTTGACAGCTTTGGGGGGGGGGGGGGGGGGGGGGGGGGGGTCACAATTCTAACAACCAGAGAGAATTGTGACCCCCCTCACAACCAGAGAATTGTGACCAATAACCAACACATGCTCACTGATCAATATGACCCTTAGAGGCATCCTAGAATGCAGTCTACTGTCTCATCCATAAGTGTCTCCTTAGAGCTGCTCACACAAAGAGCTGATGGGCCTCATATCAGCTCTGCAGCTTTCTGATAGTGGACACATGTTATGTGTGCTTGGCTGTGGGGGAGTATGGATTTTGGTCTTTGCATGCTATGAATAGGAAATACTTACCATGCATTTATCTGTAAAAGGCGTATTGTAGAGAAGTGCATTAACCTCACTCCACTCTTTCTTTCTTACATATTGAAGTTTCCAATGTAATCATTTAGTTTTGTGTCCTACAAAAACTGCCCATCAATGTTATGTCGAGTTGTCATAGGAAGCTAATATTTGCACAGTGATGCCTGCTTTAAATTAAGCTGTGAAAAGTACTGGTCCCTTTTCAGAATTCTTCTATTTTTCTTTTGTTTTGAGACACTTAAATATTTTAGGCCAGCTTGGATTAATATTAGAGTAAGGGTGTCATTTTTAATAGGGGTTTGGTTTTTATAGGGAAATAAGCTGCCAACCTTTGTTGTAGTAAAAGTAAACTTGCTCGACTTCATAAACCACACATCTGAATTTCAATTCACCAGACACGTTAGGGCTTGATTACTTCTTTACCTGTGAAGTCAAGAAAATGGGTATATAGAACCTATTTGATTACATAAGGAAGGCTTAAAACAACAACGACAACAAAATAGGAAGTTATATTCATTAATGGCAACAATAGATGGAAAAACAATGTTCCTGGCATCTTTCAGTCTGGAAATGGTCTCAAAAGCCAAATGAATAAACATAATTGGAAGGCAAAAAAAGGGAAAAAGTATCCGTTGAGCCAAAATCGTCACTTTTTTGGAGCAAAACATGCTGTTGAACATCAGAAATATTACAGTGATGACTTTCCAGTGTTTTTCTGGCATCAGATTCTCAGGTGGTTTACTTTTTTAAAAGCACTAAAGTTGCATTGTAAAGACAATGATGATCTCTTTGCCCATTTGTTGGTTGAAGTCCAACTGCTTGCAGACGGCTGATGTTTTCCTTTTTGCTCAGGCTCTTCATAAAATATGTTTACATTTTTCAAGTTTTCCATGTTGTATTTTTGTATACCCAGTGAGGATGCCATGGAGTACTCCAAAGAGTTTGTCACATCTGTGGTATTAGGAAAAGACCTCGTGCCAAGGTATCTCTTCCACCGGATCAAATGTTTCCTGGTTACCGTAGTTTCAGATTGACCAGAATAACCTCTGTTCTGTCTTAGGCTCGGCCTGTCTCAGCTGGAGGGTTTCAGACGGCATCTTCTGGAGGTCTTACAGAAAAGTAACAAGCCAAAGGTAACGTAGGTTTTGGTACCACAGAAGATAACATTAGTGAAAACATTTTATCCAAGTTTACTTTAAAGGTATAGTGGAGTATTTTGATGAATTTCTGAAAAAAAGATCTGCCATCTCCACTTAAAAAAATGTGTGTGAGAGCATGCACAAGCCCATTTCTCCTCATGCATACTCTGTTTAAAAGTTGCTGTTTGAATCTCTCATACTTTCCTTTCCAAAAGAAGATTTACAATTTTTCCACTATGTCAGACTCCCCACCGGTAAGTGAAAATGGGGACGAGCATGTAGGACGGACTTACATAAACATATCACCAGAATGACTGACATTTAGGAGGACCATATACTTTGACGATCCACCTGCAAAAAGAACATCCTCCACTATACCTTTAAGTTACATTTGTATTTTTTATTTTTGTATTTTAGAAAACCGTTATTTAATTAACTGCTTTTCAAAGGGCAGATGATAACTTTGAGAGGAATGTTTTATTTTTCTAACAGTGGAGGATCATTGTGGGCGGTACCAAATGCATCCCGAAATCAGAGCTTCCAGTGGAGGACGACGATCCTCCATCTCAGTCCACAGCGCCCCCCAGCAGCCGCCTGTGGCTACACGCTAGTGACCTCAGCATCGCACCGTCGGCCTCCACACCTCTCTATCCTCCTGGCAGGATCATCCACGTGGTGCACAACCATCCACCAGAGTCATGGTCAGAAAACAGACTGAAAAAGTTTATTACATTAATTACAGCTAAAAACGTCTCAGTTCTAGGTTATGATTTTGTAGATAGACGTCTGCTGCTTTGCGTCATCCTGCTGCTTGAGGTCTTCCTTTTTATATTTCAGCTGTCAGCAACATGAAGACAGTTCCCAGGTCTCATAACATTTATTGCAGACTGAAGCGTTGAGCTTTCAAACAATGTTCAAAACACATAAATAATGTTTTAAAGCCTAAACCCAAACATTTCTTTTTAATCGAGAAAGTCACCAAAGAGAACCTGAGGTGGGTTTTTGACTGAGTTGCTAACTCTATAGAAGCATTTAGGGCTTATTGTTCTTCTGAGTTTTACTGAATTTTACTGAAAAGTAGTTACTACTAAAGCTCAAAAAGCTTTTGCTTTACGTCAGCATAGCAGAGGAGAAATACTTACATACCTTTATAATTTCCGATGATATCTCATTAACTGCTAGAAATTTCACTTTATGGGTTTTATGATACAATCTTTAATGAGGTCTAAAGAGGATTTGTTTAAAGGTTTCCTCATTTTATACCAGTTATCTTATTGTTCTGTTTTACACTGCCCAGAAAATCAATGTGTGTTCATGGTCCGGTGTCTGACCGCTTGGCTCTCTGCCTTTCTAGGTGCGGACAGGAAGAGCCGACTTACTCTGCTCTCTGGGGAGACAACAAGGGGTTCGACGAGGTCATCATATCGCCAGCCATGCTGAATGAGCACATGCCTCACATGGTTATGGAGGGCCTAAATAAGGTCTGGTTCATCCTCCTGCTTATACAGGTTTCGCTTTATGGGGGTGTTTTTCAAATAACGGAGCGTTGTCCTTTCACTCTTGCTCTTGACTTCCACTGCTGGGTAATTAAGCCAATGGCGAGCATGTACCAGTTGCTTCTAACAAAACACTATATATATATTTTAAGCTTAAAAAAAATTAAAATGCGAATAACTTTATTATTATAATAAAAAGTTCAATAATCAATCACTTAATTTTTGTAAATTGTCAACATTAAACACAGGAAACAATAAAAGAAAAAAAAAAAAAAACAATAAACAAACCCACACTTTACCAAAAAAGGAAGAGGCTAAAGCAAAGCTAATTTTTGCCTACCCTGTTTTTATTACACCTTACAACCTACCAGGATATCCACACAATAACTATACAAATATATCTACATAACAGCGTAAGATTTTATCAATTCACATAACTTAAAATCTAAACTTATCTCTGTAGGGTTATAAAATACCTCTTAAAAAGTTTAAAGACGTTTAACAACACTGAGATTAATCAGGCTTAGTTTCGATTCAGATTCAATTAAACCAGAAACTCATTTAAATCTGGCAGTGTCCTGATGTAACTAGATTTTACGTTTTTTTTTTATCACCATAACCGATAGGATGAAACACCTAGGGAATGATTCCTTTGAAAAATATCTTCTAGTGATGGATGAAAACCATGTTGCCATTATGACGTTTCACCTGACATACATTTGAACTGGTTTACAGAAACAGTCCATTGACTGCTACAAATATTGTCTCAGGCTTATTATTTTTCTTACTAAAAACGAGTGCAGTTTTAAAGGTTTCTTTGTGCATGTAAGCCATTCGTAACCTATAACTTGACCTCTCTGTTTATGTCTTTTGTTGTCAGTCCTGTCTCAAAGCATGGGAACTGTTCTGTCACGGTTGGTTGGTTGGTGGTCTTCTCAGGTTTGTCTAGGACAATGAAAATCTGTTCTGATAACAGGCTGTTAATATGTATGCCTGCATGGGAAGGATCAGCTGTGGGTTTGCTTTTTTTGTGGCTGCAGACTTAATGTTTGGTGTTTCTTCCTACCTGTGTGTGTGTGTGTTTAGGTTCACTGGGTAAGATCAGTTTTGGTTGTGTATATTTGCCTTCTGTTCCCAGCTTGTGGTGTGATACATCTGGTGTTTCAACAGGTGCTGGAACCATTTTGTCCCCTTCCTCAGCAGGAAAATTTGGAAATGGAGGAACTGGAATTCATTCAGGACGCCTGCAACAGCACTAATGTTATAACCCCAAAAAGAGAGCTAAACTCCAGTCCTCCTCGGTCTGATACTTCTTCCACTCCCCACAAACACCCACCTGGCACTGAATCCCACTCTGAAACTGAAGCCATCTCCTGCCTTCCAACTGCCTTCCCCTCTCCATCTTTTCCAGATGCAGAACCTGTTCCTCCACCCTCTCCTTTGTCAGGCTGCACCTCTGCCTCCCAGCCGTGCTTGCCGTCTGTCGCTTCGCCTTCTAACATATCCCCTACCCCTCACACTGGAGAGCTCCCAGCTCAAAATGATTCATGCGTACCAGCAAAAACCATGTCAGTGCCATGCATTCATCACTCCAACGAAGATATGATAACTACCCCTCTCTCTGAAGTCCTGTGTGTTGAGTCTAACTCTTCTCACACTGAAAGTTCTCCGCTCAAGATGGTACCATCACAAGGCTCTTTGCACAATGACGAGGTCTGCAGTTTACAAGTGTCGGGGCAGCTTATTGATTCCTTAGTCTAAACTTTACAATATCCAGTATTAAACTTGCTGCAATTAACTATTAAAGCACTTAGTTTAATTTTCGCTTGTCCGTTATGTTGAAGAAAGGCCAAACGGCTCTGTGACGGTTTTGATGTTGGCCTTTAAGGCCTCTTTGGATACATATATTTACATCTTTTAAAGCAGTCCAGGAGCAGGAGGAGAGACGTTCTAATTTCTTCCACTTTAAAAAAAATCAACTAAAGAACTATGAGTTTGGCTACTTTTATTGTAAATATGTAGAAAGGACTCACTGGTAAAACCTTCTGCTTTCGGCCCCTTGCTTAGTTTTATTTTCCACATAAAACACTAATTAAATGCATCAAACCGAGACCGCTTTATTTAACTTGAGTGTTTTAGCAAAAACATAAAAAAGTGTTTTTACTCAAATGTTTTGGGTAACAAATATGTTGAGTTTTACTGAGCAATGACTTCAGCATTACGTCACACATTGCAAGAGTAGTTCGTAATGCTTCTAATTTAACCAAAAACTCTTTAAACAGGTTCTATCCTCTCTCCTCTAGCCATTATTTTTTCTTTTTTTCCATTTATAACTTGACTTCTTTTTTTCAGCCCTTTCTTTCTGCGCCTGTACATTCAGTCAAGTGCCTCGATGGAAAATTTGTCACATTTGTTCCACCACCTCACAAGTTTTCATGTATTCAGAGTTTCCATGGTAATGTAATTTCTAACTCATTAAGCGCTCTTTATTTCCCACTACCCTCAGCTGTGTTTTTCTGTCTTCTTTCTGCCTCACTATTCTCTCATATAGACTTGAAAAATACGCATTCATTATCGGTTGGTTGGGTTTCATTCCGAGGAAGGAGGATGTTAAAGCTTCTGCTCATTTCCCTAATTTTTCTAAGTTTACACATTTCTTTAAAAAGGAAATATTACCAGGTAAAGCTGAGGATTGATGCTTGCATATTTAAATCCTGAAAGGTGAAATAAGTCTTTACAATGTTGATGTCATTACACAAGATGAACCACCTATATATTTAGCTGTAGGATTATAATGCGATCACGTTTATTTTCTGCCATCAATTGTTTCATTTTTCGTTAAGTTAAGCAAACAATGTTTTTAGTCCTAGATTTCCTGTCTTTTTTTTTACTGCTTACACTTTGCCAGATATGTTATTATAACTCTCCCTTATCATCTACATGGAAAGGTCCTTAACACATTTTAAATGACTAAACCTTTATTCATTGTATTTTATCTCTGTCCCACTCCATGTAATTTTTATTTCATTCTACCACCATATTTATGTTTTTGTTACTGTGTTCATTAACTCATTAAAGATCACTAAACATTTGTAGTTGTGGCGTTTGCTCTGTTACTACTTATTTTCTAGAGAGAGGGCTCTATGGGCGTTCTCTCTGAGGCATCATGGTAGCTGTGGATGGTTAATGTCAGCCTCAGTAGGCTGTAAATTCACTTTCAGATTTCACTTCCATCTATTATATCATCACTGTTTTTTAAAGGTGAAAATATGGTTGTAATTTTACTGTTTAGGCTTCTCTTATTTCCTGATGGTCATCCAAAGACTTATCTAAAGCATTGTTTCCATTTTGTGATGATTTATTCTAGGATTTCTGTAAGAGACAGAGAGAGAGAGATGTTCCTTTTTTAATAAAAACTAATGAATAGAGTAGGTAATTGGGTTTGTGGGTCAGTTTTTTTATGGTTCAGTTTTAATAAAGTTGCTTCTCATTTCAGGTGATCAACCATTATATTTCCTCCTCGATTAACCGGTCAATTATTCCCTTTCCTGAGTGTACAGTCTGAACTGAGTCAACATTTGTCTCTGAAGTCGTGTCTGTGTGTTTGTGTACGTGCCTCTGCGCTGTTAACAGGTGCTGGAGAACTACAATAAAGGAAAAACGGCTCTCTTGTCAGCAGCCAAGATCATGGTGAGCCCCACCGAAGTAGACCTGAACCCAGAGACCATTTTTGAGGATGCGGCTTCTCAGGAGCCGACGCCCATGGCGGCCCACCACCGCAGGAATAGCAGCGTTCGGTTAGTAAGCCAGGCTCTGCTGTGGATGTGACTGATCCTCAAAGAACATGTGAAACTAAACCATAGACATATTTAACTGTGTAGTGCTGGCAGACTTAGTACTGCAACTAACTGCTACTTTATTGTTTTCTCAAATTGTTTGTCTGTTAAAAAAAAAAAAAAAAGAGAAAAACCTTTGTTACGGTAAGAATGGCATGCTGGTACTAATTTTGCACAATATGATCCCCCTTTCTTGCACGCCTGCACGCTGTAACCACAGAGCAATTGTAACGTATGGCAGATCTTGATTTCCAACTGACCCCCTCTGGTTCACTCCTCCAAAGTCAGTGTGAAGTTCTAGTAGTAGTAGTAGTAGTAGAAGCATTTGAATTCTAATGTACCCTTTTTGTATTTGATGTTAATCCAGGGCCTACATGCACTTCTAGCACAACCTTCATGGGTGCCTCTCATTATGCAAACATTTGTCCTGGTGCCCTTTACTCATGGTATTAAAAGAAGAAAGGGCATTTAACATCCTTTCTTTTAGTTTATCTTAAAAAAAAATGTATTGGACACTCAAGGTGTTGGGAAACAAGGAACCATGAGCAAAATGACCTGCACCCATGATCCTTTACTCATGCATCTTTTTCTTGCATTAACCTATGTTGACGTGGGCACGTAGATTAAGCTGTCTAGATAATGTCTTTACTAACATCTACCTGTTTTTCCTCCTCTTTAACCCACCAAAAGTTGTTTTGATCCACTTTTATTGTCTGTCCTTTGTTCTGGGTCCCCCACTCCCTTCCTATCCTTGCCATTCCTCTCAAACCCGCTTTTTTCCTATCCTCCAGTTCGTGTGCCCAGTCTGAGATATCTCTGGATGGTTTCTCTGAGTGCCCTCCTCCCCCAGTTCCTGTAGTGCTGCGTGGAGCACGGGAGCGGCTAACGGTGGAGCTTAGGGACCGTAAAGCTCCACTGGCCGTCATGGAAAGCCTCTCAGACGCAGAGTCCCTCTACAGCCTGGATTCCCGGCGCTCCTCAGCGGCCTTCAGAGGGTCGCCAATGCTGGGTAGTTTACCGTTCCCTTTGGATGCCCCAATACCAGAGGAGAACCCATCTCTCAGTTCCCGGACTGAACTGTTGGCTGCAGATTGCCTCTGCCAGGCCTCACCAGAGCACCTCGGTGAAGTTGGGCCGTTCTTTACCCCACATGAATGCAGATCCACTCCAGATTACCCCATGAAGCTTTCTCCTGCCACGCCACGCTACAGCGGACCCCACTCCCCAGCTCTTTTAAATCTGCCTATCAAACACGAGCCTAACGCAGCATCAGCAATGGTTAATGATGCAGATCAGATGCCGGGTGTCTACAGCCCAGGGAGCACTCCAAACGCTCCCCTAAGCCCACAGATTGGTTCTAGATTAACGGATCTTAAAAGAGAGGATTTAGGGTTTGAGACGACAGAGAAACCATTGAGTGAAGAACCCAGTCTGGCAGCTTTTACTGCTCCACCTCCGCTTACTAATGGGAACCCCAGTCAGGCTGTGCTAGAGTTTGCCCAGTACTTAGACTCTCTCTTTAGATTGGATGGTAGCAGCTCGCCGCCCCTGGACCTGTCTGATGGGGAGTCGGAGTCTGGGAGGGGCTCCTTTGGACAGAGTGAGTGTCTCGGAGATGGACAGCAGCTGGATGATGCGCAACTGCTGGCCAGAGCGACAATGGAGCCTAACCTTGTTCCCAAACCTCCACGCACTTTTGCTGGCTCTGCCGATCCTTCTTCAGGCATATCATTGTCCCCATCATTTCCTCTCTCCTCATCAGAGGAGCTCAATGACCTTTCACCAAGCGAGGGCGTCCTGCCAGTAATAAACTCCCTACGAACATCCAGCCCCTGCCACTGTCCTGAAGAGAACACGCTCTCATCAGTAGTTTAGGGTGTTCTGGAGGCTTTGCTCCAAACGGAGAGGTCAGGTGATTTAAACATATCCCGACACATCCACAGAATGGAATCCTGACACTCCGAGATCCAGTGAGCAGACCTAATGGACCAACGCACACACTACATTCATTCTTCAGGTGTCTCTTTTCAACATTTTCACAGTATTGCAATGACAACAAAAAAAGAAGATGCCTCTCTCTGTATGCCAGGGTGCTGTGCTGCTTCGCAACTGTAGCTTCACAATGCCAATCCAGAACAATGTCTAACCCACATGGGGACATTTTTACATTTCGTCTAGTTCCCTGATTTAGCAAAAGCAAAGGGAGAACCATTAACTGAGCAGGTAATCAGAAACTGATGCTGTCGGAACGGTTAGCAGAGGCACAACATCTTGGTCGGTGTACTGGACCTCTTCCTGCTTCTTCAGCTGTTCTGAGAACTTGACCAGCTTCAGTTTTATTTCATCATGTTTTGGTTGTTTTCTTTTTTTGTTTATTTTTTTAGAAATCCAGAATGTGAAGATGGGATATTTGTTTATAAAAAGAAGTTAAAAAAAAATACAAAACAATAAGAAACGTTCCTCAGGTCTACAAAGAACTGACTTGGAGAAAGAGAGTGCGTGATGTTGGTGAGAATACCCGTGTCTTAAACATTAAGTGATTGTGACGAAGTTATATCAGATGCCTATGGATGTTTTTGAAGTCTTTTGGTTACACTTTATATTGCATGGCAATTTTTTTATTAAGTTATTCAAAGGGGAACCTGTCACTAAGCCACCTAGATTGACGTTTTTGTTACTCTTTACACACATTGTTCAGTTTACCACTTTTGCCAAAAAAGAAAAAAACAACACCTTGTCTTGCCAAATGTATTTATGAGATGTAATTTTTTAAATATATATGTATATTACCTTATTTAAGCACAGGCTTAGTTCAGTATTTCCTTTCTAGTTATTCTGTCAGTTCCCATCCAGACTGTTACACCACAGAGACAATGTCATCCAGACATTAAAATGCTGCCATACCTGTCATGTAAAAAAAAACAACAAAAACCTGAGCACGCTGGGGTTAAACCAATATCAAACTTGCTAATTGTCTTAAAATATCTTGTTCAGAAAGTTTGCATGCCTAATTCATTTCAATGTAGCATGGCTTGTATATAACAAGTCTTGTCATCAAGTCGCAGTAAAGATGCTCTGAACTTGTCCAGAAAGGAAGAAAATAGTCACCGTATCTCGATCATTATTACGTAACCCAAGTTTAGACTAGTGGTTAATCCGCAGTCAAAGTGTATCAGGAGGTGTTTTTGTATTCCTACTGACGGTGCTTTCATGTTTGAAGGTCAACTGTTTTACTTCCCTTTAATCCGGCTTATCCTATTTAACGTTGGACTGACTTCTCGAATGGCATTCAGTCATCCATAGCACTTTGAGTTTGACAAGTTGCTCATGTTTTGCAATTTTTAATACAGTAAATGTTGTCACTTTTAACACTATATTTGATGGGTTTTATTAGTCCTGCAAAAGAATGGCTTTGGTGTCGTCGTTCTCCTATGTTTTTAGGACAGTATGGGGGAAACTCATCCCAGATGCAAGTTCTCTATAAGGAGCCGTCTTTCCCCTTTTCTACGAGTAATGTGTAACATTCTGCCATGGCATGCTTATGTTTTTACATTTGTTTTGTTTGTCTTTTAGTAATCTTCACCAATTCCTCAAAGTGATTAGACCTGCTGCAAAACAACATTTGATGCCACTCTCAAGGCCTCACTAACCATTTGCACAGCTTCTGTAATGGGAAATAGATCTACTATAGTTACAGCAAACTGGTTTAAATGAGACATTAATTAGACCCTATTACCAGTCCTGGTAGGCACATTAATGTCGGACTGTTTCTACTTGCAGTAGCTTTGCCTGAAGTTGATCAAAGACTAAACTCTACCAATAGAAAGTACAATTTTTTTTCTCCATTGTGATGTGTACAGCACTGTCTTTTACGTGTACTTATTTGTGCAGATATCTGTAAGATGAATTCCCATAGAGTCGTGTAGAGAACAACTATATAACAATAAGACTTCTTAAAAAGATCAGTACTGACATGTAGAAGAAAAATCAAGCTATTTATTTAAGGTATTGGCAGATTTGCAAATTCATCTATATCAAAAAAGAAATGATTCAACTATGTCTTGTCCATGTTTACCTGGTTTGCATCCCTTCCTTTCCTGCCCCACATTGAGAATGTATTTAACCCCTTTCCCCCACTGCCCTGCCTGTAATGAAATAAACTACAAACTATTGGAGAAAACAACATGCTTCTGTCATAACTTTTTTTACAGTTGCTTTTTTATTAATTCCAGCTTTTCAAATAATCTGAGTCATCAGATATTTGGTATTGTTATGTAAAAATAAAAAATAAATGTCAAACAGAAATAATGACTTAGTGAAAAGAACCTCCATGTACAGCACTGTATATGGATTATATAACGATGGGACTCCTTAGGAATGAATTATTGTATTAATGCAGGATTTTTTGGTTCGATATATGTCATGTTCCTGTTAATAATACATGTACATTCTTAAAGGCATAGTTGCTGGCCAAAATGGGATACCATGGTCATCAAACCAGGTATTGGTTCTTTTGACTGCATAGACTTTAGCAAAGACCTGCTGGGATGTTAGGAATCTTCACAAAGGGAGAGAAAAGCATGAAGCGCTCTAAGAATTTCTGCTGTTGTGGCAGCTTCACAATGCCCACTATGTTCTTAGTTATTTACTTAACAAAACACGGGAACAGCAGTGGATGACGTGACTCTTTAAATTCTCACCGGCTGTGAGATAAGGAATAATTTCTGTGTACGTCCACATTTCCTCCAGACTTTAACATGAATTTTATGCTTTTAATAGTCTGATCACTTTGATCAGTTCTTGCTGTGTTTTAAGTGCTTTCTAAATAAAAGAAGCTTGCTCTCCTGCAGAGTTAATGTCATGGTTTTCCAGTTAAAATGCAAAACAAATATTTTAAAAGAGGATTCTGAACAACCAGGTGACATTTAAGTATTTGTTTTACGTAGCTGTGATCAGATGCATCTGATGTCTCTGGTCCAGGAGCAGCTAAACATTTGTAATGTGTTAGTACATATCCAAGATGTGCCTCTGTGTGATGAGTTCTAAAGCTCTGGCTGCAGTGGAAGTCCATATTTTCCAAATCTCCCTAAAATTCTTGAGGAAGATTCAAACCGCACTCTTCTCATGGCTCTCCTTGTGGCATGTGCTCCCTTTTCCCTCCACTCAATTTTCTACTAATATATTTGGATAGAAGACTCTGTCGGCCTTATGAGCAATTAAAGGTTATACCACTTGACGTTTTGCAGTACAATTGTCAAGTTGGCAGTTTTCACCAAGTCAAGTCAAATGTATTATTATTCATATTCTTAAAAAACAATGTATCTTTGAATTTGGAAATGAAAAAAATTAATCGGAGTGTAGAAGGGTCTGCATTTGAAACTTATTAGCTAGATTTCTGGAATAAATTAACTCTTCTAGATGATTTTTTTTATTTTTTGCTGCACTTGTACATGTTCCTTATGAATAATGGTCACTGCGTTACTTGCTGTTTTAAAAATAAAAAACTGCAACTTGCATCCCCAAGACTGTTGGGATGTTTAGACTAGATTTTTTTTTTCTTTTATTCGAGAGGTACAAATGCCTGAAATAAGAATGTGATAAAATCAGGTGGCACATGTAGCCCTGATGAGTTTTGATGCACAGCTGGGTTTTCTTGGGTGAGAGGAGATGGTTTGGTCCTTAGATAATGTGTGCTTTAGTTGATATACAGGTGCTGGTCATAAAATTAGAATATCATGAAAAAGTAGATTGATTTCAGTAATTCCATTTAAAAAGTGAAACTTGTATATTATATTCATACATTACATACAAACTCATATATTTCAGATGTTTATTTTGTTTAATTTTGATGATTACAAATGACAACAAATGAAAATCTCAAATTCATCATATCAGAAAATTAGAATATTACTGAAGACCAATAAAAACAAAGGATTTATAGAAATGTTGGCCAACTGAAAAGTATGAACATGAAAAGTATGAGCATGTACAGCACTCAGTATTTAGTTGGGCCTCCTTTGGCCTGTATTACTGCAGCAATGCGGCGTGGCATGGAGTCGATCAGTCTGTGGCACTGCTCAGGTGTTATGATAGCCCAGGTTGCTCTAATAGTGGCTTTTAGCTCTTCTGAATTGTTGGGTCTGGTGTATTGCATCTTCTTCTTCACAATACCCCATAGATTTTCTATGGGGTTAAGGTCAGGAGAGTTTGCTGGCCAATTAAGAACAGGGATACCATGGTCCTTCAACCAGGTACTGGTAGCTTTGGCACTGTGTGCAGGTGCCAAGTCCTGTTGGAAAATGAAATCTGCATCTCCAAAAAGTTGGTCAGCTGCAGGAAGCATGAAGTGCTCTAAAACTTCCTGGTATGTGGCTGCGTTGACCCTGGACCTCAGAAAACACAATGGACCAACACCAGCAGATGACATGGCACCCCAAACCATCACTGACTGTGGAAACTTTACACTGGACTTCAAGCAACGTGGATGAAGTGCCTCTCTTCTTTTCCTCCAGACTCTGGGACCTTGATTTCCAAAGGAAATGCAAAATTTACTTTCATCAGAGAACATGACTTTGGACCACTCACCAGCAGTCCAGTCCTGTTTCTCTTTAGCCCAGGCAAGACGCTTCTGACGCTGTCTGTGGTTCAAGAGTGGCTTGACACAAGGAATGCGACAGCAGAAACCCATGTCTTTCATACGTCTGTGTGTGGTGGTTCTTGAAGCACTCACTCCAGCTGCAGTCCACTCTTTGTGAATCTCCCCCACATTTTTGAATGGGTTTTGTTTCACAATCCTCTCCAGGGTGCGGTTATCTCTCTTGCTTGTACACTTTTTTCGACCACATCTTTTCCTTCCCTTCGCCTCTCTATTAATATGCTTGGACACTGAGCTCTGTGAACAGCCAGCCTCTTTAGCGATGACCTTTTGTGTCTTGCCCTCCTTGTGCAAGGTGTCGATGGTCGTCTTTTGGACAACTGTCAAGTCAGCAGTCTTCCCCATGATTGTGTAGCCTATAGAACTAGACTGAAAGACCATTTAAAGGCTTTTGCAGGTGGTTTGAGTTAATTAGCTGATTAGAGTGTGGCACCAGGGGCCATCAATTTTGAACCTTTTCACAATATTCTAATTTTCTGATATGATGAATTTGAGATTTTCATTTGTTGTCATTTGTAATCATCAAAATTAAACAAAATAAACATCTGAAATATATGAGTTTGTATGTAATGTATGAATATAATATACAAGTTTCACTTTTTAAATGGAATTACTGAAATCAATCTACTTTTTCATGATATTCTAATTTTATGACCAGCACCTGTAAACAATGTGGTTTTCAAGCTACTGAATCCAGAGTTATTTTAAATGACAGAATGGGTTGTTTGAGCTTTTTAAGTACAAGCTGAAATGTACTGCAAAACACTTTAGATCAACTTAGGATGCAATGTTTTCAGTTAGATAAAGCCAGCTATAGATTGTGTATCCCAGTGTTGGCCACTAATGACATTAACAGCCTAATCTTTATTTTTTTAACCATCATATTTTTATCTGCCACATTACTGATTAAAAGCCTCTGTGAAATGTATCCTCCCTGTCAAAGCGGAGCTGTCCCTCACCACTAAAATGCATTAATGAAGGCGTGCACCGTAAAACAATCTAAGCATTCTGTAACATGGATTCTGTAAGGATGGAAAAAATATTTTTTTTAAAAACCTTTAGATTAATAAGATAAGCACAAACATTTTCAGGGCTGTTTTATTAGGTAAAATACTAAAATGAGAATGGGTTCAAGTTTTAGGGTATCTTTCCCGTATTGTAAAATTTGAACTTTGTTCGCTGGCTGGTTGTTGCGAGGCGTTTGCTCTTCAACCTAGAAGCATTGTCATTATGGACATTTTAAATTTAAATTGTCATATTTAAATAGTGTAGCAGAGGGCTCTGCTGTTTTAAGCTAAAAAAAAAAAGACAATTTAATCCAAACTTCATCTGTTTAATAGTTATCTCTTCCATTTGGTTTCTATTATACCTTTTTCAAAAAAAAGTTTTACTTGCCAACAGAAAAGTACCCTTATTAATCTGTAAAGATGGGGATCACTTTTTTGAACGACTACAGACACAGAAAAATACAAAACTGTTAAATATGCGCCTGTATTTTATTGAATTAAAATGAGGTTAGTTTGACCTTCTACTGTTCAACCAGTAGGTGGTGCTGTGCTTAGCTATAGGATATTTCACAGGTAAAGAAGAACTCCCCGGAAGTCCTGGAATGGTTCGCGCTAGCTCGAAGCTACATTTGCACATTTGTTATTTCCCTAGTTTTGTCACAGCCTAGATGGATGAGGACTGAATTTGAGATTTAGTTGACCGTCTCGGTATGTATTAAGTCATTTAGAAATATGAGACAGTTGTCTCTCTGCTTTATTTTTTTCCATATTTGTTATTTTAGCCGCTAGCCATGTTTCGCTAGCTGCTGTTAGCATAAAGATTTGAGCTAAACATCATTATCAAAATATGTTTGTGATATTAATTTATTCGTTTGCCAATCTCTGGCTGGTTATTAAATCTTTTTGTATATTTTAAAGGGCACTCAAAGTATTTGCATGTTTATTAAAACGTTTAATACTGTGTTAGCATCTAGTTAGAACACATCAACCACAGCAGGTTGTTAATCATACTCTCGATTTATAAAGCTTCTGAACGGGGTGCTTTTCTTTCTTTTCTACAGCGGTTGGTCTGACTGAGGGGCATCAATCATGTATGCCTCAGGGAAGTATGGCTCCCGGGGCCCTGCTTTAATCCCTCGAATGAAAACCAAACATCGCATCTACTACATCGCCCTGTTCTCCCTTGTGTTGCTGGGACTAATCGCCACTGGGATGTTCCAGTTTTGGCCACACTCCATTGAATCCTCAGCTGAATGGACACTCGAAAAAGGGAGCGTACACGACGCTCCTCTCATCCGACTACCTGTATCCAGCCCCATACCAGAGAGGGGGGACCTAAGCTGTCGAATGCACACCTGTTTTGATGTGTATAGATGTGGCTACAATCCCAAGAACAAAATCAAGGTATCTAAAAACCGCCAGATGATTTGGTTTCAGTATTTTTTTGTTTTAGTTTTGATATAGAATTTATTTATTTTTTGTAGGTCTATATTTATCCTCTTCAGAGGTTTGTGGATGAATTTGGAGTCCCCATCAGCAGTACTGGACTGTCACGAGAATACAATGACCTTCTAAGTGCAATCTCAGACAGTGACTTTTACACTGATGATGTTACCAGAGCCTGTCTATTTGTCCCATCTATTGATGTGCTCAATCAGAACTCGCTTCGTGTCAGAGATACAGCCCAGGCCCTGGCAATGCTACCCAGGTAAATAAAATAGATGTTAAAATGTTGTTTTTGAGAGGATCGGCAGCAGCATTGTGTTGTGGTTAAAAAAATTTATTTGGAAAGTCAACATTTTATTTCAAAAACTGCTTTTAAGAAACTATAGACATGTTTTTGTAGTGTGTTTTTATTGATTTTTGTTTCACCAATGTTATATCAAAATATAAGTGTTCAGTTGTTCACACATTCACAGTCTGATGGTAGCGAGCTACGTTGTAGACCCAACTGCCACATTGGTGCCTGATAAAGCAAAAAAAAATTTTGTACATGATTGCAATTAAATGGGCTACCAGCTGAGACTGATTTATTGGTGTTTTCAGTGTGCTCAAGCACAAGAAGGGTTGTGCATATATTAAATGCAGTGGCTAAAGAAATAGGAAAAACAATTTCCTGCATGTTATTAAAAAAAATACAATAAGGAATAATCTTTTTAAATATGTGATTAGGGAAGGTAATTAAGAAAATCCCAAAGGAGAATATAATCATTGATAGCTGCTGACACAAAACTTTAATTCTATATTTGACAGTGTTTTTTTTTGTTTTCAACCATATCTATACTGACATTTGGATTTACCTACCTTGTTTCTTCCTTAACTAATTGTATTCTTTATTTTTGATAGATGGGACAAAGGAATGAACCATTTGCTTTTCAACATGTTACCTGGAGGTCCCCCAGACTACAACACTGCTCTGGATGTGCCTAGAGACAGGTAGCTGAAGTACCTTTTCGAATACCTTTACGGATGCTCCTAATATAATGTTTTATTTCTAGTCAATGTTTACATTAAAACCTGCTAGCATTTACCCTTCAGGTTAAAAATAACTTTCGAATTTGCTTGAACATAAAATGGCTTTTTCATTTCATGTGAAGTCAGTAACCTCAAATAAGGTCCCACTTTAATTTCAAAATATTTTTTCCCTTTAGAAAATTTTTCACATTGAGCTATTTTTCTTTAACGCTCGTGTCAATTTATTGTTTTAGAGCCCTTTTGGCAGGAGGCGGTTTCTCCACTTGGACATACAGACAAGGTTATGATGTCAGCATCCCAGTCTATAGTCCTCTTTCAACAGATGTTGTGCTGCCTGAACGACAGCCTGGGTGAGCCAATGTCAAACACATATTTCACATATTCAGTGTCAAATCATAACCAATCTGAAACAGCTGGGATTGAGATTGGCCTTTTGGTCTTACATTTCTGTAGGCTAAAGAATTATTCAAAGTAACCAGCCTACTGAATAACCACACTATATTAACATTTTCTGTCCCTTTTTTTTTTTTTTTTTTTTTTTTTGGCAGACCGAGGCGCTACTTCATTCTGTCCTCTCAAACAGCAATTCACAGAGAGTATCGAGCTGAACTGGAGCGTTTAAAGGAAGAAAACGGAGATGCTCTACTTCTGCTTGACAAGTGTAGCAACCTTTCCCAGGGTGCTGCCTCTGCACGGAAGCGATGTTACAAAGGGCAGGTGTACGACTACCCCCAGATCTTGCAGGTGGGACACAATAACTTTCAGCTTTTATTACGATGAAACAGTGTTATAGATTCTGAAAGGCCTTGCATAAAAAATAATACTGCACAAAATAGGTGCAATGAGTGCAATTCAATACCTCGGCTCCAGAGTGTCGACGTCCCCGCCCCCTCCACAGACGCTCCGCTGCACCTCTCCCAAATTGTAGCTGACCGCAGACAGGAGGCCGGCTTGTTTTGTTATTATGACCGAAATTGCGGAAAACAACTCTTGAAGTTTGACCAGCTAGAAGAGCGAGGTGCGCGAGAACGCTGGGACCCTTTTTCCACCTGGATCTCCGCTCTTTTTGGCCCTCATGTCCCTCTGTTGTCGGACTAAACTCGCCCCCACTTCCTCACCGCCTCGGCCGTATCTAGACACACAGTGTGTAACACAGACGCTTCCATATTGAGCATATATAAAAAATGTCTGTGTCAAGCTTACTGCAACACAAAATAGGGCAAAATAGGTTTGGCGCCACCGCAGCACGGGAGGGAGAATTACGCACAGGAGCAAATGGATAAAAATAGACCGGAGAAAAAAAAAACATGAATCGATACTCTTGTGGACGAATCGATACTCTTGTGGACGTATCGATGCGTCGGCTGTGGGATCGATGCATCGATACAAAACGATTATTATTTAAAAACAAAGCAGAAGAAGAGAATCATGAAGCTTTTAAAATTTAAAGTGGTGCATTATTTTCTACTAGCATGTCAATAGTACACATCTTTACAAAAACACTAAGCTGCACCCATATGTCTATAGAAACATATAAAGTCGTCTCAGCTGAAGTCACCTTTCTAACTGTCTGGCAGTGGGACTGCATGGCTCTCAAACAACCAGTTTACTTCTCTTTAGTGGAATTGATTTATTGGACCTCACTGGATTTCAAAAAGCTCATGATTGAAAGATAATCTGGTTTGTTGGAAAATGTCCCAAGACATGTATTTTCAGTTGCTTTGGTCAAAATAGACATGCTAAAAAGTTGGCAAAATCGACATTTACTACCTTTTTGTAAAAACCCATCTCTGGCTTTTTGTCCATATATATTAACCTCGTCTCTTATATGGTTTCCCTAGGAGTCATCTTTTTGTGTGGTTTTGCGGGGGGCACGTTTGGGTCAAGCTGCCCTCAGTGACGTGCTGCAGGCTGGCTGTGTCCCTGTCATCCTGGCTGACTCCTACATTCTTCCATTCTCTGAAGTCCTTGACTGGAAAAGGTCGGCCAAAAGCTAAACATATTGACTGATTAAGAAAAAAAAAAAAAAAAAAACACAAGTAGATGTGTTTACATTTTATTCATTTTTATTTATGTTTTCTTTCCTGTGCAGGGCTTCTGTGGTCATTCCAGAAGAGAAATTATCAGAGATGTACACCATCCTGAAGAGCATTCCTCATAGACAAGTTGAGGAAATGCAGAGACAGGTAACAGTCTCTTTATACAGAAATCAAAACACCCCTTCAGTCAACTTTTTTCACCTTTTAAATACTGGAAATGTACAAAGTTGCATCCGCTGCTTTGGGAAGTTGTGCCAATAATGTTGGAGCAGTACCTGTGTCTTAAATGAAACCTCATTTACAAGTTTCACTTGTAGATGCCAAAACATTTTTAAGAAACAAGAGCCAGGAGTTTGGATCAAAATGTCCTTTTTATACATTTAAAATTTCTCTCTTACTCACTTACCCCATAGAGGATTTAACTGTTTATTTTAGCCCGAGTGAATAAGCCTTCTTCTCTTTTCATTTGATGTCTGCCTTCAGCCACAATAAACAGAGGTGAAAGCGGCTATGAGAGTAATACACTACTTCAGCTGCTCCTTATTCCCTTGTATCAACTATTGTCCATTTACCAATTACTCTGGCCAAACACATTTTATGCCAGAGACAGATAGATGGGTTTGGATTACAGCATAGCAGCGCAAACACATGGTTTGCTCTGAGGGCTGCTGACTTTGCTGGGGGTTAACAGCTGAGGACAGCTCATAGCTGTTGACGCAGCAGACATCTCCTAGGTTTACATATTGGCTGCTGAACATTGAGTGTTCCAATGAGATGAACTGTTAGTAAACTGATTTTAATCAGAAGCAACAACCACTAAAAACAAGTAACTAAATCTGCCAGTGTGATGTCACATATTGAAAAAAGCTGACGGCAGATTTATCTCTTAAGTTTGTCATGACTGATCAAATTGCATGAAATGTTTAATGAACCCAATGTTTAGAACTGGAAAAATATGGTTAAAATAACAGCAGTAGAGTCTATGTAGTATATTTACTAGTACATTTTTATGTATTCAAACAGAGAGAATATCATTGTCTCTCTATGTTATTGTCCTTGTTTTTTTGTTTTATTTTTATTAATAAAAACCAAAAAATACTCTTGGAAACCTACTGTTGCTTGTTAAAACACAATCAAGCCAATGTTGAATATGTCCACTAGATTAACCACTTGTCCGTTTTTTTTTATGTGCAACTTTTAACCTGTAGCTCCCTTGAAAAACTTCTTATTGTTTGTAACATCAAGCAACCTTAAAATATCAAGATTGACCAGTTTCAAAGGGGGAAAATGTTTGCCAAAGGAGGTTAGAAAGGCTTAGGATAACAGGGGTATGTAAATGTAATGAATGTTAACCTATAAGAAACCAAATTCAAGCCCAAGCTTTCTCAAATCATTTTGAATAATAGTACAGCTTATGTTTTACATCAGTTTTGCCAGCAGGGGGCTAAGCGGTCCACAGTTTTGTGGCCTGACTACATATTGGAGAGGGTTTAGGATTAAAAAAATTTTGAACTCTTTATTAACAAGATATTTCAATTAAAATGTTGCATTAAGTCTATTTCAAGGTGTTTTTAATTTGATCTTTGTTATATTTCCTTTTCAGAAATAAGCAGTTTACAAAATAACATTTGTATCACGCTAAAGATAATAAAAAAGTAATTAAATTTTAATTTTAAATAAAGATTAATTTTATTGTTATAGGGATTTGATTATTAAGGAATAAAAGCTTCACTTTCTTGAGTTGAATTTAAGTTGAGTCAAGTTTCAATAATCAGATATATATTTGTTTTATAATGCTTTTTTTTTTTTTTTTTTTTTTTTTACTCTCTTTATGTGCCATAAATGAATTTGATTTCATAATGAAACATTTCTTAATCTAAACTATAAAAATCCATATCAATGCTAGTCATTTTTTTTCCTTTCCAGGTAGTCAAGTAGCTTTACTGGCAAAATTTGATTATATCTACATTTCCTAGCCAACAAAGTTGTACCATTGTGGTACATTTCAATCACAGGGTTTTGCAAAAGGTCAAAACTTTGGCAGATTTTGTTTCTATATGTAAACTATATAGATTTCTCAATATTTCTGTTTTTTAATGTTAACATCGTACATAAGGCAATTGGTCAACCTTCTGTAGATTTGCTAAAAAGTTTGTATTTTTTATTTTGTGTAGCTGCATTTATGTTTATATTTTTCTTGAAGAATTTTTCTTATGTTGTCATTTTTTAGAAAATTAATTCCCTCAAAAATTGTGTGAAAAGCAACCCTAGGAAGACTGGATGATGGTGTCTGTCCTCTCCTACGAAAGTGTTTGGTTCCTTTTTTTTCTTCTCATAAAAATTCCTGCTGACATGGGGATGGGGCGGGGCACTGGGATGGGGGGGCCCCGGAGGCCGACACAGTTTTCTTTCTACCCCCTCCCTGTCGGAAAAGAAACTTTCATCACTGGTTGATTTATAGGCCCCTGAGATTAGAAAGTCTTTCTAGATACACTTCAACCCCCCGCTGTAAAACTAAACTCTGTTTTTGTGCTTTTGTACAACTCGTTCCTTGCACAGGATTTTATGATTTAGATCCTGGCAAAATGTTTACAAAGGACAGACTCATTAGCTAATAACATATGCATGGCTTGCATTAGGAGGAAGAAATATTATTGTCCTCTAGTTGTCTGCTGTCCATATGAAGAAGAAATATTTGTTTTCTAACCCAATCCCTTCGATAAATTGTGGTTTAAAGCTTTATTACCTCTACTTGTGTCTTTTTTTTTTTTTTTTCATGCTTTTTAGTATTTTTACCTCTGTTCCGACCATTGCGCTTCAATTAAGCCAAAGCCACATTCATTAGCTCACAGGTTTTATGTTAAAGGCCTTCAGTTTGGCTACAAACAAAATGTGTATTCAATTGGGAGTGAGGAATCCAGCACCCTATGTGATAACATTAAGATATGGGTTAAGAGTTCACTCATCAGAAAGTCTGTTATCCAAACAGCGATCTGCTGAAGGAAAACAGAGACAGACAAGAGAGATTTCAGAGGGCTTCAAAAGAGCTGTTGAAGGACAAGAGGCTGCTCAGGGGTGTAAAATATTCTTTAGACATGTGGTGCAGGAGGAATCTCTGAATTTTACAGTAATGACATCACAGCTGTGCTATCTTCTATATGAGCTGTTGAAAAAGATAAAATAAAAGCCATGAATTTAACAAGAAAATGCATCACAACTGAATTAAATGAATGGTATATTTTCCTTACAGGATAATAGATGTTTTTATGTCAATACTATCTAAGTTTCAGGCCTCTTTTATTTATTTATCTTTTTATATAGCCTGTTCCACACCATGATATAACAGAAGAAATTCATTTTGACAAAAGCAAAGTCTCATGAGGGAAAAGTGATTGTTGCCTTCAGGAATGTTATGGGTGTTTCTTCCTCTGTCTAAAATGTTTTGATATTGCTGGAATTTGGCTAAAACTGTTTAGAAACAGTCTTTAACATCTGCTTGCTTTGTCATTCCACTGCCAATGAGCTCATGTGATTCTGGTGGATTGTATTTTTGTTTTTGTTTTCATTTGCATGTGTAAAATTGTCGGCACCAGGAAAGATTGTCCGGTGACTTCACATTTTCTTATTTCTTTCCCTTTTGGATTATTTTAAACTAATGGTATATATTTTTTAATTACTATTGTGTTTAACAATACATTTGACTGTTCTCTTTCATGTGTTTTTAGGCTCATTGGTTCTGGGAGGCCTACTTCAGCTCTATGAAAGCTATTGGCCTAACCACACTCCAGATCATCAATGACCGCATATACCCATACGCTGCACGTACTTATGAGCAGTGGAACAATCCACCTGTTGTGGTATGTATGCCTTTCTGTTTTGTTCTGGTTTGATTTGTTTTAAATCTCATCTGTGCTACAGCTCCTCTCTTGCACTCAGCTAGCCCCGATTTGTCACTTTTCTTCTCAGAAGTGTTTTTAACGGCTGATGTCTAGATGACACTCATCAAGATTGAAGCTTTTGTCAAACAGGCGCTCACAGTGCCACATGAGCTTTCCCCCATCTCTTGTGTGCTATAAATCAGATCCCATTTTGTAAAGCGGTGAGACACATGCAGGGATGAGACACATGGTGTGTCTCATGGTTTGGTGTTTCAACCTGAGAGCTATGGAGCAGCCAGTTGGTGTCAGCAGTTCTGCAATAGGCGGATGCCTCATCTGTGGTGAAAAATAAGTTCCTGTGTGTCTTAGTCACCGTGTTTATAGAGAGTATTGTGGATATGCAGAGTGCTGTGCTTTGGATGCGCCAGCAGACATGTTGGCTGGGCAACCATCTCTTAGGAGTTGTTAATCAGCCTGGTTTAATCTGGAGACTCCTCCAAATTCTGTCTGTGGGATAGACGAGTGTGCATGTCAGCATGTTTGTGGATACATAAAGTAATGTCTTTGAATTAGCTAGATGTTAGCAATTACTGTAATATTAGTGTCGTAGATTCATAGTGCTTTGATTTGTTGGGTTATTTTGTGTATATTTCTTTTTTAGAGTAGATCTTTTGGGGAAACTAGTTGTGTTTTATTTGTTGGTTCTAGGTTACGCTATTGCAGACAAACGGGTAGCTTGTATTCAGTTATACTAGCGATTCCCTTTAAATGTTCTGTCAGAGCATGTTTTCCTCCAATCCAATCTGTCAGCATGATCCTGTGGCCACAAAGTTTTTTGTTTTTTGTTTCCAGACAGAGAGGAGGTTAATGACACTGGTATACAGACCTTTGGCCATTCCTCCCAAAAAGGGAGATGAAGTGTTTTCTTGATGGATTCAGTGAATGGGCAGTGAGAAGAACTTGCAAACAGAACTATATAAATCAGAGAGATATTTTTTTTTCTCTCCCCCTTCAAGTTTTTGGAGTAATGATTATAAACACATTTGTAGTATTGTGGGTGCTTTTGGAGTGGAGAGTTTTCAAAATATGGGAAAAACTGCTGTATGAATGTTTGATATTTGTGGGGTTGGAGGAGCAAGATTATGCAAAATCTCCTCAAAGTAAATGATTTGACCTCAGAAAAGTGCAAAAATCAGTCGGGCAGTTTCCTCATGTGTCATAAAAACACATTGATAGGCAGTTCAAATACTTTAACAAAACCAAGCTGAACCAGCAGAACATCTTGCTGCACTTTTTTGTGTTTATTACTTATCTTTTAAAACTTTTCATCTCCATTTATGGCTCCATACATATTGTAGTTCTTTGATTATTTTATGCAACCCAAAAAACTTTGAACCTGCAGTATATTTTTATGTTTACGGTTTAATGTTTAGGTGTTTGTTTAGGTGTTAGGGTTCTTACTAGAAAAAAAGTTCAAAATCATTAAACCTAAAGGAAATGTAGCCATGCTGAGCTCAGTATATCTCTACTAGAAATGTCAGTTTTTTTTATTTCATTGATGCAGGATCACATTACATATATATATTTTTTGCTTAATGTAAAATGCCACAGAAATTAACTAAATTGCTTCAGCTTGTGAAAGTACTTTAAAAGTAAGCATTAAAGCTCCTGTCATTTTATCCGATTACACAAACAGTAAATCAGAATGTTTCAAATATTTATGCACTGTTTAAAGTTAAGTATCCAAGGCCAACATGGATGTTTTGAGATGTAATCCCACTGCATGTTATCATCTCTAATTTCTTTTCCTTTGAATGTTTCTGGCATGAGAAGGAAGAAGCACTTTAACAAATGAAAATCCTCTTTGAGGCTCTTTAAAGGTGTTAGGAAAAAAAAGACATACTGTGGCAACTCTATGGTGACTTATTGAACTGTGGATTTCTTTTCATTGTGTTTGACAAATGACTAGACTGTTCTCAGTCTGTTCCACTTTGCTTTTATGTATCTCTATATATGTTGCTTTAATTATTTCCACCCTCTTTCTGTATGACAATGTGACAACGACCACAGGAAAGTTTCCACTTGTAAGTTAAGTGAAACTTTATTAGTGGTGGAGTGACTGATGTTGTGTAAAAGTGAGTGATTGCATCTGTGTTGACAGACTTATGTTGATGTTATGAAAAGAGCCACATTATCACTTTATAAATAAAGGAGACCAGAGGATAACCAGGATCCATAAGAACTTATAGGAAGCTTTAGTTGTTTAATTTTTTCTTTTGTATATGATCAAATGATATTGAAAACGAGTTTGAGCCTTTGATGCAGTGTTAATGGATCCATTGAGGGTGAGAGTGGTGGTCAGACTAGTGGTAGACCGGTTGGTTCCTGTCCCAATGATGTGCAGAAGAGGCCAAGCAGGGACTTTAGTGAACCAGTCCGCCGCCCAGTTAGACACACCCGGGCCTCAGATCCTGGACGCCCTCGCCCCAGGGCCCCCAGGGGCCGGGGGGAAAGAAAATTATGCCACCCGGCCAGCTGTCTGACATTTTTCCCATCAGCAGCTGAATTTCTGAGCTGCTCATACTGTAGATCCATGGGTGGTTGCCACCTTGACCAATGGATACAGGCTCCAGTTTAGGCAGAGAAGGCAAATCTGCGGCAAGCCGGGCGGTGGGTAAGAATGAGAAGATTAGAAAAAGTGAAAAAGAGTGGAGTGCTGCAAGAACTGTGCTGAACTGGTGACAGAAAAGTGCAATGGCGTGCTCAAAAATGACCCTGCACATTTTCATTTTGTTTGGCTCAACCTACTGCTGTGAACCAGGATTTTCCACCATGAACATCATCAAAAATAAATATCGATCCAGGCTCAAAATGAGCACCTTGATATGTGCTTGAGAACGGCTTTGTCTCCATTCAAACCCAGGTTTAAAGCCTTGCAGGGCAGTGTAAAGCCCACTTCTCTCATTAAGCCATAAAAAGTAAATAAATAAAATAAATGGTCAGTTTAGGTGGTTTATAAAATATGTGAATCATGAAATTGTCTATATACCAAACTGAAAGATTGTTCTCTACTTAAAAAAAAAAAAAACAGAATTTTTTTTTTTTTTTTTTTTACATTTCTTTATTTAAAAAATCAGTGTATAGCATGGATGCATAAAAACCTCTTTTATTTCAGTGTTAAATTCTGTTTAAAGTAACAGATTATAATTAAAAATGTCTCAGGACCTTTACTGGTTGTTGATTTTCTTTATTTGGACAACACTAATTTTTAATTGGTGACCCCTGCCGTAGAGGTTAGTTTTATCATCAGCAAGCTCCTATTGCATCCTGTTTTACTGTGTTATTCGATCTAACCTGGAGTCAGTGTGACTTTTAGGATTTAAAGCGCAGCAATAAAAACAGAAAAAACAAGCTTCATTCTGATAGCTGGAAGTCACAGCCAGATGAACTCCACTCTTTTACTCTTCTTATTTGTTAGCGTAACAATAGTATAACAGTAGCATAACAGTAGGTACACATAAATAATATAATTTGCTTGTTTAAAAGGTCCCTCCTGATCTTATGTCCCAGATGTTTCATTTGGTTTTTACTAGATGGTTTCCTGGAGTTTCTGGTGGGATTTGAGCTAAACTTAAGTATAAAAACTAAATGGTGGCTTCATTAAGAATAAAATATTAATAGTGATTGCCTTTGGACCTGTAGAAACTGTTTTTACTCATTTAGAGAATGAGCAAGGCGTTAATGACAATAGATTTATGACATTGTTTTGGAAAAAAAATATTTTGAACACATTTTTAGTGCTAAACGGATGTAAAATACATTTATAAGGAACCATTATAGTCATTGTATTTGTTATATTAGCAATCTCTAAATATACAATAACCTTGTGGAAAGAAAGAAATTTAGCTACTATAAAAGTCTGATGTGCAGCTCAGCATGCTACTGAATTCTACTAAAATTCACATGTTTACTCCTGCTTTTGATTTTTGCAGGACTCTTTTAGCTTCAATTAAGATTCATACTAATATAAAGTTTCTGCAATTAACTAGGTAAATGCTGACTAGAGGAAACCATATCATTTGGCTTTATGACTTTCAGCGTTTGTTTAAAACCACTTTTTATGTTTAAATGTCTACTATGAAGACTCCTGGGGTGTCTCTTAACGCTCTGTTTGTCTGGGGCCCCTTGAATGCCAAGCCCAGTTGGGTTTGTTCCTTTATTTTATTTTTTTATGATAATTAAGTTGGACTTGGAGTTGGCTTCACACGTTATTTCTCAACAGTAGCTTTTCTGTGCTCTGGTCTGTTTACTTATTAATGAAGTGGGAACTCCATTGTTTACCCAGATGTTGCTGTTTGTGTCCAGTTTTATACCCTTAAAAAAACATTTATATCCATATTGTTAGAAATTGATTAAGTGGAAAATATACCCTTGTAGTTTAGTACTTAGTGGTCAAAGTCCAGTAGCAAGAGGCTCCTTGTGGTATCTGAACAAAAACTGCAGCGTATTAAGGAGATAATCAGTGAGCAGTGCCTCTGTGTTTCACATGCCTCTTATTGTTTTGATTTGGTTTATTTCTTTAAAGTTGTGTCTTAGCCTCACATGTATGCTGTCATACACCATAGATTTCATTCTCAATGTAAGTAAAAGTATAGATAATCGGGTTTACAAAAAAAAAGTCACAAAATAGAAGACAAACATGTTTTTGTTGGATGAAAGAAATGTAGCTAACACCTTTCTACTTTTCTTATCTTTTCTCTTTGTCTTGTGCAGAAGTGGTCCAGTGTCAACAGCCCACTTTTCCTTCCACTTATCCCACCAAGAGCTCCAGGGTTCACAGCAGTGGTGCTAACCTATGATCGCGTGGAGAGCCTTTTCCGGGTCATCACAGAGATTTCCAAAGTGCCAAGCTTGGCTAAATTGTTGGTAGTTTGGAATAATCAGAACAAAAGTCCTCCTGAAGGTGAGCAAATTGGGATCCTTAAAAGTTGTTTTAACATAAATTCTACCTTTTGGTTAAGGTTCCTTACCTTTGGTTCAGAGTTTTCGTATCGCAATGAGCTTATTAGAAGTGAGATTAGCTATTTCAAAAATGTTTTTCTTCTGTGTGAAGAAGATCCCATACATTTTCTCAACTTATTACGTATGGATCGATTTTTGTTACCCCTTAAGTCTGCGATCATGGAATGTAAAAGGTCAGGTTTAGCTAAGAATTCTAATGGACGTTAAACACAGAAAAGATCAAAGACATCAAGATCCTTAAAATGGCACCATCTATTCAACTCTTAATCTCTCCCTTAGATTGCTTTTTTCATATCGAATGTTGGTTAGTTCATTCTTTATCAGTTGTTTTTCTCACTTCCTGCACTATTGTATTAAACAATAAGATTAAAGTTCAGCTAAATTTCCATAAAACAGTGTATTATCTGTTATTAAAGTTAGCTTAACTCTAAGAATGACTTTAGAAACCACAAACAAAATCTATGAATCAGAAAGTGCGTCAGTAGAACAACAGCTTTGAAGTGTTCCCTTGTCGTGGTGTTAACTGGTTTTTATTGGAGGCATCACCGGCGCCTGGCTGGATTTTTGTGTCCCTTTAGAATCAGAATAAAGCTGTTGACAGGTCCCACCCACGGGACACGGGCCAGCACCGAAACCCTTTTCTTCACTGTTAACAACAAGCCATGATCTGATGTGTTTACAAGTTCCAGTTTCGTTTGTTGTTTTGTTTTAAGATCATGTTTCTTTCCACATATTTAATCTATATTCTCTATGTTGATTTTTTTCTTTACATCTGCGCAGCTGCTGATTTTAACCGGCTTCAGTATTTATGAGCAGGAGCCCCAAATGAAAATCGGAGCCAAATCCTCCGAACATGAAGTTTGGGTTTGTTGGATTTTATACAGAGGTTTTTAGCTGAGATGTTAACAAAATCACATTATTTCCCACAATTCCCTCAGCCCAACCGTCTCAGTCCTGCCTTGGAAATGAAAGAAGTAATCATAGTGACAAGGGAAAAATGAAAGGAGAAACTCAGAAACTCTTTAACATTTCGGCTCTACTGACAATAGTTTTTGACAGGAGACCTCAGACGTGGTTAGACGGACCTGGGGCTTCTCTCATCAGCTGCCAGGCTCCAGTCACTCCATTAATGAGGGGACACATTCTGTGTCATCTGTCTCTGCTTCAGTCCGTGCCGTGGACACTGCCCAAGATCTTTGCAAACATGAACAAAACACATACGGGGAAAAAGTGTTGCTGATCCATCCCATGAGGGATTGTAGTGTGGTTAGATGTGCACATGCTTGAGCTTTGCGTAATAATGAGTCAGTGCAAAAATGTGAGCTCTAATATTACGTCTTTGTACTGCCAGTAATCTGTCAGTGATAAATAACCCATATTCACGCACCGCTGATACTTATAGATTTATAGTTTTAAAGTGCATAAAAGCACCTGTTAACTCTTTTGTTTTTTCACTGGTTAATATATTTTTAAATGACTTAAAAAATTATAAACAAGCCAAATATAACTAATATTAACTTTTTTGTTTTAGAGTCTCTTTGGCCAAAGGTTGGTGTCCCTCTGAAAGTTGTACGCACCAAGGAGAACAAGCTGAGCAACCGTTTCTTCCCTTATGACGAGATTGAAACAGAAGCCGTGCTTGCAATTGATGATGACATCATCATGCTAACATCCGATGAATTGCAATTTGGTTACGAGGTGAGACATGGCCCCTCCTCCCCATCATTTTTTCTTCATAAATTCCTGTTATCATTTTACCAACAGCAGATTTGACAGTAATTCTCTTCAAGTCACTCAGAAATCCTGCAGAGCTTTGTTCTGTTTGGGAGATTTGACGGGCTGCTAAATGTGTTTCATGTGGAAAGAAGGATGACAGATCTGCTGCTGATGCTTTCCATATCCACATACCTACTCTCTGCCGCATGTTCACCTGAATGCATTTAGATGTTATTTGATCAAATTGTGCTCAGTTTAAGGGTAATTACATGAAATTGCCGGTTAAATTGGTGACAAGGCATCCCGCTTTTAGTAACCGGATCAGATATTCTGCTGCTGCTCAGATAGTTAGTCAGTCAGAGAGCTTTTCTCTGCTCAAGCATATGCTCTCCTAAGCCTTACTTTCATTTACTTTCCATTGTGATTTTTGGCTGAGAGATGAAAAAGCAGACACTGACATATGGTAGATTGAGGCTAAACTGTTCATTCTGAGCTTTTAAACTCTTTTAGAGTCGGGATCATTCATCTTTTCACTGCTGTGCTTCACTTGAGCTGAAATTGTCAGACGATCCATCTACTATCCTGCGATTTCCTCCAGGTGTGGCGGGAGTTCCCCGACAGGCTGGTGGGTTATCCGGGGCGGCTGCACCTTTGGGACCATGAGATGGGGAAGTGGAAGTATGAGTCGGAGTGGACCAATGAGGTTTCCATGGTTCTGACCGGAGCTGCTTTTTACCACAAGGTAAATGGTTCAAACTAGAAACTGGAATTGGAATTGGGCTTTTAAACTTTGGTTTCTTAATGTATTACAGTCTTTCAGCGAAATTCTGTCATATTGACTTAATAATAATTTAACTTTATTGATCTCACATTGGAGAAATTTACCTCTGCATTTAACCCTTCCCCTTGGGGAGCAGTGGGCTGCCATTGTGCAGTGTGGGGTTAAGGGTCTTTGCTCAGAGACCCAGAGTGGCAGTCTGTGGGAGTGGGGCTCGAACTCAGAACCTCTGGATTCCAAGCTCTATGCCCTAACCACACAGGCCACCACCCCCAATTCTGGTGGAAGTGACGTATAACATAAACCAGGCTGCACATTTGTAGTTGCTTTTGTGGCAGGGTTACTGCCTCCCTCCTCAGAGTTGCTTAGTGCTGATGAAAGAGATACAGACCACTCAGGCAATGACAGAGGTGCCATTCAACTAGAAAAAGTTTTGAGAATATATTATGCAGGTTGAAAAGTTACTTGGTGTTGGTTTAAACATGTTTTTTTTGTTTGTTTTTTTTCCTGCCTTTCTTTTTTTATCTAAAATATGAACACCACTTTGTGAACCCTGGTTCATCTTAAAGTACTTAGTAAATATATTTTGCTATGGAATCATCTCTCTGATAGTTGGAGAAAAAGAAAATCACTTAACTATATTTACACTAATCAATAATGTTCATAGTGAAAGAAAGGCCATTTGATAGCCTGTGCTCTACTTTAGCTGCTGCAGCTCTGTGTTATGTTGGCCCTCCCCAACAGGAGCAGTCCTGGCAAGTTAGCCAAGAGGTTAGCCTTATTCATCACAGATTCATCACATTTAACATGAAGCTCTAAATTTAATGCCAAAAGATATTGAAAAGGATTTCTGACTGTTGAGGACAACTTTTCTTTTTTCCTTTTCTTTGTAGAGGATTGGTTTCAATCTAACTTAATAATAACTTAAATGTTAAGTTCTGCACAATGAAAGAATCATGAAAGAAACTGCCTGCTACTGTTACTCCTTTATATAGATTTTTTTTTCCCAGAAAAAAAAGGATAAATGGAAGATTTATTTTAAGTGTAATGTGCAGAACGATTGTCCTGGTTGAAAAGGATGAGCAGCTTCACCTGCTTTAGATTGAATATATATATATATTTGTAATTTATATTTAAAAGATAGTTTTGTCTGTTAAAACTAAACAGATTTTTTTCAGTACAGCATTTTAGAATAATTTTTTTTTTATATTTACATTGACTTTTTTTGTCCACCAAATTCTGTCTAAATTCTTATTAAAGAGCGATGTTCCACTGCTGCCTTTTTTTTTTCTTTTTTTTTTTGCTCAAACTTTTCTCAGTGACCAAAGTTTTGAATATGTTTGTGTTTCAGTACTTCAATTATTTATACACTTACAAGATGCCAGGAGACATCAAGAACTGGGTGGACGCACACATGAACTGTGAAGATATTGCAATGAACTTCCTTGTGGCAAACATCACAGGCAAAGCCCCAATAAAGGTGAGTCGACTTCTGCAGAGGGAGGCTGAAGCTTGCACCGGCAGAGAGGCATTTCTGGGTCTGATCAGCTCTCACCCTTCAACATAACTGCCTCTCCTCCCTTTCCCTCCGTATACAGACTCCCCCCAGGTGCAGGGGCCCTGAGCTTAAGCCCGACCTTAACCTCCCTTATCTGCGTGTCACTCACTGACACTCCCCCTCTGAGTATGTTTAGTCAGCCTCACCGGGGCTTTAGCATACCCTTCTGTCAAATCCCTGGATCCACACTTCTCTACACCTGCACACACAGCCCTCCTCCTACTGCATCTTCTAACGGGTTTCTCAAGAAGACGCTATGTCATTCCTATCACCCCTTGCACCTTCACCCCCAACCCCTGCGTCTCTCTCACTTTCCTCTGAACGGTCATACATTCACAAGTTAAAGGCCCTGGATGCTTATTCTGGCCAGACCAGTCCAATATAATAAGAAGTAGCTTCTGTCAGGCCGTCAGGTCACCAACAAATCACTGAAGTGTGCAAATATCACTGCTTCACTGCTGTGTTTCTGCTTAGGTGACCCCAAGGAAAAAGTTCAAGTGTCCTGAATGTACTGCCATTGATGGACTGTCTCTAGACCAGACACACATGGTGGAGAGGTACGGTGGTTTTTACAAATGTACACTTCATTTCTGATCTGTTTATTTTATTTTTTGTCTTGGATGCTAACAGACTGTATTTAGAAACTAAAACAATTTTAATTGATCAGCAAAAAAAAAAAATCCATTGAGATTTTGGGTTATTGATCATAAAACGCCCGGGTTGTTTTAAACATAAATTAACTTGTGTTTGCTTTTTTTCTTCTCTCTACTTTTTTGATAAAGTAAAATTGGCAGATAAGCCACTTAAACACAGGAATGATTGTCTGGACAAGATGTAGAGAGAAACATTTTAGACAATGCTCTTATCAATCAAGCTTTTCTTCAGCCTTGTGACAAATTTTTCTGTTCACACTATAGTGATATTGTTTTTCTTTTGGTGCATTGCTTAAAATCAAACTGATTAGAGACACTTTATAAGCAAGCAAGAGCAACAAAAAGGTGCAGATATTTAAATTCAAAGTTTTAAATAAACTTTTTATTGATATTGTTTCCTGAAGCTCATAATAATAAACTCGATCTAGGTTGTTAATCCCTGATTGTAAGAAAAATTCCTCTTCTTCTTCCTCTTAGGTCTGAGTGCATCAACAAGTTTGCATCTGTTTTTGGAACGATGCCTCTGAAGGTGGTGGAACACCGTGCAGATCCTGTGCTCTATAAAGACGATTTTCCAGAGAAACTGAAAAGCTTCCCCAACATCGGCAGCCTGTGACAGCAAGCGTAGAGACAGTTCACAGCCTCAGCACTGCAAGAATCCTCATCGACTTCATGTGTCATGTTAAGACACCTTAAATCTACATTCAACGTATGACTGAATTCGAATTTTTAGTTTGAATAATAATCCTCAATCTTCTTATTTGTAAACACTGTTTCCTCGTAAATATTGCCTTGTATAATGAGAACACGATGTTAAAACTTTACCAACGTTGCATAAAGCGCTGCTGGGGGTTCAGCGATCAGTCAGCTTAACTCGGTCTCACTGTTTCTTTTCCGGAGCTGAACACTTGAGCCTCCAGCTGCTCTGGATTCAGCCACCATGTTGAACGTATTTATATTTCGCAGCGATGCTGTATAATTTATAACTCTTTAACAAACGTTTTCTTTTGTTACCCTGTTCTCGTTTCATTTTCCAAAAATGGGAACAAACTTGATTGTTTTTAGCTGCAATGGAAGAAAAAAAAGAGTTTTAAATAAATGATTTGGACATTTCTATGTAGGCTTTATTCACAGCGTGATGGATTGTGATGACATGCAGATGTTGCACAGTAAAGGTTTCATAATGCGTTCTGTATTACACAATCATGTCGGACCGTTAGACAAAGCTGGCATCGTAAATCTAATATTTAGAGGGAGTAACTGCTGGTTTTTGGGGGTAAAAGTCTCTGTGCTACTGGAATTTATTTAAAATGTACTTTTTTTATTGCAGAAGCAAACATTTCATTCTCTGTGTATATATATATATCTGTCTGAATATAGATCTATGAAAATGTTGCTTTAATTATGCACCAAAACCTTTCAGTCATGTTTGATCACTGCATATCGGTAACTCTCTGCCTTACAGTCAAAAACATATTAGGTGTTAATTGATAAACAATTTTGAGATTATTTCTATTATCTTTCTTTAATTCGTGTAACATGTTTTCTTTTTTATTGCTCAGTTTGTAGACGGTAACTCTGAGAACTTTGCAGTTTTTTATAACACAACGGGCTCCGTTTTTATTTCTTTATCAATGCCATCAAGTGTTTCCATGGGAGTTTGTGTGTTATGTATGTCTTTTTAATACAGTAAAAAAAAAAAAGTTAATGTGTGGTTTATTTGAGATTATTTTTCCTTTTGAGCACTTCAAGAGAACGATGCATGACAGTATTTATTTTTGGAGCAGCATCTTGTGCAAGGCCGCTACGCCGTTCCTCGCAGTCCATCACCTGCTCTTATTATGCAGCCTAATCCACCTCGTTCAATGTCAGCAGTTCAAAAGGGTGCGGTTCATATTTTTGTCAGCTTCAATTAACGGGACTCTCCAGGCTGGTTGTGAGCTCTAATTTCAGTGCTTGTTTCCCTTCAAAGGGACTAAAATGTGGAGAGATTTCAGGATGTGACCAGAGGGATGACACCACTTTTTGGCACAGCAGCATGATGGAGCAAATTCAAAGGTCTTTAAATAATTTAGACCGGTTTTTCACAAATGGCACCCAACCTACATTATTATTATTACTGAGGGTCTTCTGTTAAAACTAGTAGTGACAAGTGATCTCAGAATGCTAATAGGAGAAATGCTGGTCTTTTATTGTCCACTGTATGATTTCATTCTGATTTGTGTTGTATTTGGTTCACTAGGCAACCAGACTGGTACTGCAAGTATTTGTAGTTTGGAACAACACAACCTTTTGGTATAACTTTTTTTTTTTTTTTTTTTTTACTAAAGTAAAGTGTTTAGTTTATAAACTATAGCCATGAAAATTATTTCCCTAAATGTAATTTTTTTTTTTTTTGTGCGCTGACTTTTCTTCAATAGGCAGCAGTACTAGTATTGTCACATTTTAAAATCCTGATGTACATTAAAGGGATGCAAAAACTATCCTTTCCCAATATGTTTTAGTGTAAGGATAAAATAAACAAATCATCCTTTCAAATCTAGTTTTTTCTTTTAGCTGTTTGTCTTTGCTCTTCAGACCCTTTCTATCCCCCCCCCCTGCAGAAAAAGCTGACGGCATCCATTTTCAGTATTGTCAGGGGCGTTGCTAGGCACAAAGCTTTACTGGGGCACTGACCCCCTACCGCATATGCCCCTCCTTCCATACACAAATACAGACAAGCACACTGCCCAACCCTGATACATTCCAACCAAAATTACCAGTTGAGATATTAATAAGTGTAAGAGCATATTTGTTTTAACAAACATGAACATTTTCAACATTGCAGCTATAAAAAATAAGACATTACCAACTTTAAAAATAAAACGTTTCCTTATACACATTCTGAAGTAATCATTAATTTCTAGGTTTCAGAGTTTTAGTTCGGGGGAAATGTTAACTAATTTTTTGAGCATTAAAGTGTACCTCCTATTTTTCATTTTTGCAAAGCGGTCAATCACTTGACTGTGACTCAGCTTAGAAAGTTCTTCCTTTTCAACTGATAAAATAGCAAGATGATGGAGCCTATCTTGTCCCATTGTGCACCTCAGCCAAGTGTGGAACCTTCTCAACACACTGAATGACCTTACATAACTACAGCTTTTGACTGGGATTGTGAGGGAGATCTGGATGACCTGTGTTAGTCTTGGGAATATGATGTTATCAAGCAAGTTGAAAACACACTGCATATCCTTGATGACAAGGCTTTCTTTTTCAATCATAAAAAGCTTTCAAACCATTTTGAATTAAACAAACGTTTTTTTTTACTCCAAATTTGTGCTGGGGATAGTGGGATAACTTCACTTGTTTAGGACCATCATGCTTTCCCCCTAAGTCACTAATGTCCCCTTCTTATTTTTGGAGGCTGGTTGTTACATCCTCATCACCTTCATGGTCCTGTATCTCCTGTCTCTCACCTGTCCCTTGCCTGTCAGTCTCGCCTCATCCTCCCTTTCCTACTCCAGCACCTTCATTCTCATCCTCTACAGCAAACATTAAAAAAACGTAAATCTATAATTATGTAAATATCTATCATATTGCTTATAACGTCCCTAATGTAACTGCTTAGCTTAAATCACTAATTCATCACGGGACCTTACCTCCCTCTCTCTCATCTTGTTTTACTGCTTCCCTGTCTCTGCTTCGTGTGAGGAATTTCCTCATATCCATCTACAAACCAATGCAGTCATTTTCAGTTAATAGCCTATAAATCATGTGGTTTCACTGGGAAAATATTAAAATTGACAGGTAAGAAACATTACCAGAACTAAAAATGCGCCGCACAGTGTCCCATCCAAAACAGTTGAGAGCAGTGTGTTAGTTTACCTGCAGTTCATGCAGTGACATGCGCTGACGTGGGGGCGCTAATTCATCCTCAATTTGGAGTTAACAACACACTTGCTGCGCGTTGGAATTATCTAAATTGATGCGTTAAAAAATGTAATACTGTTGCAAATATTCATGAGATTTATACTGGGGCACAGCTCATTTATACTGGGGCACGTGCCCCAGTAAATGGGGTCTGGCGACGCCGATGAGTATTGTTGGTCATTTAGTGTGACTCATTTCGTCTGCCTCATGGTTTCCACTTAAGTGCACAGAGGATTAATTGCAATTACTGCATAAAAGCAGTTCTATAAAATTTCGCTGATTTTTTTTTTTTTAGGTTTTTAAAAGTTGAGTTTTATGTGAACTTGCAGTGGCTGCCCAGTAGACTGTAGGTCGGACATGAGGTGAAACACTTTGAACTCTAGAACTGCAAAGATTTCAATGGGTTTTTATGAAAAACAAAAATCTGGAAATTAATACTGGTAAAGTATTTCCGTAAAAGTTTAAAAAACAATCCACTGGACTTGGTTTCCAAGATTTGAACAAATCTTGGAAATCAAGTCCAGTGGATTGTTTTTTAACCTTTTACAGAATGACTATGACCTGGATTGACTGAGAATCTTCATCAGCATACTGGTAAAGTAGATGCTGAACATGCTATTCTAAATTTGAGTTTAAAAAATTATATTTTAAGCTGAGTTTAAAAGACAGTAATTGCAACAGCATTGGCAAAGTTTGTACAAACAAGGAATTTTAGTTTTGTTTTTTGTTTTTTACCAACACTCACAATGTAATAAATCTCAACAACCACAGTATGTTGAAAAAAACTTGAAGTTTTCATTAAGATTTTTTTTAAGGACCAGAATATGCCATACATGGAATATTTTATACATTCCCTCACTGTATCAAAGGCGTATGTTCCAATCACATGTATAGAGCTTGAGTTTAACCTCAAGGTCCAAATCTGGCCTTTCACTGCCATTAATCTCACCTTTCACAGCCAAAAAAAGACATATATCACAAAGTAGACTCATAGTATCAGACCAGTGTGCTCTTTGCAAACCAAATAAAACTGACATACAGCTGGAAATGGCCCTTTCAAAGACCTGCTGATGGTGAAGGGGGTCTTTGTCTATTGCCAGCTAGATGAATCGAATATAGGTCTCTTTATTTACAAACACTGTCATATTTTGCTTATTTTAATGAGTGAAAGGACTATGGTCTGTATAATTAAAGCTAAGTAAATCTTTAATTTATAAATAAAATTGTCTTTTTATTAAACCAACATTTTTTTGTTGTTTTTACAAAGTATTCATGTGCTACGTGTGCTTGTAAGCAAATTTTACACCACTGTAGCATCCTATCTGTGGGTCAAAATCATTCAAAGGGTTAAAATGTGCCTTGGACCAAATTTCGGACATTCCTGTTGTAGAACAACAAAAAAAACTTTTTCAAAATAATAAAAACAAAATAATGTGACTATAAAATCCTCCTCCTCACTTAATAAGCCTTAAATAGCAAAGCTCAATCTTTTAGAATTTAAAAAATGTGGAATACGAGGAAGATATTTTAGTTATCAGGCTCCTCTCTTGTGGAACCAACTACCAGTTTTAGCCCATGAGGCAGACACCCTGTCTACTTTTGAGACAAGGCTTAAAACTTTCCCTTTTTATAAAGCTTATAGTTAGTGGCTCAGGTTATCCTGAGCTATCTCTATAGCTATGCTGCTATAGGCTTAGACTGCTGGAGGACATAGGGACCCTTTTTCATTATTTTGCTTCATTCTATCTCTATTTTCCAGCTCTGCAAAATCTCCAATGATATGCTCTCTGCTTTTTCTCATAGTAGGTTAATCTGTTCTGTTCCTGTTTGGCTGTGACACTATTCTGTACAGGGTTGTCTGCTGTGCTGCTGCCATCAACACCTTTGTTTATGGATGTTGGAGCTTGGCCTGTTTTTCAGTGTAGTCCTGTTTATCTGACTGTGACTGGCTGGAAGTGCTCTCTTTCATCCTCTGACATCGGAGCTGGCCCGGAGCTCGTCTGCCTGGTTGTGTGTTTCCTGGACAGGGCTGCCTGTGGAGCTGGTTGGCAGTTGCCTTTTGTATCTCTGCTTCTTCTTCTAAGACTGCTTCTGTCTCCTTGAACCCCTGTCGGCAGATAGCTGCTCAAACTGAGCCTGGCTCAGCTGGAGGTTCCTTCCTGTTAAAGGGGAGTGTTTCCTCTCCACTGTCACTACACGCATGCTTGGTGTGAGGGACTGCAATGGAGTAAACGAGTCCATGCAATCGACCGGTTTTCCTTAGTTAAAAAAATTTGAATCAGTTATCTGGTGAACTGAAAAGTGCCTTGAGATGAAATGTGTTGTGAATTGGCGCTATATACCGGTAAATAAACTGAAGTGAATCAAAAATATCAGTGATTTCAAGTTTGCTGCGTTACATTTCCATAATTAGTTTCTGGGGTATTTACTAGCATGAAATTTCCAAGCCTGTGAAAGTAAACCATCAACTTCCAAAGATGCAAAAAATTACTGTTGTACTGTACACAACAATGAACTCTCAACCAAGGTACAATAAGTTATAGTACTTTAATCAACCAAAACAAGCAGGAGTAGATTTTTTTTTAACTCAAACGGCAGCTTAAAGCCACAAAAGTGAAAAATAAACGTTTAAAGAACATTTGCAGAAAAATACTATTATATACCTCCAAACGTTCCAAAAAAGTATGTATTGAATGTATTTGGAAGCACATTCAAACACTTGATAAACTGACTCTTAACTTAAAATCCCCAAGACTTTTTACACAAATCAATCCATTGTGCGTGTACAACAAAGCACCAGCACATATATTTTTCATATAGTTATTACTCTTATACTGATTACTCTATTTCAGTAGTATCAGAAACTTAGAAAATTGGGAAATGCTGTTTTTCATAGAAAAATGAATGCAGCACAAAGGAAGAAGCCTTAATTTTTACAGAAAGCTACACTGAGTATGTGTTCTGTAAACCATGCAGCTCAGTGCTGGTTTTTTCCATGCTTTGTGCAGATGGGCAGCGTTCATTAAACCAGAGACAGACTGTCCTGCCCATCCTGACACCCAATACTATGGTCTGCAGCCTCCACATGGCTCTGTGTTAATTAAAGAGTCTCCCTGATCTGGCAGATCTGGCTGGACCCTGCAGCTGATGGGGGGCTGCAGCTTTGGGACTGGTGGATGAGGTGGAAGCCCATGAAGGGGCGCGGCCTGTTGTGTGTTACAGGGGGTCAATCGTTTGAAAGCAGAGCCATGACAGCTGAGGGTAGAAGCATGTGTGCGGCATGTTTATTTTGCATTTACCCCCTTCAGTGCAGCTGTGTGCACTGTCCTTTTCTCAGAACACCGGAACGGAACACAAAGACGCCCTCAAAACTCGCCCTCCGTCCAACCCTTCAGCTACAACCTAAGGCGCCCAATCTCAGAAATAATACACTTTGTCTTCCTCCAAACACATGCATTGTATCTGGATTGCAGTTTTAGATAATAGTAGTGATTTAAGATGTGATCTGCGTAAAGGTTATGGCCTGCATGTAACTGTTTTGACCAACCAACCAAAAAACTAAATAGGGGCAGTTTAGGGAAATCCTGAACTGGTCAAGTGCTTCTGATTCACTTTTGAGACTTTGAAAAGATTTGCTTCACTCTGAACCAAAATCAAGCTTTTCATTCACATGAAATATGTACAACTTTAATGATACTAGATTCTCGAGAAACTGGTAAATTTTTTGTTTTTGATAAATAACATAATTGTATAAAACATCTGATTGGATCAAGCTGTTTTTACCTGTCCATTCTCTTTTCCTTTGCCTACAAAAATGAACATTTTTTAAAGCAGTTTGGAAAACAAATGAAGGTAAGCAGACCCTTGTAGAACAATATACAAAATATGGTAAAATTATAAATTTAATAGAATAATTTTGAAAGAGAAAGGAATGCTACTGATGCCTTACTGTGCTTTTGACTGTTGATGGGGCTGCACAGCGATGCAGTTTTGAGCACTGTTGCATTTCTGCAAGAAAATGTGTGAAATCCCGAAACCATTGTTATACAGATTTGACGGTAAAGCTGGCTGCTGCACGCATCTTTACACACTGTTTTACAATTATCTCATTTTGATTAAAAAAAACCTTCCAACAGGGACTTTAAATGGAGTATCTAGAACAAATAATTCCACTTCATACTGCTGCAGCTGTTTTTTTAATGACTTCTCTTCTTTGACAACCAAACACATTCTTGTTAAATATCCAGAAAAAGGCTGTTCAACAATGACAGCCTTTCAAGGCTTCAAAGCATCAACACACACACTCCATTCTCTGCGCCAGTCTTCCTTCATTGACGAGACGACAGCTTGTTTCTGTGTTTTTCCTGGCAGTCTGGTTGAGAAGTTGGCACATTTTTTTCAGCAAAGCAAGGGGCACATTTCGGTCTAGAGAAACTGTCCTTTTTGAAAACAAAGGTGAGTCTGTTTTGTGGCCTGCTCTCTCAGGCTCTCCGGACCGGGGAGCAACAGGCCTGCTGTGCATCTCCACACCTCCTCCTCCTTAACCTCCTCACTGTGGGCATTGGCAGGCCGAGGCATGGCATCAGGTGGATCTCCCATCTGGATCATTCTCAAACTAACCACATTTCAACTGGAGGGAGCTGAATCACTCCTGAGTTTTCTCTCCTGAAAAAAAAAAAACAAAACTCTCCCTCAGAGTTGCTTTAACAGTCGTGCTGAAAGTGAGGAGCATCTTAACTCAATGGATGTGCCAGATGTTTTGTTTTTTTAATTTTCCTATTACATCCCCAGTATCTAGGATAAAAGGTGTGCCCTTGCTTAAAATATTGCAAAAGAAAAAATAAAAATTTGGCTTAAAAATGTTAATACTGAGTTTTAGTTTCTTGTTGAATTATTTGCACAGGCAAAAGCAAAACCACAAAGAAATGAAAGAAAAAAAAACACGAGAAATTAAATAAAGTAGATATAAAACAGCACCAAACCACAAACAGCATACACTGAAAGCAATGTACAAACAACAATCAATGAACTTGGGCAAATAAGTGCATGGGAAATCCTCCTCTTTCGTCTCTCTTTAGGACTACACAACATCTCTTTCTATCAAACTTTCACACAGTGGTGATTTTTGTTCCAGCTAAAGCATTAAAAACAGGTACAGTCTGATATCCTTCTCCTAAATTCATAATACCTTTGTTGCAGCATTTATTAAGGTAGTCATATTTTCCCTCTGAGTTTAAAGTCAATTGCCCCAAACTCTTTGCTGGGTTTGTATAAGATCCCGCTTTCCAGTGTGCATCGACACATCATGTTGCCCAAGAAATGGCAGCACTGTGCTCTTTGGCTTTCATACGCAAAGCTGCAATACTGGAGGATTTGCGGTCTGGATCCATGTTGAGATCATATGAGTTGATGCTTGCAGACATGCCGGGAGATCCTCCAAACAGGCTGCCCATGTGAGGCCCAACGTGTCCTCCGGGGCTCGGGACACCCAGGAAATCGGAGACCCCGCTGGCAGAGTGGGGGTGGGGGGTCATGCAGGTGGTGACGGTGTCGCAGGGCACGACGCAGCCAGGGACGGGAGATGCTGCACTGTTGGCGCCTATCCAGGACGGGTTCTGGATCTGAAACATTAAGAAGTAAACTCCTTTAAGTAGGTAAAGAGGTGTTTTTTGTGGATGAAATATCTTTAATGGTTGTGTAGTCCACTTCTCTGCAGAAAGCCAAAATTTAAAATATATATTAAAGCTATTAAAAAAATAACTCAGTTTTTCCAATCGTTTGATTTACACAACCCCGAAAAACTATTTTGTTTTTTTGATACAGCAATATTATATTATGGACCTGATAATAATGCAACAGGGAGAACCTTAGCCCTGAGACGATTTAGAAGCAAAGACTTCTGGGGAGATTCATTAGGCATAGACGATGTCTAGAGTCAAGGTTTCAGAAGCCACTACATGCAGATCAGCCCATCTGTGAAATGAAGTATAACTATTACATTCCTTGCAATAAGCCACAACGATTATCAGAAACATCCCACCTGAAAAAGGAATATGCAGTTTGTCTGTGATCAGTGGTTTTCCTTATCCATCAATTGTCCAAACTAAATTATACATGCAGGATCACATGGGGCTGTGCTCATTGGACGAGAGGTGAGGTACATGGTCATGAATAAACATGGAGAAAAAGCAACCTCCACTTGTATAAAAATGGTCATCATACCAAGGACTTCTTGCTGCTAGATCAAAAGTTCTAATGTTCCACTTTAAATTTTAAAGAAATTCAAATGTTTCCCTATTAAAAATATATATATATTTTAATTGATCTTCTAAAACTTTTCAAAATACAGTAGTAGCCATTCTGGCCCTTCCCAGAAAATGCCAGCCGGATGGCAGCCAACTTCCAGCCACTGGAGTAACCCCCTTCTTCTCCTGGGCATGCATATTCCTTTATTCTGACTCCCCCCTTTCACTGAATTACACGGTCTGACCAGGAAATTACACTTCTCTTTAGATCTTAAAGTCCACAGATCATGACACAATGAATATTTTAGTACAAAGATTGATTTTTAAAAATGAATCTTAGGGGACCAGCCAAGGAAAAGGGGAAATTTTGAATGGCTACTAATGTATTTGAAGTGTTTTACTCTTTGTAATCAATCAAAATGAAAGATCAATCTCACATTTTATTAATCATATCAAGCTACACTATATTGTCTAAAGTATTTGCTCATCTATCCAAATGATTGGGATCAGGTGTTTCAATCACTTCCTTGGTTAAGGACAACATATGCTGACTGCTGTTGCAAACATTTATGAGAGAATGGTTCGTTCTCAGCAACTCTGTGAATTCCAGCATCAAACTATGATAGAAGCCACCTGTGCGACAAATGCAGTCGTAAAATGCCCTTTCTCCTAAATATTCCACGGTCATCTGTCAGCTGTATCATAAGAAAATTGAAGTGTTTGGGAATGACAGCAACTCAGCCACAAAGTCGTAGGCCACATAAACTGACTGAGCTGGGTAAGCAGATACTGAACGCATAGTGATAAGAGGTTGCCAACTTTCTGCAAAGTCGATCACTTCAGATTAGTTCAAGAACAGAAGGCTTCAGGAGATAGGGTTCCATGACCAGGTAGGTGCATTCAAGCCATACATCAACAGGTGCAATGGAAAGCAGATGCCGTTGTGTAAAGTAAAACGCCGTTGGACATCAGAACAGTGGTGACACATTTTCAGGAGTTGCGAATCAAGCTACTCAATCTAGAAATCTGATGGATGAGTATGGGTTTGGCGGTTGCCATGAGAATGATACTTATCTGACTGCATTGTGCCAAGTGTAAAGTTTGGTGGAAGCAGGATTATTGTATGGGTTTATTTCTATCAGAAGCTGGGCCTGGCCCCTTAGATCCAATAAAATGAACTCTGAATGCTTCAGCATAAAAAGACATTTTGGACAATTCCATGGTTCAAACATTGTGGGAACAGTTTGGAGCTGACCGCGTCCTCTTCCAACATGACTTGGCACCAGAGCACAAAGCAAGGTCCATAAAGACATGGATGTCTGGTGTGGATGAACGTGACTCATCTGCACTGAGTCCTGAACTCAACCCTATAGAACACTGTTGGATGAAACAGATCGGATACTGAGAGCGAGGCCATCTTGTCCAATATCAGTGTGTGACCTAACAAATGCACTTCTGGAAGAATGGTCAAAAATTCCCATATAAACATTCCTACACTTTGTGGACAGTCTTCCCAGAAGAGCTGAAGCTGTTCCATCTGCAAAGGGTGGACCGACGTCATATTGAACCCCTATGGATTAGGAATGGGTAGGAAAGTATAAGCCTTCGCATTGGCCTACTCCTTTTCCACTAAATTGTTGGTTTCTACATGGTACTGTATGTTGTTTCTTTTTTTTTTTGTAACGTACATTTACCAATATAAAGCTAATCTTATCTAATGTCTAATAAGCACAAATTTGAGTATAGGAAGTGATTGAATACTTTTGATTAATATTGCACATCATTAATCTGTCCCTGCCCCGCCACCAGGAGACATTCCAGGATTAAAGGGGTGAATGGTGGTTCCTGGACCCTGCAGCTGCAGCCATGGGCACCGGAGGAGGTGCGACAACAGAAATGCCAAGCAGAATTTAACACCCTCCTGTATTATCCCGGATGATTTCATTTAAAATCTAGAGCATAAATCTACCCTGATATCAGTTTAATCAGCCAGTTTTATCATCTACAACTCAAAACAAACTTCACATTTGGGTTGCAGGTTCTGTTCTTTGTTAGTGGAAAGCAACTGAAATAGTATTTGAGATCACGATTTGCCTAATAAAAAACAAATGAACAAAATGTGTAAACATGAACAAGCTCTGAAAAACAGTTTTCTGTTTTTACAGCTAGAATGAAAGTTCATAACTTTTAAGATAAAAACTTTTACTGGAAAATTATTCAACTCAACTTTGACCACTTTACATGTTTTAGATTTTTAAATGTAAATGATTAACTAAATTAAAGGAATTTAGTTATCTTTACACTACTGCTGCTGACTACTATTGCATTGGTACTATAAAAAAAATCAACAAAAAGAAGAAAGAAAAACTAAATAATTATATATTCAGATTTTTTCATTTCAAGCAGGTTACGGCCTTGGTCTCTAACTCAAAATTGGGCCCTTGAGGATCATAGTTTGAGGCCCTTGGTTGGGGGGTGTTCCTGTACCTGTGCGTAGCTCTCAGGACGCGTTAGAAGAGGGAGCTCGTAAGCAGTTGAGAAATGTGTTCGGACCTGCTGCATCTGACCAAATCGTTCTCGCTTTCTCCACTTTGCTCTCCGGTTCTGGAACCACACCTGGGAAGAAAAATTAACCAAACGTTAAAAAATAACAGCTAAAATACAAAATTTGAAAGGCCATTAGGAGCCCAGCTTTCAGGTGTATGTTATCTGGTTAAATGTGACTGTTTTAGCAGAAATAAAAGTGCTACCACAGCTAAACACACTTTGACATCTAAAGGAAATTCTTTTATCAAAATGTTTAAGCCGGAAACCAGATCCATCAAAAATAAAGCCATCTTCCTTAGTGTAACTAAGAGGCAATTAAAGCAGCATGAGTGTTTCTGAGAGGCTGACAGATCAGCTGGTTGACATGTAAACAATGAGCCACAGGCATTAAAATGAGGTGTTTATGACTTTGCAATCATCTCACCTTTGCTTATTTATTGTTGACCACAACATCTGCTTCTTCTCTTCCATAATTCTCTTTGACATCTAAATCTGAATGTGTTTACGGTTAACTTGAATGTGTTTGACTTTCCATTAGAGAATCTGAAGGTAATCAAAATGCATTTTTTTTTCTCCTGCCTTGTAATCACCATTTACATTTTTTTTTTCAAGCAAATCTAAACATCTAAGTGTAACATTTGTTTGTATTCCCTCCTGAGAATCGTTTGGTCCCTACTGATCTGTACCTTTCTGGATACAAATCAAACCAGCCTAACTTTTCTGTGTGGTGCTCATCGGATACAAAGCATCTGCCCTTTGCTCACATGCCTCACGGACGGGGCAAAAGGGGAAATTGAAAAGTGAGATGGGTTTATAATTGGTGTTTGTTTGGATTTTCCCTTTTAATTTCCTGAAGGCTTTCAGACACTGTCTCCTTCTAAATTAAAGAAGCACACAGATTTGAGACCATAATCCTTCCTTCCTTGATGTTTGATACGTCTTCTTTTGAGCTCAGTCATCACCACCCAGTCTGAGCACCTCTCTGAAAGGGTTACTTTATGGATTTATTGTAATAATTGTGCTCGCCACGCTCTTCCTCAAATCCTGAATACCTTAACATCTCAGTGTTTGCCTGGCTCTGAATCTGTTGGCTATTATGCAGCTCTAACATATTTCTGTGTTGCACACACCGCCTTGTGACAGTAATTGGTAAAGACCTTGACAGCTTAAGTAGCTGGTAGACTCTCAATGAGGCTTTATTTATGTTACTGCCCCAGAGAGAAAGAGCAGAGAAATACCAAACTGGCCTCAGCAGGAGGGCTGTACGGGGGCTGAAAGCACTTTGAAGTGAGAGCGAGGCTCAGAGGATTGATAACCGGCCTCCGCTGTCACTCATTTCACCTTCAAAACAAAGAAGGAGGAAAAAGAAAAGGGGCTGCTAAGCTTGGACTCCCATAAAACTCTAATAATATTACAGTGATGCTCTGACCAATGTTTACAGCCATCATAGGAAAGTTTTGCTCTTATTTTACTCTAAATATCTCTGCATGGAGGGGTATATACTGTATTCCCTGTGAAGTAAGTACAGGGAATATATAAAACCAGGGGACCATGTTAAAAAAAAGGTATAACTTGAAACTGTTATCTGTTCTCATATAAAACTCTGAAAATTCTTAAATACAGCAAACCTTTCTCTACTGCTTTCATGACTGTAATAAATTTTTATCGCCATAATAAATTGCACAACTTTTCTTTCCCATCAGCGATAAATCTGAGGTAAAGTATTTATTTGTGCAGCTAAATCTCAGAACACAATGGCAAAGGTAAAGTACATTTACCCTTCCTAGTGATAAATCATTTTGTTTCTTCCATTGTTTGATTCCTTTTTCATGCTGGAAATCTGTTATTTCTAAAAGCTGAATGACAGATGGAGACTTTGTTGTTTTGTTAGTTTTTTTTTATTTGTTCTTTCTCTTGTAAACTGAAATGTTTTCATTGGTTTTGTAGGACTGATTTGTAAGCAGTTATTTTGGGTTAAAAAATAAATATAGGTTTGCTCAATCCCTTTCAACAGGACTGGTGCAGCTCATTTTAAATCCCATCTATTTAGCTCTGCCCATAATAACCTTGTGATGGCCACTCTTGAATAACAGCTGTGTTGTTTTAAAGTGGCTTTGTAACTAATCTGGAGGTGTGACCAGGATCATTGTCCAGTTCGGAAAGCAGGTATGAATCCAGGCCTTCACTTCTCTGATCTTGGAAGTTGCATCAGCGTTTAAATACCACGTTTCTACTTAATTGCTTAGTCAGTTTTAGAAAGTGCACTTGTTTTTGGCTCCTCAGGCTTAAAAGTTCCCTCCTTTGTTTTCAAGTGGAGCATCTGTCATTATGGTAAAACCTTTTGAGTTTTAGTTTCATCTGTCCACAGGATGTCTCCAAAAGTATAGCTTGTATTGCAGATTAAATATGCAAACAGTTGGATAGTAACAAGTTACATTTGCTTGAGTAAGTTTCAGAACGAAATGTACCTTAAAGGAGGGGTTGTATTACTTTTTTCTATTACCTGAGTAAATTTTATGGTTACTCAACCAATTGTGCGTAACTTTCGTAGCAGGGGAATATGCAGAAAACTGTAGATATTGTCATTGAAATGTCTTTATCCTTCCTAGTATAAATTCATTACATGTATCACTCTCAGAATGGTAATCTATTCAATTAAAAAATAATAGTGATCCCAAAAGTGAAATTAAAGTGTTTTTTAAAGCTTATGTTGAAAAACATGAATTGGAAAAGTGTTTCTTTTGCCAAAATTAGTTTCAATTGTATTTCATACTTAAATAAATAATAATTTGTGAAAAACTTTCTGTCTGATTACAAAAGTTTAAACATGAAAGCAGATATTTTTAGCCAGCAATTACTCAGTAGACTAGCCATTTTACCAAGTACTGTTTTATGCTTACTTGAGTAATTTCTTGGATGATAACTTCCTACTTCTACTCGGGGGGGGGGGAATGAGTAAAGTAGTGTATATTCTTACTTAAGTAAAGATTTGCGTAGTCTACCTGCCTCTGGTTACAGTTACAGATTTCCTCCTGCTGGGTTTCCTTCAGGACTTATTTGACTGTGGATAAATATCCTAACTGCTTCAGCATCAGTTTGAAATTGAACATTTCACATATTTATCTCTGAGATACTGAACCTGTCTCCATGTAGATGAAATGAAGGCTCAACATTTCTAAAGTCTTAACGCTTGTATATAGCTGTGTAAATAGAGAAAGGTACTATCTTCAATCGATCGGACGAACCAGGCATTTTATTGCTCCACAAACCTCTTCCTGTTTTTTAGCCTGATTTCTTTTATTTTGTTAATTTTTGATGGGTTGGCTTAAAGTCCTTGTAAAGAAGTGGCTCCATTTAACTATAAGTTGTTTTTTTTTAATAACCATAAGGGCTGAAACAATGAATTGGATGAAACCTGATAAAAGATTATTGAAATAAATGTCAGCTAATTTAGTCATTGATTAATAGTTAACTGCAGTTAAGAGACTCTCAAACATGCCTGTAGCTGTCAGAGGGACCCACTTAGAGTAGCGATTACACCAAAAATAAAAAATAAATATTTTGCATTAAAGATAAAAATCTTTTTCGTCTGTTAATATCCAGAACGGAAACAAAAAAACAGAACGTTTTAAATTCAACTGGTTTTATTTCTCAAAAAGTCTTCTTTAAGGAACCGTTGCCTATCCGATCATTAAACAATTAATCGAAAAAATATTCGACAGATTAATTTTTTTTTTTTAATCCTTAAATGCAGCCCTATCTATCATAAACTTAGAAACTTTCAATAAACATGGTCTTCTCTTTCTCGCAAAGATTCAAGGTAATGTTAAAATATAATCCTGCACTTATTCTGGCATTTAGCAAATCATTTTGATAGTGCAAATCCTAAATGTGCTTAAACACATACATTTATTAGTCCGATCTACTGTCAGACAGACAAAGGGAGCTTGATACTGCAAGATTAAAATGTTTGATCTGAAAACAACTTGAATTTAAAATGAAGACAACTTCACATGATAAAGTATAAGAATGCAGAAATTTCTTAAATCTTTAAGATGTGCTCTTAGTATCCCGTCTCTGTCTTTCTGTCAGTAGGCTCAGCGTACTTTACCTGTATACTTATGCACACACCTGCGTTTTCCCAATGAACTCCACATCAGATTCCATCTCAGTTTTCTGGTTTATCAGAGCAGTAACTCTAAGAGATGTGATGCTATGGAAACCTTTGACCCATGACCCCTGACCTTCACATGTAGTGTATGAGATTCTGATCTAAACTCGCCCACTTCCTTTGAAAACCTGAGACTGAAAAAGCAAACAACTCCTGGCCCCGGCTTTGTTTACAAGAAAGCCCCCTGTAATTTGGTTTGCATGTACAAAATCTGTATGTTTTGAAGTATCCTCTTTACCAGCAGTTCTGTTTTCTTTCTATTTATTTTACTCCAGATGAAGACCTGATGAGCAGTGGTTTATCCTGCTGTGTGTGAATTTCCAGAGTGGTGCACAAAAAACCTTCCTCTTACTGACAAGGCGTTTGGTGTCTTTTATCTGTTTAACCTGAGTATTTAAGAGGACTGCTGGACGAGCCGATGGCTGTAAAGCTTCATCCATCTGCATCTGGCGGGTCAGTGATAGCACGAACTGGAGACCGGTTGCCTTCAGACTCTGGGTTGAGTTACAGCCCTGGAGGCCTCCACTGATTTCCTGTTTTTTCCACTCACTGCCTCAGGTCATCATGTGGAGGATTGTGTTTTAGTCAGTCTCCTATGCTGTCTGAGTTGACGTTCATCAAAAGAACAGAACCAAAAATGTAAAAATGTGACTTCTGGCTAAAGCAAGCCTAAGTATTCTTATAAGAGTCAGGCCTAACCAATAGAAAACCATGGGAAAGGTTTCACACCTCCCAGAGACCACAGCAGGGACACATTCTTGTCTGAACGGGACCTTAATGAAAGAAAAACAAGGAAAATCCAGGGGCTTTTGTCCTCATCCACATGTACCTCACAAGGGCACGGTGTAGATCTGATGGAGGTCTGTCACTGCTCTCTGATGCTGGAATGCATTGCAACAGTTGTAACCAGTCTCTAAGCTGATTGTGCATAAAAGGTCAGAGGGACGCTGTAGGTCCCAGACCAGAGAGAAACTCACGATTCAAGAAAAAAATAATCAAAACATTGATAATGTAAAGGATAAAGCCACCAAGAAGATCCTAAGAAAAAAACCCAGCAGAGCCATGTGTTGATGAAAGTCTGCTCTCTCTTTAAAGTGCACATATGAGGCCCAGGCAGCTCAAACCTCAGCCCCTCTGGGCCCCTGGCCTCTGTAAGCTCCCACTCCCCCACACTCTTTTTCTCCACTCCCACATTACCAGATAAATCTCTCATGGTGTTCTGTGAGTGACTTTATCTTTGCAGATACTGAAGGATTCAGGAGGTTTTGTCCACTTAGTTGTGTTGGCTGCCTAGTCTTACCTGGACTCTGGCTTCGGTCAGGTCGGTCCTCAAAGCAAGCTGCTCCCGGGCGTAAACATCGGGATAGTGCGTCTTTTGGAAAACCTTTTCCAGCTCCTCCAGCTGGTAGCTGGTAAACGTGGTGCGATTACGTCGTTTCTTGCCCTTGTTGCTTTCACCACTGTCAGATTTTTCCAGAGGACTTGCCAAGTTGTTGCTAGACGACCTTTCAGGGGCCGACTTGACACCCTGATCCTTGACCGCCAGATATCTGGAGTCCATTCCAGGAGGATCTGAGTCCGGGGCCAAATCAGAGTCTGTCAGACCAGAACTGTCCTTACCTGCAGAGACAGGAAGTGTGTGAAACTCTTAAAAGGGGCTTGTTACGGCCAATAAATTTAGCAAAAAAGCTCTTTGGGAATTTGTCACTACTTAATCCAAGAAAAATCTCCCCATTAAAATCTTAGTATGATATTTTTTGATCTGAGGCCATCAAAGAAGATTTTCCTCCTAGGAATAAACATGTATCATCCTATTAATGCCATCTAAGCATCAAGCAGAAGAAAACAAGAGGCCCTTTTGTCTAAACTTCCATTATCTGGCCTCTAGAACTGAGGATTTCTTTGTGTGATCAATATTTTGATTTATGAGGTTTAGTGGGGTGGAACAAAGAAATTTTTCACTCTGTGTGATAAAAAATGTTGTTGTGAAATGTATACGCTCAGAAAACTGGATGCTTACACCGTAGGGCCGTTCTATTTTCTATGGAACTTAAAGTTGCAGAATTCCTGACACGATTAAAGACTTCTAAGCCACTGGATTTGTCCACATCAAGCAGACTCATAAACACCTCTTCTTTGTTTCTCCATATTTAGTTGCTATTTGTGCCAAATGTTTTGGAGAATTGAATGTATCTGACAAGTCAAATCTGCCACAGGATTAAAACAAATTAATTGCTGTCAGCTTGTTTCCAGGGATTCAAGAAGAAAAAAAAATTTGATTTTTTTTTTTCTCCTTCAGCTGTACTCGTACTTGATCTCTTCATGGCTACAGTTTAACTGTAAAAAATCAGACAGATTTCTCATCCTAAATTTCGACAGGTTTCCCTATTGATTTCTGTACTCATTTTTAAATATAGTCTGATCCAGGCGAAATAAAAACACTGCTAAGGCATCAGCTAGGAAAAGCAATGGACATGGGAACAGTCTACTCAGCTAGAGGTGTCTCACAAGTTTCAGTATTTCACAAAGTTATTTTCTAGGACTGCTGAGATATAACACTTATCTGCTCAACTGAGAATTTATCAGATGTACACAAGCTTCTAAAGTACTGACAATATCTCACTCAACTGCCGCCTGTGACTTCTCCTCTATTTTAAACAAAGTGACCAAAAGGGACAAAACACCAACACACCAGTCGAAACATACAAAAAGTGATCAGAGTGAATAAAAAGGATTGGATTGTTGCAATGTCAGTAAACTAATGTCAACTAATTATTGAGAAGTGCATAATCATTTCTGAAAAGCCATTTAAATTGATATATAAACTGAAAATTTATGTTTAAAAAAAATAGTATTCTTTAAGTTTCAGTGGAAAGAAACTAATTTTAAATCTTAATTGAGAGTATGCAGAGTATCGTGGAGTACCTCAAGGTGCTGCTTTGGGGCCTATATCTGTTGTTACTTTATACTACTTTCTACTTTTTTATTAGGCTAGATCTACCTTTATTGTGATCTCTTCACTGATGTCATTCAGCAGCTTCATTAAAATGCCCCTAAATAGTCCTCCGTAATTACCTTCCTGGCTTATAGGTAGTGGAGCAAATATAACTGCAGCTAATTTTGGAAATGAAATAAACTAAATTATTGCATCAGGCAGTACCATCCCTGCCATTAAACCAGTCTTAGTAGGTCTAAAACTCAATAGGAAAACTTATTTTTTTATCTTACAAACACCATGGAAGTAGGATAAGTGCTGTGTGGCTTAATTTATGACAGTATTTCACGGTTTGTCTTCACACATAAAAATGACTGTAACGTTAAGATGGCAGCTCTTTCTAAAGAAGTTGAATTCTGAATTCAGCTGCAGTTTTCTGATGAATCAAATTGAGATAATCATAGAAATGCATCATATTTAACACTGGCTGCCCTAACTGTAAGATTTATTCTTCATTACAATTCATTCTGAAATGTTGGGGTTTATTTTGGTCCTCAAGGGCTTTACATGGATTGGTTCAATCTTGTATCACTGATCTGATTATATAACTCCTCTTGCTCATCAAACTAGAAACTTGTTAACTTTCATTCCTCCAACTGAAAAAGGAAAAAAGTTATTTGCTTTTATTTTATTTTATTTTTTTTACTGCACACATTGCAACTGCAGTAGTTTATTTTATGTGGACACTATTTGCAATTGCTGAGGGCCGCATTGGAACTGAACTGCAGTTGTTTTACATAGTATTTAAGGAAACCAAACAAACAATGAGATGTGTATTTCTTTTAGCCTGAGCGTCTGAATGTTACATTTAACCTTGTCCAACTGCAACTATATTTACACAACCTGCGATGGCTGCTGTAAAAAGCATTTAGAATAAAATAATTCACCAATAGGTAAAAGAAAATGGTATTGATAGAGAAACACAATGGTGTAAAGCTGTTGTGGTTCTAAGAGAGAACAGGCATCTAAAGGAGAGGCTCACCCAGGGTGTCATTCATCTAACAGCAAGCCTGATTTCAGCAAAAAAAAAAATTAAAAATAAAACACCTTACTAATTGAGAAGGTGTTTGAGAGAAACCATCTGCAGTTGGTGTGAATTTGTCAAAACACAAAAACCTGAATAATAATTTTGTACTTCTGTTTTCAGCCTCACTTTATACTGAAAAATAGAAGCAAACCTATTATAATAAAAACTATTTGCTCACATCGTATTTGGATTTTACTCATTATATTATTACTAATATAATGTTTTTCTATTGCATAGCACGATATTCTATTTCATAAGTTTATAAAACTTTTAAAAACTTGATCTGGGTAGACCAGTTTAATCCTATTATAATTATTCTTTATTCCACGTAGGGCTTCAACTATAAATGCAGGTGCTAATTTATGAAATTATTATTTATATCTTATTTAATTTAAATTAACCAATAATGACATGATGCTGATGTATAACAACACATTTTTTGGTACAATGCTGACTCCATATATTCTTCCTTTTCAGGTATGGACTGTGTCCGTCAGCACATTAAGCACCACTAGCAGGGAATGAGGTTGGGGCTATATAAAGTGTGGATGTTGTTCTTCTTTTTGCGTCATAGAATCAGATGTATGTCCAAATTACTGCTCCAACGAAACAACTATTTGTTTTTCTAATTAAGAGGTTTAGGTGCACCAACCCTAAATGATCACCATCCCTCATTCTAGGCACACGTTATATATCATCTGGAGGTGCTCTTTCTGAAGGGATATAGCTGGGCATACAGACCTCTGATTTAACAGGAATTGCTCTTGATTTTAACCTTTCAGAAGGAGGCTAAAATCCAAACTCAAGCTTCTATGAGAAACATGAACAACACAGTTTGTGATACCGTCATGTTGCACCTGACATCTCTTCCTGTTGTGCTTGAAAGGAGCCAAATGTCACACTGCTGTTACGTCATATTTTCTTTATTGGGACTGGTGGTTCCAATAAAGCACAGGTTCTAGCCTGTCAGAAATAACAAGACCCTGTTTTGATCAAAGGATTTTGCTTAAATAGCATCTCTTAAGTTTTTTGGCATGAATATGATATTGTAACAGTCTCCTGCTTTTAATCCAACCAAATCTTTAACAGGTGAGGCACATATCAAAGCCAACTTCTTGTGAAGGAACGCGGTATGCATAGACAGGGTCAAGATGCAACCTCCGTCAATGACTTGAGGAGTCTGTATGCTTTGCTTTTGATTTCTAAACATGAAACAATAAATGCAGGTAACCCAGCACCATGAGGCAGAGGCATCAGCAGGGGAACATCTAATTTTCAATTTTAACCTGACAAAAAATGTTGCAAATCGTCTTCCTCTGTAGAAGCATGAAGTTCTGTTTTCAGTGTTCAGCTGACAGTTAAAGACAATCCGTGTCCCTGTAGTTACTTGCCCAAAGAGAGGATTTAAAAGTGATGATAAAATACCTGTTATAGAAAATTTACCCTAACGGTGTAAAGGCTAACCCTGCCTGTTTCTAAAAGCAACAGTTTTATGTTTACTAAACCACAATCTAATGAGGTGAGTTTGTGTGAATGTCCTTATAAGCCGGTCGGCCAAAGCGGCTAGGACAGATATCACTGCTGCAACATCAAAGTGTAATTTTAACAGGCCGTAAAGCGACAGGGCAACATCCCTGGCTCTTTACTGACTGCCCTGACCGGGGTCAGCTAACAGTGTTTAAAAGGAAACATGATAAATAACACCAAATATTGTCAGGATGAGAGATTAACAACATGCTTGTTAAACAGAGGGGGAGATATTCAAAGTAGGACCTAAAGAAGATAAAAACCAAAAAGAGGAAATGCATGAATCTGAATTACTGTTATTATGATTTTACTTACACTGTAAAAAAAAAATAAAAAAATTTGGCAATGTTGGCCACTTGAGGGCGACAGAAGCTGGTTGCAATCAGCAAACAGAACACAGAACTGATAAAATTATCATATACAAAAAAAAAAAAAAAAAAACTGTAAAAACATTTGATTATAAATTGAGTAATTATCATCACTTAGCTGAGTTATTAGCACATGAAAAATAAAACTGTAGAGTTTAAATCTAATCTGCCTGTGCGTCCCTGTTTATTCTTCAACAAATCTATGTGAAGACAGTGCTGGTCTGCACAAACTCTATCTGTGCATATAATCACACACAAAACCCCCCGATTCTTTGAGTATTTCATTAAATAAATCCACAATTGTATGACTCTGCTTGAAAAGAATATTGTAAGAATTTAAAAAGGTTTAAATGTCTTTAACCACTAGTTCATATCAACGTTTTTGACCTGACAGTTTTCAAATATGAACAGGAGACAAAAAATACCATATTTTTTGCTTTTTTTTACTTTTAAAAGACCTACAAGCGTCACGTACTAAAATGCCTGCATTTAAAAGCTATGAAAACATCCCTCCTCTGCTTCAAAAAGCACTGTGGATGATAACTGTATGAAACTAGGGGTGTAAATCACATCCATCATGGCGATTCGATTCAGTATCGATTTTTCTGACCCAACGATTCGATTATTTTCGATACTCAAGAATACACCACGATTCGATTCGATTCGATTAATCGATTTAAAAATTTTTTTAGCTACTTTTTATTATTATTATTATTTTTTTTACACCTTACAGGCTAAACAAAGTTTCAAGTTTGAAATAAATCAATGAAAGCTGTAATATCATTATGCATTTTCTTTAGAAACAACAGCAAATAACAGAAGTAGAAAAGTTGCATCAAAAAATACTGCAAAAATACTGCACAATATCAGTGTAATGAGTTCAATGCAATACCTCGGCTCCAGAGAAACTGTCCAACATATTTTTTTAGAATGTAATAAATATACTCAGGAAAGAGAGATGTTGCGTAGAGAGTTAGACAGGAATAAAAATAAACTACATATAAGGAAATTGTTTCAAAGGTCATCTGGGGATGTAGTTTTTGGTAGTATTTTTAATTTTCTAGAAAGAACGGGTATTTTAGGGAGAATATAATAGTTTGTCTGGTCCATACTCCATTCTGGAAGGTGGCGGTAATGCACCTATAAGTTGTTTGCCAACCGCCATTAAAAAAAAAGAAGAAGAAGGCTCCAGAGTGTTGCGTCACCGCCCCCTTGAGAGACGCTCCGCTGCTCCTCTCCCAGATTGTAGCTGATTGCAAACAGTGCACCAGACAGGAGGCCGGCTTGTTTTGTTTTTATGACCGAAATTGCGGAAAACAACTCGTGAAGTTTGACCCGCTAGATGAGCGAGGTGCGCGAGACCGCTGGGACCCTTTTTCCAGCTGAATCTCCGCCACTTTTGCCCCATTGTCCCTTCGTCGTCGGACTAAACTCGCCCCACTTCCTCTCCGCCTCGGCCGTATCTAGACCCACAGCGTGTAGCCCAGACCACGCTTCAATACTGAGCATAATTTAAAAATGTCTGTGTCAAGCTTGCTGCAACAAACTGCTGTAAGAGTATAACCAGGAAGCGCGGTAGGAGGGTAAAATAGGTTTAGCGGCACCGCAGCACGGGAGGGAGAATTACGCCCAGGAGTAAATGGATAAAAATAGACCGGAGGAAAAAAACAAACATGAATCGATTATCTTGCGGACGCGTCGATGCAGCGGATCGTCGGCTTTTGGATCGATGCATCGATACAAAACGATTATTATTTACACCCCTATATGAAACCAAAATATTTTGATGAATTAAAATCCCACTTAGCACACACTTATTCTATCTTTTACTATTTTCTATCTAGAAGTCACACCAGCTTAGTTTAAAATATGTTTGGCCATGCAGTAATCATAGCAGAGCAATATTTTAAACATCTATATGTAGTTAATCCGCTCACCACCTAAATGGTTTATGTTTATGAAATTGAAAAGAAGGATTTGGGATTAACGCAAACCAGAAGACCACTTCTTTATACAGAGGTTAAAGGTAATAAGAATGCCCACGCTGCATAAACACATCAGTGCTCCAACTAGAGACTGCACTGCTGCGAGAAAACAGAATTCACAAAGATCTGTGGATAGGTATCGAAAAGCCTTCACAAAAACTAAGCAAAAGTCCAGTTTCCTTCCAATTTCAGCCTGTTTCTGGTTGCCATGACCCGGATGACTGAAAATTTCCATATATGTTCATAAAAATCTAGTTTTTAAGGTGCTAATTTAGGGAGCAAAAAGTATCAACTTCCTCAATGCATTTGTCTCAAGGTTATCTCTGTGAACTGTGGCTAGAAATATGTAAAAATCCAGAAAAACAAATAGAAATCTCCTGTAATTTTGTTCCAGCACGGTAACTCTAGACATCCTCTCTACACTGTGCAAAAAATTTATATCTAAATATGTCATTTCTTCTTAAAATAAGTGCATTTGTTCTTGAATTGAGGAGGTAAGTGAGATATTTTGCCAATTGAACAAGACAATTTACATTTAAAATAAGAAAAAGCAACCGCAATGTCTTATTTCAAGTGCATATTATCTAATACTGTAATCTTATTTAAGACTAAAAATATTCATTCCATTGGCATATCATCCGATTTACCTACTAAAATGAAGGGTACAAGAGAAGACATTTTTGCAGTGTATAAGCAATCTCTGTGAAACCAATTCAGTAACACCAAGTTTTTACCACATAAACAAATTAGAAAAAATTAAAAAGTAATATGTCTAATTTTTGTCAATTAACTTAACACATTTTGCTAAATTCTGCAGCCAAGCATTTAAAATTTACTGCGTTTAAATGATTAAACTGTACAGAATTCATAATGCTCAACATACTAACCTTTGAGATTTTGACCTGGCTTTACACCGAGCATTAAAAACCTTTAATTTGCTCTGTTTATCCAGTCTTATCCAGTCCTGCTTCTGTATGAGACTTCAGTTTACATGACACAGCCTCGCCGAGACCAAAAGAACTCATGGACTTCACAAGCTTTTTTCTGTCCCACTGCTCTCACTCGACCATGCAAACTCAGACTAATGTAAATTATCCTGCCAAACTTTAGAGCAAATGGTAAAACGATCCTGAGTCCTTGTCACCTCCACTCATGTCAGGGACTTGCTGAAGCGTTCCTCGACCTTCCGGGCTGCGGGCTGGTTCTCATTACGCCCTGCTCCAACCAATCTGTACAGACGACTGTTATCAGAGACTAAAGTGGTTGTGTTGTTCAAAAACTGTAAAAGAAACCGAAAACCAAGAGGAGTGACAAAATCTCACTGGGTGTTGAAATCATACCTAAAGTGTTTAATCACCTCTGAGGGCCACGAAGAACAACATCTCCAGCTTGCAGAATTATAATGGCTAAATAAGCAAAGAATGAGCTTTAATGTGTTTAGTTTGCTACAGGTCTAATATGACAAACCATCACAAGCATAAACCTGTTACAATAGGGCCCATTAAACTGATGTCCAATGCTGAATACTACAGGTAGTTTTTCTTTGACACGAAAGACTTTCAGCTTGGGGATTTGGAAGATTTTCTGCTATATGAAGCGAGAAGGACTCACCCTCTTCTCCAAACAGACAAAAGGCAGAGAAGCCAAGTTAAAGGTCAGCACCCGCAGATACTGAGGGAAGACACTAAGACATCAAAAGAGGAAGTCTCTGGAGATTCACAGGGACCCCAAGTAGCCTGCAGGGAGACCGACTATATATATTTTTCATGCTTACTCTGATTATCCATCCATCCATCCATCCATCCATCCATCCATCCATCCATCCATCCATCCACGGATGTTTAAGCTTGAAAAGCTTTTTCTCTAATAATTCTCTTTGTGATTTCTACTGTTAAGCATTTCCAATATTTTTCTATTCACAATGTCATTTGATTTCCAAACCAGCAGGCAACTGTGTTTAATCATTTACTCTTTCCTTTATATTTCCCTTCTAAGCAGCAGACTTTCTTGTAATCTGTCAAGGATCTTTGGGTGATTTTAGAAATGTTTTTCTTGACGGGGGGATGTCGCCGCGGGAGACGTGTCTGACAGTGTTTATGCTTCTAAGACGTAAGACTAAAGATGATGATTTTTATAACTAAACATTTACGGAAAAACCTGGGATATCAGTGGCAGTACCAACGGAGGACAATCCCGCTATCATTTGTTATGTGTGCAATATTTTTTCTAATAATATGAATTAAGGAATGGACATTACTTTTTATCTGAGAGTAGTAGCATACTTATCTATTTATTCTGATGTCTTTATTGTATCTTTCCCTGTATAACTATGTCTAGATGTATAGATACACATATAAAACATCGGACTTTCCTTCCTGTCTCTAAAATTCCTGAACTTTAGTCGTAGGTTTTTATTTCACCTGGCCAGAATTATCAGTGGCGCTTATCTCTATTTTAGGGGGAACCCACTGGGTTCTTTTGGAATACTTTCTTTTTTGTGTCAGTATTTCTACTATAGCTAATTTTTGCACTTGTTCTGCAGTTCTTTAATAGTTGATTATGTTTTCAAGTTTTTAGACCTGCATCCCTACATCATAGCATTAAATCGGTGTCCTCTTCTCCGTGTATTTCCTCTTACTCTCTTCATAATTCAGTCAGTGTGTCAGCTCACTGAGCTCTTCCCTCTCCTCATTTTCACACAGCAGCATGACTGACATCCTGCTGGCTGCAAACACAATCTTTAATGATTCAAATGTAGGTATATGTTTATTACAGGATCATACTGCTTTCTGTCAGACAAAGGTTCTTCAGGTAAGGCTTACAACTTTTATATTACACAGATCAGAGATCAGTAAATGCAACCACCTGAGAATATCAGGCTATAAATGACAAAACTGAGCACATTTTTGAGAATTTAAACCTCCAGGAAGAATCATAGATCTTTTTCCCCCCGTCTAATAGTAAGTTCAGAATATTTTTACTTTAGTTCAGCTCAGTCAGAAGTCAGTAAAACCCCTTCAATCAGAGATAATCAGGAGTTAAACCAGCCTCCAAACTGGCTCTCAGTCTGATACATCACGCGAGTCGTTATTAATTTCTCCTGGGCTTCAGTGAAATGATCTTAAACACGATTAAAGCAGAAACAGCTCTGATCCTGAGCTCGAGGAGGTACTTTTTTTAGTAGGTGCGGGGTCAAGTCGAAGTGAGCAGGGGGGAGAATAGGAGCAAACAGAGAAGTTTGACATCTGAGTCATATTAATGGCGCAGTTCCTCTGTTTTAGGGCCGAGATGTTTTTTCCCCTGTCTTTACTTCACAGTGAATCTGACCATTAAACCTCTTTGCTATAACATAAGAACACAAGGGCGCATTCCATTCCATTTTACTTAATACATTTAAATATATATATGTGTATATATATATATATATATATATATATATATATATATATATATATATATATATATATATATATATATATATATATATATATATGTATGTATATTTATCACTGAAATAAATATTTTGGCATTTACTTAATCATGTTTAGTTAATTTAACACAATTGTTTTTTTGTCCTACCCTGCTAACATGAAACAATTGTTTTAAAGTAGCTAAATCTGAAATGCCAAAAACATGTTGCATTATTTTTTTTCAGTGTATTTATATATATCCTATATATTTCGCCCCATCCCGTTTCCTGAGCTAAGTGTTTACGGTTTTTAAGCTCAGCCTAACAAGCGTGCCTCGTTTACAACATAATATAAAATTTTATTTCATCTTCTTTCGCCGGATCTATGTCAGGCTTAATGGGTGGTAAAAACGTAATAGCCTGGTTGAGGAGACCCACATGGGCTAAACAAGAAAGAATGACAAAAAAAAACCAAACTGTCTCGCTGTTCCTGACGAGATGGACCCATAAAGGAGTTACCAGAAGCTTTCTAAATAACTTTGAAATCATTTTCCTATTCAATGCTGCAATGATGGATATACACGTTCAACAGTTGCAGCGAAATATAAAGATGCGCCTCATGCGTAAAATGCTCCATATCATATCCTAAAAAGGATATGATATGATTAATTATTTTGTCATTTAAACATCAACATCATTTTTAAAAGTACTGGAAATTTAGAGCATTATCCGTTTATCTTTCTTTCATTTTTTTTACATAAAAGAATCTAAGCTATCTATGAAGCCCAAATAAGTTCATCAGGAAGTTCCTATCATGTTAAAAGTCTTGCGAGAATAACACCTGAGCGCAGTTTTTCCATTGATGCTGGATCAAACTGTATTCATTGTTTAATCATTTAAAGCAGAACACTCTAAACAAAAAAATATCTATATTATTCTTTTTAATTATTTTAAGGCAATTTTCATGCATCTCTGCATTTTTCCCCATAATGAAAATATCTAACTTCTGTCATTTATTATGATTTGTACTAAACCTTAAACTTAAGAAACCAAAGTTTTATTCCTAATCTTATAAAGTCATCAATTTGACTTGCCTTCCCGGCGCAACATGAATCAAACAGGGCCCAATTAGGCCGCGCAATTACACAAATATTACCAGTTTAAAACTCCCATCTGAAAACCCGTTAATTCAATTGTCCGACTCAGTTTCAATTTTAAGGATTGTAATGCAGATTAGCGCATTAATGGCGCCCTAATTTGATTTTGATGTCCAAACAGAGAATTTAATAGTTGGAGGACAGGGAGGTTCATCCAGACTGCTGCAGCTGCAGGCTCATCTTTTTGCGCGCCGCTGTCCTGTGCGCAGCTTAGAAGGATGCTCCATGTCTTTTATTTATTTTTTTAAGATCCACTTTTCTGTTTTATATATATATATATATATATATATATATATATATATATATATATATATATATATATATATATATATATATATATATATATATATATATATTTTTTTTTTTATTCCCACTCACCATAGCACGGGACGAGTCCTCCGTTGTGTCCTCTCTCTGGATGCAGCTTGTCCTCCGCGGGCGGTGTTTTGCTGGACGACCTCTGCAAGAAGAGGTGGTATTTGCTGAAAGAGCCTTGCCCAGCTGCAGAGGCATCCAATGATTGGCACTCCTGCTGGAAGGGGCTCCGGGACTTCTCTCCGTAAGCCTGACCTTTGCCGGACAAGAAGGCGGTGGGGCTGTATTTGGTGTCACTAGCTGGAAATGTCCTAAAGTGGTCCGTCTGGTGATCCCTACCTTGAGCAACAGAAGGACTATAATATGAATCCATAGATGTCATGTTGCTGTATGGGACACAGGTCTCTGCGTTCATGCTTAAAAAAAAAAATAGTCAAGAGGAAAAAAGATTTTTTTTTTCCTTTTCCCTCCCACTCTATCTATCTCTCCTCCTGAGACTTTTTTTTTTTACTCCTACCTCATTGAGATAAAAACGCGCACACACGCACGCAGGCAGAGAACACAGCTCGCAGCAGAACCGCAGCTGGGTTTGGTTATGAAACGATTCAGATCTTTTCCAGGAACCTCTGCCGTTGACCAAACACTCCGAACTCCCCCTCAGGTTTGAGTAAAGTTACACAAACCTCCGTCTCCCCTCAGAGGATTGGAGCCAGATCTCCCGGCCTCAGGATCTCTCCCAAGTGATTATGTTGGTGACATGAACGAGTAAGGTCACTTATTTGCTAAAAAAGAAAGGAAAAAAATGGGAAAACAGGGGCGTGGGGCTCAACACATGACATTAATGTAATTTGGAGATGAATAAAAAGCGATGGGTGACGGATAGCACCGGGGCGGAGAGAGAGGGAGAAAGTGTGTCTTTTAAAGTGTGAAAGAAGCCTTTCATGGTTCAAAAGGGATTTTAGTCATTCGCTGCCTAATGATATTATTATAGAGAGACAAAAACATGGGTGCGCTAAAGGATAAAAAAAAGAGGAATTTTACTGACCATGTTAACCCTAACCCTAACATAAAAAAATAATTAATCATTAAACCTGACATCAAGGGATAACAACGAAATTGTTGTTAATAAAATTTGAAATTATTATAAAAAATATACATTAAATCTGGTTAAAAATACGCATGTAATTAAATTTAAAACTCTGAAATTTGCACAAAAAACGACAAAAAACAAACAAAAAATAGAAAAAGGCAAAAAAAAAAAAAAAAAAAAACAGTCTTTAGAAATGGGAATATTGAAGAATTTCATGACACCAATATAAAAAGCTTGCTATCCAGTGCGCAGCAGTCAGAACTATGCGCATTTATTTTAGAACATTTTAGGAGCGACAATAAAATTCCCATTTAAAATACTTGAAACATAAATCTCTGTCTTTTAATGGAACATACATTTAATCGGGAAAACACTCTCTAAAATTGCTTTTTTCTTTATCTTGCACGTGGATTATATTTTTACCATCAGAGTTTTTTTTTTCGTTTGTAAAAAGTTAAGATTTTTAGCAAAACTTAAATAAGCTACAGATAATACAGAGCATACACACAATGCACACTATTCTGATAAATGTATTTCTTTTTATACCTATAGTCATTTTGCACAGTCGAATGAGGTTTCAACTTACTAAAATACATTCACTTGCACAAGCTATTAAATATAAATGGATAAAACAAAATAGTATATATAAAATAAGATGAAAAGATAATAACAATAATGTGCATGCTTTTTTTGTTAGATGGTGGTCTATAATATATATCAGAGTATGTTTTTGCATGTATACTATTATTGAAATAAAAAAAATCTTGAATATAAAACTGAAATACAAACATCGCACTGATACATTCCTGAAAGGATCTCCAGCCAAAAAGCAAAGTGCAAAAAATGACACCCTCAAAGTAAAATCTATATGCCGGCACACTGCACTGAAGACACAAATGTATTCACATAGTCATGCACACATGGTGCACACATGCACTCTTATATGCACATGTGTGAGTAAGAAAAAAAAAAGGAGAAAACGTAAGTGAGCGAAAGAAGAGTTAAAAACTGCTGATTGGTTTTCAAATTGAGCCCCTGAGACTGAGAGGCATCTCTTCTTCATCTAAAAAAAATGGCAAAACAAAAAATTATATATATATATATATAAAAAAACACGCACATACAGCAGTGTGTGTGTAACTCTTGGGAGAGGTTGGCCCAATTACTTTACAGCACTTAGGTTTCATCTCTTACACTAAAACATATATCTAATTACTCTCAGCTCTGTCCATCTGTATGTCAGCAGTGTGATTTATGGCACAGAACCAGACTTAATAATCGCTGGACCGAATTTCAACCTGCAGGGCTGCTTTTCTATCTGTCTGTGCTATTCATAGGAGTGAGATGTTAGTGGATGGCAGCTGAAATGAAACATTTATGTTTTCAGCACTCTGCCACATGTTATTAATATCTGAAGACGTTTTTTTTTGTGATCTGAAAGGAAATAAAAACTGAGCAGTAAATAGAAAATGCGAGTACACATACACAGAGCTGGGTTTTGTTGTTGTTTACCAGCAAGGTAGCTCCAAGATGTCTGCAACTCTGGAAATTATGGTGGAAAACAGTGTGGTATTTATTTCCCTTTGCATATTCTGAGGTCGGTTCACACAATGGTCACGAGAAAACTCTTTCATGTCGGGAGGAGGAAAGATCCTGCTTCTTTCTAGTTGTAATTGCTTTGTTATAAGAACCATTCACGGAGTTTTTCTTTTAAAGCCAAGGATGGTCAGTGAGGGAGTGGGAAGGACTGTGGTCGTCACTGCTTAAAAATTATTGATGTGTCAGTTTTCTGGCGCGGAGCATAAAAGCTTCCCTCCTGACAGAAGGTCCATCTGCAGGGAATAATAGAACAAACATAGACACACACAGATACACATTCAAACAAGATAAGAGGGTTTTGTGCCCTCGGTTACTAAAAGAAAATAAACTTTAAGTTTAGCGACAGTAAACACATGTTTATCTGTTTTGAAAAAGTGAAATTTTCAGCCGAATTCCTTTAAAAAGAGGTCATTACTGATGGCAGAGGTTTAACATTTAAACCATTTAACTGAATCTATTAAGAATAAGATAAAACATTCATCCCCTTTTAAGAAACATGTTTGTATTTTACAGGTTTTTAATAAGAGATTAACTCATGGAAAAAGCAAACATGCAGGACAACCGCTTATTCAAGCACATTTAATTATAAAATTCCCTTTCAGTTCCAAATAACTTGTGTTGCTTTGTAATTGAATCAATATTTTTTCTTGATATTCCTTCCATACAAATGGCCAATAGTTGAGGCCAAAAACATTAAGGAAGTTTAATTAAGCCTAATACAAAGCACATATTCTCACTCAGGAAGAGAAAATGTCAGCAGACAGTCGGCAGCTTCTTCTAAAACCGTTCTCATCACCGGATTCTCCAAAACTATGTCTCAATTGACTCAGCCGTAACTAATTCTTTAGGAAACCCGGCCTAATTATGTTTTATGTCATGCATTTTTCGCCTCCTCAGTAGAACATATAAATACATTGTCCGAATGGCTCAATGAATAAGACTATTGTCACAATCAGGGCCCCTCACTTGACCTTTTATTGTGGTTCGTTTTCTGATTTTCTCTGCCACTAAACATGCTTTGGGGATATTTATGAATGTGGCGGTTAAAAAAACAAAAACTCAAGGGCATAGAAGAGACATAAGCCCCCACCCTCACTGCTCCGACAACGTTAAACTTTAGCCTCTCCAGTCTGACTTTAGCCTGTGGCAAAGAGGCTTGATTGAGGCCTTTGATGGGCATTAATACACCGTGGAGAGACAGCTTTGTTCAAGAGTGGAAACGAACATAAAACTGAAGGCGGAACAGGAAGGAGAGAGGCCCACAAGTTGATCTTATTTAATTTCACATAAAAGAGTCATTCCATCTCCATGAGGTCTGTTTACGCACCCCTGACAATGAAAACACAGACTTTCTCCATACACTAGGGACCATAACATTGTGTCCGAGAGCACGTTCTAAGCAGGCTGCATCTTCCTCTAATCTAACAAACTATACATACAACTATACAGCAAATATACTGTATGTATAATACTTTAACTGTTCACATTTTATCACTTTACTGGTGTAATCGTATCATCAATCATTAATTTTATTTTATAAACCAACACAAATTAGTACATTTCTGTTTAGTGAAAGGAAAAAATGCTATTTAAAAAAAAAATTATAACTCGCCAAACATTTTTTTTAAATATTTTTCTGGAAGTAACTTATTTCTTGCATCGAACTTGTCTTAAACTGCACCAATTCATAAAAATACGTGATTGAAGGAATAGAATATTGGTATGATCTATATATCCAAGGTTATGGCAATTCTAATAGCTTTGTTCTGCATTCTGACCAATCTCTATTTATATGACTTTTTGACTTTCTTGACATTTTACCCAAGATCAATAAACACTAACTAAGATACAGTATAATAGGGGAACAGTAAATAATATTTATAGCGCATTTAGTAAATGTTTAGCTTTATCTAGCAGGGCAAAATGTTTTCCACCTTGATTGAGGGTCTTAGTAATGTGTTATTTCTAACAAATTTTGTGACCTTTCTTTCTGCATGGAGTTTGCATGCTCTCCCTGTGCATGCATGGGTTCTCTCTGGGTACTCCGGCTTCCTCCCGCAGTCCAAAAACATGACTGTTAGGTTAATTGGCTTCTTTAAATTGTTCTCAGGTGTGAGTGTGTGCATGGTTGTTTCTCTGTGTTGCCCTTCAACAGACTGTGGACCTGTCCAGGTTCTTGGTATTCATAGATTAAAATAGCAGAATATCATCAGCATAAAAGGTGAAATTTATCCCTTAAAAAAGACAAATACGGAAAAAAATCTTTGATAAAATTAGATGCTTTAGTGGCTGTTTTAAAATATTTTCAGTAATATTCTGTTTTTGATAAGTGTTGACTACAACTGTCTATCAATGTGGGAGACTTAGACATAAATCTGGACAACCTACAAGGCAAAGAAGCAAATTCCTGTTACATGAGCTAAAAACCTCTGAGATTTGAGAGGTATTCTGTACATCAATAATTGGTCCAGTACTAACGCTGGGTCCAATCTAAATAATTAATGCTCGTCATTTTATCACGGTGACAGCAGATTCCAGACTTCCCTATCCCCAGATACCTCCTCCAGATCTTCCAGCAGAAGCCAAATAGAATGAGAAATACATTGAGCAAAGCTCCACTGTATTATATTTAACCTAATATCTCCATCCATTCAGGCTGACTGAAAGAGTAGTCTATTTTCAGTTTTACTGACATGGCTTATCATCAGTTTCCTGTTTTTCTCCAATTAGTTTTGGTTGTCTTTTTTTATATGATTGCTTGCCTTTGTGTCTGTTTGTTCTTCATTTTTGGAAAATACACTCTTATTTTACAGCATACATTGGACCTTGTACTTGATATACTTACATTTCTATGAGAGATTTAGCTTTTTTTTGTTTCAGTTGCTCCTTCGTGAATAAAATAAACATTTTTTGTTGTTGTTTACTTGGATGGGGCCCATAAATACCCAAATACTACTTAAATACTTCCGCAGGTATTATAGAAAGTATGAGTGTATAAAAATAATCTATACAAATGTAGAAAATGGTATGGATCAAAACTTTATCAAACACCAAAGGAACACATGCAAAATTGGAATGAAGGCAAGTCGTTACCAACAGATGAACTAAGTGAGTAAGTATAATTTATTTATATAGCACCTTTTACAAATGTAAATTCCAAAATGCTTTACAAAGTGCTAGTAAAATCCATGCAGATCTAAGCTAAATATAAAACAAAGAGCATAATAAAAACAGAACATAATAAAAACAGCTAATAAAAACAATATGTGAAGCAGATTAGTGCATCTGGTCTAAACAACCGAGTCAAACATTTTACATTGTTGCTTCTTCCCTGGAGGCTGTTCTGATGGTCCCTTATTTTGCTCCATTCTGTCATTGCAGAGGATGAAGCCAGGGTGAGGGAAGCTTTACTGAACTCAACGCAGTTCCCCAAGAAGTTTGAACATAAAGGCTTGAGGAGGATGTGGCATAATGTTTATACTGATTTTTTTGGTGGTAGAGGGGTGGGGGGTAAAAAACAGATCTAAATCTAACCAAGCGGCAGATGTTTCTTCACATTGTGGCTGGGTTGTATGAATCATATTATGACATCTGAGACTCAGGCAGACAGAGTTGCATATCCGTCTGCACAAGAGCTGCATTTACTGTAGATGGGGTTCAGTTTTTCCATAATGACCTTTCTTCACAATATTTATCTCCTGATGTAGGATTTTAGAGCAGTTCCGTTGAGTCTCGGTTTAGTGCATAGACCTATATCTCAGGTGTTCATGAATCCTAATGGCCACAGCAACAGTGATATCTTAGATACTCACTGAAGCCATGAATCACTCAGCAACAGTGTCACGGACAAGGTGGAAGTTAAATCATATCAGGGAATTTTGTTTATTTTCACTGAGGTCTTTTTCAGGTATACAATTAGTTTCTAATGTTTTAATAATTTTGACTGAAAAATGTCAAGACATTTGGCATTTTTCTAAAAGTTGAAAAAAAAATTGTAAAAAAAAAAATACTTTTGAGAGATGCAAAGGACAATTGTCTTTAATAAAGATTGGATTATACACAGCCTGTTTCTATTCTTAAAATTGAACAAAAAAGGAAAACAAGCTATATAAAGCTCAAATTCAACAAGAACTTTAGTGAGTATATTGTCTTTCATTTCTATTTAATGCTTTGTCTTCTCTTTCATATTTCTGGGTTGAAACATGGTTTCAATCTTCAGAAATATAAAGAAAAGGACTGTCCAAGTCAGGATTTCACTATTTATCTGTTTCTTATTAATTTCAAAGTGTAATGTTGAACAAAAGTGTAGTGTATTGGGGCATTCAAACTAGACAATTGAAACTATTGATGTGTTTAAAGCAAATTAAACACTTTCTATATTGAGTCCTTTGTAGAGAATTTCTTCTTTTTAGGATGGAGTGGTTTCTCTCCACTTTGATTGGCTTATTTTGACAAATAGCTTTTTACCATCTGGGATTAAATCGGCAACTTGATTTATTTGATTTTTATCATAATTTGGATTGAACTGATGTGTTCATACCAGAACTGTCATCTGATTGTATGATTGTTTTTAATAGAATGGACTGCACTGATTTAAACTAAGTTGGATACTAGATTTGGTTTACAAATTGATTTATTTTGGAAAGTGGTGATATTTTTGTGAATTTGCAATATATGAAAATAGCTATAGCTTATAGAGTTAGAAATATAAGCTTTTTGACTGCATTTTTGGTGAAAAGCTATTTTAATTCACATGATCCACATCTCTGCCCAGTTAAAAGTCTTTCTCTGAAGATAACCTTATCCTTTGATGACTCTTCTTTCGTTCTTTCACTTGAGCAGGGGACCGTTCTACATCAAAACATTTGTATGATTAAATTGGGTGAAATAGAGGAAATCATGACAGAGAACATAGCTTGGATATGTGTTTGTGCGTGATTGATGTACACTGTTTGAATCAATCTTGCTAAAGTACTAGGGAAATATTAATTTCACTTCCTGTGGTGGAGCTTTGAATATCTGGCTCCACCGTCATGTTCAAATATAGCAGGTAAGAGAATTGTTAGCCTGTTTCTGCTTCTGAGAACTACATTTGAAATTAAAGCATGAGTTTCTGGGTCAGAACATTCAGAAGTTTTGTTTAAAATTTGGACCTCACTGGCCTGCCCAAACCAAACTGATAAATTCTAATATATTATATATCTATCTCTATAGTTATGCTGCTTTTGATCTAATTGTTGGAAGAAGCAGTTACATTTTTCCTCCCTCTACTCACTTCACTCTCCCCTTATAAATTTTGGTGTTACTGCTGCTAATGTTCTATTGTTGCTTTTCTCTACATACATCTATAAAACTGTGTGTCTTCCTCCTGTCACCCATCATCAACCTGAAAACTGATGCTTTTCTATTTGTGACCACTGATGAACGGTCAGGATGTGGGAATGCACTGCAAAAATGCACTATTTGAAATCAACCAAATTTTCTAAAAAGAAATCCAATTGCTAAATTAAGGATTTATATAAGATGTTGTACTCCTAAAGCAACATAAACATTATTATTATTCTGCAATTTCGAACAAACAATTGCCATACCTTATAACTAATTTAAATAAAGGAGAAGCTCAAGATGGAGGTTTGACATGTATTCATACAATAAAAAAACTTGCATTTTCTGAATATATTTTCTTTTTAGACATAAATTAAGAAAGAAGGCCTAAGGTGTTTTAATCTTCTTAAAAATAAGTTTTGCAGTGTATAGCAAACTTAAGATGCAATGCAATCTGTTTTCTTCAACTTTTTTTTTATTAACCTCTTTTTTTATTATATTTCATTTGCATTTAAATAGGACTGGTTTATTATTACTCAGACTGAATGGTATTGTGAATTAATTTATCCATTTGTTGTCAAATGGAACTAAATCAAAACACTGAATTGGATCTTACTCAATATTATTCTTAAAATTGATCAAATTACCCTTTATGCAGGACAAGTGACTAGATTTATTTTTTAGTTGTAAATAGTTTAGTGCCCCATAAAATAGTTGGAGGGCTGCTGAGGAATTACATAAGGTGGTATTAGATGTTTCATACACCATTGCTAAAAAAATCTTTGAGTCCAAAAGCCATATCTTGAGAAATCAAGGTTTGTGTTCATCGTATTGTTTTTATCTTTCATATGTCTGCTGTAAAAGCACCTTGAATTTTGACTTTTTAGTGGGTACTCAACCCATCGGGCCCCACAGCTATACAGAGAACCCACAGATGAAGGTTTTTTAAGGTCTGGAAAAATGTGTCCCATATGTGACTACCTCTGGAGTCTGGTGTTGATCTTGGGAATCCTCCCTCACTGATATGATCACTTGGAGAGAATAATCCTGCTTCATCAAATTCAGAGCACACCCAGCATGCACACAAAAGACTCTGCATGGAAAGATGTGTGTCATCAAGTATGTTTGGTGAGAAGTGTTAAAGATAGAGTTGGCAATTTCTTTTAACTAAATAACCTCTGGAAGTGATTATTAAGTCCATTGAAAAGTTTCTTTTACAAGCTTGTTGTCTTTAAATGGTTTATTATTGTTTCCAGCATCAGTCTGCTACCCCGTTATGTGTGGCTGTACTGAAAAGAATATGTATACTGCTATGTAGATAAAAAAAATTTCCATGGCATCTTAGAAAAACATAAATTATTGTCAAGGTAAAACCTGAAAAGAGCAGACATCCTAATTGCAGTTAAGAAAAATTCGGTGAATTTTTTTTTATTATTAAACATGTATTTCATTTATTTTTAAATAAGGTGATTTGGCTTAGTTAAAGGAATAGTACACCCAAAACATGATTAGCCTTCATTTTCTACTCACCCCCATGCTGAACAACACTCTGGAGTACTTTTTTGATATCTCAAATGCATCTGGAGATCTGGGAGGCTTCTTGCTGTCTGCTGACATTCAAATAATGGAGGTGCCCAGCGCCCGAGGCAGAAAGGTCCATAAAAGTCCACAAAAAACGTTTCAATATTCCTTCATACTGCTCGTCCAATGTATTCCAAGTTTCCTGAGTGGGTAGCATCCAGAATTTACTCGAAACGAAGTCATTTAGAATGTTTTTAGAGCATAAACAGTAGTGTATAGGATTTCCTGAAAGCGCGCACATGCGCGATCACGACGCTACGGAAGCCGGCAGACCAAACCAGCGCATTCAGCTCGGCAAAGAACTCATGCTCTTCCTCAACACTGAAGTCCTCAGACATTTTTCTTTCGTTGTTTCTTTCTTTGCACAGGTAAACGGCACATTTCTTCTTCTACGGTTGCATTATTGGAAGAGCAGACGCTGAATGCGCACTTTCATCTGGTTTGGTCTGCCGGCTTCCGTAGCGTCGTGATTGCGCATGTGCGCGCTTTCAGGAAATCCTATACACTACTGTTTATGCTCTAAAAACATTCTAAATGACTTCGTGTCGAGTAAATTCTGGATGCTACCCACTCAGGACACTTGGAATACATTGGACGACCAGTATGGAGGAATATTGACACGTTTTTTGTGGACTTTTATGGACCTTTCTGTCTCGGGCACCATAGACCTCCATTATTTGAATGTCAGCAGACAGCAAGAAGCCTCCCAGATCTCCAGATGCATTTGAGATATCAAAAAAGTACTCCAGGGTGTTGTTCAGCATGGGGGTGAGTAGAAAATGAAGGCTAATCATGTTTTGGGTGTACTATTCCTTTAAAAGTGGAATAAATTCCCTTAGAATAAAGTGTTTCATAGATTTTGTTTTCAAGCATTATGGCACAGTTTGTACCGTAGTACAGCGACAATGTCCTAAGTTTGAACCTGTCTTTCTGCATTGACTTTTTTTAATCTGTTTTTTTTTTTATGTTGTACTCTGCCTCTTGGTTTTACCTAATACCTGCCTTATGCCCAAAGACTGCTGGAGATAGACTTAGACTCAATTTTATTTATTCCTTGGGATTAGTCCTTCAGGGAAATTCCGGTTACAGCAGCTTATATAGAGTGCAAAGAGCTATAGTAAGATGTCATTAAAGATAAAAAAAAAAAACAGACAATATAAACAGAGTGAATATAATACTAAAAGCATAAAAAAAGAAAAACAGTTGTAATGTCCTGGAATATGTTTCCCTTAATTATATGCACTGTAGAGAGCTAATGGAACCATATAAGCATACAGACAAGTCTAAGATGGATCTTCTCAAGCAGTAGTGCTATTTGCTCTTCTGTTTTTACTTTTTCATCTTCGTTTTATTATTTTATTTATACATTAAAGTATTTTAGTATCAGGCTGCTATAAAATGAGCAATTATAATGATTTCATAATTTAACTGTTCACTTAAGTAGAACAGATTAGATTAGTTCAGATTAAGTTGGTTTAAAGATCTTCAAAACATTACATTATATCCTGATGTGAAGAAAACCAAGAATAGATAAAATTGACATATTTCAGACTTCCAAGATTAATAGGTTTAGCTTCCATAGTTTTTAATGATCCAAAGCGACAAATCTACCTCAGAATAAAAACTTAAGTTTTGGTGAAACAAGCAAAGGGCGAAGAAAACATAAATTCAACTGTCACACTTGGGCGTGACCTGAAACAGGTCTGTCATGTTTTAAAGCTCTGGTTGGATCAGAGCAGTTCTGTAAATAGTAGCGGAACAAAATCCCCCAACAAAAATGCAAAAGACTTACTGTCTTTTGTGATGGCAGTGGTTGGTGCCACGGGTCCAATGATCAGACATTCCATCTAGGGGGCAATTACTGTTTAATACTAGTTCCAGGTTGACTTGAATAGCATAAACCTGTAAGGTTGCAAACATATTTAACAGCCCTATATATTTTTTTTTCCAGTTAAATCGTTATATACAATTTATTTACAAAAAACTCCTCTACAGACACTCTTGAGTCAACATGTAAGAATTTTTTCAGACGCAGAAAAGAAAGGATGCAACCATAAATTAGATATGTTGTCTATGCAGCGGTCATTTAAGTGCCTGATGCTTGACATATTTGTTATCCTCTCTTGACTAGTGTGTGCCCTACCTCTAATTTATTCTCAAAAAGAATATGTACTGGTTCTGATGGGCAGAAAGCTGAAAGCGATGTATCCTTTTGGTTTTCGAACCACAGCCACAAATATGTCCGCATACTGTAGCTCCACAGAAGATAATGTGGGATGGATGTGGTAAGTGCTCCAATGACACAAACTAAGCCACTGTGGATTTTTTCATTTCATATTTTCTTAATGTAAAATGGTTGCTAAACAAAAAAAAAAAAAAATCTTCAATCATTTGTACAGCAAGGAAATAACATGTTTTTTCTTTATTTATGTGGCACTTTTCATGCTGAAAGAAACCTGAAATAGTGCAAATAATACAAACACATTGAAGTTTTTACAGTTAGAACTGTGATTAAGGCAATTATCATAACTGACTATATAGTGCAGCAACATGATTCCTTTCATATAATATAGTTGAGGGATTAACTGTATTTCATAACTTTAAAAAAAGACAACGCAGAGAAAAAAAAAGATAAAACCGAGTCAATATGAAGACACTTTCTGCCCCCTCATTCAGCTGAACCACTTCTGAGACACACTGTGCAAATAGGTTGCAGGCTGTAACCTGGAGTGTATTCTATTCTGAATAAATTACACAAATGTCCGATAATTTTTAGCCTCCCTCCCTCGCCATTCATTTGTTTCTAGATGCAACTTGCTGGATTATGTAGGCTACTTTTTGTTTATTCTCGATTTTACTCTATTGCAAAATTCACACTTTAATTATCGTCATGTTCTATTGCTCTACATAAGTTTTGGAAAAAAATAGGTTCTTTCCCATAAATTATATGCCAAAGACCCTATATAAAATTGAACTGAATTGAATCGACCAGTTTTATTAAAAACCTACGCAGCAAAATCAAAAGAGTTAAATTTTCATTGGTGTTGTATGTTAAAATAATTGTGTTAACTCAAAACTTGTTTAGTCTAATTCAACTATGCGAGAGTTAGTTCCTCCAAAACGTTGGTGTTAATACATGGAGTTCAATTAAAGCAACTCTGTTAGGAGGGGATTTTAGCAGAACTTTTCCCAGAAAGCTAGTTTATCTAGGATCTCTTATATGTTAAAACACATATGCCGATATCATTGGACTTTGGAGTTGTGGCATATGCAAAAGTTTGTCCTGCAACTGGAGGGTTGCTGAACTTGTTGTGTCCTTGCGTAAGATGCCTGACTTGCTCTGGTGGCAATGACTTTATTGTCATTTTGTACACACCTACTTTATATAAAATGTAATTTCATTCTATATAGAATTAATTACCACTGCTATGCTGATGATACCCAATCATATTTGCACAAACATCATGATATGTTTACACTAGTGTGTGGTGTTAACTTTTAAAACTAACATTAGATGAATGTAACCCAGATAGACATTGCTCAACATAAGAAGTGGAAATGCAGAAATAAAAGAAGAAAAAGTTGACATACTACACTGATGACTGGCTTAATTTCTCATTCCATTCACCTGTCTAACACTGCCCTGTTTCGAATCACTGCTAATCTGATCCACCTGCTCCTATCACTATTTAAGGGGCTTGCAACCAGTCATTAAGGGCAGATTGTTCTTGTTCTCTTACCAGTGATGAGAGTGTTTTTAGAGTTCCTTGGTGTTTCTGATTTCCTGATCCTGACCTGTTCTGCCTCTCAACCACTGAGCCTGCCTTTTCCCGTCTGATCTCAGTGGTGAGAGTGTTTTTAGCATTACCTTAGTGCTTCTGATTACCTGATCACTGAGCCTGTCTGTTTCCATCTGAACATTTTACCTGTCCTGTCTTCAGACTCCTGCTTGTTCTCCGGGGCCGTAGCTTCTGGGACACTATGACCAGCACCCGCCGCATGTAGTTGGCTCCCACTGGCTGGATTCTACCTTGTTCTCTGGGCATGGACTAAACTTGCAAACCAGGTTAGTGACTCATGTTCATAATCTTTCTGTTAGATTTACATGGTCACTAACCTGTGTTTTCCTCTCTCCAGAGTTTCCTGCCACAGACACCCTAGCCGCTGCTACTCGGATCCGCCACTTCTAAATAAACACTTTTCAAGTTATCCCACTGTCTGTCTTTCCTGAATGCTGGGTCCCTCTGTTCTGAAACATGACAGAATGCAGTATTATTCTAGCATTCATGATTATTGAAGAATATTAGGTGTGTTACACAGAAATATAAGGTGGAATAAAACTTTTAAAAATATTTAAAGGATTGAGCTTCACCTTTAAAACAAGTGGCTAATATTGTTTTCTTGTTATTTTTGGTTTTACATCCCTCTTACTTCATGCCTTTTATCCTTGATGATTAGAGTCACAGCTTTTCTACAATGCATTGTCTTTTTTAACATTGTAAGTTACTGCACTTTATGCATTGTATGCAATTTGCACAAAGTTTTACAAACTGCCACAGAGCATAAATGACATGACTAAGCTCTCTGTCACTGGTAGAATTAATCACATGATAAAATTCAGCACTGTAATTTCATCAGATTACTTTTTATTAGACTGCAGGAAATCATGAAGAGCTATCAATTTCTCTCCTGATGAGACAAGGATTAAAGCTTTGGATAAATACCAGGCATTCTTATGTGAGGAAATAGGGAATTGTCACTTTACCACCATCCTTAAAGTGAAGCAGGGTGGTGGTAGTGTTATACTATGGGAATGTTTCAGGCACAACTGCAGGATTGAAAGAAAAACAAATGGAGCAATTAAGGATTATTGAGAAGGACAATCACCCCAGTACACAGACAGGATATCAAAGGAGTCGCTTCGAGACAACTTTGTAAATGGCAACAAACAGCTATGACATTTTTTTAACATGTGATTTCTTTTTGTTTCTGACCTGTAAAATGTTCTAAAATTTGATTTTATAAGAAAGTTTGTGTAAAAAAGTTACTTAAAGCATTTTTAATGACAAAATAGGAAAATGGAAGAGCTGTAAATAATTTCCACACACATATTAAGAACATTTTTGTAGATGTGCAATCGTGCAGTTATTTTACACATTGTTTAATCATTGTCTAAATTAAACCAGTTACTATTTTAGTTTATCAGTTTTGACGTCATTGCATTGATTAAATATTCTATTATATTCTCATAAGCGTAATAAACCAAGAATATCTTAGAGCATGTTAGGATTTTAAGAACTGGGCAATTACATGAGCTGTCATTTATGTCACTAGATATTACTTACATTTTTTGGTCTTTCTCTGGATCACACCTGCTGATGTGTAATCAGAGAAAAGAAAACAGGTGGTGGTAAGAGCCTCCTAAAACAGGATAGCAGCAAAGAAAACAGACAGATTCTACCCCCACTGCTGGGGTAAAGCCACATCCTCTGAAACTATGTCACTGGGATAAAAGTTGGCTGTGATCTGCCGCCTCAACCTTCGACCCTGACAGTATTTTGATTAGAGAAGCCAGGATCCTGTCCATCCTTAGTGTTTAATCTCAGACGCTCAGTCAGAGTTAGACAGGGTGTGTTGTCAGAGGGTTGGAGCAGGCTTTTCAGTGTTTATTTTAGTGGGCAGATAGAAGTCTCGCAGCAAGGTGCTCGCTGTCATCACTGTGACCTACGAACTCAGAGTGCTGGACGTCACTTTGACTCTAGAGACCAGGGCCACAGCATCATGTGGAACACCCGTTCAGGAGGTCAAAGGACAGGGCCACTGCTCAGCAGGCATACAGATGTTTTTTGACTGAATTTCATACAAAATCTGAGAATGCAGGTACAACCACATATCACAGTACATTCTTGCTGCTTCAATTATTATTTGCAAGTGAATAGCAAAGAGGCGCTACAAGTTGCTTAAGTGCTTGTAAAAGATTCTAAATAAGTGAAATCACAGATTTAAAAAAGTTGTTTTTGTTAGAGATGTAAAAAAAATAAATGACTTACAATTAATTGTCGATTAAATGTTTATTGGATTAGAAATTTCTTACATTCAATTATTCATTAAGTACACTTAAAATTAATTTCTTTCAAAAATTAAAATTTTAATTTTTTCTTTCAAAAGAAATAGAATTTAAATAAAGTCCACTTAAAAGGAATTTCTTTCAATATTGTAATGTTACCATCCTCCACTAGAGGACACCACTGTTGATTTTTAAGTGGAGACTAAAGGCTGATTTATACTTCGAAACCAGGTTGAGTGCGTAGCTGTTGCAGTGAATGCAAAGACGTCCCCATCCCTTCTGCAGACACTCTGCTGCACCTCTCCCAACGTGTAGATGACCGCAGACATTGCCACAGAATGGAGGCATGTGATTTGTCAATTCTACATCTGCTTACTGACTCGTGAAGTTGGACCAGCTAGAAAAGCGTGGTGCGCCAGAACGTTGGGACCCTTTTTCCACCCGGATCCCCGTTCTTTTACGCCCTCATGTCCCTCAGTTGTCTGATGAACTTGCCCCCACTTGCTCACCACCTCGGCCGTATCTAGACCCACAGCTAGTTCATGATTGTGTTGTGGCATGGCGCAGACCACACTTCAAAACTTGAGCATAAATCAAAAATATCTGCGTCGAGCTCACTGCGACACACTGCTGCGGGGAGTATAACCAGCCCTTACCTGCTATTTGCAAGAGAAGTATTGCCAGAACGGAGGGAAACAGAAAGACTGATCAATTTAGAGTTCAGTCAGGATTATTTACACTGTTTAAAAGGTGACAAAGAGGTAGCATGCACTTTAAGTGGTTCTGTTTGTAAATATAGACACTTCATAAACTGCTTAAGTTACCACCTAAATAGCTCCCCTTTAGATGTGCTGCATGGTATTGCAGCATAACTTCTCTGTTGTGTCTAGTTGTTGAGTCAAGCTAGCAATAAGCACTGTGGATGGGAAAGCTTTTATGAGTGAATGCACTAAAGAGCAAAGTTTATCATTCCTCTGAGAGCAACTAGAACTCCTCGTCTAAAAGTCTTACTAACAACACTTTTCTTCTAGCACTGAATGAACGTGTACACTAAAAACAGAGTACTATATCTAAGTGTCGTGGGTTCTTCCTAACAGCCTCTGTATTAGACCTCGATACGGTCAACTTGACTCCAAAATCATGAGGAAAAAAATCATGGAGGGCATGTCGACGTCTTCAGTTTATCATATTTATTTCACACCTCCCAAAAAATAAGAGCAGAGTAGCAGGGGAAAATGCAAAAAAAATTAAATGGAAACAAATGTAGTATTTACATCATTTGAGACAAAAATACCTTTTGTGCTGCACAGCAATGTTACCTTCTCTGTAACCAGGCCAGACTGACTCAGTAAGGTCAGCAGCTCTCCTTATAAATCCTAAGCCCCGCCCTACAATTAGCTCAGCAAACAATTGAGTATTGGTTTTAATAATAAGGGAAAAAAAAAAAAAATAAAAATAAAAAAAACATTTATTCCTAGGGAAAAAAAATAATAATAATAATTTTCTGTTTCCATTCTGAAGTTACTATCTTAAAAAAAAATACAATTAAATTTGCCAGCGGAAATCACTGACTTCCTTTATGAGGAAAAACAAACAGGAAAGAAAAACCCTGAAAATGCCCTGCCCACTTTCTCTCAAACAACGCTCCATGGGTAAGTGCAAACGTGTGTATGTGTTTAAGTGTAAATGTATGAGTTCCGATTAATGAGCATCACCAAGTGTGCACCCTTGGTCGTGCCACATCACACAAGAGGCAAATGTAAGTGAGTAAAGCGATTGATCTGTAACTATCATACACGGGAAGGGACTCGCAGTTGAATGGGTGTGTGCGCACGTGCATTTCTCTGTGTATGTATGTGTGCGTGCATGCGTATCAGCGGGAGGGACCGCGCTGCCCCGTCACATTATCTTCCTCCTCCCCAAGGTTGACGATGTGCGGCAACCTGGACAGGTAATCAGCCACTACATTGGTTTTGCCAGATCGATGCTGAACATTAAATCTAAATGGTTGTAGTGAAAGGTACCATCGGGTGAGCCTACTATTATGGTCCTTCATGGAGTTTATCCAGGTTAGGGCTCTGTGCTCAGTTTCCAAGTCAAATTCACGTCCCAGCAAATAGTATCTCAAGCTTTCTAGTGCCCACTTGATGGCCAGGCCCTCTTTTTCTACAGTAGAATACCTGGTCTCCCGTGGGTGTAACTTGCGGCTAAGATACAGCAGTGGATGTTCATCTCCTGGGTTTCCTTGGACCAGAACTGCTCCCAAGCCAACTGCAGAGGCATCAACCCGTACTAGGAACCTTTTATCAAAGTCTGGGCTCTTTAACACAGGAAAAGAACAAAGCAGTGTCTTCAGGATGCTGAATGCCTTTTCACATTCATCTGACCAAGTTACAGGGTTCCTTTTGTCCTTTCCTGTCAGTGATGTTAGTGGAGCTGCAATAGTTGCAAAGTGAGGTACAAAACGTCTGTACCAACCAGCCAGCCCCAGAAAGGACCGGACTTCTTTTTTGGTTCGAGGTCTAGGACAGTTCTTGATGGCTTCCACTTTATCCACTTGTGGTCGAATCTCTCCTCCTCCCAGACAATAGCCCAAGTATCGGGCCTCTTTTTGTGCCCACTCGCACTTTGAAGGGTTGAGGGTTAATCCCGCTTCCTGGATCTTTCCTAAGATCAGGGACAAATGTTGGACATGGTCTTCCCACGAATTGCTAAAGACCACCACATCGTCAAGGTAGGCTGCACTGCAATGATCACAGCCCTGAAGAACTTTGTCCATCAGCCTCTGAAAGGTGGCTGGCGCCCCATGTAGCCCAAATGGCATCACAGTAAACTGGAACAACCCAGCTGGCACTCTGAAAGCTGTATAAGGCCTGGAACTCTTCTCAAGAGGAATCTGCCAGTAGCCTTTACATAGGTCAAGCGTGGTGATATATTTGGCAGTACCAATCTTCTCCAGCAATTCATCCACTCGAGGCATTGGATAAGCATCAAACTCGGAAATTGCGTTGATTTTTCTGAAGTCGATACATATACGCAGTGACCCATCCTTCTTAAAGGTAATGACAACTGGGCTGCACCATTCTGAATTAGAAGGCTCAATCACTCCAAGTTTTAACATTTCTTTTATTTCAAGTTGCAATTTTCCCACCAGTTGCTGGGGAACCCTGTAAGGGCGCTGGCGAACAGGTGTTTTATCCTTCAGCCTGATGTCATGTTGAGCCAGGGTGGTTTTGCCTGGAATGGGTGAAAAAAGAGAGGAAACTTCTTTAAACACACCTTGGAGCTGTAGGACTTGTTCTGCTTGCAGATGTGCCAGTTTAGGAGGAGCAGTTGTCATCAGACCTTCTGGATCGGTGTCCTCATCGTCCTCTAGGTCAACTTTATGGACCATCAGAACTTTGGTACTGTGGTGAAATGGTGACTCCTTCCATTCTTTCAATAAGTTGACATGGTAAGTCTGGTGATTCTTTTTCTTGTCTGGATGGTGTACCTCATAGGTAACAGGACCCATCTTCCGGCTGATTGTGTATGGTCCCTGCCACCTTGCTAGAAGTTTATTGCTGGAGGTAGGAAGAAGCAACAAAACCTTCTGCCCAGGTTGGAACTCACGATGACGGGCATACTTGTCATACCAAGCCTTTTGGTTCTTCTGTGCCTCCCGTAAGTTGAGTCCTGCTTCTTCCTGGTACCTGGAAAGTCGTTCCCGCATCTCCAGCACAAACTGGACAATCCCTTTATTGTCTTCACCTGCAGATGGTGACTCCCAGCCTTTTCGGAGCAAGTCCAAAGGCCCCTGGACATCCCAGCCATACAGCAATTCGAAGGGTGAGAAGCCAGTTGATGCCTGGGGAACCTCTCTGTAAGCAAACAGAAGGTAAGGCAGCCACCGGTCCCAGTCCTTACCAGTGTCATCCACAAACTTCTGGAGCATCCTTTTTAATGTTTGATTAAATCTTTCAACAAGACCGTCAGTTTGTGGGTGATATGGTGTGGTTTTTATTGGAGAAATACCAAGCTGTTTGTAAAACAGTTGCATAAGCTTGGAGGTAAAGTTTGTACCTTGGTCGGTTATGATTTCATCTGGGATCCCAACCCTAGAAAACAGCTGCATTAAAGCCCGGAGAACCATGGGAGCAGAGATGGTACGAAGTGGAAAAGCCTCAGGAAACCGCGTAGCATAATCCGACACAACCAAGATGTACTGATGGCCGCTGCTGCTTTTTATTAGTGGGCCCACAATGTCCATGGCAATCCTGCGAAATGGTGTAGAAATGACAGGCAGGGGTTGAAGAAATGCCCTATCAGCTTTGTGGGTGGCACATGTTTTTTGACATACCGGGCAGGTGGCGCAATAAGTCTGAATATCGGTGTACATTGTTGGCCAGTAAAAGCGCGCACCTGCACGTAGATATGTTTTATGGCGACCCAGATGTCCCGCCCATGGCAATGTGTGTGCCAAATACATAATGAGAGGTCTACATCTAGCGGGGATTACCAAACGTTTGTGCTTATTTTCAATGTTATACAACACATCACGTTCAACAACATACCTTGGTTCAACCACACAATTTCCAGTTTTTTCTTTTTGAGCCTTAAGGAATAGTGGTTTCAAACTCTCATCCTCTTGTTGTAACAGAGAAATGTTTTCTGGTATGTCCCACAATGCATCTATCTGATCAGGTTCTTTTAACCTTAGCTTTTTTTCAAAACGCCGTTGGCTTCGAGTTTTTCTCGGCCCTTTTGTGCCACCCTCACATAAACTACTGTCTAGGTCTGGTAATGGTTGGACACCGGCCTTTACTTGGGCTCTGGTGACCACTGGACAAGAGATTTTAACATTTACTTGGGTATTGCCCTCCTTATCAAAATCCATCTGATTGGACTGCTTTTCCTTCAACAAGTCAAAAAGCACTGGTAAATCCCGACCGAAAATTACATCTACTGGCAAGTTTTCAGTAACACCAAATGTCAACAGATATGGTTGTTCATCAATAACAACTGTTAAGTCTGCTTTTGGGTATGTATGTTTGTCACCATGGACACACAAAATGTCCCCTTTTCTTCCATAATCTGTCTGGCCCACTGGTACCAGACTCTGCTTTATGAGCGAGATGAAACTTCCAGTGTCCAAAAGAGCAGTCACATTTTGTCCATTAACAGTTATTTGTTGATAGTGTCTGCCAATATTTTCAGTCCCAACAATCCCCTCTTCAAGCCGGGGTGGATAACAGGCCCCGCTGACCTTAGCTTTGCGCACTGGACACACAGAAGCTTTGTGGCCCGGTTGTTGGCAATAATAACAAACAAGGTTCTTACCCAGCTGGTGGTGGTCTGGTTCCCTGGAGAAGTTACCTGGAAAGTCCCGGTTGCTTCGTTCTATTGTAGCTTTCAGTTGGACCGGCTGCGCTGTAACCCTGCGGTTCCTGTTGATGAAGTTTGAACCGCCGCCTCCGTTGCGGGCATTCAGGAACTGTGTCGCCAGTTTTGCTGCATGCTGTCCATCTTTCGGCTCGTGTTCCTTCACCCATGTCCTCATCTCAGGCGGTAGAACTCGCAGGAACTGCTCCAGAATGATGGCCTCTCCAATCTGCTCCTTAGTGTGCTGTGTAGGTCGAATCCAGCGTCGGAAAAGCCCCTTCAGTCGGGAGTAGGTTTCTGCCGGGCTTTCATCAGGTGGAACCACAGTTGACCGGAACCGCTGCCTGTAGTTCTCTGGAGATATGTCAAATTTTGCCAATAATGCTGCTTTCAGTTCATTATAGCAGTGGGCCCTGTCTTCATCCATTGCTGTGTAGGCTGCTAACGCCTTACCAGAAAGCAAGGGAACAAGTCGGCATGCCCATTCTGTCTCTGGCCATTTCCAAGTTTTGGCAATACGTTCAAATCGCATTAAATAGTCCTCTATATCCTCACCAGCTGCATATGGGAGCATCTTTGGATCCGAATGACCCTCCCAAAGAAACCTTTGTCTTGACCGAGTATTTCTGGACTCAGTTGGGGTTGAAGAAGAGGAGGATGATGATGATGATGAGCTTGAATCAAGCGGTCGACGTGAGGCTGGAGTTGGCAGATGATATCTTGGACTACTTACTGAGCCAGTACTCGATGGAGGTTTCTGTACTGTTGGCTGAATAGACCTTTTCAGGTCTTGAAGAATGTTTATCAATGAGTCCTCCTTTTTCTGCTGTGCTTCCATGAAGTTTTGCAGCAGAGACACGATTTCCTTTCCTGACTCACCAAATTAAGTCTGTGGCTGCTCCATCTTCTCATCTGCAGATGTAGACTGTTGAGTTTCCCATGCTGTTTCTGTGGAAGCTTCCTCTTGCTGCTGAGAGCGCAGTCCAGTCCTCTGCTTTGGGAGGCGGATGGTTTTCCTTCGACATGCCATCCCACTTCTGACACCATCTGTCGTGGGTTCTTCCTAACAGCCTCTGTATTAGACCTCGATACGGTCAACTTGACTCCAAAATCATGAGGAAAAAAATCATGGAGGGCATGTCGACGTCTTCAGTTTATCATATTTATTTCACACCTCCCAAAAAATAAGAGCAGAGTAGCAGGGGAAAATGCAAAAAAAATTAAATGGAAACAAATGTAGTATTTACATCATTTGAGACAAAAATACCTTTTGTGCTGCACAGCAATGTTACCTTCTCTGTAACCAGGCCAGACTGACTCAGTAAGGTCAGCAGCTCTCCTTATAAATCCTAAGCCCCGCCCTACAATTAGCTCAGCAAACAATTGAGTATTGGTTTTAATAATAAGGGAAAAAAATAAAAAATAAAAATAAAAAAAACATTTATTCCTAGGGAAAAAAAATAATAATAATAATTTTCTGTTTCCATTCTGAAGTTACTATCTTAAAAAAAAATACAATTAAATTTGCCAGCGGAAATCACTGACTTCCTTTATGAGGAAAAACAAACAGGAAAGAAAAACCCTGAAAATGCCCTGCCCACTTTCTCTCAAACAACGCTCCATGGGTAAGTGCAAACGTGTGTATGTGTTTAAGTGTAAATGTATGAGTTCCGATTAATGAGCATCACCAAGTGTGCACCCTTGGTCGTGCCACATCACACAAGAGGCAAATGTAAGTGAGTAAAGCGATTGATCTGTAACTATCATACACGGGAAGGGACTCGCAGTTGAATGGGTGTGTGCGCACGTGCATTTCTCTGTGTATGTATGTGTGCGTGCATGCGTATCAGCGGGAGGGACCGCGCTGCCCCGTCACACTAAGTTAGCATCTGCTTAATTGAAACAAAGTGGCAAGTAGTCTGACGGGATGTCAGAGTAACATACACTCACCGGCCACTTTATTAGGTACCCCATGCTAGTAATGGGTTGGACCCCCTTTTGCCTTCAGAACTGCCTCAATTCTTCGTGGCATAGATTCAACAAGGTGCTGGAAGCATTACTCAGGGAGTTTGTTCCATATTGACATGATGGCATCACACAGTTGCCGCAAATTTGTCGGCTGCACATTCATGATGCGAATCTCCTGTTCCACTACATCCCAAAGATGCTCTATTGGATTGAGATCTGGTGACTGTGGAGGCCATTTGAGTACAGTGAACTCATTGTCATGTTCAAGAAACCAGTCTGAGATGATTCCACCTTTATGACATGGCGCATTATCCTGCTGAAAGTAGCCATCAGAAGTTGGGTACATTGTGGTCATAAAGGGATGGACATGGTCAGCAACAATACTCATGTAGGCTGTGGCGTTGCAATGATGCTCAATTGGTACCAAGGGGCCCAAAGAGTGCCAAGAAAATATTCCCCACACCATGACACCACCACCACCAGCCTGAACCGTTGATACAAGGCAGGATGGATCCATGCTTTCATGTTGTAGATGCCAAATTCTGACCCTACCATCCGAATGTCGCAGCAGAAATCGAGACTCATCAGACCAGGCAACGTTTTTCCAATCTTCTATTGTCCAATTTCGATGAGCTTGTGCAAATTGTAGCCTCAGTTTCCTGTTCTTAGCTGAAAGGAGTGGCACCCGGTGTGGTCTTCTGCTGCTGTAGCCCATGTGCCTCAAAGTTCTACGTACTGTGCATTCAGAGATGCTCTTCTGCCCACCTTGGTTGTAACGGGTGGTTATTTGAGTCACTGTTGCCCTTCTATCAGCTGGAACCAGTCTGGCCATTCTCCTCTGACCTCTGGCATCAACAAGGCATTTCCGCCCACAGAACTGCCGCTCACTGGATGTTTTTTTCTTTTTCGGACCATTCTCTGTAAACACTAGAGATGGTTGTGCGTGAAAATCCCAGTAGATCAGCAGTTTCTGAAATACTCAGACCAGCCCTTCTGGCACCAACAATCATGCCACGTTCAAAGTCACTCAAATCACCTTTCTTCCCCATACTGATGCTCGGTTTGAACTGCAGGAGATTGTCTTGACCATGTCTACATGCTTAAATGCACTGAGTTGCCGCCATGTGATTGGCTGCTTAGAAATTAAGTGTTAACGAGCAGTGGGACAGGTGTACCTAATAAAGTGGCCGGTGAGTGTACTTTGCTTTTAATGATTTAGTTCTACAGGGTTTCACATAGTATATTAATCATTTTTGATTCAGTAACCTAATAGGTTCCTGTTTAGCTATATCTTATAAACAAGTTTAATAATGCGTAAGACAGCGAGAATTTAATACAGCTGGCAGGATAAATGGTTAAGATAGTATTTTTTGTTTTGTTTTAATTCAGCATATTGTAAAAAAATATATATATTTTTTAACTAGTATCTTAATACAAGAGAAAACTCATGTTTTTGAGAAAATGGTAGCTTATCAAATTAGTCATTAATAACATAACATAATTCATTAATCTATAAATTTCATCCCTAGTCCTGGTAGTTGTTTTAAGTATTGCAGGTGTTTTCAAACAGTTGTTGCTGACCATCAATCTGAGAAGGGCTATAAAGCAATTTTCAAAGACGTTCGACTCTTTTTACTCTTTCTATGCTTAGAAAGATTATGAGACCATTTCCAACTTTTCCATTAGCAAAAATCTCAGCAAATTCACAAATTCGGCAAAGATCAAATATGCAGTAACAGAATCGTAGTATCAAACTCACCAAGTATATCTCAGACACAAAAACATTGATTTGCATATAACATTGCTATGTCATTATATAAAAACTTTCCATCAAAAATAAATGAAAAAACAGCATAGAGAGTATGTCAGCACAGATACCTTATACTGTGCTGTAGTGAATAAGTGAATGTTTGTTTTGCAGCCATGGAGCAGCCCTCCTATTATAGATCCCAAACTTTGCTCATGATGTAAACATTTGCTGTTATGATCCTTTATTGAAATTTATAAAATATCAGGACTTTTAACAAAAAAAAAGCTAAATTATTATTACTTTAAACTAATCCTTAGTTAAATAACCTAAATACTTGGATTAGAGGCAAACTTATATGTGCTGTAGTGTTCATATAATTATGTATTCAGTAACTGAGGCATAAAGATTGTATATATATATGGTCATTGGTTCTCATCATTTCCCAAGCCATCCTTCCATAGTTTTTTGGAAGTTGGTCCTTTTCTTACCTGTTTCTTCTACACATTCCCAAGGCTGTTGCTCCATCAATTTTTATTGATTTTGTAGAGCAATACTGTAAGTAATTGGGCTATTTCTGTTTCTATTAAAACCTTTCATTAGTCATGCTGCTTTTGAATACTATTCTGCACATTGGTCCTACCATAAAACCCTAAAATTGGATTAGTGAAAATGCTTTCCTATTTTTTTTTTTAGACTTGAGACCTTTCTATGCAGCAAACTGGGGAATAAAATTGGCAGAGACACATGGTAGGATATGCACCAGTCTAGCTAGCTAACTTTGCCTCACACTTTCTTTCAAATAATCTGTGCTCAGAAACCTTTACTTCTTAAAAATGATTATATGTTTGTGTAGTTTGATCAGTATATATTATAAGGAAAAATATTAGCCATGTGCCGAACAAAAAAAGACTAAATTTTCATTGTCATTGTCTTGCCACTTTAGATTGTGCCTGAAGTGCTTTCTGCAGTAGTTCTGGTGCTACATAACCTCCTTGGACTGATTTTACATTGGTGCTTGTAAATCGAAAGGCTTTTTGCTTGGAGCGGCCTTGCTGACAGGATTAACCATAGCCATCATTCGCATTGCACAGATTTCAGACTACAATATAAGAGACATGTTCTCTTTCTTGGACAACAGTCTCTCAGATCATAGTGATCTAAAATTTGTTTCATCATATGATATTGGTGTCCAGTGTCAGAGCTTTTGGTTGTTCTTGGGTTTTTATTCTTGAATAAGGTCAGTCACAGGAAATGAACTGCTTTAAATGACTTGGACTATGTCCACCAACATGAGAAATCAAGTATTCCACATACTTATTCCAAAAGCTCCTAGACTATAAAAAGGCTTTGATCACGATGCAACTTACCAAGGAACATTAAACAAAAATGAAGTTGTGTATATATTTGAATGTGCATTTATAGCTGTGTTCCAGGTTAAATTATAATATCAAGCCTTTAGACTCAGCTCTTATTCATGCATATTTGGAAGCTCAGACAGATTGTGAAATCCATTTCCACAATCATTGTATTTAACATTAAGCCTGATCTTCATTGTGTAATAGGGCAGAGCTCCATACAAGAAAAAAGAAAGAAATCCTGTAATTTTAAGCCTTTCTATTATTCTGTCATGTGACAGTAAATTACTGTTGTTTTAGATAAAAAATACATTTCTGAATTGAACACATGCGGATTAAATGCATCTCTGTATTCCAACATTTAAAACCAGAAGACCATTTTGAAATCCCATTAAAGAATAAGGATTTAGTAAAGGCATACAGTTCATATCAGTGAAGGATTAAAGTTGGTATCTGAAAACACTTATGGGGATCATGTTGAGTAATAAAACTGTCAGTTCAAAAGTAAGTCTGAGACATCCTTTGCTAAAGGCTGCCTCAGGAAATACTTAATTTGGTTATAGTATTTGAAGCCTCACCATCTGTCCTCTTCAAGGAAGAATCCTCTTCAGTGCTGCTTAGAAATTTAGAAAATTCATCCAAAATAGACCAAAGGTAAGCACAGACATCACATGTAATGTTTAGATTTATTTCAACATAAAGAGAAATCTTGCACACTCGGTCAAATATACAAAGATAAGCAAAATATATTTGATTTATACATTTAATATCCCAGTTACCTATACACTTAGGGCATGATGAATTGTGGAATTTTAGAATGCAACAGGTTCTTAAAGGGGAACGCCGTTTTTTTACATTGGGCCCTTGATTTTACGTTATTACATCATTTTCTACTCACCCATATTAGTTTTGTCATTTGGAGCTGTTCTGGAGATATATTTCGTTAGGTTATCCAAGTAACGTCTTCCTATGGGCAAGGAGTTGAAGGCACAAACTAAACTGTTCATAAGTTCTTCTTTATGGGACGCCAGCATTCATACCATGCAGGCGAATCACTGTCCCCCAGACATCCGCGGTTATATTTTTTATATGTATATTTTTTTTAAAACAAAGCGGTGCGTTTATGACGGAATATCTTCAGAACAGCTCAAAATGACACAAAACTCATATTGGTGAGTAGAACATGATGTTCTACTCACAAACTCACAAACTACAAACTGGGGTTCCCCTTTAAGGACTGTTGTTTATGATTTCAGGTTTTGATGTTGGTCTTAAAACAGCTTATCTATAGTAGAGGTTCATGACGATAATGGATCATTCTCCAATGTTGGGCTTGCAAAACAATAACTAGTGCTGTCCATCTTTAAAACCAGAGTAACCTCTCCAGCTAAGGTCAACGCCAAGAGGAAACAAAGGGTTCAGTCACTGCTTTAATATCCTGGAATGTCCTGAATGGTGAAAGTAAAAAAAAAAAAACAAGACAAAAAAAACTCAACTCTCAACAGAATCCTAATGGGAGTCATGATTTTCTCTTAATTTGACAGAAAATTCCCTTTAACTTTTAAATTACTTGAGGGGTTTGAGACCCCATGCACAAATAATACTTGCTATTCAACTTATTACAAGATGCCTGCAGATGAGGCTCATTTGTCATATTGAAAGTATATTTTGAAAAAAACACTGAAATCTTACTTCAATGTGTTAAATACTCCCAAAACCTTTTGGCTGTTGTAACTTCATAGACATAGACTAAAGCACTGACGATCAGAGCAGAATTTAATCTCTTTAAATTGGTAAGTACATACAGATATGACTCATATATATTTCATAAGCAATCACTGTTTGGCAAAAAGAAGAAAATGCTTTTGATATAATTAGAACAAAATGTTTTGGATGTCATTAAAAATGTATCATAGAATAAGCAAAAAATTTTTTTTATCAAAACTGTTGTAGCCACAAAAACTTCTCAAAGTCTTAATTTTGTGTTCATCTGCAGTTTGCCTTGAGTTTGTAAACCAACTTGCTTTCCCTGTGGTTTTCTTTTTGAATTCTTTTCACATAACTGAGTCTTGTTCATGTTATAATATTTTACCAATGGGATTTAATCCAAATACAGAATATAGTGTTTCAGTGAGAAATAACTTGGCGCCTGTCTTGAAAAGTAACATAACAAAAGCTTGTCAGCAGTTTTCTTAAAAACTCACCAGACTCTGTTTATTCATCATATCATTAATCAAGAGAAAAGGGAAAAGGGACACAAGTAACACCATTTACTGTATATTGTTTTCATGAAACACTTCAGAGCATTATTCCTTTACCTACCAAAAGAAAGATTTTGTCAAAGCTTCATCTGGCACCAATTCATGCATGTGGCAACGTTGCTTTACTACCCTTATCAGGAATTATTCATGCTAAGTAAAATCCTCCAATTGAAGGTTCATTAAATTGATTACCGGTGCAGGAACTACAATCAAGTCATTAAGTTCTCTTGATAATTTGATTAATTAGAAACACGAAGTATCCAACATATTTACAAAAGCCAAAAACTACTTTTTTGTCAATTGCTGTGCCTAGTTTTTAATCCCATGACAAATGAAACTGAAGCACATATATCTATATCTATCTATCTATCTATCTATCTATCTATCTATCTATCTATCTATCTATATATATATATATATATATATATATATATATATATATATATATATATATATATATATATATATATATATATATATACACTCAAATATATATATACTCATGGTTTGTATGGTCAAGCTTCCTCAGAGGGAAGCTGCCATGCCGGCAACAAAGCTCCGTTCATCCAGCTTCAGGGTGACCAAGTGATTCCAATTAAAGCTGCATGTGTTGTTTACCAAGGCTGGGGTCGTGTAAGTCAAGCACAAAGGAGAGTGATCTCAGAAGTAAAGAGGAGAACATTGAAACACTGTGACCTCAGTCTGCTCAGAGATACAAAGGATGTTTTTTTGTTTTTTTTGTCTCCCTTCTATTTCTTTTCAACAGGTGATTGAAGAATTCTATCTTAAATCATTTCTCTGGCCCCATTTTATGTTTGACGCTTGTTTTACGGATTGATTTAAGGTACCTTATGAATATAACAAGCTTTAGACAGGTATTCTACATACTATTTAAAAACACTTTAAGGCCACTTTTCTGATTTAACTTTCTTATTAATCTGATGTAATACTCTAACTTTAAATGTCATGTTTTTTTTTATGAGCTATAAACCAAAAATTATCGTAATTTTAATATATATAGAGACTTTATAACATCTGTCCCATTGTAACTTTTTAATCATATTCTAATTTTTAAACATGAAGTCATAACCACAGCTACAACTGATAACAGTCCATGCATCTTTTGAAATAAGCAAAAAAAGACAAAAGGAAACTAAGTTCGGTTTATAAATTTGTTTATCTGGCCACAGTGTGGGCATGCAGAGTAAAGCAAGACAAATCGATTTGTATGAAGTAAAAAATGACATCCGCTGACTGTCAGAGAAGCCGGCCAGTGTTAGAGGGCAGAGGAAGGAAAAGATGAATGAAGAAACCGAAGAGCCTGAGGTCAGAAACATGCACAGCATCAAAGAATAGAGCTCAAAAAAACTCTGAGAGAAAATTTGGCTGCATAATATTTCTTATCTTTCGTAACATTGTGACTATTTGTTCCTTAGATAAAAAAAAATAAAAAATGTCCAACTCTAATGTAGTGTGATAAAACATTTCAAAGCTTATAACTGAATCGAAGAAAATCATTAAACAAGGAAATAACTGAAATGCTTCACAAAAAAAACACATAAAATAAGAACAAACATGAAATCAATTATTTGTGTTCTTTCCGTTTTTTTCCAAATGACTGTTTTACAGAGTCATTAAAATTAGACGGGTTGAATTAATTTCCAAAAGGTTAGATATTTGAAGTATATTACAAAAACATGGGTTCAAAAAAAGCAAAAAGCACAAAATCCTTTGAGGATTAAAGAACAGCAATATTCTTCTTCCATGATTAAAGTCTAACATGACAGATGTTATGCTTGCTATAAAATAAAAGTAAATAAAGACAAAACTTTTACTTGTAGTTTAAGCTAAATAACAAGTTGAACAGAAAAAAAATTACTTCGGGATGCAACTGAAAATACTAAAAGCAAAAGATTGCTTATTTTGGGGTCAAACTTCATGTTGCTCAGGAAAAAAAAAAGACTCTAAGCTTTTCAAGGACACATATTTGTCAATTTAAAACTTCAGAACTTAGGAGAACAAGGACTCCCTGAACAAATGTCTCTTTTCATTTCATGCTTTTAATCGCTCGGCTCCTCTGCCTCTGATTCAATTTGAGCTAATCGTTCAATTAAAATCACATGTAAGAATGAGCGAATGGCTTTTTCAAAGATATGAGCACAAAGGCAACTGTTGCTTCATTTACTTTTATAAGAACTAGTATTGTGAGTTATAACTGATGTGCTTGTTCCTTAAGAAAGAGGATTAACAGGTTCCTTTATGTGCAAACATAGAGTTGCAATGTGTTGTGTGAAGCTTTTTCACTTAAACAAACTTGTGCCTGAAAAAAGTAAAAGTTAACTAAGTTTTACTGTAATGTTTTAAATGTTGACTTCAGACAAAAATTCCCAAAGAATTGAAAGGAACAGCTTTAACATTTCAGACATCCTTACCTACAAGAATGCAAGTAAAAAGAGCAGTTTATATGATTCTAAAAAAATAAAAGTGCCCGACTCACATTCAAGGGCATATTTATACTTGTGCCATAATTTCCATTTACTGTATTTAATACCAAGGAGTTAACATATGAGGTAAACCAGAAAACAGAAACTGACAATAAAAGTAGATATTTCCAAACACTAATCCAATGTCTCTATCATCCCAGAGGAAAAAAAGACAGAAAAAAGAGCATCTGAGCTGTTTCTGGATTATTTGAATAATGCACTATGATGGGTAAATGCTTGTCTCAATCCTTGGCTCTTTTGTATCTGCAGATTACAAAAGAGCCAGTTTCAAGCACCATGCAGGCTACTAAGAAGAGACTATCAAAGGGAAGAAACAGGCTTTCAAGTCAGGACCCTTCGATTGTGTTACAGATTGGTTCCAGGTGAGGCAGCTTTGAAAAGTTCAGCCGGAGGAAAATTGCCCCTCCACACAGAGGCAGGGAGGCTTCACGGTTGGCATGGTGCTCCGGAATTCAAATACGACTCATGTTTGGTGGGATTTCTGAAAGATGGACGCTGGGCCTCTAAAATCTTGTTGTGGTTGATTGCAGTTACATTACAAGCTAAGCTCAGGCGGAGTAAAAAAAAAAAAAAAGGTCGGGATACAGAGTGTCTGGCTGTTTAAAAAAAAGAGTTGCAAAATAGCTGGATAGCTCCGAGGTCTGTAGATAATAATTGCAGCATAATGTTCAAAACATCCCTTTGATTCACTCAAAAGATAAGCTCTGGATTTATGTTTCAAAACAGACATTTTCCAGTTCCTCTCTGGTGTGGAGTGGAATTTCTAACGTGAGTGGCTCATGTTCCTCTTTTTCACACATGCTATAACAGCAGGAAGCTATCTCAAGGATTCATGGCAATAATAGATACGGTAGCTTTTCAGCAAACAGAACCTCAAGAATATGTTGTGGCATAAAAACCATTTTTTGATATCCCTGACAAATTGCTTTGTTTGGGCCTTTAATAGGAACTAAGCCAGCTTGTGATTTGGATTGAGATGTATATTTCCAGATTTAACAATGAGATTACTTTACTTAACCTCTTTTTGTGGTACATAATGATCTAACAGGTAAAATAGGTAGGTAAAATTACTTAAAGACACGGCAACGTTAAAAGACTTGAAACTCACTAAGGTCATCATACTGATCATGATAATCATACACAGATCATGAACATGAACTACAGGAGCAATGAAAACAAACAAAAAATGTAAATGCAACAGATTTTACTACAACCTTCCCATGTATTGGCAACCCAGGTGGAAAAAAAAAAAAATTATCTGCATTATCTGACACCAAAATATTTAAAAGAACACTCAACTTTATGTTATTTACAGTTATGTAGCAAGCTAAATAATTATGCCTCATTTATGATAATTAATTCTTTCATATTATAAAGATCATCAGTGCCACAGTTTTTGGCATACAATGGTACTTGAAAATAAACGTAAAGGTGTTTTTTTATATATACTTAAAAGTTTTAATTGCCTTCTCAAGGGATGGTTTGACACATACCTCAATTAGTCGTCCTTCAAAAATACGAATGAAAAAAAAGAGAGAATGCTCCTTAAGTGAAAGAATTTGGATTAATCTTTCATAACTCCAGAAAGTGCAGCATGCAGAAAGCAACAAGCTAATGACTTTTCATTATTCTTCCTCTAATTGAGGTCAGAGCAGAAGTAAAAAAACTTTGAAACTATGCCTATAGTCTGTAATTACTGTAAAACGTGTCATAATCGGGGTGCAAATCAATGGGGGAGGTTTAAGGAGGTGCAATGGACTAAATTCATTATATTGGTAACAGCAACACGGTGTAACATTTAATCTACGTATGACCTTAAGTTCATATATATTTCATGATTTTCCAGTTTAATGTGCATTTGGCGATGCACCATGTTGTACAGCAGTCTGAGCTGCCGTCAAGCACAAGAGTTAGCAAACTAAAAGCTGTCATTACATACCAACAGATACAGCACTTGATCAGATATATTTTTGGTTCTCTCATTTACGAGTTAATCTAGAGCAGGGGTCACCAACACTGTGCCCTCGGCCACCAAGGGTATCTCGAGGACCCCATGGAGCGTCTTCTGAAACAACTCACCATTGTGCTAAATCTGAAATTTAATTTACTTCTGTTGCTCTTCTTTGTTAATCATTTATAGAGATTTGCAAATGACAATATATAATAGAAAATAAAAAATCAAAAGAAACTATAAAAAATGTTTATTATGTATGAAGTTTAGATGAACGCTGACTCCTCCAGTTCATAGGTCAGTATTGGTAGCCCTTCCTATGACTCAGCACCCGTGAAGTAAAGATTGATGGCCTCTGATCTAGAGGGATGAATATTGCCCTGTCTTTACAAGCAACTCTATGACTTCAAACTCTGCTGGTCTGTTATCAGAATCCAAAACATGTTTAATTTTGCAGCCATGCAGCGTTGCTATTGGCCTTTGAGGGGCTAAAAATTCAATTTACTGGTCTAGCATCCCTGTTGGCTAAAGCTACACAAGGTTGCTTTAAATGAATAACATTTGCAGTATCTATTCATTTCACATAAAGTCTCTTATAGTTTCCCTTATGTTTAAGCCTGCATGCTTCAACTTAAAAAATACCATATAGATTGTTTCATCTTATGGGTATGTTGCACAGCTGGCCAGCAGGTCTACATAGTTCCTTAGATTGAACAAACGTTCTGATGACATGCTTATACACATAGTTTTACATGTAAGTTAAATATGTTCTTATACAGCCTTAAGGAGATGATGGGCATAGATTTTTTAGAAAAGAGTATCTTTGCCTATCAAAAAACATCTCCTTACCAGTGTCCATCAGATCTTCTTTTGATTTCTAAGAATATAATTCTAACCAGCTTGAGCTGTGATTTATCTGCAAAGGTCATTCAAAATTAAACCTGTCAGGGGAAACTCTGGGCACACCTGAAAGGATTTCACACTGTTGCTAATTCCTTATATTTGCTCAGATCTAAACCAAGCTATCTGTAAGAAAAATCATTAGGCGGCGAAGAAACGGTACTGCGCATCCAGGACCACAGCTGTATAGAAAATGCACCTGTTTGCCCAACATCTGGTTTAAAACATTATTTCTAATACTATTTATCAGGGGCTAAAAAGCTATGGCTACAGCTTCATTCTTTTTCTTGATTTATGTGTTTAAATTTCCACCAAAGATTTTCTTAGATGTTTGTTTGGCAAAATTAGACATGCATGTGAACAGTTTTTGCTCAGTAAATGGGAAAAAAGAAGGGATTTTTTTGGGTGGGGGACAACAATATGGATCTTTGAAAGTCCATATCAACTATAAACACTGATCAGAGGCCACGCAGAACAAACAAGCTGTTATTCCACTGTTGTTTGAATGGATTGAGGAGAGATTGGTCTTGTAATGAAAAGAAAATAGAAGTGATGTTCCCATGACGGATATAGTAAACCAGATTGAAAGAAGCTGCTCTGTCGGCTTGGGGTTCACGCCTCTGGTCCCTCGGCTGCCCTCGACCTTCCTCCCTTCCTCACATGCGCTCTTCCTCCTCACAACACTGAATCAGCCTTTCCAAATACCCTCATCCAGCCTGGAGGCCCATGTGTTCATGTCCTGTCGGGGATTTGTTGATTTCTCTAATCATTGCTCCAGCTCAGACTCTGTCTTTGTTTATTTTGAACAACAAGCAGTGATCACAAGTGCTTAATATTGTTGGGGGTTTTAACCAGAAAGAAGAAACTTCCTTGATTGCATCTTAATCACAACTACTTTGGCTTGCATACTTCAGCCCTACAGCAAACTGTGGCAAAATCTTTTCATCCTTAAATCACCATTTATTTTCTTATTATGCATTTTCAGTTTGAATATCAAATATTTAAATTCTTTTTTTTTTCTTAAAATATTAGAGTTTTTTCTACCTAATATTTGACCTCCCTTCATTGTGAGTCTAAAACTGTAGAAGAGATACAATGCATTGAGGGAACTCCTGATGAGAATTAGAACCATGAGAAGCTTTCCATGGTCTTTCTACTGCATTGATGAGACAGCAAACCATGTTAGCTATCTGTTTGGTGGGGCCTTATTTCACTGACACGAAAGTGTTCGTTTTCTGAGCCCCTCTTTTGTGTTTTTTTTATTTTTTTTCTGGTGTGAGTGAGCTTCCTGTCACAGAGGATCTTTGCTGCTGGCTGGACCGACCCATGTTGTTGCTGTCAAGATGACTGGTGTGTATATAAGGAGGCAAAGGATAATTTCTCTTTGCCAGATGATTGCCCCTGATGATATTCCAACCAAACACCTGAACCAAGAATGTCCTTCTTGTTGAAATTTGTCCTTTTTTGGACTCTGTTAGTTTTCCAGTCAGATAGTGAATCTCAGTTAATCTCCAACCTTCATGTAAAAGGTCTTACCTGTGTGCAGCAGTTCTCACCTGTCTGTCCGCTCTCCAGCACAACCACCCTCTTGGATCTCACTCACATTCTCCTGGACCTCTGGGTTACAGTCTGCAAAAACCACAAAATCAAACCCCTCCACATCCATGCTACCTCCACTTTGTCCCCAGTAAGCAAATCCATCAGTCATCAGTTGTCACCAACCAACTCCTTCCTGATCAGTCTGCTTTCTCCCCTTAGACAAACCAGAGAGCTCAACTAACTTCCAGGAGTTCTCTGCTTCCAGATTCAGGTAGCTTTGTGAATAAAACCTTAAGCCTGAAAATGGGTTAAAAAAAAACTACAAACTAGTTTTTGGTTCCTAGTGTGACTGTTACTGTCTATTTAAAACCAGAACCAGCTCTGTTCCTATCAACCACACAAGTATCCCCTGATCTCCAAAGATGTTTATTGAAGGGAAATATTATCAAACAGGGAGCAATGTGATTCTAAAAATAAAAATAAAAGAATAGAATAAGGGAATACCCTTTATTATCCCACATAAATCTTTGTGTGTGTGACAGAGACAAAACAAGTAAAAAAAAAATAAGAAAGCTTAAAGATTACACACAAGACTAAAAATTATGTAAAAGAACATCAAACTGTAAAACAAATGAGAAAACCACATCTCAGATTACAAAATTATATAAATTGTAGCTCACGTGAAGATGGAAAATCTGTGTGGAGGAAGCATTGTTTTGGAAAGAAATCAGTGCAAGTTACAATGGCTGAAGGATACATTTCTGCGTTTGTATATTTGGCATGAATCTGAGAAATGTGCTAAGCAGTAGTGATGTTATCTCAAACACTGAGGCTTTGCTGCATGTTTCAAACTCGACAGGGTAGTTATGGTGAGGCAGTGGGCCTCCTTGCTTTGCGCGACATCACTGATGACGTTCAATCACTGCTTCATTAAGCAAACAATAAGGGAGTTCATAAGTTTGGAAATATTTCAATTTTGAGCCATTTAATAGTTCTACTTAAAACCCTAAAGCCTATACGAACCAATAGTGTAACATTCATAGCATCATGCTATGCAAGTGATGCAGTTCTTATTAATACCAAATACATGTACATGTACAGGTAAGATGAACAAATAAAAGGTTCTCATCTTGGTTTTACAGGTGCTATAGTGGAGCTGCAGCAATACTTATCTGCTCCTCCTCTGGACCGAGTCAAGGATCCACTGAAATATTGGGCAGAGCACAAAACTCTCTATCCAAATCTATAACACCCACCCAAACATTAACTTATGACAGCAGCCTTCCCTGTTCCTTTTAAAAGAGTGTTTTTCAAAACTGGAGAAACTGTCTTAAAAAAAAAAAAAAAAGTTTGACCCCTGCTACTGTGCAAAAAAAGTATTTTATTGAATAAAAACACCCAAAGTAACAAAAGCACCCTCTTTATTACAACGAGCTGAGTGACCAAAAACACTCAGTACATTGAGCACACAAGACATGCATGACAAACCCAAAATGTTCAATGTATTTATGAATTATGGTTTCATGAGTAAATCTGATAAAAATCAAAACTGCAATTATTTTCGACCGATATTGCAAATGTGATTTTATGACAATTTCCTTCTGCATTAACCACAGGCATGTAGCATTCACTAAAACCCTGTTTCATTTCAGGGTTTTAGTTTTTCGTTACCTTGAAAGCTTTTTTGTCCAGTGTCCATTCTTGCAGGACTTTACTGTAACTCTGTAAAAAAGTGCTTTCTTCTAATTGCATTCCTCCAGAATTTGCATGCTAGCTGCAACTGTCTCTATCCTTTGGTGTGGCAACAAATCCACTTTAAACATATTACACTTCCTAAAGAGTTGGAGTGAAAAATGTATTGTCTTAATCTAGTTAATTGTAAAGTGACCAAAATCGAGCGCCTCTGCAAATAGAAAAATGCATTTTGTTATTTTCCATTGTAATGCAAATTGGAAATTTCAAAGTCAGACAGTTGCTGGGAGGAAGGATGTGTGGTAGAGCTCCTTTGTGTAGCTATGGTGCAGTAGTCACTTACAAAATGAGCTGCCAGCTTTGCAATGGCCTTACACATGAATTTGGAGAGATTGTTCAGTTGTTAACTTATTAATCTTACAGGTCTTCTGTCTCCCACCACCTGCACTGTGTAAAAGAGGCATCAGAGGAGAGCTGGTTATCCTAATAAGCACAGTCATACATGTTTTTGGCTGCAGAAAGGCAGCTCCAGATGACCCAATTTAAAAGAAATCACTCATTAATGAAAACTACAAAATAGAAAATACTAGAAAATAAATTTAAAAAACATTGCTCATGAGTTTTTATATTAGAAATAGTCTTTTTTAAAGTATTTTTATCTTTTACATTGGATGGCCTAAGGTTGTAAGCTTGAAGAGTTTTGGACCCAGAATATAACCCTGTGGGACATAGTTTTACAACATAGGCAATTGTATTTGTCCTTTATACTTTAAAAAGTGTGTAAACTTGACAAAAGTCAGAACAAACTAAACAAATGGGATATTTAAACAAGCCCAATGAAGACAGAACACAGACATATAATTCATTGTCTGATAGACAAAAAAATTGAAGTATGGAAGCAAAGTGGAAATCATGGGGCTTTCATTTTCAAGCAGGGAAATCATGATGCTTGTATACGATTTCTTCAATTAACCAAGCCACTAGACAATTATGAAAAAATGCTCAAACATAGTTAGTAGTGTTGTAATTTAAAGTTAACAAGCACAAAAATTACAAATCACACATGTTTCTCAGTTTATGAGTCATACTTTTAAGGACTTAAAGAACATTTTAAAATTTTACTCTTATAGTGTTTGTTGGTAAATTTCCTAGTTTGAGTTTCTGGACAGATTTAGCATGTGTTCATCACCCACATGTTTAAATTTTACCACACGAAAAGTAGGAGTTAGAAATGTTTAACATCAGAGTAAAGGAAAATGAATGCATCTCACAGCTGGAAGATGCCTTTGATTAAATTTTTTAGAGTGCGTATTAAAGGATGATTTCTAGGGAGAATATGAATGCTTTATTGTTTTGCTTTATTGTAGTGTTTTTTTTAACACTACCCCAACTTATAATTAATTTAATGACTGAAGAATGGAAAGCGGTCAAGTTAAACTTCTTTTGTGGTCTGATTTCTCTGCTCAATATTACAGAACCCTCTCTCACAATGTATGCATGATCACACCAGCAGAAATAACACTTGATCTGCAGTCTTAACTACATAATGACATGTTGCTCCTCAGATGTCAGTCACATGCTGTCTCAATCTCTGGGTTAATCCACGCTCCTCTTCTGGATTTGCTTTTTTGGTGAAAGCTTTTAATAGATGTCAAATATACAGTATGTATTTAATGGGGAATTCAAGCAGCTATATTGTATTTTAAATTTTAGTTATATACTTAATTACTTTTACTATGATAGCTCAACAGAGAGGGAGCTGCAGGAGATGACAATCTGCACGCACAGTGTGAAGCAATGTTCTGGGCTTGTTGCAAACTAAATTGACAGGAACAAACTGAACTAAATGTTACTTTCAAGCATTGCAACTTAAATAAAACACAAACGCCTGCTGATTTATAAGACAACTAATGTTCAAATTAATTGCTCTGCTAACTGTTGCTACGAATGTTTGTTGTTGTACCCTGTGCTGTTTTTGTTGTTGTTTTTTTTCGTTTTAATTTCATTCAGCTCAATTTAATTGAATTATATCTACCTACTTAAGTTGGAGCCAAACATTTTTTTTTTTTTTTTTTTGCTCTACCATCCTATTTTTAATTGAAAAATGTTAGGAGCTCTGGGTGAATATTCATTGAATATTCACCATAAGTCAAAACTGAGTATTGGAATAAAATGACCTTAACTAAAGTGATATATGACTAAAATAAAATTACCTTTCAGGGCATTTCCCAAGTTAAGGGCATTTGTGACTAAATATGATCAAATAGTACATTTGGTAGTCTGTGTTAGTTCACTTTTAGCATCTAGATTTCCATTAAACTTATCAGATGTTTTTCTACAAACTTCCCAATATACCAAAATTAAAAGGTGATTTGACTGAAGATTCTTGGTAAATATTTTCTGAACTTTATTAATCATAAAGCATTACACATGCTCTGCTGTTAGCTGATTTTTCCAATACCTGAGCTTGAAAAATAATGCAACCCCTTTTGGCATTTACTTAATCATATTTAGTTACTTTAACACAATTGTGTTACTTCCTACCTTGCTAACATGAAACAATTGTGTTAAAGTAACTAAATATGTTTAAGGATGGCTCATAAAGTGGACTATCATGACCATACCAATCCATTATTTATCCACCCCTACTTGCTAAATTTCAAACATCACAATTAATGTTTAGCACTAGAAATAAACAGCTACCACACAGCATACAAAAAAAATGTATTGACCTGAAGTGAGGGCATAATTACAAGCATAATTAAAAGTGTCAAATTCTTTAATTCTTCAACAAACAGAAGAATGTGTTTGTTGTGTGAACATATGAAATAAACTCAGAGTTGAATCAAAGCAATTTTAAAACACATCACTGTTTTGGAAAAGGCTCTAAATGGTTTTTCTTAAAACGATATGAGAAGGGAGAAAAGGAGTGAACATTGAGTATGTCACTGTAGATGGGTGTATACTTATTTTTGCAGTGGTTGTGTGGGCTGCGGGTAATAATTGTATAAATGAAGATGTGTGTATGCATGTGTGAATATGTATATCTATGATGTATACATAGGGAAGGACGCTGGAGTATTAATGGAGTTAAGGACTATAGGCAGGAGAGAGGGTATGACTAAAAACGTGTCCCTTCCTCATATGTCTTTTCAGACATCATCTGTCACTGGAAAGAATAAAACAAAATAATGCTTTCATTCAAGATATTCTTTTAGATAAAGAAATTAAACAAAGATTCGGATTGCTGAACCTGGTCCTCACTGCTTGACTCTTTTCTATTTGACCTTTCTCCCCCTTTTAAGCTGATCTCACTCTGTGCGTGCCAGCAAGTGTTTGTCTGAGATACATTTGGAACCTGGTTATCCTGTATAAATCCACATTTTCTGACAGATGCCCAATGCACAATGTCAAAAGTCTGCTTTCCCTCAGAGCTCTTCAGCCTCAATCTAGAGCCTGAACCAAGATCATCCGCAGAGCACCTGCCACGTCAGCGGTTTAACAACATCACAACAGCCATCACAGACATCACAGGCACAGAGCAAAAACCAGCAAGACGTGGGTGGGAATAACAAATACACAACTTCATGTTTTTCCCATCACTTGAAATAGCAATCAATGCTGATTTAATTAAGCCGTTTTGTGTAATTGTGGTCTGCAGGGAAGCACTGACAGGGTCCAGATACTTTCCCTTTTTGTACAGGATATTCTGGGATACTGGCAGTCCTGACAGAGACTTCTATGGAGGATCTAAACCAGAAGTGGGCTGCCAGTGTCCTGAGGTACTTTGAGCACTTATCGGAAACCCTCATGCATATATGAGCAAGGCCTATTCATTTAATATAGTCACGTCTTTGTCATCGTCTTGTTTGTTTAAGCCCTGATTTGGCAGAGCTGGACTGCATATTATATTTCTATTTAGAAAATCAATCTGCACAAGTTCAGCTCATGCCATTGCCTTTTCATGCTTTACAAATGCTAAAAAGTTGCAGAGATGAGTTTCTTTGAAGATTTAACTTAGCCAAACGCTCTGTTGGAGAACATGACAGTGTAAGATTTTATTAGATTAACATCAAACTGTTTAAAGACCAACCAAATTTTACAAAACCTTCAACAAAATAAGAAGTTTTATGTGGTCATTCACAGGTGGCATTTGACACCATCTTCACAGCGGGACTGAATTCAAATGTGTTTTCAGTTTCCCTCACTTGGTTGAAACGTGACCTTTTGTTTTGTTTGTTTTTCAAGAAGATTTCACCCTAAAAGCCAGGTCCGGGATTCTTCTCTAACTTCTAGATAAACAGACCTACACTGTGGTTCGTGGTCACAGAGTTTAAGTTAAGATGTTTATCCAAGTATCAACAAAGAATAAACAACATCCACCAAACTGGACTGATGGGTTGAAGTTTTTTTTTTTTTTTTTTTCAACAACAAAAAAAGATTAAATCTGTGTATGCTAGATGACTTCATCTTTTCTCTAGTAGTCAAGAAGACTTCAATCTAACATAACTATTGTTTTTGCTAGACTATTTATTTATCCATGTTGTTCTGTTTTGAAATAAACCTTTGCTTTTCTTAACTAACATATTTGTTTGTTGTTTTTATCTCATCAAATTAAAAAAAGGTAAACAACAAACAAAATGTCAAATTTATTGTTAAAGTGTACCATTTCCATGTGCATTTTAAATAGAAAATGGAACTTCAATTCAAAGGAATTGCCTAAATTAGAAGGCAATAACTGAATTAAGTTTATCCAATATTTTATTTACAATAGTTTCAGGTGACAAACTATATACCTAATAAATTAAGCAATTCATTTTAGTTGGAGCAACATTCTCTTTGTAGAGTAGTTTAGTCCAATGTATTCGATGGAAAAAATCGATTAAATGGAAGAGTTTCTGCTGATAAAGCATCTGGAACTGTGACTTAATCCAAACTATGTCCATGACTGACAGATGTTATTCCAAAGTTAGTTTCTGAGGAAAGCCTCTGACGGTGTGTTAACCCCAAGTTGGCCTCCAAAGACACCCTCTGGGTTAGACTCTGTAAGACAGAAATGTCAGGTCTGCTATGGTTTCATGGTGGCTGATAGGATCAGTTTTTGTCATTGAGCGCACCCACCCTGGGAGATTTGTTTGCCAGTGCATGTCACGCAAAAAGAAACCAGACTGTCTTTACTTCTCCTTTGTTGTTTACCAACAATCTGAAAGTGAGAGAGAAATTGTGGGCAATAGATCTGGGCATTTAATTGAGGGGTTCCAGTACTCCTTTTGAATAATACCTGTTTTGATGGGTCAGTTACCTTTTAGGACTGATTTAGATAAAAAGATTCCACTGTAAGAAAAAGCTAAAATAAAAAAATCCCTAGAAACAGAGTTGAAAAAGTGGTTAAGAGGGTTAAAATTATAGCTTAAATGACTAGAAAATATCAACATATATTTTTTTATTAATTATAGAGATTTTCCCACAACTTTACAGTTATATATATTGAATATAAATTAGTGAAACTCAGAGCCAGAATCCTTATGTGTAGGTGGAAGACATTAAGTGGAGAATATTACTTATCCCAGCTAAATTGAATGCATTCAGCTGATCATTTTACATTATTATTCATTCATTATAAAATCCTTTTCAGACCCTAAGAGTTTTATTTTCTATTATTCACATTGATTCATCAATTTGATCAGAACAATTTGATTTGCATATGCAAAGCTTTATTGACCTTACTAACGCCTAAAGTTGCAAAGCAACACCACCATTTCCATACAGATTCAGTTTAATCGACAGGTACAAAAATTTACTTCAATGTTTTAGATTATGTGATAAAGAATCCTTTCTTTTACTAGTTTTTGGCTTTTGGATGCAGAATTAGGGCCGAACAGAAACCCCAGCATGCAAACAAGCGGAAACGGGGAACACCTGCAGCCCCACAGAAAAACCTTTTGTGTTTCACAGACGAACTGGTAGCAAACAGACTGTAAACATGTGTAAACCTTTCTAATCTTTTCTTGTATCCATACTTGGATTTAGAGAAAGAAACCTGTGTTGCTCCATTGAAACAATAATAAATAGGCCATCACTTGGGGTAGGATAACACAAATTTACATGCATAATGAATATATTTCTGTCTGTTTGTTTAGAAAGATATTGTATTCCGTTAAGACATCAATACAATAAGACATCATTCGTTCCTTATGCTGGAACACTGGTTTGTTTGCGGATGTAAAACTGACCATTTAAATCTATATCACCTGCTAAACACGTGCATGCATAAGCCCTGACTTATTAGATGTGTGCTATAATGTGTTCCACACAGAAATCCCCAATGCAATCTACAGATGTCATGTTTTCCATGCACTTCAAGATCTACATATTTTTTGTAGAAAAAAAAAATAATTTTTCTGGTTTATAATTAAAATTATTCTAAAACATCATAACTAAATCAGACTAAAAACAGAGCAACTTATAATTGCTTATATCTACATGTCTGCAAGGCCCTGGCTGAAAGAAATTCCCTGCTTTTCTCAAGCTATTGCCTTTTGAAATGTTTACCTTTTTTAACTTCTTTTAACGTTAAAAATATTATATTTTGTGCTGAGATGTTTCAGAGAAGTTGTGCAAACATATTTGCTGCATCTTTCTGTGGCTTAGCCATATGCCTCCACTGGCAAGGTCTTAGTGCATTTGGTAAGATTTTTACCTCTGAACCACACTCTCAGTTCAAGCCCAGCTTAATCATGGTAGCATGATGGAGAATACAAATTCTCCTGCTTCAGTGACGGTAATCGCTGCAATTAAGTGAAGATGCCTCTGTCTGCCTCTAACACATGTGGGTCATGAATTATTTATGTAACCAAACTAAGAAACAAAAAGTTGTAAGTGGAAAAAGAAAAATCTGTTTTCGTTCGAACCTCTTAAAAAACCATCTAAAAAAGGGAGTGTGGAAAAAGTGCTTGAGGAGCCAGAGTCGAGGATAAATCTGCGCGCTTGCTTGGATTGCACTACTAGTGGTGTGGGGCCAAAGTGTTTGTGGTGGTTTTTCAGCCAATAAATCCTCCACACAGATTTTATCCAGTCAGATGTGCAGCAGGAAAAGCAAAGTGAAGGATGTATGGTCATTACTCAGCAGGACCATATCAAAGACTAAAGCCAAGGATCTGTCTTGAACTTGACTGTTTTAGAAAGACTAAGACAGACACAATGTGGGAGAATTTTAGGGTTGAATCTCTAAAATCATGTTATGATGGGCATATATATATTAAAAAACTAATTAGCTTTTTTACACCTTAAATAGCATATATAACATTATCACAATAGTGAAGTAGTACAGGTCTACATGAATTTTTTAAGTTTAAATTATATCATCAACACGCAGCAGCATTATTGGAATTTTATTTTATTGCCAGGAAAAAAAAAAAAAAAATATATATATATATATATATATATATATATATATATATATATATATATATATATATATATATATATATATATATATATATATATATATATATATCTGAAAACTTTTCTCCTTCCTACAAATGCACAATGGAAATATACTTGAAACTATAGAGGAGCATCTCAAATGTTGTTTACAAGGCCTTGTCTCAGCTTATTTTTAAGTTCTTCCCCAAATTATCCAAGCCACATGCGCCCCCTGCTGTTCAGTCTTTGTTACTACATTATGATCCTTGATCACATTTTGCTTTTTTCAGTTAACATCACCTGTATTTTTCACCTGTTGTACTCAAGTTTCTGCCTTCTCAATACATTAACTCTGGGACCAGGGTAGACTTCATTCCTCCTTTCTTAAATTGTATTTTTCTGTTTAAAATGTTTTCTTGCAAGTATAGAGGCCAATATTTCAATGCAAAGATATGGTGATTTACCGCTCAAAGCTGAAATTGTTTAATTTAATTTATACAGACAGGCTTAACTGGTTCTTTCCTAGACAGAGCCACTTATGAAGCTAGTTTACCTTTAAGTTTTGACAAATAGAAAGTATTTATGGTTGTATGTGTTTGTTTTGTATGTCTGCTTTTGTCTCCTTGAACTACCAGTTGGCCTCAGCAAAAAGAAGCTCACACCAAGCCTGTTTATGCTGGAGGTTTCTTTTTGTTTAAAGGGAGATTTATTTTTTCTCTCAACTGTTGCTGCATTCATGCTTGCTGTTAGTGATTGTTGTAGATTGCATCCAAATGCCTGCTGTCACCACCAGGGGTGTCAAAAGTACACACATTTGTTACTTAAGTAGAAGTGTAGATACTGCAGTTTAAAAACACTCTGGTAGAAGTTGAAGTATGAACTTGACCTCTTTACTCAAGTAAGAGTGAAAAAGTATGTGCTCCAAAAACTACTTAAAGTATAAAAGTATAAAGCAACCTTTACAAAAAACAGCCAGTTGCCACTATATGAATCGAAAGCTCAATTTTTCTACTATTTCAAAACAATTCTTTGAGATAGGGCCAAGGATGAGGGGGGTCTTGTTGGTCTCCGTCTCCATCTCCCGATACGCTCTCGCCTGTGTCTGACCTTTCAGACATTTCAACATCTTTTTCTGAATCCAACATTGTAGCATGGCATAGACAATACACGTTTACAGTTTGAAGAACACCTGCTCGCTTCTGAGGATTTCCTTTAACTAACCAATGAGTGTTTGCATTATATGACTCATCCAATTACACTAGTTTTCACTAGGTGTGTATGGCGCCAATGATCTGCATTAGATGGCGCACATGACGTGAAATAAATATTTATAAACATTAAACCAAAGCCAAGAGTAACAAGTAACGTTTGTTTTAAAAATGTAAGGAATAGAAAGTACTGATACCCGTGTGAAAATGTAATGAGTAGAAGTCAGAAGTAGGAAGAAAAATAAGTAATGAAGTAAAGTATAGATACCTAAAAAGTGCAGTAACAAAGTATTTGTACTTCGTTACTTGACACCTCTGGTCTCCACATGCTCATCCAGGAGGAGTGGATCCTGTAAGGTAAATAACACCATGCAATCAGTTGTGTTTCCTTATATAGAAAACTTTGACGCAATCTCACTGTATGATCTGATTGAATAGTCTCTTTAAAGTGCCTTGAGATAACGTGTTGTGAAATGGTGCTAAAAAAAAAAAAAAAAAAAGGATCTTAACTTATACTTAAACTCATCTTTATTTATCCCTTGGGATTTCTCCAGGGAAATTCTGGTTACAGTAGCTTATATAGAGTACAAAGGGCAGAGTTTAAGCAAGATGCTATTAATGCCTCTGATGTCTTCACCCCGAGCACAGACTCCCCTTAGGGCTGTGTCCTGAGCCCCCTGCTGTTCCCCCTGATAACACATGACTGCGTCCCCAGGTTTACCACCAATCACATCGGGAAGTTTGCAGACGACACCACGGCGGTGGGCCTCATCAGAGACGACAACAACCTGGACTACAGATAGGAGGTGGAGCAGCTGGTGGGCTGGTGCAAAGATAACAGCCTGATCCTGAACTTGAGAAGACGAAGGAGATCATCTTGGACTTCAGGAAGAAAGGGCCTAACCACGCTCCACTGGTCATCAACAGCTCAGCTGTAGAGGTGGTTAGCAGCACCAAATTCCTGGGGGTGCACATCACAGACACCCTCACCTGGACTGTAAACACCACCTCACTGGTCAAAGGGCACAGAAGCACATGTACTTCTTGTGGAGGATGAGGAGAGCCCACCTGCCCCCACCCATCCTCCCCACCTTCTACAGAAGCACCATAGAGAGCGTTCTGACCAGCTGGCTCACTGTGTGGTGCTCTGGCTGCAGCACCTCAGACTGGAAGAGATAAGAGAGGTGAGAACAGCAGAGAAGATCATCAGGGCTCCTCTTCCCTCCATTAAAGACATTTTATCCCAGCTCTGCATGTCCCGAGCCCGTAACATCATAAATGACGCCTCACACCCCCACCATGGACTGTTCTCCCTGCTGCCCTCTGGGAAGTGACTTTGAAGCATCCGATGCAGGTCCAGCAGATTCCAGAACAGTTTATTCCCCACTGCTATTAGTCTGCTGAATGTTTTGTAAAATGGTTTATTTTATTGTATTTTATTATATTTATTATATTTTATTATTTAAAAAATATATATTACTGTTTTTATGAATTTTTTTACTGTTTTCAAGGCTGCAATTTCAAAAAAGGGAATTGTCTAGAGAGCTGTTCTTGACGAAATTTCTTTTTGTTTACACTTGTGTATACAAAATGACAAAATAAATCTGTCTAAGTCTAAAGATAAAAAGACAACAGATATAAGAAAAGTTGTAATGTCCTGGAATATGTTTCTTTTAGATATGAAAATATCTGCACTCTATAGAGCTAAGGAAAGACTGCACAGGAGTTGACCTGGATTATTGATACATAATTTTATATGTATAGCTGGATATATAACTTAACTGAAATTAAATTATTGGGCAAATTTACAAACATGGATGTCCTTCAGAAACCGGTGAAAACTGGTTGATTGGCAGATATTTAAATATGGGATCATCTTTTCTTACGCTCTTGCTCAGCTGGTGTAATTCCGCATAAGAACTGTAGATGGCAGTGTTAAGTTTTTTTGTCTCGTATGTAGTAGTATCAGAGGAAGAAACGTTAGCATAAGGGTTCTACTTAGCTTTAGGTAAAAGCTAGCGTCAGCCGGTTTGAGCCTGAGCATCCTTCTAGAAAAGCACCACTTAAAGTAAAAAAAAAAAAAAAAAGACTGACTGACTGACTGTGCTGATCGTTTCACTTTTAACGTAAACCCAGGGACGAAAACTCTCTTTGAAGACAAAGAGTATAAAGGTATGCGACGCTTGCAATATAAATCGAGTTGCTATTTAATCTGAATTTTTAGAAATAAGTCTTTTGTCATGTTTTCCTCGAGACGGTTGGAAAACGGACTGGGTCGCTGCGTCCCTGGAGGATCTTTACTTTTCACGGTTAATACTTAACATCATGAAACAATGATATTCTTTAAAATAACCACTTTTTTTAGTCCATATTATAGCTTTAATTGACATTCGTTAGACTTGTGGCTTTGCCTGCATATTGTTCCAGAACATGCTAGTATAGGCTAACAATGGAAGAAGCTAGGTTAAATGATCCATGCAACGTTAGCTCTTAATCAGAAAGTCTGCTTTGATAAATGGACAGCGTAGAAACATAATTTACAGTTCATCATCCTTTAATGTCGCATTTATTTTTTTTATTTGTCGGAAATAATGTTACAACTGAAGTTTAAGAATATAACTTTAAGGCGCAGGCCCACATTTTAATTATGTTCAGTTCCTTTTTATCTTCTTTTGCTCACTTAGACCTACGTTTAACTGTTATCTTTAAAGGTCTAAGAAGAACAGTTTTATTCGTTTTTTTTTGTGTGTCGTGATCAGACAGAAGGCGGAGAGGTCCTGATTATCCCAGGTTTCCATGGCTAGCAACGTTTAATAAAGCTAATCGTTTTGTAAATTATTCAGGATATATTCCTTAAGTTTCCGGATGCATAGCAGGTTAAGCGACATCTGTCAGCAGTTTCTGTAGTATAAAGAATCATTATTGCCATTATAAAACCAAGATTCTGCTGTGAGCCTCGGATTAGAAGACACACACACAGAAATATGCAGATAGACTTTAAAAACAAAAAAAAAATTAAAATACAAAATACTCTTTCAAGACTCAGTATTTTTCTAAGATGTATAAAGTTCCTAGAAGAGAAACCTTGAATATACACCCCGGACGTAAAATATAGCAGAACATTTTGAAATGTTGGTTTAAAAACACACGTTTTTCTTCTACAGATAAAAATAAATAAAATAAAATGTCCTTACAGAATCCCATACTTTGCTTTATGGGGCTTATTTGCAACAGAATTTCAATTTAAAAGGTAATAGAACAAAAAACCAAACCGTAACATAAATTATTATGTATGGTGACTTTGAAAATAACTGCTCTAGCATAAGCTAACTTTTTATGGTAATATAAATATGACATTTAGTAATTGTACTTTTTTTTTCTTGAATATGTCTTGAAATAAAATGCTAATTTTCATTTAATTGAGTCTGCATTTTGTATTGTAAATGTTTTAATAATAATAGGCAATATTCTGCCTTGAGATAAAAAAAAAATACAATTATCTTAGAATCTTTATTTTAAGTGAAGTGAAGTGTTAAATTTTAAAGTTTAAATACATTTGTGGGAAGTTGGACCTTGAACGTGTCTAATTTAGCCTGTCCTCAACTACCAAATTAGTTTATTTCTGTAGTATAGGTTTGAAATTGGGCTCTACAAACTCTTTTTCAGTTTGGCTGGCCATGCTGTCTTAGAAGAACATGACAGGCATGAGCCCCAGCTATTTAGTTAAATGGAAACAACATAAAATGGATGGGGAATAAAGTTTATGTGTTAATGTTTTTACATATTTTCTAAGTTTCAGCCTGCATTAAAAAAAATCAGAAGTTGCTTTGAGAGGAAGACACACCCAGAGGAGATCATTACTAATCCATTGATTGCAGCATGAACAGCAACTGCTGCTTACTCATAAAAAAAATTATGGATTACTCTACGATTGCTTTACGTCATATTTTCAGAAGGAAATTCCATTTGATGCTTCATGCATACTGCTCAATGGGTTAGCAATATTGTCTTGCAGCAAGAAGATCTGGGTTCGATTCCCACCCCGGCTCTTTCTGCATGGAGCTGCATGTTCTCCCTGTGCATGTGTGGGTTCTCTTCAGGTACACCGGCTTCCTGCCACAGTCCAAAAACATGACTGTTAGTTCAATTGGTTTCTCTAAATTCAGAAAATTGATGGATAGATTCATGCAGCCTTCTGTTTACACAGGAATTTTTACAGACATTTTTTCCAATAGATTGACCCCCTATTACTTTACCAATTAATGGGAGAACAACTGATAATTAAACTGATCTTGTTCATATCTACTTTTTGTAAAGTTCTCAAAATCAGCCTCGGCTAATGCTCAAAATTTTTCATCAAAATTTTACGAGAAGTCCCACATTTGCAGTTAAAACAAATTTGTATTGTTTGCTGGAGGGTTCAGTAAAATGATATAGGAATATTGAATGATCTTATGTCATCGTACTGCTTTTGACTTTATCTTTAACAGCAACTTTAACGCCTGAAAGTGTTTTGTCATTTAAAAGGAAATTGGTGCAGGCGCAGACATTTTAAAATTGATTACCAACTAAAAAAACTGCACTCAGTGCACCCCTAATAACAACAGGTGTTACAGAGAAATGTTGCTAAATATGGGAATTTGTGTATTGAAGTCCCCAAAACATAAATAATTAACTTTTATATAATTTATGAAATATGCTTGAGGGTTGAACAGGTAGGTTATACTATGTAGCCATTAAAATAACATAACTCAGTAATAGAGACATTAGATAATTCTCATATGATGTTTTTCCCATTTTCAATGTGTCCCTTTAGATGCCTTCAGCAGCGGTTGGCAACAATGCTGTCCAGTGTGCCATTCCAGAGCTGGGAAATGGAAGTCAGTCTGAGACCATGAAGCAGTTTCTTGGTGTAATTGACAAAAAGGTCCGGAATATGGAAAAGAAAAAGGTAAAATTTTAAGAGTTATACAGATGGATGTTTCTTAATGCCTCCCTGTTTTGGTAGTCATTTTTATGTCTGTGTGTGTTATTTAAATTTCTGTTTTTTCATCTTCATAAGTTGTCAGAAGTTAATGCTCAGAGGTCATTTAAACAAGGATAAATATTTATAATTAAATTTCCCCAAGAATTTCGGAAAGCATGTTGTAATGAAAGCTGTATCGTCCATATTTGTTTTTAACATTTATTCTTCAGTCTGCTGGTATAAGCTGGTTTTATAGCAGAAAGAATGTTATGCTCTTTCAAACAATCCAGATAAGTTTTTGGAAGAAGAATTAATCTTTTCATCTTTATCCTTTCCTCTATTACTTTTTCTCAACTGTTGATGTTTTTTTTTATTCTTGTATTGCATTGTCATTTTTTCTCAGAGAACCTTTGTTGATGGTTCTGGTGTTTGTTTGTTTTTTCAGTCCAAACTTGATGACTATCAGGCCAGAAAGAATAAGGGAGAAAGACTGAATCAGGATCAGCTGGTAAGACGAGATACTGGAGGCTACTTAATATGCAGTGTTGCATTTTCACTTTTTGTTTTTTTAATTGTCTTAAAATATTCCCATAACCCAGTTAAGAAATATTTATGTTTATGGAATATGTCTTCGTGAAATACATGTTGATATGTTTTTTTTTTTTCCTTGATGTGTCCAAAGGAAGCCTTGTCAAAGTATCAAGAAATCATCAACAACCTTGATTTCGCTCGAGAACTGCAGAAGGGGTTCCTGGCTTTGGGCCATGAGGTAATTAAAACCTCTTTTCTTTTATTGTTTGTGATAAAACCTGAGGATTTCTGATGCTATCAGTACGCTGTTGATAATTTACTAAAGAGAGGTTTTTAGAAAGTTATTAGGAAAAAAATATCTCTCATTTGAGGGTGCCGGTACTAGCTGATGTTGACATTTGCTTTGTAGAGCTTGTGAAATAAAATCTACCAAAACTGCTCTGTGTATGTTTAGGTCCAAAAGGCAGTGAAAAAGTCTGCACGGCGAGAGCAGCTTCAACGGGAGGAAATGGAACAACGGCGGTTGAAGAAGGTTTTGGAGCTGCAATATTTGTTGGACCAATTAGGCGAGGACAGCGTGCGACAGGACCTTAAAAGACCCAATGCCTCTGGTTCAGCTCTGCTCACGGATGCTGACCTTGCATCTTTTGATGAGTTTTATAAATTGGTTGGACCTGATAAGAACTGTGATGTCAGGTATGTGGGTGCTTTTGATAGTCAGTGATTTTCTCTAAAGGCATTAATTCAGATGCATCTTAGAAGCTATAATATTATTCAATAGCTTTTATTTAAGAAATGAAGTTAAAATTGAGGAGTACAGGTACATATTAAGGTTGTTTCAAAAAAACACACAAATAAAAAAATTCAGGCTTATGGAAAAAACATTTTCTTTTATGAACTCAATATTTGGTCAGGGCTTCTCTTGCAGAAATTATTGCATCAGAGCGGAGTGGCATGGAAGGATCAGCCTTGAGCACCACTGAGGTCTAATTGTAGCCCAGGTTGCTCTGATAGCTGGATTTCAGTCATTTCCTTTATTGGGTCTGGTGTCATTTCCAACTGGACTGTAGCCCATAGATTCTCACAGTCAGAAGTGTCAAACCCCAGTCTTTGCTAGCCAGCGATTTTCAACCTTTGGATGTGTCCCTGATCTTGCACACCAAACTCAAATCGCTGAATTACCTCCTCAGGTGCTAATTAATTTGGTTATAATTATTGCTACCAGAGAAAATGAAATTGGCTTCACAATGAAGCTTATAAGCCTAAAGAAGCATAACATTTTAAGGCTTTCTAGCAACAGGTATTCTGCTACTCACTCTTCTCCCGACTCTGGGAAGATGATTTCCAAAACCCAACATGATTTACATCCAAACAACATCTTCATTTGGTTGAAAGGTGAAAAGCCGTAATGTTCAGATCCTCGAATCTGATTCTTTTCAACATCTATTATTGGACTAAAGTAAGACTAAATCAGACAGACTCAACACAGACCAATTGTAAACAAATATTTCTGGACTAAATCAAGACTATGACAGACCGATTAGATTTGGCCTAAAAACCAACGTTTAAATGACCGCTGGTGTTTGGGGCGACGCCTGTATTATCTGGTTCAGTAGTGGGCTGGATACCCCTGTGTGTGGTGACTGTTGAAGCTCTGGCTGCAGTCCACATCTCATAGGTCTCTCAGAAACTCTTAATTTAACTCTGCTTCACACTGTTCTCAAGGATTACTTTGGATGTCTTTTTCTTTCCGGTCAACTTTGCGTTAACGCTTGAATTAATGCAAATTAAATCCATCCCGGCCGTCGGCCATAAAAACCAATTTATATGTAATTTAAAGTTAAGGGAAGCTGAGATTTGGCTTTTCATTTGGTCGAAGATTGTAATCATTAAATTAAACAGTGCAAATATATTATCATGTGTCATCAAGCTTAGAAATGTTTGTGTTTTTTTTTTGTTAATTTTACTTTGAAATTCTGAAAATCTAAAATGACCAGTGAATAATTATTGTTCCAGATTGACTGACCAGTATGAGGAGGCTTCCCAGCACTTGTGGTGTCTGCTTGAAGGTCGAGATAAGCCTGTGGCAGGAACTACATGTAAGTATTTAGGGGAATTAAAAGTGTAAAAACTAATATCTATCATTCTCCTGAATGAATTTATATATCATAGAGGTGTTATTTGAGTGTTCCATTTATTTTTTTGAGCATTGTATATAAATATATGCTTGTGGTTATGATGCCAACATTGGCACATAAGGAAACGGCACAAATGAATACGAAGTAATTTTAGATTGGCGTCACGTGAGGCAGAGTTCAGGCATTGCCAGATCTTTGTAGCTCTGTGATAGAAGCAAGTGAGAAATAATTTATCAGCGATGCAGTTCCCAGATTAAAGTAAAAAAAAAAAAAGGCAATACAATTTGGAAATGGATTGTGTTTTTGAGCATTTGGTGCTAGTTCAGGAAGCGAAGAGGCTGAGGAGCCATGCAGAGGTTGATGCTTTCCTTCTGGACATGCAGGTTAAATATGCATGTTGTTTTTACATGGGGAAGTAAATTTTTTTTTAATAGTTGAAGCAAAGAAGTGTCTAGTGATACAGATTTTTGGAGTTTATCCTTCAAAATAAAACAGTGTTTTACATACACTTGAGTACTTATCTTTGCCTGGCCTGTAAGCAGATCTCGAGATTTCAGGCACAGTGTAGATTTTGGCCATCTCAAATGGATTTTTTTCTTAAAGCACTAACCCAGTGGGGTTTTAAAAACTCTGTTAAATGGCTCCTTCAGTCTTTTTTTTTTTTTTCCTTGATTTTTACATTACCGTATTTTCACGACTATAAGGCGCACTTAAACGTCTTTTTTTCCCCTCAAAATGTGCGGTGCGCCCTTTGGTGCGGTGCGCCTTATGTGTGTTGTAACTGCGACTTTTGAGACCACCTCATTGAGGAGATGATGAAAGAGTGGCTGAATGTAAGGAGACCAGGTGTTTTTTTTCCACTCATCACCATCGCTGTTAATATGTAACCCCATGCGTTCCCATCTCACAGCTGATGTGAAAAACATGGGGAAACAAATTAACCCTGTGCTCGCTGTTCAACCGCTCGACATCGGTGTGAACCGGACCCAGCATGTGCAGCAGAAGCAGCGAGTTTACATGCAAAGTCAATGGTTGACGAGCGTATAGGTGCAGCAAAAGGTCCCGCAGCGCGTTTTGAGCAGCAGGTGCAGCACGTGATCGGGAGCGTTTAAGCATCTGACGCACCGCCAACGCGCTGCTGCTGCTCGAGATGGAAAAATTGAAGTTTTGCTGCTGGACGCGCCGCATCAACCAATCAGAGAAGCTGATCTGGGAGCTGACAGCGAGACAGACACAGCGCTCTGATGACATATGATATTAAATGAAAAAGGCTGGATGGATGAAGAGATGATGAAAGCGTGGCTGAGGGAGGTGTATGTGAGGAGACCAGGTGGTTTTTTTCCACGCATCACCATCGCTGCGTGCCCATCTCACAGCCGATGTGGAAAAAAAGGTGAATCAAATGAACGCTGTGCTCGCTGTTATCCCCGGGGGTTTGACACAGGAACTTCAACCGCTCGACATCGGTGTGAAGCGGCCGTTCAAAGTAAGGCTGCGAGCGGCGTGGGAGCGATGGATGACCGACGGAGACCACAGTTTCAGGATATGTGGAAGGCAGCGCCGGGCAAGTTACGCCACCTTTAGCGGATGGATTGTAGATGCTTGGACTAACGTGTCTGCTGGCTCTGTTGTTCAAGCTTTTGCAAAAGCCGGCATTATTTCTGAGGAGCTGCGCTGCACGGAAAGTGACTCTGACAGCGAAGAAGGGGAAATTGGCATGTCTGATTTAGCGCAGCTGTTTTATTCAGAAACAGAGGATGATGACTTTGATGGGTTTGATTAATACTTTGTAATAAATACTTGAATAAAGCACAATCATACTCAGTTTTGCTCCCGCTCTATTTTTCTACCTGAAAACTTAATTCAACAGCAGCCTCTGGGCGGGTCTCCTCCTCTTCACCGCGGTGGCTGGCAGGTGTTTTTTCATCTAAATAATCTAAATCTTTCAGCTATATTTGCTGTGATCAGTGGGAATAAAGTAGTTTTAATATGTTTTTAAGTGAGAAAGTCCACCTGAAAACTTAATAATTGCAGTCAGTTCATCCAGATTATCTATTTCTGTCGGAGGCGCTCAGACCCCCACATACCAGCGGTGCGCCAACAGGAGAAATCCCTTCATCAGCAGCCTCTAGGCTGGGCAGCCTCCGGGTTCACGCAGTGGCTGGCAGGTGTTTTTCATCTAAATAATTTAAACTGCAGGCACCAGGATACCGGTAATAAAAGCGAACATATTCCGTCGGCGGGTTTCAGGATTTTAAGTTAATTTAGGAGTGACCACAGCGCTGTGTCATCTGCGATGTGTCTGTCTCACGGCCAGCTGCCAGGTTTGATTAATACTTTGTAATAAATACATGAATAAAGCACAGTCATACTCAGTTTTGCCCCCGCTGTATTTTTAAATACGCAGTAGAGGTATTTAAAGGTAGTAGAGGACATGTACCTGTATATAAAAAACGCGCCCTATAGTCCGGTGCGCCTTATGTGTGTGTTAAATACAGAAATGGGACACATAACTGAGAGTGCGCCTTTTAGTACGGTGCGCCTTATGGTCGTGAAAATACGGTACTTTCGAAAAAGGTAAAAACATGATCAATATTTGTAAGGGTTGATCCAAAAATCAACAGAACTCTGTATGATACTCAGGTAAACCTTTACTTGTCTTCCATCTTTGTTTTAGACAAGTCACTGAGGGACACTCTGGACAAACTACTGATAAGTGGCTACTTTGAAGGATCAGAAGCTAAACAGAATGGGGACTGTGAGACGGAAGAGACACCAGAAGAGACATCGGAGGAGCAGACAGCTGTGGAAGAAACTGCAGCTACTGAGGAGCAGCCTCCCGAATCTGGTAACCTGTCACTTATTTACTTAGAGATTTATTAGAAGTGTTTACTTTGTGTGTTCACTGCTCAAATGTTTTTTTCTAGGACCAAAAACTGAAAGTTACACAGAGCCTGTACAAGTGGAAACCACAGAGGTTGGGATTCGTTTTTTATGTATCATATTAAAAGCCACAGACATCGATATTTATGCCTGTCTTTATTATGTTTGATTGCAATAGTTGTTCTTTGTTGTAGTTTTTTAACAGGCAGTTTGTTCCAGAAACTCCATACAGTAACACAGACAAAGACCAGGTGGAGGAGTGGACTGTGGAGGCTCAGGTATCCTCAGATAAATTATCACTGTCCACCAAATACATTAGATGATCTGTTTGCCTTTAAACACATTTGAAATTTCATCCAATCCCTTTCAGTTTAATAGTGCATTGTGACCGGATGTCCACAGCGTGTTCGGTGGATTCGCTTATAATTCCTAAGCAAACCACGTGGGGGAGCGGTGAATCCCATGCGGTGAGAGCGTTCACTGGATGGATTGAGTTGTTATCAAACAGCAGCACCATATGGAGCGTGCTGAGCGCTGATAGCTAAAGTTTAAAAGCATTTAACTTTTATGTGAAATTGCGACACTGATACCAATCAGGGACTGGTTGTAGGTGAACCTTGTTTTATTTAAAATGGAATACAGAGAAAATGTTTTAAAAAAAACAAACTAAGGAATGCTCTCAAGAGGTTTTTAGGTGGCCCTTGGAAGCATTGTTCGTCGTCCTCCCTTACCTCCAGCACAGACCGAGGTCTGTCACTGCCCACCATCTGTGTTTTCTGCAGGAGTAGATTTCCAAGGAATTGCAGCCGAATCCGAACAGCAGCTCTGGATGAATGAAAGTGGACTGTTTGGTCTTTTTTTTCTGGGGGGGCTTTTCCAAAAATGTAAGGTCTCCCCAAAGCAATTCAGAAGTTGTTCACAGAGATCAAATTAGAAGCAGTTAAGTTTCACCTGTGCTTTTATTGTGAAATACCGACAGCAAGACCTTGACAGGAAGTGCTATGGAGTTGCCAGGGGTAACAGCAGGTCCAAAGCAAAGGGTTTGGAAGACTAGTGATTTACTAAATTTTAAACAACAATTCCAGCCTCTAAATAAGGTAAACGTGCCCACTGTTATGTTCCATATAAGCACAGGAAGGTCTTGTGATGTTCTGCAATGGCTTTATATTGGGAAAATGGGCTGATTGGTTTTTGCTTTAAGCCCAGGCTCCGGCTTTCAGTGTCCTTTGGCAAAACACTTCACCCACATTGAATACTGAAGGTGGTCCCACGGCCCAGTGTACAGCAGCCTCGCTTCTGTCAGTCAGCCTCAGCTGTGGCTACAATGTCGCTTGCCACCATCAGTGTGTGCGTTAAATGACTGAATGTATTGTAAATTACTTAGGTCAGGTCTCCTGACTTGAAAAAGCGCCATATAAGGACAGGTCAATTACCATCTAGAAAAATATTGAATATCTCTGAAACAACAGTAGCACACAAGACTTTTTTATTTTTACAAATGGCCACTTTAAATGCACAAGCCTGCACTAATGAAGCCATTACCATTCAGTCTATTTTTTCTATTTTTTTTTATGTCAATGGGATGTCAGCTTCACGCAGCAGAAAATCCTCCTATTTGATGATAAGATCCAGGATGTAAACACTGCATCTGAAACGCAGGGCAGTCAACCCTCCTGAAGGGCCCGCGGAAATGACCACAGACTCTGCGTTTAGTCTGAACGCACCATAAGTCTTCTGGGAAGTTTGTAAATGAGGTTGGGGAGTGTTTATTAATAGAAACATGTAAGCATTCTTCAAAAACTACATTTCTGTGATCAGACACTGATGTTGGGCATATTGGCTTTGTATCTTATTTGTCCCAAGAGCATGTATTCTGTTAGGATCACGGTTCCTCCTATAAAGGTTCAGTCATTTGAGGAATGGCAGAGACCATGTTTGCACAAAGCTCAAATGATGAAGTCCGAAATGTTGTTTAGGTTGCAGTTCCTTTTGTTAAAACTAGGGAAAGAACCCCACACACATGATACTTTGCAACATAGCATATTTAACTGGTCTTATTTTGGTCTTTTTAATATCCCTGCTTCTATTGACAGATAAATTCCCTCCAGAACCATCCCCCTGCACAGCTGGCTTCTGAACCCACCATTGCTGTCCACCAAGCTGCTCCTTCTGCCACTGACCCCGTAGTCAGAAAGCAGGTTGTGCAAGATCTCATGGCTCAAATGCAAGGGACTTACAACTTTATGCAGGTTAGAACAATATTACATCCTTTGCCAAGCGACTTGTTATTGTAAAATGTCAATATACACTTCAAACCTTTAAATGAAATGCTTTAACGTATCTTTAGAAATAATTATTTATAGGGTGTATAAAGAAGGTGATCATGTACGCTGTGTCCACATTTATCAGGCATGGTTTAGTTTTGGCCATATCATCGTTTTAATGTGCATTTTCCAAATCCAGGCTGTATAAACTTGAAGGCTTGTTGAGTATAAACATATCAGCTGATGTATATTTGTTTAATGAGGGAGGGTGGGGCCTAATGAGATCAACACCCTATATCAAGGTGTGCATAATTATGAGGCAGATTCTCTTCCTCAGACAAAATGGCCAAAAAAAAAGAGATTTAATTAACTCTTAACATGTCCAAAATATTAGTCTTCCAGAAGGATGCAGCACTCTTGAAATTGTGAAGATATTGTGGCGTTATCACAAAGCCATCAAACATTTAGTGTAAACATTCAATAGGGTGGCAAGAAATATGTTGAGAAACAAATTATGGAAATTAACTGCCAAAGATTTGCGAAGAATCGAATGTGAAGCTACCAGGAACCCATTATCGTCCAGTGCTGTCATATTCCTAAACTGTGATCTAACTGGAGATCCTAGAAATATAAGATGTTCAGTGCGCAGAGACATGGCCATGGTTAGGAAAGCTGAACCCAGAATCCCACTGAACAAGAGGCATAGGTTAAACGTCAATACATATCTGAAGACAGATTTTTTTCGGACCAATGAGATGAAAGTAGTTATTGACAGACCAGTAGGATGGGCCCGTGACTGGATAAGTAATGGACACAGAGCTCCAACCAGTACACCCACAACAAGGTGAAGGCTGGTATTATTAAAGATGAGCTATTTGGACCATTTCAGGTTAAAGATGGACTCAAAATCAATTCCCAAACCTACTACCGCTCTTTAGAAGACACTTTCTTCAAGCAATTGCACAAGAAAAAAGTCAGCATCTTTCAAGAGGTCCATGATTTTTATGCATCACACGCATTAGAGTACTCCACTATGCGGCTAGTCGGCAAAGTTTTAAAGATGAAAGAATAATGAATTGCCCCTTCCTTAACCCCATTGAGAACCTTTGGTCCCTTCTCAAACGTGAGATTTACAGATCATCGTTAACAGATCAAGAAACTGACACACTCCATGAATGGAATAAAAGCCTTTTTTTCTTTTACTTAATTAAATATTCAGGTTTGAGAGGTTAATAACATGACTGAGAGAGCTGTAGTACAACAATAAAAGTAATCCTCACAAGTACAACTTGCATAATAATTGTGCACACATTGTGCTCAGTGGAGTGATCATAGCGCTCTTCATCAACATTGCTGTCTGTCTCCCTGCCAGCTTGCAGAACGGCTTCTTTGATTGGTTGATGTGTTGCATCAAGTAGAAAAAATAAAAATTTTCCAACTCTAGCATCTTCTGCTTGTGAATTTTTGAACATTTTAGCAAAGTTTCCAGAGGGAAATTAGGGCGTACCAAAGCCATACATCCCAAAAACAGGGCATACAATTTCTAATATTTTTTGTAAAGGGCGTACAATGTATGCTTGTACACATTGCTAGCTAAAAGCCTGACCCAAACCATTGTATCATTACACTAACTTCAAAGCTGATAAAGGCATGGTTACATTGACAGGACTCCATGTTGGAATTTGACAACCAGGTTTTGGACCCAGCCATTGTGTCGGCACAGCCAATGAAACCTCTGCAGACCGTTGATCTGCAGCAGATGGGTGGCCCTACAAGTGAGTGATACTTAAAATTTTACCTAGCTTACACTAACGGACATCTTATTAGAATTGTCCCTTTTGCTTTGCTTTTAGTTGCTCACTCAGAACAAAGGCTTCCTCAGACGAATGCTGTATCTGGACCACAGGATTCCTCTCAGGTAAGAACAGAAAAGCATAAAATGATGCATGTTCTTTTGAGATACCTGGAAAGTCTGGTATCTCAAAATGTATTTTGTCAGGAAATTAAATGTATTCTAGGGATCACCTAGACGTTATTTTTAAGTGTTCTTTCTATGTTTTTACAAAGTCCTTTGAATAATGTACAGCATTAGCTAGAGGCTTCTAGTGTTATCGCTGCTCCCATTGCATCCGCTGACCTTTGTCATATTCCTTGTTTCCTTACCTTTCAAATTTCCTTCTGCCTGCCTTCCTAGACCTCTATGTCTCTGTCATCTGACCAGTCTTCTGCCCCATGTTCCCTGTCTACTGCCTTCCCACCTGTCTCCAAACATATCAACTCCGGAGGCATCAATGTGAACGCAGCACCTTTCCAGTCAGTGCAAGCGGTATGCTTTGGGTTCACTTAAGCAGCCTAGCAGCAAATATGTTTGGATTTGATCAATTCAGCTGAAACACGAAGCTTTGTGGAATTTAAGGCTTAGTCAGTATTAGAGCACAGTATTTAAAGGCCCTGTAACCAAAGTGGATTTTGTTCCATTAAAACAGGAAGCTGTGTTTCCCCCCCACCTCCACAGATCCCCAACAAATTGTTGCCAAATTAATTGATTTTTTTTATTTTATTTTCTAACTCCAGGTATTTAATATGAACGCACCTGTACCTCCACCCACCGATGTCCAAGCAGATGCCCTTAAGCAAGCCAGCCAGTTTTCTGGTGGCTATGGTCAGGGCTTTAACAGCCAATCAGAGAACACTGTAGAGCAGCCGGAAATACCACAGGAAAGACTACAGTCAGGTGAGATCACATGTAGTACATTATAGAACCTTTTACTGGACCACAGAGCAATCAAAAATGGAGAAGGTAGTTTTTTCAGCTTGGGGAAATGTTTGTAAGCTAGCTTATTTTAGTAACTCATCTATCAGTGCATTATAGACTTCTAAGATACTTTGACTCCCTTTTATCAGTTGTTGGTGGATTCCAGCCTCAAGACCAGGTCATGCCATCAGCAGGAGGTCATGTTGATCCCTCTGCAGGGTCGGGGTTCGGGCAGTCCAGCCAGTCATTTTACAGCAGCAGAGGCGTCCCCAGGGGTGGACCCAGGAACAACCGCAGCATGATGAATGGATATCGAGGCTCCTCAAATGGGTTTAGAGGTACTACATTAAACATGTCGTGGATGGAGCAGTTATGTTGTTTTAGTAACAGAGCAATTTTACCTGTGTGGTCTAATTTTATCGTCTGTTATCAGGTGGTTATGAAGGATACCGCGCTCCGTTCTCAACCGCTCCTTCCTGCAGTGGTTATGGCCAAACCCAATTTAACACATCGCGTGACTATTCCAGCTACCAAAGGGTAAGGCATGACTCACTTTAACCTCACCTAATCTGTGTTTGTTTTGTTTTTTCCCTTCGAATAAGCTGGCTAATCTGTGTTTACCTACACTCTCCTCCAGGAGGGATATCAGCAAGGCTACAAGCGAGGAACTGCCCAAGGATCTCGAGGAATGCCCCGAGCCAATGCTCAAGCAATGCGTTCTTAAAGGATCATGATAATGTCCTATTGCGCCACGTGGAACATTCAAGGTTTTGAATGTGTTAGCCCAAGTTCACTTTTCTAACGTTTATTTCTGATGGGTTCTTTTTTTTTTTACTCCCCCACCCCAAAACCACCCCCCTCATATTAATCAGCCTGCTGACATTTAGATCCTCTAAATGTTTTAACAGAACATACTCAAGTTCACCACATGTAGGATTCTCAGAGTCTGTGTCATGTATAACTACAAATAGATTTTCCTGTAAACTTGAAAGAGTTCATTAATTTATTTTTTTTACAAAGTAAATGCAAAAAATTTCCCTGCCACTGTTGATCGGAGTTCATAAGAATGGTTTACTTGTACCCTTTGCTGTTGAAGCTTTCCCTTTTGATCCTATGATTTTCTTAAAAGCGTCATATTTTTTTTTTTAACCCACTGTTGTGTTGCGCAGTAATCCATTTGTACACTGTTATTGGTTAAGACTGTTTCAATAAAGTTGTATCCTATGAGCCTCTGTTTAATGACTCCAAATTTTAGGTATGTTTTTATAGATGTTGCACTCAGCTGTGAGAATAGATTGATTTTAAGATAATAAATTTAACCAATGTCGGATACCTGCGTACGGAAGAGGATTAGGGCCACTGGAATTTTTTTTTTTTTTTTCAGTTTGATATGGGAAAAAAGTCAGAATTCTGACTTTAATTGAAGAATTTGGGATTTTAATGTAGATGGGCACCATGAAGGAAGAAATGTGGGATCAGTCAGCTTTACTGACAAAGATGTGAGTTGTTTGAGAGAGCCAGTGACACATTGGTGGAAAATGACGGAATTGGGCAACTTTTTACGTGCCCGAGGGCTCCCCTCATTAATGGAGGAGCAGAAGGTGATTAAAACGAGAGCTATATTTACAGGCTTTTGAAGAATTTTCTACAGTTGTCCTGCCATTAATGTGCAAAACCAAGAGAAAGGGGGAAAAAAAAGATGAATTAACAGTGTTCCTAAAATATTTTAGCTTCAGATATCACTGGAAGAAGAAGCCTATAAACCCAGTTTTGTCAGTTAAGCACTGATAGATTTCAATAGGTTTATTTCTAAAACAAGATTTACATTTTTAAGCAATTATTTTTTATCGGGTTCCTCTTGAGCAGGGTTCTCCATCCATGGTCTTCAAGATCTATTTTCCTGCATATTTTAGATGCATCCCTGCTCCAAAGAAGCTGTATCAAATGAATGGCTCATTACCAGGCCTTTGCTAAATATGATAGAGTGCTGAAGAGATCATTTGAACGAGCTATTTCAGAGGAAGGATGCAGCTACAGTCTGCATGACTGATCTTAAAGACCAGGAATCCCCTGTTCAATTGGATCTTGCGAACCATTAATTTGTGAGTCTACGTGTCAATCATTAGCAACAGATGGGTACACAAGACCTTTGCTTTAAAGAATTTAAAGTGAACATTTTATATTTTCACTAATGGGAAGATATTTAAAATCCTACACTTTCCCACTCCCAAGTAACCATCCGTTATATAAGAAACTACAAAAAAAAATTCTGAAAAGGTAAACAGATTTATTATCTTGAACTGAGGTTTTTTGTTTTTGCAAATGACTGGTATACAGCAGGGAGAATTCAGAAACCCAACGTGTATATTCTGTGAGGTTATATAAAGCCTTGTTTTTAAAGGATCATATGACAGAAAACATAAAAGATTGAATATAAAGTAATAGATCTGCCTATAACGCAGTAAGATGTCCCACTGCTTCATTAAACCATCTCAAAGAAATGCTTGAAACCATAAACCAAGTAGTTTTGATGAAAAAGGAACCTGCATATCACTCCAACTTAACCAGTACCTTTTTAACAGACCACACAGCAATAGGATTAAAATACAAATAAATCTCTTAAGTTAATTATGGTCATTTTACAAACATGGTACATATGAATTTGTATAACAAGTTTTATTCAAAATAGTCAATATGGTTATTTTTTGTTCCACATGATCAATTCTATTCTAAGATGTAAAATCCTTCCAGAAGCATGCAATAACCGTTTCCACAAAGGTCCTTGTGGTTTTTTCTGCCTCTGAAAATGCTTGTTTCCCAACTTCAACTAACCTAACAGCCCAGATCTGTATAGTTCTATACGTGATCAAACTCAAATCTTTTTGGGGAAATGAGCGGCATCTAGAAGAACCTTCTGAGCTGACTGGATAAAGCAACACCTACTGCACCCCTTCCATGTGTTGGTTTTAGCCAATCACAGTATCGAATGAGATAATGAGGGGACATGAGAAAACAACTTATTTTGTTTTCTCACACTTTTTCTGTTCCTTCTTCTAAAGATGAAATCCTAGATTCTGACAAACAGATGTTATAGCAGCAGCTACATGTACGCTCTCCTGCCTTGCCATGTTCATATTGGTTCTACTGCGGATTCAGCAGCTCGTTTTGGTCAGCGCTGTATGTCTCGCCTTAAAACACAACGGTGCACCGTGATTGGCGGACCCCTTTTTGGGGTCGGTCTTGAATAGTTGAAGCATTAGCGGTATAAGATGGATTCTCGTGTTTCTGAATATGCCGTGAGAATTCAGCTTAGAGGCAAGGTTATGCTTCATCATATCTAAATTACGTCAAAAGACTCAGGGCTCAATGAATCAGGTGTCGATTGAAGAAGGGAAACATTTAAACATGCAGAGCACCACAGATAGAACTAATTATATACTCAGTATTAAATTACAATAGAGATTTTGCAGGACTTAAAAGTTTTTTCAAATCTCATTTTTTTTCTTTCCTCCACTCATTTCTAGCACCGTTATTTGGGGGAAAAAAACAAACAAAAAAAAAAAAACAGGAGGCAGCAGCTGGAGTGTGCCGTGTTGGGCAGTCTAAGGTAAACATCCAACAGATAACTTTGATAGAAACGTCCTTTTCAGAAGATTCTTTTTTTTTCTCTCTCTCTCTCTATATATATATATATATATATATATATATATATATATATATATATATATATATATATATATATATATATATATATATATATACATATATATAAAACTAGACTGCATCAAAAATGTCTTTAATTTAGAAATGAACTTGAAGATTCAGCATAAACAGAAAACGTAAATTCAGCCTGTTTTTGCCTTGAGTTTACATGGTCTCTGAACTGTAGAAAATGTTAAAAATAATAAATTTCTTTCACCATAAAAAAGGAGTGTAGCCAGATTTGAAGCTAAGCGTTTTTTTTTTTTTTTTACTTTAATCCTCTTTCAAACTGTAATGCATGATTCCAATAACCTCTCCAATCAATATAGTATAGTCAGCTGCTCTATATGCATTTCAAACATCCATCTTAATTTCTAGCATTTCTCTTGCAGATATATATGCCATTGACGGATCAATTTATATTCTATTAATTAGGTCATTTGAAGATTACTGACATCAGACACATTTATCTGGGATAACAGATCTGATATGTGCCAATCTTCATTTTCAGTTAAAGAAAACCAACATAATGGTTAAAGTGGTCTTTTCATTGGGAGAAATGACTCCTCTTTTAAGCACGGGTTGAAATACAGCACAAGTCTGCTGTTGATTTTCTGTTATTTGTACTGATGGCACCGTTATGGTAGGTTATGCTGGCCTTGTGCAACTCCCTGCTGGTTTGGTGGTTCGTCGTGGTGCATCTGGGGGGGACCTTGCTGCGGTAAGTCTTGATTGGGTTCGTGATGCTCCTGTTGTGTGTCTTGATGGTGCTGGGGAGTCTCATGGTGTCCTGGCGGTTGAGCTTCTTGATCATGATGCAACTGGTTGTCAGCTGCATGGACCTCAGGGACAATGTTTCCTTCGACTGTAATATGATACAAAAAAAATGTTTTTACGTTCATTGCCCTAGTGGACAATAAAAACAAATAAAATCCTGGAAACGGCACTTACTGTGAACTTCTGGTGGAGGCTCTACATTCTCAGACTTCAGTCGTTCCATATGCTCAACAGCCTGTAATGAGTTTCGTTTAAGTCTAAATATTTGGATGTTGTGTATGTGTTACCAAGCAGGCAAATGCTTTGAACAGCACACATTCACCACTCTGACAAATCTCATCATCCTTATAGTCATTTTCTAATTCAAATTGCTAAACATCCAAACCCAGGTTCAGGTACTATTCACTATTTACCTGCTGGAGTTCAACTTTCTGTGCATTCAGCTGTTCCTGCTGCCGCTCCAGCTCTTCTCTCTGTTTCTGAAGATCAACAGCCTTCTGATTGAGATCCTGTTCTTGCTGCGCCAGATGCTCCTCAAACTCCCTCATTTCTTCATCTGTATAAGCTTGATTCTGCTCCAGAGTCTAACCAAAATACATTAGGACATCATTTCTAACATATATGCATCCTTTTACCTAACAGGAATTATTACCAATTCATATTGCTACCATCTCATTCCGTATCTTACCTCCCAGCTATCTGGCTCCAGGAATTCTTTTTTCTTTGTAGCAACCAGGAACTCGTCTAAAGACACCAACCTGTCTTTATTAGTATCCACCTAAAGCAGAAAGGTAGAGCGGCGAGCCTTTTAGATCGGACTAAACTCTAATGAAAAGTTTATGGCATTAGATGAAACATCAAATCCAACCGTTATTTATAGAAGAGATGGATCTGGACACTTTATTAGGTACCGGTATATCCATTCAATTACCTGTTAGCACAAAGCGAATCAGCTAATCACTTGGCATAAAGGGATCTGGATGACTTACTAAAGCTCAAAACCAAGCATCAGAATGGGGAAAAAGAAGGATTTAGGTGACTTTAAATCTAAAAGGTCTGGCCTGAATTTCTCAGAAACCGCTAATATACTAGAATTTTCACTTCCAACATCTCAGATTTTCAGAAAATAGTCTGAAAAAGAACAAGAATGATGTGACTGGTTCAGGATGATAAGTCGAGTGATGATTTTCTGGTGAAGGTATTCGAATCGCTCTCGAGGGAGATAATCTGTATCAGCATCAGCCTTAGTTATCATGTTTCAGTCGTTTTCTAGTCAGAAGTTATGCAGAACATGGAAGCAGACATCTTGTCTTGAATAAATAACTTAGGCTGGTAGTGATCTTAAAACGTACTGAATGAGCATCATGTGGCATAGCCAAGTATTGTTGTCAACCATATCAATCCCTTTTAACCACAGTCTATGAATCAGTAGATATTTTTCCCCCCAAAAGCAGAAAAAAGCACCATTCCACAAAAATAAAAAATGATCTCAGATGTTTTAGTTTAAAAACACAACAATAAATTGTGTTTTCTCCAATAGTTTCCATACTGAGAGAAGTAAAATACAATACAGCACCTTTGGAATGGAAGAAACACTCTCAGTAGTTAGTCCAATAACTTGCTGAATCAATACCCTGAATAATTAAGACTGTTTTGACAGCGAAAGGTGGTCCGATTCAGGTATTGGCAAACTTTACATAGTAAAATAACCCGTGACTCTATGACCTTCATCAAATTTGCATGGGCTGGCAGGGAATCAGTAACTGGCAAGTCCTAAAATTCTGGTTATACACTCATGATCTGAGCTGATTTATTATCTATAGACACAACAAGATTGCTAATTAAATAACATTATTATATAAATGAGCAAATAAATGCAACTTTCAATTAAAATCAAATTTGTATCACGTCGTAGCAGTTTTGCTAGCTTTACCTCATTCATTACATGTTCTCTCATCCGCAGCCTCTCCTCTTCCATCTCCACCATATCGTCCTCTTCATTAGTGGGGTCATAGATTTTTTCTAGCTGAATTCAAAACAGGGCAACAGTTAGACCAAGGAAAGGTTTGTAAAAATGGAAGATTATTTTCAATAAAGTGTTTTTTTTACCTCTTTGGTGAACAAAGCTTCAAGCTCCTGTTCGTCGAAGAAACCATCTCCGTTAGTATCTACATTAAAAGATGATTGAAAAGAGAGAAGTATGTAACATAATGGTCTCCCGGTGAAAGAAAGCTGTTGGGCTATCATCTAGCTCTGGGACATTTATTCCAAGAACAAAACAGGAAAATCTTTTTTTTTTTATAAAAAGTATAATCCTTCCAAGTGCTAAAAATGATTTAGCACTATAATAACAGCTCATAATCCTATTTCACTGGGTGGTTGCTAGTAAAAATTTACCATGCAGGTTGAAAAAGGTCTTTGGATCAAAGTCCTCAGGGTCTAAGCCATCAGCCTCCTCCCAAACTTCTTTCAGTTGATTCTGGCTACCCTACATCGTAGAAATAAAACATAGCTGAGGTTATTTTCATACCCAGACAGAATAATATGCCAGAATTGTATTAAATTCCACTGTGTGATAATCACTTCTTAAGTGTCAGTCAATTCCTAAAAATAGTAAAACCACAAAATATTTATGAATCCTTTTGCAGTCAATGACATTTACCGGGTGGTTGACTTTAGGGTGATCAGCATGCTTCTTCCTCATCTCCTCATAGTGCTCCTCCTCTTTCTGCCTCTGCTCCTCATCTAGGGTCTTCAGGTGCTCCCGTCTGTCGTGCTCCTTCATCATCTCATACCTCTTAAACTCCTCATGTCTCTCTTTGTCAAAATTCTCCAGATCGTTTGTTGCCTGAAAGAAGGTGAAATATTTTGGTAGGGTTAGAAACGTACCTTCTAAACACTGCAATGATTTCCTCAGCCGTCTACACTGATATATCTCATGGTTCATTCATCCAGATGCAACAAACATTGCTTATGTAATTATTTTATGGTTCTTATTGAGATTTCCAGACCGATTAGATTTCTGTTCTGCCATCTTTGTATCAATGCTGACGTGTGAATATAAACCCTGATTATTAGATACAGGTGCTGGTCATAAAATCATGAAAAAGTAGATTGATTTCAGTAATTCCATTTAAAAAGTGAAACTTGTATATTATATTCATACATTACATACAAACTCATATATTTCAGATGTTTATTTTGTTTAATTTTGATGATTACAAATGACAACAAATGAAAATCTCAAATTCATCATATCAGAAAATTAGAATATTACTGAAGACCAATAAAAACAAAGGATTTATAGAAATGTTGGCCAACTGAAAAGTATGAACATGAAAAGTATGAGCATGTACAGCACTCAGTATTTAGTTGGGCCTCCTTTGGCCTGTATTACTGCAGCAATGCGGCGTGGCATGGAGTCGATCAGTCTGTGGCACTGCTCAGGTGTTATGATAGCCCAGGTTGCTCTAATAGTGGCTTTTAGCTCTTCTGAATTGTTGGGTCTGGTGTATTGCATCTTCTTCTTCACAATACCCCATAGATTTTCTATGGGGTTAAGGTCAGGAGAGTTTGCTGGCCAATTAAGAACAGGGATACCATGGTCCTTCAACCAGGTACTGGTAGCTTTGGCACTGTGTGCAGGTGCCAAGTCCTGTTGGAAAATGAAATCTGCATCTCCAAAAAGTTGGTCAGCTGCAGGAAGCATGAAGTGCTCTAAAACTTCCTGGTATGTGGCTGCGTTGACCCTGGACCTCAGAAAACACAATGGACCAACACCAGCAGATGACATGGCACCCCAAACCATCACTGACTGTGGAAACTTTACACTGGACTTCAAGCAACGTGGATGAAGTGCCTCTCTTCTTTTCCTCCAGACTCTGGGACCTTGATTTCCAAAGGAAATGCAAAATTTACTTTCATCAGAGAACATGACTTTGGACCACTCACCAGCAGTCCAGTCCTGTTTCTCTTTAGCCCAGGCAAGACGCTTCTGACGCTGTCTGTGGTTCAAGAGTGGCTTGACACAAGGAATGCGACAGCAGAAACCCATGTCTTTCATACGTCTGTGTGTGGTGGTTCTTGAAGCACTCACTCCAGCTGCAGTCCACTCTTTGTGAATCTCCCCCACATTTTTGAATGGGTTTTGTTTCACAATCCTCTCCAGGGTGCGGTTATCTCTCTTGCTTGTACACTTTTTTCGACCACATCTTTTCCTTCCCTTCGCCTCTCTATTAATGTGCTTGGACACTGAGCTCTGTGAACAGCCAGCCTCTTTAGCGATGACCTTTTGTGTCTTGCCCTCCTTGTGCAAGGTGTCGATGGTCGTCTTTTGGACAACTGTCAAGTCAGCAGTCTTCCCCATGATTGTCTAGCCTATAGAACTAGACTGAAAGACCATTTAAAGGCTTTTGCAGGTGGTTTGAGTTAATTAGCTGATTAGAGTGTGGCACCAGGGGCCATCAATTTTGAACCTTTTCACAATATTCTAATTTTCTGATATGATGAATTTGAGATTTTCATTTGTTGTCATTTGTAATCATCAAAATTAAACAAAATAAACATCTGAAATATATGAGTTTGTATGTAATGTATGAATATAATATACAAGTTTCACTTTTTAAATGGAATTACTGAAATCAATCTACTTTTTCATGATATTCTAATTTTATGACCAGCACCTGTATATCTAAACAAAAATCAGAAGGTATTCAAAATATGACACAGAGTTATTTAGTGCTGCTATTGTTATTGCTAATGGTTCATGTATCTGTGACTGTCTACTTCAACCCCTCTAAATACATGAGGATTGAAAAATGTTGCTAATTCAAAGGTGAATCAGGAGAAGGCTGTCAAAACATAAAGATACGGCTGTTTAGAAAAACAGTGGCAAACTAAAACTTTAAACAGAAAGGCAAATTAAAATGTCTGTATTATTACAGAATATAATGTAAAGGTGATGCAAGGTTCAAGCAACAGTGCAAGTTCCAATGAGCAGCAATTGTGCCCAGATAAGGAAAACTGAAATAGGTCTGCACATTTAATTACTGAAAGAGAAACCGAACAGTTTGTGAAAGAATATTTTTTGTTGGCTATAAATCTGTCATTTTTAGCAATATTCTCAAAAGTTGAGTTGTATGATTAAAATAAGCGAGGAAACTTTAGAAAGGGATAGAGTTGCATTAGTACAAGAAATGCATAAAAAAAAAAAATATATATATATTATCTCTGAATAAGTAAAAACCAAACGAAAAGGGGCAATTGTTTGGATTTCCACTAGTTTTAGCATTGATATAGTCTTTTAAAAGTCTGCTTCTGTTCATCAAAACATGAAATAAATACTAACTTTAAGAGTAAATGAAAAGCACTGAGACGGGATTAAACTCCACAATTAATATCAATTAGATGTTTGTTTTTCCACATTTTTGCATCTATTTGAAATTACACAACAGTAAGTTACACTGGTAAGCCGCGCTTGCATAAACTCTAAGATTTATGTTCAAACTATGACAAAGTATGACTAAGGGAAAGATATTACCGATTTAATGAGCCGATCCAGATCTTCCACTTCAAACGTATGTGGGTTCATGTGGTTCAGATGCTCAAACTGCTTTAAGAGAGCCTGGTGGTCCACAGCTATATCTATTCAAAAGGTACATTTTAAAAATATATACATTTTTTTAAGGCTGATGCATTCAATTACAGAAATACTTTGAAATTGTGCTAAAATTCCTACCACTTCCTCCTTCTAGATCGTGTTTGGCCTTAATCAGGGTCCGCAGTCGATTTACTTCTTGTCTTTTTAATTCGTCCAATTTCGTTCTGACATGATGGCTGACAAAGTCCAGTTCTTGAGCCAGCTTACCTTGCTAAATGACAAACAAGGGAGGGTAAAAGTTAATCTGAGGAAGCATGTCTTAATCCATTTTAGGGAAAATGGTAATATTACAATCAAGTATAGCAAAGCATTTCTGATGTACTATACTGTGTTTCTAAGGCATTATAACAGTGTTATAGAGCCAAAATAAAGAAACCCAGGATACCTTGATGTCTTCCATGTCTGTATTGTGCAACTTTTCTCTGAAATGTTGATCTTTCTCAAGAAAATCAATGACTTCCCTTAGGTAGCGATCATAATGGAGTCCTGTGTCCTGTAAAATGCAACAAAGTAATCACTTAATCAATCAATACTTATATTGTATCATCCTACAGGTGCAGTTAAGTTTCTAAATAGATTATTTAAGAAACCTTGGTCCTTAAATAACATTTTTAAATGTTTTTTTATCTATAAGAGCAGGTGGCACTAAAACAGTCATACTGTTACGTTCAAACACATTAATCAACCTGTTTCATGGGGTTGTGCCTAAAATAAATCTTTTTACCACATTGGCTGGAGGCTCTTCGGTTTTTTTCTCTGCCTCTTTGACTTTTGTCTTGTCGATGCCGATGGGAACAGCCTGTAAACACTGGAGCTGCACCAGCAGCACAACCAAACCGGTGACAAGAGCCCAGCTACAGCACATCTGGACATAAACACAATGACATATCAGTCGCTACATAACATACTTCAAAATACAATGTGTTTGTGTATTAACCCGAGTCAGCAGGTTCGTGAAGCCTGCCTTCACTACATCAGTGGCTAATAATAATTTGGAGGAAGTTGATAGTGTTAGCTTTAGCAACGCTTCTCTCAGATCTGACATCAAAAATAAAATCAGAGGCTAGGTCAACATAGCCTTATTGGTTTTAACATCATAATTTACATTAAAAAAAATGTTCCTGACACTGACTGCGATGTTATCAGATCAACTACCATGAACCACTGACATGTCACTGAATACTCACTTTAACAGAAACCCTGTCCCCCATCTGCTCTGCTGCCCTGTCGTGTTGCTGCTGCTCAGCTGGTTCTGTGTGCGCCGCTACCAAGCTAGTCAGCAAGATGGGTTGCACACCAGTTAGCAGTAACGTGATTGGCTACTTCAGCAGCTCCCGGAAAATGAGCAGCAAGTTGCGTTGCATTGAATCTTACGTGGCGACGTGACGACAGAGAAGTGGGCGTTTCCTATTGTTTATCAAATTAACACATTTTGATTATTGTTTTAATTAATATATTAACTATATTTTCAACACCAAATAATTAAAAGCGTATCTTATCTATCTATCAATCTATCAATCAATCAATCAATCTATCTATCTATCTATCTATCTATCTATCTATCTATCTATCTATCTATCTATCTATCTATCTATCTATCTATCTATCTATCTATCTATCTATCTATAGATAGTTATTCACTTTAACTCTCTTTTATGATTTATGAGCTTTTTTTGCCCTCATCTACAGCACTTTGAATTGTTTTACCACTGATATACTGTATAAATAAAGGTAACTTCCCCCCACTGCAAAGTATCTACTCTGGATGTTCTCCTCATTCATTGTCCATGTTGTCTTTGGCCAGTGAACTGGCCTGACCTGAATCTCATACTGTATATAATCAATGGGTTATTGACTAGAGGGCGATGAAAAGCACCAGATCCAACAATGAGATCACCTGAAGCCTGCTCTCAAAGCAACCGGGGCCTCCACTGGACCTTAGAAGTGTCCCAGGGATGATCACCTCCATGAATTGCATTGATGTAGTCATTTCTGCAAAAGGAGTCCCAAACAAGGTATAAGAGCATTGAAATGAAAATTATTTTTACTAGGCTGACGTATTAAATAAAATTGTTATTTTCAATCAATCTTATCTAGAATTAGTGAATATTAAGTGAATATTAATATATATCACAATATAAATTGATTGAATAGCAATTAAATTATATTTCTTATAGTTCAATATACATTATACGATCTATGTTTGCAGCATGTTTCATTTGTTTTTTTTTATGTATCTTGTTTTTCAAAACATATATTTCTAAAGCTCAATATTAGATGAGTGAAATTAACTTTCATAAGTTTGCACAAGAGAATGTGGGCATACTTGGCATAGATTCAGAAATACAGCAGATCTGGATGCATGATCTAACTGTCTAGCTTTTCATGTCAAAAACTCTTTTCTTCCAATAGTGAATATGGCTGTATGAAATCTATAGATCTATATGAATTTTCTAGTAAACATATTTTCTCATTTTTTCCTCTGTTTAATGAGTGTCCATGCAGCTTTTGTAGAAAGGGTTTAAATAAACCCTTTGTGACTAAACCAGTCTTTAAACCACATTGCTGCAGTCTTCCTGTAAGGAGAGAGGATTTGTTTGACCACGTCACATTAAAATAGTGCTTACACTGCATCAAACAGTCCTTCCTAATTTGCCACTTCAGGTCTGGGGAGAAAATCATATTTTAATGATTCATTTTAATTCTTTTTTATAAATTATTAGGCATCTATGCAGCTGCAATGTCTACATTTGATGTTCTCCTCATTTAATTTCCATAGTGTTACTGTGTGTGGCTGGGTTCTTTATGAATAAGATTGATTCTATTAAAGAAAAAGATAATTATCACCCCTCTAAATGTGATTGTTTTATACAGAACCTTAACTGGGTTTGGACTGTTTAGATCCAATTGAGCTTTTAAAGTTTGCAAAATTATTATCTTTATCTAAGCCATTAACTTTTCAGTTAGATTCAGTTCCAATCAAGTTTTTTTTTTTAAGGAAGTATTCCCTGTGATTTCCACCTCCATTTTAGATATGATTAATCTATCCCTGTTACAGGGGTAGGCCTTTGTAACTCAGTCATTTCAGGTAGGTGTAATTAAACCTTTACTTAACAAGTCAAAAGCCCTCAGCTTATCCTAAATTCTGCAGCGAAAATTTGATGAAAATAAAAAAAGAGAGTTCACATGTCTCCCAGTTTAGTTTCCCTTCATTCGATTCCTATTAAATCCACAATAGAATTTAAAATCCTCCTTCTCACATTTGAGTGACTCAGGTTATCCTGAGTTAACTCTATATTTATGCTGCTATAGGTTTAGACAGATGGTGGGCATAGGGAACAGTTTTCCTCATTATGCTTCATTCCATTCTACAAATTTGCAGTCTACTAAAAAAAAAGAATGCATCCGTTTTTGGCATTTACTTAATTTAGTTACTTTAACACGATTGTTTCATGATAGCAGGGTAGGACAGAAAACAATTGTGTTAAAGTAACTAAATATGATTAAGTAAATGCCAAAAGAGGTTGCATTCTTTTTTTCAGTCTTTCCCATCATTATGGTTCATTTTGGCCATTACAACGTCCTGGGAGAAATATCAGTTGTGTTGCCACCATCAACACCTCAGATAATAGATGACGTGTTGGGCTTGTTTTTCAGTGCTTTGTCTTGTTTCTCTCCTAGACAGAGCTATAGCCTCAGCTTTTACTGTGACTAGCTGTAGGTACTCTCTCCCATCCCTTTGGGAGGAAACGTGGCTCAGAAGAAGATGCAGAAAACCAGTGGAACTTATATTTGAATGCAAGTGTGTCCTCTGCTATTAGGCTGCCATTACACCCGCTGCCAAATTCCATCAAGTCTGCACTGACGCAGACTCACTAATTAAGGGCTGATTGGCCTACTTGCCCTACCAACTATGTGATTTGGGACAGTCCTTAATATGGCGGACCCTCCGCAGGAATGTACACACAAAGGATTGGGGTAGTGTTTAGAGGCCAGTTTGGGATTAGGCCTACGACACAATGCAAGCTGTTGCCACATGCTCATCCAGGCAGAGAATATTCTCCAAATGACTCCATGAAATCAGCTGTTTTCCTAAGATAGAAAACTTAACTAATCTGACTGTATAATCTTATTAAATAAAGTGCCTTAATATGTCAAGTGTTGTGAATTGGCACTACATAAATAAACTGAATTAAAACTGAAATTTTCTTACATCATACTTAATTGGGTTGTGGATAAGGATAAATACCCCAAGCAAGAAAAAAAAACACTGAAAGCTTCAAAATGTTAAATTTGAATATAAAAAAAATATTGTTTTCATTTACAGACAATAAATGTGTATATTTTGCATATTTATAAACATTTTGTTATAAGAACTTACATGATTGTTATGAATCTGTGTAGGGCAATACTTATAGAGTATACAGAGTAAATGTTTACTGTAATACCTTCTAAAAATATGATGAATAGATTTAGCCAATTAATTTGTTTAACCAAATATTATAAAGACATAGCAACAAACAAAATGCTTGTGACATTAAAAAGAGAAGTAGGTAGAGATATGAATACCCACAGCTATTTGAATAATGTTAAATCCTGCTGGTAAAGTTTTTCTGAGTCTAAGAGCAGTCTCAGGGATGTATTTATAGGTTGAAGTCCACCATTGCCTAAGTGAATACTTTTTTTAAATAAATAAATAGTTTTACTTAAATAGCTATAATAAAGATTATCATAAGCATCATAAGTCTTTAATATAATGCATCTAAATATTTTATTTTTTTCGTAAACAGCTTACGTAGGAGCTTACACCAAATTTCTTTAATTTCTATTAAAAAAAAAGAAAAATACACAAACAAAAAAACACTACTTGTTTTGTTCTTTGAAAAAAATAACTTGTGTGTGCAGAAACCCAAAAACTGCATTGCGGTCCAAGGTTTTACTCAGCTTTAGAAGCAGCACTCTGTGATTAATGGGTTCAACTCTACCTCTTACTGTAGTCCTCCTCAGCGGACTCACTGGGAAACATGACATGAAACCTTGTAACTCTGCTTACAGTTGAATTCTCACAGTTTACTTATCATCAACCTGCAAAAATCAAAATTAGATATCTTTGAAAGTCTCTAAGAACCGGTTCTACATTTACATAAAACCAAGAAACATATAGGATACATTTAGGACATAAAGGATTTTTTTTCTAGCATGCAGTCAAGGCTTTGAATTTTATTTATATTATATCTCCAGGAGAGGGCGTAGTTGTTTCTAACTTGTCAGTATATAATTTTTGTGCTTTAAACTATACAAGAAATTGGATAATTTTTTAATTATCATTTGAAACAAAAATGGGTTTTGCTTTCTATCACTCTCTCCAAATAGTTAATTAATATACCCTTAATTAATATACCCTGACTACAACCAAGTAATTTCATGTTAAATTCTTTTTATATCATATTTAAAATGTAGTCCCTTCTATTCCTTAAAGCATCTGGCAACAGATGTCTGAAACAGCTCAGAAAAAACCTGGCACTTAGTTTTATAAACATTGTCTCTCTGCTAAAATTATGATTGCTAAGAAAGGAAATCAAAAGTACTATTTATGAGCCTTGGCAGGTACAGCAAGACAATAAATCTAGCTTCTCTCTGGATGAGTGAGCTTCTGACTAAAAATAACATCCCTGCCCTGTAGATGTCAGTGTAATCGTATGGTGGGCTGGGAGGTAATTAATCAATGTCTTAAGATCATAACCAAATTGAAAATGAGAGAAAGCTCTATAGTGGATGGAGCTGATCAGCACTTCTTCTTTTTCATCAGCAGCTATATGTTGATTAAATGTGCTGCAGACCAAAAAAAGGAGACTGCTTTTTAAAATATTGCACCTGGGTAATTTATTAGTACTCTAATACTCTCATTTGGGGAGTATTTTTTACACTGTTCACATTAAGGGATACTTTAAACATAGGTATAACAGAAAATATGGTAATGATTTTCGATGAGGGGCTCATAATAGATAGATTAGGAACCAGGCAAGCTAAAGAATATTACAAAGTCAGAATAAAGAAATCTTTATTTCATTTTCTTGCTTGGCACCTCTACTAAGCTGCGATTCAGCGGGAAGAGGCTCTCTGAGGAGAAGACAATAACATTGAGTCACCTTGCTGCATTGTGAACCTCATGCAGCCGAGAGGCAGGATTTAGCAGCAGAGAATCCACTGCAGATCTCTACTAGACAGCAACAGCATGTGTGTGTGTTTGTATTTTCTAGATCATAATGTATAAATGGACATGTGCATGGTAAAACCATGATAAATGATGACAAGGTCAAATCACGTAAAATAAGTACACTCATGGCATGATTATACTGCAGTATTTACAATGTTTCAGTCATAGTACCATCAATTATGTCTCAGGCAACTTAATGGATAAACAGGCTGTTTTTGTAAATGCCAGAGTAACTAATAAGTTAAGAGTCAGATTAGTTTAAAAGGTCTATGCTAAAGAAGCTGACTGTTCACAAAATGATGCATCCAATGACAGTAATGAGAAGACAGGTGCAGGGGAGACTTATTTTTATTTTTTTAATCAACTGGTTTTATATGGAATGTTTGCATATAACTGCAATATATGCAGTTTCCCCTTTTTAAAAAAAATAATTCAATGGAAAATGATATTTTTTATTTATTTATGTCACTTTCAATGAATGATACTTAAATGTTCCTACTGAACAGTTTCCCCGCACAGAAACATTAATATTTAATCTCCTGTTATCTTAAAGGAACAGAGCCCTTAGCATGTAACATTTTAACAAAGCCAGTGTAAAATAAAATAGATTGTTGTCTTAACATCTTTATGGATCTTCTTTGACTGACAATTGAATAGAATTTATTGAAGATATTTTGATGAAATTATATTATCAAATATTATCTATGAGCTTTATTTTCAGTAAAATAACTTTTTTTTAAAGAGAATATAAAATTCTGCCATCTGTCTCTCAATAATCAGTAAAATGGCTCCTGTGATGAAACTATCTTGACATTGAACATTTTCTCGCCAGACCTGAAGTGGCAAATTAGGCAGGACTATTTGATGCAGTGTAAGCACTATTTTAATGTGACATGGTCAAACAATTCCTCTGTCCTCACAGGAAGACTGCAGCAAGGTGGTTTAAAGCTGACTGGTTTAGATTTAAACCCTTTGTACAAAAGCTGCATGGACACTCATTTTACAGAGGACAAAAATAGAAAATATGTTTACTAGAAAATTCACATAGATCTATATATGTCATACAAACATATTCACTGATTGGAAAAAGAGTTTTGGACATGATAAGCTTAACACAGTTAGATCATGCATCCAGATCTGCTGTATTTCTGAATTTATGGCAAGTATGCCCACATTATCTTGTGCAAACTTATGACAGTTAATATAACTCCTCTAATATAGAGCTTTAGAAATGTATGTTTTAAAAAACAAGATATATCAAAAAAATGTATATTGAACTATAAAAAATATAAATTAATTGCTATTCAATAAATTAATATTGTGATATATATTAATATTCACTTCTAATCCTATATTAGATTGATTAAAAAGAACAATTTTATTTAAGACGTCAGCCTAGTAAAAATAATTTTCATTTCAATGCTCTTATACCTTGTTTGGGACTCCTTTTGCAGAAATGACTACATCAATGCAATTCATGGAGGTGATCATCCCTGGGACACTTCTAAGGTCCAGTGGAGGCCCAGGTTGCTTTGAGAGCGGGCTTCAGGTGATCTCATTGTTGGATCTGGTGCTTTTCATCGCCCTCTAGTCAATAACCCATTGATTATATACAGTATGAGATTCAGGTCAGTTTCACTGGCCAAAGACAGTAACACATGGACAATGAATGAAGAGAACATCCACAGTAGATACTTTGCAGTTGGGGGGGGGGTGGCGTTACCTTCATTTATACAGCACATTTCAGTGGTATAGCATCAAAAAAGCTGTAGATGAGGGCAAAAAAGGCTCATAAATCATAAAAGAGAGTTAAAGTGAATAACTAAAAGATAGATAGATAGATAGATAGATAGATAGATAGATAGATAGATAGATAGATAGATAGATAGATAGATAGATAGATAGATAGATAGATAGATAGATAGATAGATAGATAGATAGATAGATAGATAGATAGATAGATTAGATAGAGAGAGAGAGAGAGAGAGAGAGAGAGAGAGAGAGAGAGAGAGAGAGATACCAGGAGACCAAGAAATCTGAAGACGTTCTAAAGGCAAATCCAGGTCGGTGACAGGAAACACCTCCAGGCAGAATCAAGATCTGATCTCTGACTGTGGTTTTGGGCCTATGGGTTGAACAGCTGGTGTTCTTAGTGTGCTTGGAGGGAACGCTGGACAGCGCCACTCCTGAGGATTTCATCATTCTGCTGTGGGTATTTGATGCCCATGTGGGAAATTGACAGTGACAACTAGAATGGACACCTGTTCTGAACCCGAATGGTGTTTCATTTCTTGACTTCTGTGCAAGTTACGAATGGTCCATACTGAACACCATGTTCAAGCACAAGGATGTCCATCAGTGCACTTGGCACCAGGACACTCTTGGATAATGATTTACTTTGTAGTTGTGTCTTCTGATAGTCAGCTGCATGTCTTGGACATTTGGTAAACAGAGGGACGGAGCTGTCCACCGATCACCATGTGGTGGTAAGTTGGATATGCTGGAAGAGGAGGAGTGCAGACTTACTTGGCAGGGCTAAGCAAGCAGTGGGAACGGAGAGCTGCTGACCTTGAGAGAGGACATCGTTGGATGGTGGTAGGAATACTTTGAGTATCTCCTCAATCCCGCTGGTGAATCTTCCTTTGTGAAAGAAGAGACTGGGTGTTCGGTGCTGGATTACATCACCTTGGTCAAAGCCACCAAGATGGTCAAAAAACTCCATGTTGGCAAGGCTTCAGGCGTGGATGAGATCTGCCCTGACGAAAATCGCAGATGAACTCCATAACCTCTCTTATATATATGTAATAGCCTTCATCAAGACCACCATCAAGTGCGGCATATACCAGGGCGATGCACTATCCCCGCTGCTGTTCTGCATAGGCCTGAACAAAGACTGGCTACGGATAACAATTCCGAAGTGGAACAATCATCAGTCACCTCCTCTACATGGAAGACATCAAGCTGTATGCCAGGAGTGAGCGAGACATCGACTCACTGATCCACACTACCAGGATCTACAGCATTGACATTGAAATGTCATTCGGACTGGACAAGTGCGGTTGCATGGTCTCAAAGAGAGGGAAGATGATCAGAACCGAGGGGGTTGAACTACCAGAGGGCCACATTACAGATGTTCAGGACAGCTACAAATACCTTGGCGTGCCACAGGCTAACGGAAACCATGAGGAGATAGCAAGAAAGACTGCCACAGCTAAATACCTACAAAGAGTAAGGCAGGTCCTGAAAAGTCAGCTGAACGGGAAAAACAAGATCCAAGCCAATCAACACATATGCTCTGCCAGTCATCAGATACCCCGCTGGTATAATAAACTGGCCAAAAGAGGAGATAGAGGCTACTGACATCAAGACGAGAAAGCTCCTCACAATGCATGGAGGGTTTCACCCCAAATCCAGCACCCTCAGTACAAGATCAATAGAGGCCGGGGTCTACCACACCATGCAGGACCCCTGATGCAGACTGTGCAAAGATGCCTCTGAAACAATACAGCACATAACAGCAGGGTGTAAAATGCAGGCAGGAAGTGCATACATGGAACGCCACAACCAGGTAGCTGTCATAGTGTACAGGAACATCTGTCATGAGTATGGGCTGGAGGTCCCAAGGTCAAAATGGAAGACACCTCCTAAGGTAGTTGAGAATGACCGAGCTAAGATCCTATGGGACTTCAAGATCCAGACTGACAAACAGGTGATGGCTAACCAACCAGACATCGTGTTGATCGACAAACAGCAGAAGAAGGCAGTAGTGATGGATGTGGCAATCCCAAGCGACAGCAACATCAAGAAGAAAGAACACAAGAAGCTTGAGAAATATCAAGGGCTCAAAGAGGGCTAGAAAAGATGTGGAAAATAAGAGCAGCAGTGGTGCCAGTGGTAATTGGAGCACTAGGGGCTGCGATCCCCAAACTGGGAGAATGGCTACAGCAGATTCCAGGTAAAACATCAGAGGTCTCTGTCCAAAAGAGCGCAGTCAACAGCTAAGATACTGCGCAGAACCTTCAAACTCCCAGGCCTCTGGTAGAGGACCCGAACTTGAGGATGACACATACAATCCCACGAGGGATGAGAAAACAATTATATATATATATATTAGTGCTGTCAAAATTATCGCGTTATTATCGCGTTAACGCGAGGCCATTTTAACGGCGATAATTTTTTTAACGTGAGATTAACGCTATGTGGTTTTATGGTAAAATTTTCCAAGTACATCCCGCTGCAGCCTGCGGAAAGGCGGGGCTATTTTCCCCCAGTCTATGCATTTCTCATAGGCTTCTAGAGCGGAGCTCCTCAAGGGAAAAAGACGCGCATACACTGGGTGACGCTAGTGCCTTTTCTTTAAGCCCCACCACCAACAAACAAGTTGAGTGTCTGGTAACTAGTAGCAACCTGAAATACGCTGAGAAAACAGATTACTGAGGTGAAATGGAATCTGCTACGGCACTCTTGCTGTCTGTGTTCGCCACAGGTCGGTATCGTGTGTGTGTGTGTGTGGGTGGGTGTGTCTGTGTGTGGGTGGGTGGGTGTGTGTGTGTTCTCATTTTTGTTAAGAGGCTGAAAAGTAACTTTCTAGAGCATAGACTTCCTCCATCTAGTGATGTCGGTCTATTGATTTTGATGTATTGATTGAAAATTGTTCATTATTATCTTGGTTAATTAACATCTAATGTTAACTGTACTACATTTTATAGCAGTAGGGTAAAATGCTTGTCTTTGTTCAAAAGACTGTATTGACTGTAAAGACTGTCTTTTACATCAGCCTGTTTTCAGGGCCTTTTTTTTTGGCTACATATTTGTTATTTTTTGCTACATGCCTCCCCATCTTCTTGACATATGTTTCTATGGCATAAATCAGTGTCTGTGACCTGTTTTCATTTAAAAAAAAAGAACATTGGCACAAACCTAGCCTGTATGTATTTTTTGTATGTCATCGAGAGTATTTAAATGATTTTCAATCAGAAAAAAAAATTGCGATTAAAATGCGATTAATCGCGAGTTAACTCAGGCATTGATGCGATTAATCGCGATTAAAAAAATTTAATCGATTGACAGCACTAATATATATATATATATATATATATATATACATATATATATATATGTATATATATATATATATATATATATATATATATATATATATATATAAAATTTCTATTGCCTGTATAAATTTGGACATGTGTCCAGAGGTTAATATACCTATATTAATCTCTGATATAGCTATACCTATATGAGGATGAGGAACTTGAGGATGAGGCTGCAGAGCATCCTAATGTCACCAGCACCAATGCAACTGGGGTATCTGGTGAATCAGGGGGGTGGTTGGGTTCTGACCAGTGCAACCAAATTGGAGTCAACATGGGGATGACTGGTTTGAATGTTAATAATCGATGGATCTGTGATTGATGTTTGGTGTAAAGTGAAATGAATAATGTGAGAACAGTTTCATACTCTTTGGCTGCAATTCAGCAGCTCACCCACTGTCTCATGATTTTCCTTGACACCAAAGAATTTATACACATGGGTCAGAGTTTATTTAAAGGTGCACTCGTTTTCCCATCAAGTTTGCTTTTAAAAAATCCCAACTTTTCTGTGGAAAGCAGAGTAGGCCGGTGTCAGGCCGTGTTTTGTGTGAATGCAACTTTCATAAATGAGACCCCAGGGGTGTTAAAAGCTACAGCATGAAACAATTTTATGGATTTACTGACAAAGATGTATAAGATTATGTATAAGTAAGTTACTTATCATCATCTATCAAACTGCCATTTATAATTACAAAGGAGCGGGTCAGAAATCTTTGTGCTACAGCAGCAAGAAATCAGTGTGAGAACACCAGCTGAGAGAGCTCCATAATCAGGATGAAGCAACCTGCCGTGTCCTCTCTGAAGCTAAGGAACCACAGCTCTAGCTCAGGACGAGAGCAGACATGCACAGAGGTGGCCTGAAGATTCCTGCCAGGAAACGGAGCTTTGAAGGTGGTGCAGAGGCTCCGACTGACCCAGGCTAGCTATAGAAGACGACAGTGGAGGATTGAAGCTGTAGATCAGATGAGACGGCTAGGAAAACAGACAGCACTAGAGAAGGGCTGTGGTTGTCGATAAGGAGGACTGTGGTATAGGGAAGCCTGATAGGGAAATGGAATATATGCCAAACTCCACTAGTTCTGGAACTTCAGACAGCTTCTTTGTTTCCTGTCTTTCATTACTGGACCAACTGATTAATCGATGTGTGTTTGACATCAGTAACCATGACAATATTAGCCAGACACACCTGCAATAACCACTTTGTCCAGTAAGATAAGACAGGAAAACAAAGTGGGTTGGATGAAGTTTAGGAACTAGTGGAGTTTGGCATATAGTCCATAAAGCAAGAACAGTTGTTGGAACTGTGGGCAATTCCATTTCCTGGGGGCCAGTATCCTGCATCTTTCAGATGCAGCCTAGGTCCAACACACTTGAATCGAATGGCTGGGTTACCTCCTCGGTATGCAGGAAGTTCCTCCAGAGGCATTTTAATCACCTAATTATTTGATTCAGGTGTGTTGATCCAAAGGCACCATCTAAGTTGCAGGACACCAGACCTCAGGAACTGGAATTGCCAACTAGTGCTGTAGAGGCTAACTGCTGGTGGTGGAAGTAGGGCCCCTTAGGATCAGAGGAGCCTGCAGGCAAATAAAGCCGCTGAGCGCCGGAGGTGGGAAGACAATCAGTCCTTCTAGGGCTAAATTAAAACAGCTTTTTTAAAAGCCACTGACATACCTCGCAAGAGCCTCCTCTGCTTCATTTTTGTAAACACTATTCTCTCTATCTTCCATTTTGATGCAATAAAGCTTGTCTTTGCTGCCTCCTTCACAAAAAGAACGGTCAATTCATTTCTCATCTCCTAATTGTTAGACTTAATGATACAATGTTAATGTACATGAGACAAAAGTGTTAGAAAAATGTATGCCCTGTGTGGGGAGGGGGGGTTTATGTCGCTGCAGTCTGATCACTAGATATTACTGAAAATGAAGAGACACAGGCTTAGCCTGAATTTTTTATAAAATATATAAAAAATTACCCCACATAACACAAAATGTAGTTCTGAAAAGAGCATGAATTGTGTACTTATCATCTTTGATGTTAGTATATTTACGTGTATAATTAACCTCTTAAAATCCACCTCATTTTGGGTCATCCCTGCCTATTTTGCATACCCAAATGGAAAAGCAAATAACCTAGGAACTACAAGCCCAAATTACATGTGCAATACATTATTTGAAAGCTAATGCCCTCTAGTTTCCTAATATATAAATTGGTGACTAGAACACAGACCAATCTGAATCAGTTCAAACATGAGTCAAAGTTGTTTTTTTTTATTCTCAGAAATGATTTATCTTTTTTTAAAAAGCAGTAATATAGACATTCTTGAGAAAAAAAACAGGTTTTATTGTATTATAGTTGTTCTACATCATGTCAACCACAAATGTAAAAAATTTCAAACCTCCAGCTATAACAGCTCCAGAGCTGTGGGGTATGGAACTTTTGGTGTCAGCTTGGAGCTGCGCACAATGGCTCCACCTGCTGGTATAAATTGTACAGGTGGAATTTTATGCATTCTGAGTTATTACCAGTGGTGTCAAAAGTACCCACATTTGTTACTTAAGTAGAAGTATAGATACTGCAGTTTAAAAACACTCTGGTAAAAGTATCAAGTATCAAATTGACCTCTTTACTAAAGTAAAAGTGAAAAAGTATGTGCTCCAAAAACTACTTAAAGTATAAAAGTAACCTTGTCTCCATCTCCCGATACGCTCTTGCCTGTTTCCGACCTTTCAGACATTTTGACACCTTTTTCTGAATCCTACATTGTAGCATGGCGTAGACAACATTTGCAGTTTGAAGAACACCTGCTTGCTTCTGATGATTTCCTTTAGCTAACCAATGACTGTTTGTGTTATATGAATCATTCAATTACACTAGTTTTCCCTAGATGTGGATTGCGCCAATGATTTGCATTGGATGGCGCACATGACGTGAAGTAAATATTTATAAACATTAGACCGAAGCTAAGAGTAACGAGGAACAATTGTTTTAAAAATGGAAGGAATAAAAAGTACAGATAATTGTGTGAAAATGTAATGAGTAGAAGTCAGAAGTAGGAAGAAAAATAATGGAGTAAAGTATAGATACCTAAAAAGTGCACTTAAGTACATAATGAAGTATTTGTACTTCATTACTTGACATCTCTGGTTATTACCCGCACTTAAGGTCTGGTGACCCGGTGTGTTTTAAGAGGTTAACCACAAATTTTAAATGTTTTGAATATTTCACTTGAGAGTATTACTGCTGCCACATCTGTATTAGAGGGAAAAAATGGTAGGGGTGGCCAATGATTGGTTAAGGGTGGCCAAGGCCCCCCATCTAGCTCCGCCCCTGTGAAGTTGAGCTGCATGAAGCTGACGCAGTAACAAACAAATGCTGCCCACACTTTTCAGATTTTGGTTTTTTAAGAAAAAGGAGGTTTAAAACCACGTATTATTGTTTCTCCATGTTCCAACCATGCTTACTTTGTGTTGGATTTACCGCATAAACATGTAACATGTAGCAAAATGTAACAAAGCCATCTGCAAAAAGTATCGCTACTTTTATAAGCAGGTTTTTAACTATCAATCTTCTGGCTCAGATTTGACATTTTGTTCCCAATTGTTCAGTGTGATTATATCTATTTGATTTGCTTTAGAGGAATGAGGCTGGGGGGAAGCAGGCTGCACTGGTGGGAGTTTGGGATTCTTCCCCTTTAAAAGCCCTGCTGCTCTGGTGGCGCTGCTATCTGCGCTCCATGGCGGAGCGGGGAGAGAGGGGGGCACCAGCCGAGCCACATCACAAGGATCATGGCGGCACCTCTTGGACGGGACACCCTACCCGACCACTGGTCCTACGGAGTTTGCAGAGATGGACGGGTCTTCTTTATTAAGTGAGCAGCTACGGATCTTTAACCTAACATTTTTAACTCTCCACGTGGAAGTATTTTCTTTGATCCCCCCTCCAGTAACAGGTGTCTTTTTTGCAGCGATCAAACTTGCAGCACTACTTGGCTACACCCGCGCACTGGCGAGCCTGTTAACTCTGGACACATGATCCGATCAGGTAGGCTGCAGGGATCTGCAGGATCCTTGGCGGGACTGTTGCTGCAGCGGGGTTTCTGCCTCACTCTGCTGCTCCTGTTTTGTTTGTAGATTTACCGAGAGGATGGGAGGAAGGCTTCACAGAAGAGGGGGCCAGTTACTTCATCAAGTGAGTGTGCATTTTCTTATAAACAGCTTATTTCATGTTGAACATGGGGCTCTGTTGCTTTGCAACATGCACTAATTTATCTAAGGGGTTGCATGTAAGCTACAAGGCACGTGACACAAAGACACATGCATTAAAGGTGAAACCAATTATCTATGACTGCAAAGGCGGAAAGTAGCAAAGCATTTGCAGGACAGACTGAAAGCTATTAAAATTCTCCTCACATCCTCCATGCAGGACCTCTATACTCTCTCTCTCCATTAGATAGGTGTGTGTGTGGCAGTGAGTGAGAGACTGTAAAGGTTATAGGAGAGAGGTGTGACCATGTGGTGACAGAGATGTATGGCATGATTGCATTACTGAAGGGAGAGAACTATAGATGTTCAAAGTCACACACAGGCCAGAATATTGGGTTTTTTTTTTAAATCAAATTTTCACATATTTCCCACTTTGGAACTACATTGTCCCTGTTTAGTGTGCACATCTGGGCTTGGTGGCATTGGAAGTTCTAGATAGGGGCCAACAGGGGCCAGTGCCCCCATAGAGCTGCTTCTGGCCCCTGTACATACACCATCAAATCTGAATTATACATCTGTCTTTTTTTGTTGTTGTACCGTATTGTCCCTTGATTTGTGCAAGTGGTTCAGATAATTTACCTACTGAATATGATGTTTTACATTTGAAATAAGAAAAACAACTTCATTAACAGTGCACAGTGTTGAATAATATTATTTCTAAAAGCAGAAAAATTTATTCATCATCATAATTGCCTGCGCGAATTATGCTCAAATATGCTTATGTAGCAGATTTAATCTGGTTGCTTTAAAATGGAAGACACCACTCAGACCAGGAATCTTCACTTTTATTTCACCACACCTATAGGAGCAGCGGGGAACACAGTCAGTACACACACACACACACACACAGGTTGTTAGGTGCTCTCTTAATCTCCAGTGCAAAAGCTTCCAGAGTTTTGCCCGCAGATAGAGCCATGCCACTATCCCGTTGTTGTTTACCAGTAATTAAACCACAACAGGTGACACAGAATAAAAACAAAAAAATTCAATTTAACGCTGATTTAACATAGAAAATATTACTCATAGGTTTTGAGAAATAAAATAATTTTTAACATGTGCAACATATTGACACAGCTACACTTATTTTAAGAAAGTTCTCCCTTTTTTTTAGATAATTGTTTTTTAAAATACTGATTCAATTTCTAATGATTACATGCGCTGACAGAAGAGACCATCACGGATTTGTCCCTTCGACCAATTTTATATTTCACCTTTACAGTTTGAAATAACAATTATTTATATGTTGCAGTTAGCTCTAAGCTTCAGTCGTACTGAGATAAGATCACGGTTTTCATCTGTTATGTCTAGAGTCTGCAACATGGGCTTTCTGGCTAACTTGGATACTAAATGATGGGGTCTGTTTGTTTGTGTGTTGTTTTTTCTGCATGTTTTTTTTTTTTCTTTTCTGTGCACCCATTAAAAAAAGCACCGGCCCTACTCTACCCCTCCATTTAAACCTCTTTTTGCTTGGTGCTCAGTGGTCAGTGTGTATGCATGGTTTTCTATCATGTGCGTCTCTTTAATGGACTGACTGTGAAAAGGTCAGATTTTATATAATAGACCAAAAAAAAGCAGTGATTCATTGTGAAGTGGGGGAAATGATAGGTATTTTGTTCTTAATTTCTATTTTTTTTGTTAATAAACAGTTTTAAAAAGTGGCATGCATCTGTTTGCAGCCTATATTTTTGAGCTTTGTAGATCCCTCTATCATTGCAGTTATTTTGAATTGTTTCTACCAGCTTTGTGTATTTTGCACCCTGCTGTCAGTATTGTAATTCGTATCATTATTCATCACGATGACTTCCATTGACGTTGTGTATTTCATGTTGCAGGCATGTAATTTGCCCTGCCTATTTGAAAAAGAGCTGTATTTACAGCTTTACATCCACAAATCTAGTGGGATTCTGAGATTAGCCACTAATTTCTTTCTCCTGGGAGGTTATGTTTCTAGTGTAGTTTGTGTGTGTTTGTCTTTGCAGAGGATAACTTGAAAAGTTAAGAACAGATTTTAATGAATTTCTCAGTGCTTTTCTGTGAGTGTTTTGATGATACATCAGGTAGGCTACAAATTTGTAAACTTGAAAAAAAAAAAACGGAGAGAAATTACAATAATAATTTAAGATGACTGAATTTATTTGAAAGCCAAACTCTGGTAAACAGAAATTGGTGTAAGATAAATTTGTTACCGCTATCAGGCATTGTGAAAAGAATAAAACAGGCTTTGTACTGCTTTATTTGCCCGTTTGTTCTCCAAGAACAATGTGCTTGTGAAGTTGGCTGATATATGGCATCCTAACTGTCACAGCTTTAAAATCAGCCACATGTTGCCCATTTGTCTCTTTAAAGAGATCCTGGTTTTGCACACAGCAGACTGCTCTTTCCTTGGTATGTTCAAATCACAGTCAATGTATTACTTCATTTCACAATCTGTTGCCCAGGACAAACATGCAGACAAATGCTGTAAGTTAGAGAATTTAACAAAAACTAAAGCGAGGTAGACATTAGCACAGACAGAACTGTAGAGCCAGACAATGAGTAGGCCTATTACCTATTAACAACAAACTGAGGGCTTAAGCAATTGAGAGAAAAAAGTGCAAACAATAGGCAAATGAGGAAACACAGCTGCAGGTTCCTCAGAAAGGGGATAATTAAAACAAGGTTGGATAGAAAATTAAAACATACGAGAGAAACTAAGAGAATCTATGCTCAAATACAGAAGAAGTTCTTAATTAGAGAAACTTATAGGCTGCTTTGAAACTATAAGGAACCAAAACAAAACCACAACATAACCTGCAGGACCTGACAGTTAAACATCTGTCCTTTCGTTTTCAGCAGCTGTTTTACTGCGAATGTACCATTTTACGAGTTGGTTTGAAATAAGGTTAGAAAAACTGTTGACACGGCAAGAATATTGCTTGTGGTTATACAGTCATGTCACAACGATATTCAAAAAGGACTGAGAGGACAGTAAAGATGGCTTGAGCTTACTAGCTTTTCAAACCTACATTTGAGTTATTCCAAGACTTTAAAATGATCAAGACAGCTTTAACGTTGGTCCCATTCAGGCTCTTGCAAAAATTGCAAGTTTCATTTGCATGAAATGGGCAGAAAATCAGCCTTTGAAATGTTTATATTAATTTTAAAAGAATTTGTATGAGAGCTAGACTATGTGTGTTTTGTCATTAGCTGTGTCTATTTTGTCATGATTTTACCCTTTTAACAAATTTTTCTTATGTGGAAGATTTTTTTGGAGTGGATAAAGTTCTTTGCTCAAAAAAAGGTAAAATGTACAGCACCAGCAGGATATCTAAGCTGCATTTCCTTTTATGACTAATCAGTCCAGGAGGTATACATCAACAAGCTCCTGGACTAAAGTCCAAATTCTGCTGCCGTGACAACAGTCTGTAGACATGTTGGTGTGTTGATTGTGGAGTTTAGTTGAGCGGAGGCACAAAGGAAGCATTGTTCGTGCACTTTGACGGTGGGACGACTCACATTTACTAAGACCTCGCTATGGGTCCCCCTGAATGCCTGTAGGCCATCGCTGCCTGATTAATGCTTAACAGTGTGGTTAATTGTGGGTTTAGGTCCTTCCATATTTATTTTATTAGTCGAGCTCGAGGTACTTTTAATGAGGCGATATTAACCGATTGGCTTAAAAGTGGAAAAGAACGATTGCATGTGTGGCAGGAGATTGAAATAGACTGTGTACCAGCCTTCCTTTGGGTGAACCGCAGAGGAACTGACCTCTTTTAAAAATCATCTTCCAAAAAGAGAGAGGAAAGAGGTTTGTGCTGCAGGTTTGTCCACTTTTAGTCTGATACAGAGTAACAGAAATGGGCAGAAAGAGAAACAATAAGCTTAACGTTTAAAGATAAAACAGATGCATTCATATCACTATATCATTCTTAAGGAACATAGGCGTATTTTTTTTGGAAAATAGCTGTCGGTAGGAATGTCTGGATAAGAGAAAGAAACTCATAACTTGTGAACAAGATAATTGTCAAATAATAATTTCCAGGTGAAAGCCGGGGAGAGTGAGTTCAGTTGAGCTTTCTTTTTGCACATCACTCACACTCACCAGACATAGGAAATGTGCAATTCTATAGTTCCCTGAGGGGGGGAAAAACTGACCCCACTGAGGTACATTGATGTTCTGTTGAGGACAGAGTTCACATTGTTAAATGGGCTCACAATGACCTGGAACAATCAGGCAAGAATTGCTTGATATCCACATCAAACTTCACGCTGTTTTCACACCCCAAAAAAAGCCCTCCCCACCCCCCTTTTTCTGAACTTTGTTTACTCATTACATGCAAAAACCTCCGTCAATATTTCATTGTTGCTCGAGATATTTAATGACTATTTATCTTCCGCTTGTCCCACAGCTTATTATGTATTCAGGTTGTGCTTGCGTTTTTTGAAAAAGCTGACTGTTTTGACCAGGACAGCGGGAGTTAATTAGCCATCAGATGTTTTGGGAGTTTTGAAGCAGAGCTTTTTAAATGCAATGAAAATAAAGTCAAGTATCCCTGCAGGCCAGTTATCCCCACACTACCTTAATGAAGCTTTCTTTTTCTGCGAACACATCAAATTTATTATGCCTCATTACTGTGGTCAAAAATTCACTCGGATGAAAATGCAGCATTAACATTGTGTTTGCTTACCCTTTCTACATTAAAATCTATCTGTAAGTTCTGTTTCTTTTATCATATGGAGATTTGCTGTTTTTGCAGCATTCAGACCTTCATGCTCAGTCAAAAACCGTTTCCCACCGTTCAGTTTCATATTGTTCATAATACTTGACCATTGGTGTAAACTATATATTTTAAAGTGAGCAAAATGCTTTTTTTTGTCTTTTGTAGAACTATTCTAGCTGATGCATTTGTAACAGTAGATGTAAGATGTGTTGCTTTATGGGCATTGCTTTTCCATTGATCTCTGATTCTGACATTTGAGAAGATGCATTAGGAAAGCGATGTGTATTTAAAAAAATAGTAATTAAAACTTCAGAATTTTGCATAATTTAAATAACAATGTGTAAAATGTACATATTTCATTTCAATTCATTTTATTCTTATTGTGCCATATAACAGCTATCATCTCAAGGAACTTTACAGAGGCAATGCTGTGAGACTGGGTAAAAAATTGAAAGAAATTAAAGAATTTAAAACTGCATTAGATGTATATAGTGAGAGTGACTTTATGTTTTTGTGAAGGTCTTTACTTTTCTCAATCCATTTTCTTAACTGTTTAACAATAAATACCCTGTCACCATTTACTCACACATTGCTAGGTGGAAAGACTTTATTGGCATTATATGGCACACTGTTAAAAACAATGGCAGTCATTGTAACTCTTGATTAACAGAACCTAAACTTATGGTTATACGTTTAACTTGATAAAGGCACCTAACTTTTTTAAATAACCTTATACACACTTGTTAATTACATAATACAGGGAACCTCCATGACAGTCCTCAACTAAATTAAAAAATATATAACTAAAAATGTTAAAATATTGAAAGGAAATTGGGCAAACATTTTTTATGAAAATACAAGGAAAATGTACATCCTGCTTAGAAACAGAGGAACTATGAGAGAAAAATATTTATAGAAGAATTATGTGCCTTTTCATCTGGGTCTTTGTCCCTAGGTATTATAAGGTATTATATAGGGATTCCTTTGATAGAAATTAAAGCATGCATCACCTCTAATGAGCTCGAGGAAATAATATTAGATAGATTAAAGCATGTTTTGCACTTGGCAGATGCTGTTGTTTATATATATATATATATATATATATATATATAAACATACTTAATATACACTATATTGCCAAAAGTATTTGCTCACCCATCCAAATTATTGGAATCAGGTGTTCCAATCACTTCCATGGCCACAGGTGTATAAATTCAAGCACCTAGGCATGCAGACTGTTTTTACAAACATTTGTGAAAGAATGGGTCGCTCTCAGGAGCTCAGTGAATTCCAGCGTGGAACTGTGATAGGATGCCACCTGTGCAACAAATCCAGTCGTGAAATTTCCTCGCTCCTAAATATTCCACAGTCAACTGTCAGCTGTATTATAAGAAAATGGAAGTGTTTGGGAACGACAGCAACTCAGCCACGAAGTGGTAGGCCACGTAAACTGACGGAGCGGGGTCAGCGGATGCTGACGCGCATAGTGCGAAGAGGTCGCCAACTTTCTGCAGAGTCAATCACTACAGACCTCCAAACTTCATGTGGCCTTCAGATTAGCTCAAGAACAGTGCGCAGAGAGCTTCATGGAATGGGTTTCCATGGTCGAGCAGCTGCATCCAAGCCATACATCACCAAGTGCAATGCAAAGCGTCGGGTGCGGTGGTGTAAAGCACGCCGCCACTGGACTCTAGAGCAGTGGAGACGCGTTCTCTGGAGTGACGAATCGCGCTTCTCCATCTGGCAATCTGATGGACGGGTCTGGGTTTGGCGGTTGCCAGGAGAACGGTACTTGTCTGACTGCATTGTGCCAAGTGTAAAGTTTGGTGGAGGGGGGATTATGGTGTGGGGTTGTTTTTCAGGAGCTGGGCTTGGCCCCTTAGTTCCAGTGAAAGGAACTCTGAATGCTTCAGCATACCAAGACATTTTGGACAATTCCATGCTCCCAACTTTGTGGGAACAGTTTGGAGCTGACCCCTTCCTCTTCCAACATGACTGTGCACCAGTGCACAAAGCAAGGTCCATAAAGACATGGATGACAGAGTCTGGTGTGGATGAACTTGACTGGCCTGCACAGAGTCCTGACCTCAACCCGATAGAACACCTTTGGGATGAATTAGAGCGGAGACTGAGAGCCAGGCCTTCTCGTCCAACATCAGTGTGCGACCTCACAAATGCGCTTCTGGAAGAATGGTCAAAAATTCCCATAAACACACTCCTAAACCTTGTGGACAGCCTTCCCAGAAGAGTTGAAGCTGTTCTAGCTGCAAAGGGTGGACCGACGTCATATTGAACCCTATGGATTAGGAACGGGATGTCACTTAAGCTCATATGTGAGTCAAGGCAGGTGAGCAAATACTTTTGGCAATATAGTGTATGTATTAAGTGTAGAGGGCAGAGACAGCCAAGCAAGCGCACAAATGATGATGTGAGAGCAATGAGCTGCTGAGCACACCACCAGGGTTAGGAGACAAGGAGCTAAATGTGTGCAGAAACATTTTTGTGCGTTTCAACAATAGATAAACACATCATACTGAATTCAAGATCATTGAATTGATATATATCTATACATACACACGCATACAAACTCTTTGTGGATCAAACCATTTTTTTTTTACAGGGGTGACCTTTTTTGTTAAGGCATTGTAACCCATCTCCTTTCAAGGTATTCTTCTGGCTGTTTGGTGAGGTGCCAATCAGCAAAGCTTAGATACTTCGAGAAAAAAAAAACATTGTACTAGTTTAGCTATACATTGTATATTATTTGTAAAAATAACATGCATTTAAGTTCAGTAGGCACAGGGAGAAGAGCAGATTGGTCATTTGTTTGTTTGGTTATGTGACAGTAATAGTGATGTAGCAGGGGATTGTGGGTTTTTATCCAAAGCAGAGAAGCAATGTCAGTACTGTGGTCAGATTTTCATGGTTTCAAAAGGGTGAGCATTTTAACACTATAATATCTGTACATATCAGTTAGTTGTAGAACAATGATCTTTTAATTAATGGATAGATTTGTATTCCTGCCAGCCAATCACATTGATCTGTGCTTGGCAAATTGTGTTATAAAAATTATACGCACTAGCCTTAAATCTTTTTAAAGGTTATTAATTGATTTAATCAATATTAGGAAATAACACATTGAAGAATGGTCGTTTTTTTTCTTCGTGGATGCAACGTGAGCATTTCAAATGATAAAGACGCAAGTGTACCTCGATTAAGTCGGTCTGTGATGTGACGGCGCAAACTTGACGGATTGAGAAGTCACAGAGCTGGAGATTACTAATGATTATTATCAGGCCACCGTAGTCACTGGCACCCATCATGCTGACGAGGCTTCTGCAGAGCTGACCGTCAGCTGACCGTTAGCCCTGCAGAAGCCTTGCCAGCATGCTCAGTAAGAGATTACAAAAACTCAACTGGAGAGAAAAATAAAACTATCATTATTTATGCAAAGAACTTTGACCAGATCATGTTCATCAGCAGATGTTTTTGGAAGAAGAAATCTGTAGTAATTTTTCCAGTATCTGGTTACTATTTTTCTGCTGTTTCTTTATTTCAATGAGAGTTACAGCAGGCTCAACCACTGCTCATTAACCTGAAGCCATGTCAGTATGCATATATAAAATTACATTAATATTCTATTTGTAATATTTTTAGGTTGCAAAACAGCAGTGGAAGCAGCAGGTGGATCTTCTTTAGATTCAACCTAAAGAGATGTTGCACTTTATTTTTATGTTAACGTTGTAATATTTTCAATTAAAAGAAGAAAAAAGCAGTGGAAACAGCTACTATTTAAATATGTATTGTTAGTCCACTTAAAAAAAAAAAGCTTATTTATTAAAAATAATGTGACACAGGTTAACCTCCTATTGATTCAATCTGGAGTGTAAGTTGAACGTAAAATAAAATGTGAATATATTTGCCATTATTCTTTCACTATATCTTTGTTTATGCCCATATTTATTAAATTTATACCAGAGTTCTCTTAAAAGAAGTTTCCAGTATTTAGGTATTTTTAATCACTGTTGCATTGGTAACATTTTTGGCTAAAGATTTACTGAATCGATTTCAGGTCACTGAATCGTATCTGATCGGATTATTCCAAATGAACTAAAATCATTCATGGATCAAATCTAAAATGAATTGTTACACCCTTACTATCAGTTGTTGGCCATAATGGCAATATCTTTGATTGGATATTGATGTCGGCACTAATTTTTATATTGCTTCATCCCTAATTTAAACTCCCATGTCCCGGTATCTACATTGTGGTCTTACAATTAGGGCTGCAAGTAATGATTATTTTGCTAACCGATTAATCTGTCGATTCTTTTTTCCGTTATTCGATTAATAATCAGAGAGCAAAAGGTTACTGCAAGGATATTTTTTACAGAATTAAACCAAATGAAACTAACACCTTTCTGGGAAAGAGCATGCTGCCAGATAAAAAAAATGTTTTTAATCTGAAATGCAAAATACTAATGGATATATATATATATATTTTACAATGTTGGTATAGTTTCTGCTCTAAGTGGGTCACTCTGTCAGCTAAAGCAAGGCTTTCAAGTCTCTACACCCCAGTTAACGATAAATCGATTACTAAATTAGTTGATGATTATTTCAATAATCGATTAATCACGATTAGTCTGATTAATTGTTTCAGCACTACTTACAATACTACGTTAAAATATTTATTGGCAAAAGGTGCAACATGTTAAGGGAATTAACTAAATTAATAGGTAAAACTCAGGAACCGCAGAACAAGGAGTGACAGCCTTTCAGCTGTTAACTGTAATTTATTTTTTTCTGAATTGGCTTTATTGATCATTGCATAACATATTAGGATCTTTTTGTGGGTTTTTGTTAATGAGGCGGTATGAACCCTCCTTGGAGGTCACATTGGTTATTATTGTGTCATTAATGTCATGTCCAGAATGAGTTATTACTAAGCTTAAATAATGTACCGTGCTTCTCTGGCCTTCAAAGAGAGAAAACAAAGAGCAGATTTAGTGTGGTACTAGGAAGGTCTGTCCCGCAGGACAGGCGGGAAGCTTTCCATCAGGCCTTGTCATGACTTGCAGTGTTTAACCCAGTAGCCTGCAATGAATAACTTTGTTAAGACCTGTGGGCCTGATGTGCGCTCTGTGTGTGATGACATACATTATTTGTGATGAGTCAGTCCCCGTCTGTATGGCTAAGGCAGGTTAAGAAAGTCCGAGCCGGGGCAGCAGGAGTTAGAGCAGAGACAGCAGAGGAGATGCCTGAGACAGGATGGGGACCCGCTGCTGCAATTGCTTGCCTCTGGGTTTTGGGATTGAGACGCCTGACAATGAATCGGAGGTGCAGCCCCGTAGTTTGGAGAAGGAGAAAAGGCATGCTGAGGCAAGGTAACCGGCTTACAGACACAATTTAAGGTTCAGGTCTAGTTTTAAATTAGTTTTTGCAATAATGTTACTATGTTTGCATGGTGATAAATTGATGCAACCACAAGTAACAATCAAAAAATGTACATTTATTATATAAAGCAGAGTTTTTTTTGTCATTTGTAACAGTCTATTATTCTCGAATCAACCTTAGCACCTAAGAGATTTCACTTTCAGTTCATAATGAATGAGGGACTTTGTAAACTCTTTCTTTACAGATTTTAGCCAGCAGTTACTTCTGTTGCATTCTGTCCAAATGTTAGTGAGACTGGAGCGACTGCAATGTGATTTTAGCCTTCTCTCATCTGCCCACAGGGGTGTAAGGAGGAGGGATTTGTTGGTTGGCACAAACGTATCAGATGGATTGCATCACAAAATTACAAAGTATATCAGGAACATTACGTGGGGGTTAAATGTTTGTATTAAAATAGGTTTAAATGTGAAAGAATTTTCTCTGATTCTGGAAAAGTGTGATGTATAGTAGTTTTTACAAAGGGAAGCTGAATACTGTACTTTCCATTTTGTATCCTTGTTGAAATCATCTAGAGCAATAGATGAGAAAACCATACATTTAAGATCATTGAAAGATGTATATAATTGTTATTATTCCCAGATGTTTTTAATGTGGCTTTAAACAATAGCCTTGAAAATGTAACTCTTTTTAAAAAAACAAAATCCCAGATTTAAGAGGTTATGCATCTTAATTAGAGATTGCCCAATCAAATGGGGAAATATTGAAAGTGAAAAATGTGTCCTTTGTTGGCTGTGATTAATCATTGCCAGATCACATGCTGAAAAATCTGACATCCCCCAATTTATTAAATGCATCAAAACGAAAACCTCCCACTGTAAGAAAAAGTTAATTAGGATCACATGAACTTCAAAAACATAGCATATTAACTAAATTATGGAAATGCTTATTTTGGAGTCAAAGCTAATGGTGCTCGAAAAAGAATCTGCAGCACATTTAAGTCTTTATAAAACAAATCTGGTTTTGATCAAAATAGTTTCTGTCAGGCAAGGAATCAAAAAAACTTAAATTCAGTATTGACCAAAAGAAAAGCTTGGTCGATTTATCTACAGCAATTACTATAAATATGTCTATCCTACATGGATTTCCCTTTAGAGGGCTGTCCCAGTTGACATTGGGCTAAACTCTAGACAGACGGCCATCCATCACTGAGAAACAGATATTTTAACTTCAAGAGTAATTTATTCACATACCTGCAGGATCTCTTAAATGTAACTGTGGGCAGGCCTGTTAAGCATCAGGAAAAAAAATCTCTTTGAGTTTCTTCTACTGCAATTGATTTCTGTATAAATATTAAAGAGCATGGTTAGTCTAAAGATCAGATTATTCATTCTCAACACTTTGTACAGATAATTGTCAAAATCTTGTTCTGAAAAAATGACGATACAATATATCTGAAGAGTAGAAACGGCACATATTACTCAGCTATTGTAGTTTTCTTTTATCAATATAACAAAGAATGTCAAACTGGGGACACAAGAAACATTGAAAACCATTTTGTTAACAAAAATGGTGGATATGATGTAATGTTGCTGACATGCTCTGCTGATCATACTTTTTAAAATGTAAAAAAAAAAAAATTGTGGTAGGAAACAAAAAGTAAAGGATTAGCCAAGTTCTTTCTCTCGTCCGCGTTAAAAATGTTGTATGTTATTTTGCTGTCTTATTAACTTGGATAACAATTGTTTGTAATTGTTCTTTTCATTTTTATTACCACATATATTTCAAAGCACGAAATATATAGTCGAAATATATTTCGACTTTGAATAATTGTCAAGTAAAGGCCTATTAGATTAAAACTTCTTCCATCTGATTAATTAACATCTGTTTAAAAGGGATTCCTTTCAGTGTTGTAATCTTACCACTGTCTAGTAGAGGGCTTGTCTGTTCATTCTTAAAGGGGTCATAGAATGAAAATCTGAGTTTACATTGTCATATATAAATAATGATAGTTCAGTGGGTGAAATGTACGTACAGAGTTCAAACTCCATCAACACCTCCTTTCTTTGCAAATCTCACAATTCCAAACTTTCACCATAAAACGGGTGAATTCAAACGAAGCACCAAATTGACATCAACCATGGGGTGTTGCCTTAATTGGTTCTGGCATGTACTTTTGTCATGCCCTGAAATTGAACAGGCCAGTGAACCAGCCCAATTGTTTCACAGGTCCGAGGGGGTACGAAGTGTCGACTGCTTGGCTGCTGACCGGGCCGGACCTCGGCGGAGAGCCATGAGCCGTATATGTGAAAATAAGTTTAATAATTTGATAAATGTTTTGCTTCTTTAGTCAGTGTGCAACATTTGGCAGAATAAATAGTTAACATAATTTTTTTTAAAATTCAAAATAAAACAATGTTTAGGTCTTTATATAATGGAAGGATCCTCTTAATATAAGACTAAACTTCACTTTTTGGGAAGGTTTTGCTAATCAATTCATTGTTAGTTGATTGATTAGCTCAGTCAATTTAAGATTAATTTATTCATTTTATACTTTGATTCCTAATAGTGACATCTAGCTGCCAAATGGTAAATTGCAACCAAAGGATACTCTCCTTACCCCCTCGAAATGAAGTGGGAAAGATGCGTGTTGATTTATAAAGGAAATGTAAGTCGACACTCGGTGTTAAACTAACATTCCTGGGTTAGAGGAAAAAAACTGCAGCAGTGAGCCTGCAGGAAGAGAACCTGCCACAGCTAATAGAAGTTGCTGATTCAAATACTTCCAGAATAAAAACACTGCATTTATTTTTTTGCAGTTCTAAATAGATTGTTGCAGAAGAACACGATAGATGGTATATCTACTACAAAAAAACATTGGTAAGTTTCACTAAAACGGTGTAATCGCATCAAAATCTAATATTCAGCAGCTAATTAAAAGAATGCGTAAGCTCCAAAAATGCTTGCTATCACTTGATTGCATATTGCTACTCTATCTCTCATAATGAAATATTGAGTCTGAATAGGATAAATGGACACATTGTTCTGCCCAATGCAAGTCAGCGCAGATGTGCTGGTCAGATGCAATTTCAGTCTCTGCAGCATTATTGAACACAGTGACCACACAACTGTTATTCCCTGCAAAGCTATCCAATGTAATTTAAAAAATGTCAGCTCCTCTCTCTTACTGCTTCTCCTTCCAATATACATCTTTATTGCTGTGTAAGATGACAAATGTGATTAGTTTCTATATTACTATTATTATTGACAATGTTTAGGTTTAGATTTTAAAGATAAAGTAGGCTACTTCTTGTGTCTTTGGCACTGTAAAATGTTGTGCTGTGCAACATTTGGAGTGTGGCACTTTTTTTTTTTTTTTTGAGTGTTTACTCCATAGATTTATGGTAGCTCATTAATTTCTACTGTATTTAAGTATTTTCTTTAAAATGTTTTTGCAGTTTCCTAGGGGTGAGTATCGGCATGAGGGATGCAGTACTATCCGTGTCATGATATTTTGGTTCACGATACGTTTACTATATTGCAATATCACCATATATTGCGATATTTTTCCTGCTATCAAAATTATATGTATAGATAAAAAAGCAAACTCTGTATATGTTCACCAGATGATATTGATCGTTCAGTTATTTTGGAATCCTGCTTGGTGTTTGAATCAGTCCTCGTCTTCCACTGTGACTGCCTCAACCACAGATATGGCGCTGTGCCGCACAGCAAAAGGGCTCCACAGCACTATCTGCCAGAGTGGTGGTTCATAGGTAGCCCATTTTTCCTCAGTTTTAGGTCAAAAGGTTTTGTTTAAAAAATAAAAATAAATCAAAAATCACGATATATTGCATTTTTTTTACGCACCCCCACTGTTTCCCCCTAAATTGTTACTACACATTTAAGATCAGAATTATTCATTATTATTAATGTTTTGGAGTAGGGCACACAGAGTCCCAAATTGACCCGGATACAGAATCTCTGAAGAGAACTAGACTAGGAAGATGCCAAAGAGTACATCAACAAAGCATGAATCATCAAAATAACTCTAGAAACATTGACCAATCATGGTATGCATTCATAATATGATTTTGGCTGTATTGCCTATACTATTTTTTTGTCATCGATTATTGAGATTTTTTTTTTTTTAAATCATTTTCCACATTTTATCTTTGAATGCCTTTTATAAAATTTTTATAAAAATGTATTTCTTTTTATTTAAAGTTTCTCTGATATTATTTTATCATGCATCAATTCCCATCACAAATGATCTGTTGGGTTAGATTAAACATATTTAGAGTGGAAGTGATCAAGTAATAAGAATAATTTGTGACTTGAATATATGTAATATATGTTTTTAAAGTGATAATAGGACCAGTAGGTTAAGATATTACTGCTGATCAGATCTAGCTTGAACTTGCTTAACTGGTGTTCCTGTATTGATTGACTCAGATATATTAGCCTCCTTAACAGGCTTTTAGCCATGAATATTTCATAGGATGTACACCTTGATGTATCACATATTTAGGCTTTGAGCAGCGTAAGGGGATCCGGGGCTATCCTCCTCCAGGAAATTCTGAAATTTAGACTCTTTAAAACACATATTTCCTGCATTTTGTTCTGTTACAATACTGCTTTTGTCCGATTATAGAAGTATGTGTGCTTGACTAGAGGTGGAAATTTCATAAGGAAGACATGAGATCATTTTTAGGTACAATATTATGTTTCATAGGTTAATTCAAACAATCAGATTTTTTATGCTCGAACACATTAAGGTCAAATGCATCCAGTAAAGTGTGTCCAAATGCGTCTGCTGCACCTGTGTTCAATGGCAGAGTGTCTTTGCTATATTGGCTGTGATAAATGGGTAAAAAGTAGTTTTAATATTTTTTTAAGCGAGAAAATCCACCTAAAACATCGTCTGTGCAGTCAGTTCATCAAGATTATGATCCTGCATTAAAATATCAATTGCTGTTGGAGCTGCTCATGTCCCCACATACCGGCGGTGCGCTGTCACTGGGAATCCCCAGCAGTGTCAGGCCGGGTCGCCTCTTGGGTTTTTGCCTACTGGTTGTGGTGGCTGGTAGTAGATTTCGCATTTTTTCAGAAATGTGGTACAAAATGTAAGCACCAGAATAATAAAAGTGAACATGTTTTGCTGGCAGCTTTCAACATGTTAAGTTAATTTAGGTGTTAATAACTGTTTCAGTAAAGTGATCATAGCGTTCTGCTTGAGGAGCAGTGTCTGTTTCACTTCCAGCCCGTAGATCAGCTTCTCTGATTGGTTGATCCAGAGCATCGAGCAGCAAAGGTTACATTTTTCCAACTCCAGCATTTGCTGCTCTTGAAATTTTCAAAATTTAAGCGAACTTTCAGTGGTAAAATTAGGTTGCACCAAAGCCGTACATCCCAAAAACAGGGCCTACAATTTGTAGGACGTACAATGTACAATGTACGGCCGTACGCATTGCCAGCAAAAGCCTGCTACCTAACCATTCTGACTCACAGGGGTGTAATACCATCTGGTAAAGCTCAAAGTCTCTTATCATAAACTGACCACCCCAATCACAGCTCAGAAGAGTTTAATCTCAACATCAGAATGATCTATAATGTAGCTCTTTTCTGTAACTATAACAATCAATATTGTTCGCTGGTGAAGATTCTCCATCATCCAAGTCATAGTCATTCCAAAAAAAGAAAATAAAAAAAATCTACTCTACTGGACTTTGTTTCCAAGTTTCCCTTGGAAGCGAAATGTCTTCAAACTTGCAAACAAAGTCCAGTAGATAGTTTTTAATTTCCTTTTGCTGGAATCAATATTGTTGCTGCAATGGAGCAATGCTTTTATGATGGCCTTTATTAAGTCCTTAATGAGCTGGATATATCTTTAGAAGTTTAACTTGCTTCTGTAAGAGCTTTCCTCCTGTAAGAGTCACATCCATAGTTATCTGATTTTTTTCTAACCTTTTTCCACTGACTCTGTCTGTCCTGCCCTGGTCTGCCTTTTAAATGGGGCCCTAACCACTCCTTTCCAGAGTGATATATGTTGACAGCATAAGTTAGTCTGGCTTGCCAGGAAACACAAATAAGAATGTCTCTTCATATGAAAATGAAAGCTGAAAGTAAATACCTTTAAGATATATTTTGGCTAGATATAGAGGGGTTTAGGTATGAATTATAGCTTGGCTGGCTATGGTATCAGCCTACACCAGCCTACTTCTTTCAGCCCTGTGTTCTGACCTAAATGTCTGTCTGTGGATTATTGAACCGTCCTTCCAGCAGCTCGAGCTGCCACTCAGCTTTTTCTCTCCATCCTTCACCCCTCTTTCCTTCCCACAGTCTGGATGAGATCTGATAAAGTTGACTCGGGGTGAATCAGAGGGCTCTGGTTGCAGTCAGAGACTAAGGTCAGCACTTTCTGGACAACAAAGCAAAAGGATTGCTTCTCATCTATGGTAGCCAGAGAAGGTGAAAGCTTGGGTGCTTCCCCTTTTCCAGCCTCTGTCGTCTGTCGTGTTTCATTCCTCTTCCTACAATCGAGGTAAAGCTGGGTTTTGTAAATGTTGGGAGTATCCTCATGTTGTCGAGAGTTAAGGGGAAGATAAGGCTGAAGCTGCACATCTCCTTCTCTCTGACACTCCCCTCTCTGGCCTTTCCAGCGCACTCATCAAGCTGATTCACTTTCAATAAAGTAAGCTGAAAGAAACTCTGCTTTTTGTCCGGGACAGATATGGATACTTAGGCAATGGACCCTGTCTTCTCAGTTTCTGCATTGATCGGTGAGTACTAACACGTACTGAGAACGGATTCCATAATTCTGTGGGGAGTGAATGTTTCTGATAGCTATGGAATGAAGGTGGCTTAAGGCTTGGGTAGCTACACTGCCCTACACAAAGAATCCAGACAGTTTGCTGTCAGCTTACTGCAGTTATGTTCTGTTTATTTCTATGCAGTTTAAAAATTTTTTATATTTGGATTTTATTTGGTTCATGATAGTCAGAGGATTCCTACGGTCACTTCAAGACTGTGATTTCAATAAATCAAATACAAGAATATTAATGGTAGAATATGTATACATTCAAGTGAATGTCTATAATGGTAATATGCTGTATGAAAGTAGTAGATAATCTGGGAGGAAGCTCTAAGTATCCAGCGAAGCTCTGGAGATTGTAATAAACAACCATCTGAGGTTAAGAAAATGTTCAAATAAAGCCAAGATCTTTACATTTCTAGCCTTGTATCCTTGGAAGGTGTAGTGGGCGTGAAAAAAGCTGATGATATTCTTACATTAGTATTAATCTTGTTATAAAAATGTGTAATAATACCTTGTCTCAGGATAAAAGGAAGAATTAAGGAATGCTCCCATAAATTTGAAAATCTAAAATCGACATGGCTACCTCAAACAACGACTGCAATACTTACATCTTTATTTAAGAGATCTCGGTAAAGCCTGGCGTACACTGTTCGATTTTTTTTTCAGTCGTTGTACGCAGCTACTGCTCACACTGTACGATTAACCGCAGGGTTTAGTCGTACAACGTGAGTCACGGCTCACGATTTATGTTCGGCCCGACGCTCTGATGCGATCTACCTGCTCACACTGTGTGACTAAAAACCACGTCGGACTCAGCTCCGCAGTGAGATGGAGCTGCTCTGTAGCTCTCTATCCTGAAGCCAAACAAATAGAAGGGGAATATTAAGCTCACTAGAGTGAAATGCGCTGCCTTGGTAATTTGTGCAATTTTGTGCTGAAAGTTCTAAAAAGAAAAGGAAACCACGTATTAAGAAAAAAGACATGGCTGAGCAAACATGACTACTGCGGTCTGTCAAATTTACAGACAGAACTGCATTTCACCCATTGCATCCCTGCCATGCTGCTGTATTTACATCTGAGAGGAAGAATACAAAGAAAAATCCTTGTTTGCACATGTGCCCAGAGCGATCTGCCTATGACGGTCGGGAGAAAATCTAACATGTTTGATTTTCTCCCGACCTCACGATTCCTGCTCATAACCCCCTGCTCATAACCCCCTGTACAGTACAAGAGACATGACCAGGCTGAAAGTCGGCCAGATCAAAAAGTTCTTGCATGACCGGAAAATCGCCCTGAAAATCGCACAGTGTACGCCGGGTTTACTGAAATCACAGTAAGAAATTAGCCAAGGTTTGGATCCGCTGTGGTAGCCGGTGGCTAAGACGCCCTGTGATGCATAGATGTCTAATCCTGATAGCTTCAACTTGAGTTATAAAAAAAGTGTGTTTAATAAGAAACTCAAATAAGGATTAAGTTAGAGAACTAAGCTCTAGTGGCGGACGTTTTGTTTTGGAGTTAGGGGAATAGTTGATGATTTAATACCTGCCAACATAACTGTTTGTTTCACTCCACTGCCTGCTTGGCGTGTTTTCATTCATTGTCTTTACGGGTGGCTGACCCGCTATCAGAGTGTGTTGTCTGGTCAGTAGAGCCCAGCTTATAGGCAGTAAAATGATAAACACTCGGAATACCTTCAGGCTATAGCCACTCAAAATTATTTTGTTTTAAATATTCTCCACAGTGGTGTTCTGTAAGGAAGCAGAACACCACTCTCTCCTTACTATGGCTCGAATCTCACAGTGAATGGGCTGAAAAGCATAAACGATGTGATTTAGATGCTTCATTGTCCTTTCAGCTTCGTCTTCCAATAAGCCAAATATTTAAAATGTTTAATGGTTGTAATCTAACACCGGTATATCCAATTTATACAATTGCTACTGCTAGAGCTGACCGCTGGCAGTCACAGTTCAAAGTGATGCAATATGGCGCCGCCCTTAACAAAAAATAATAAAAAAAAACATAGTTTTTTTCTTGAATTAAGTTTGGTTGAACGTTTCATTTCCCCTTTAAACTTTTCTCCACCTGCATTTATAGCTTGATGTGCTCCTCTTCCAGTGTCCGCTGTGACTGATGGACTTGGTCTTACTGCATCGGTAGCTTGTGTGTGGCAACAGTATAGCAACAGTGTGTGTTGCGTGGTTAATAGGCTAATTTTTTATTAAACAGTCATGCTACTCTTTGCTTTTCAAAATATAAAACAACTCAGTTATGTGGGAGACCAAGATTATCTTCCTACAGTCAGTTTCAGTGTAATATATTTTTTGTTTATATTTAATTTAAGCAAAAATTAATACATTGAAATAAAAATAAAAAATACAGAGGACATTGTCTCTGTGTCCTCTGTTTTAGTTATGGCCCTGAAAATTTAAAGGACGTAACTTCTCTGGAGATACGGAAGAGGATTAGGGCCACTGGAAAAAAAAAAAAAAGTAAACTGATTTCTAAATTTTATTTCAGTTTAACATGGGGAAAAAAGTCAGAATTCTGAGATTAAAGTCAGAATTCTGACTTTAATCTCAGAATTCTGAGATTAAAGTCAGAATTCTGACTTTTTTCTCAGAATTCCGAGATTAAAGTCAGAATTCTGACTTTTTTCTCAGAATTCTGACTTTAATCTCAGAATTCTGACTTTAATCTCAGAATTCTGACTTTTTTCTCAGAATTCTGACTTTAATCTCAGAATTCTGACTTTAATCTCAGAATTCTGACTTTTTTCTCAGAATTCTGACTTTTTTTTATTATCAGAATTCAGTCAGAATTCTGATTTTTTTCTCAGAATTCTGACTTTAATCTCAGAATTCTGACTTTTTTCTCAGAATTCTGACTGAATATCTGTCAGTAATCTGTACTGGAGATTTCCTGGATTCAAGAAAATGTACTTTAAGCATTTATCTTTCGTAGAAAAGTTTTGTTGCAGTAGTGTCTTAACAGTCTGCCTAAATCATCATTCTGAGGGTTGCAGTTCATCCAGAATGTTGCCTCCTGTGCCCTCACCAAAACTAAGAAAGTTATGGATGCAACGATAATGATATGGGTATCGGCAATGTTTTGCCAGTTAATAATGAAAAAGAATTTAATTCAAAGTTCAGATCACACAGATAAAAAAAATAAACCAGCTCACATTCATAGTTCATGTTTTTTCAAAAGCTTGGATGCTTTATCTCGATGTGTGACTTTAAATTTGAATGGGACGTGGCTGACGTACAGAGATCTTTAAGTCCCTGTTGGCACAGTTTGCACAACTTCATGAGCCATTTTCTGTCAGAGCCTTCCTTTGTTAGTTCATGAAACTCATGCTGTTTGCCATAATAAGTGCAGTAAAACCTGATGTTATCCAATGAAGTGTTGTTATCAATTGAACACCAACATGAGCCGTGCGTGTCGCTCATTCTTCAAAGTGAATGTTGCTCTTGTTTACTTACTTACGTACTTTTTACGAACAACCTGATACTCTGAACCGATACCACTTCTATAGTTGACGAAGATCATTATATCTAAACAATCCAGTTTACCCCAGCTGCAGCTGTAAAAAGGCCCTTCCCTGTTGGGAAATAAAAAAAAAAACTCTACTGCATCCAAGCTGTAAAAGATCCAAGGTAAAAGTCTGACTTTGTCAGTTTAGAAAAACTTTTATAATTGACAAAGCTGTTTTAGCACCTGAATTGGCAAGTACTGCACTGAAATATCAGTACTTCAGGCTCTCCATCAGAGTATAAAATTAAATATACTTCTGTTCATCTGTAAATCACTGAATGGCTTTGAGCCAAAATATGTTGCAAAATCGTTCTCAGTGTATCGAATGCTAAGACCTTCCAGGTCTTCTGGCTCAAATCAACCCTTCATACCCAAAACCAGAAGCAAACCTGGAGAAACAGCTTCTGATGCTCCACTAATCCTGAATAAAGATGAGAGAACTGTGAAAGCATTGAAACCCTAAGTTTCTTTAAATAGAGATTTTAAACATATTTGTTTAGACTAAACTCTGACGTTGCTATTTAAACATACTTATTTAGTCCAGCTTTGCTTTTACTTTGTACCTTTTAAAATAATACTTTTATTTTAATTAATCCTTTTTATTCTCTTTAATTATTAATGGTCCCTTATGTCATTGCACAGCACTTTTATCCCATTTTTTCTTGCTACAGAAGTGTGCTGTACTATTTAAAGGCATTCTGTACTCTTTGGTTTTACTTTTAGGATTCATTTTGTTCTTTAATTGAATTCCATTGCTGCCAAAAAAACAGCTTATAGCTGCCCAATATGAAATAAAGGCTACGCTTATTTTCATTCGGAAAGACTCTGCCAAGCCTTACCGGCTCCTCCAGACCCAGGTCTACCTCTGCCAATCTTCTGCTGCTCTCCAAGTCTCAACAATCAATGGCATCAAACTCTCCTGCATAAGCCGTTCCATTAGGTGCAAGTTCCTGCCTCCAACCAGCTGCAACCCATCTCCACCTCATTCACTATCCCTGTCTACCTCTTAATCAGTTCAGCTGCCTTCATCTTCCAGTCCACCTCCAGTGTCCAGGCCCCAGGGGAACATATCTCCATTATCATAAATCTGCCCATAGTATCATCATCAGCAATGCTCAGCTCTATGTCGTCTGCTGAGGTCTCTGGAACAAATGCATTTATTTTAATTTACATCAATAAACTCTAACTGGCTCCTTTTCTCCTTGTGAGTCTCTCCAGGTTGAAAGGCTTTTCTTTGTTTTGGATTTGTACCTTTAGTAACAGTAAAACACAGGAAGCTAAAACACAAGGCAAAATTTTGATCTTAAGTAATCCTAAATTTTATTTATCTTTATATACCTTTATCTTTCTTTGACCTTTACACCTATTTAAAATTTATTTACCCTTTTTATTAGTTTATAATGTTCATACTATACAAATCTACTTCTTAAAATGTATCTTAAGCAAGTTTTTTTTCAAAGTAATTCAGTCATTTACTAGTAAGTTGTGTTGTTTTGAAATATATGAAGGTGAAAAGTAGGATTGTTGAATTTGGACTAAGTAGGGTTATCATAGCACTAAAATTTTAAACTCCATATTGATATACCGGTAAAGGAAAATGTTCATTACTTGATACCATTTTAGTTCCACTGGGATAAAATAAGAAATTGTTAATGACAAAAAATTACTAATCTTACTAAACAATTACTAATCTTGATTAAATGTATTAAACTTACCCTTTTTGAATCTCAACAGGAAACATTATTAATGAACAAAATCCAAATGCTATTTAATTAAATGTGCAAAATAAATAACCCAGAAATCTAAAACTAAAATATGTAAAAAACACTCGTCTTTATTACTGATTACTTTTTTTATTACTTTTTTTTTTTTACAACCGTAGGATTTTTGGTTTTTACATGTAAAAATTTAGTTGCATTCGAAATCACTCATACTCCTGGGTTAGATTTGAATTAGCTTTTATTGAGCCAAGAAAATTAAACAGACATCTCTCTTAGGAATTTAAAAAAATAAAAAAAGTTTTTACACCCTTTTCTAAAAAGAATATTAAAAATGATTTACACTTTTCCCGGTGATGGATAGAAAGAGTTTTGTGTTGGACCATTTTAACTGCTGACCAGATGTTTCACTAATTAAATGATGTATCGTTGGTAATGAGCGCCAAGTCCCTGAGTTGGAAGACTTTCCATTAACCTGATCTTTAGCTTTCTTCACTGGCTCTTTATCATGTCAGTATTCTGGCTGGGCCAGTCTTAAACCTTTATTTTAACACTGTTTAATATAAGTTTGCTAATGAAATTAAAAGGTTACTTTAAACCAAAATTGGTCATAGGTAGATTCAAAGATTACATTTAAACTTATAAGATTTGGTCTCAATAAATCCCCTTTATTTTGAAATACTATTTTAATAATAATAATAATAAAAATAAAAAAAGGAAATCTAGAGCTACATATGTTTCCATGTTTGGCTGTGCTATAAAACTGATATTGATCCAGCATATAAAAGATCTTTTCACTGCTATTTTTAATTCAAATCGGAGGTCTTGCACCAACATGCAATCACATCTAGATACCTGATATTGGCTTCTACATGAATTATTTACCAGTCTTTAAAAGTAAAAGCCTTTTTCATATTTTTCATAAATAAATGAATTACAGGTGATGACTCATGTTTAGACGAAATGACCGTTGGCGATCGTTAAGCACAGAGATCTGTCAGAACGGTACCGTGATCAACTTTCCTGACGAGGTCTTTACATGAGGGCCGTGGCTCCGGAGGTACGTTAACGACCTATGAAGGAGTCTGTACTGGAGATGGATGCGAATGAGCAGCAGAGGGTGAAAGTCTGCTGAGGGCAACACAGGAGGAGGAGGGCACAAGCAGATGGATGCAACCCTCCCTTCCTGTGCATGTGTGGGTATCGTCAATTTAATCTGAACTCCCTCAGTCCTTAGCTGTTGCAGAAGGCATTTTTCATTTATGGCCAAGCTTCTCATATTAGCTGATAGAAAAGGTTTTTTTTGGCATAGCAAAGTCATCAGTCTCCTCAGCTGTTGGGTCATAGCTCAGTATTCATTTCAATCCCTCATGATTTTTTTCCTGACTTTTACTCCCCCGTTCATCTCATCTGGCAGAATTTCCTGTTTAAGCCGTTTACAGAGATCCTCTTGGACAGGGATGCTGTGCAGTGTAATGTTAAAATAGGACATAGAAAAAACCATGTTGGTTTCAAAATGATTACAATCTACATTTGAACTACGACTATATTAACATTTGAACAAGTTCTACTGCAATCTTCACATTTTGAACCATGTATAAATATACCTGAAAGCTACAATAAGTCATCAAAGTTATACAGGTTAAATGCTTATTACTTTATCACATTATTCTTGCATCTGTTCCTTTCTTCCTAACAACCAAGCTTCTCCAGCTTTCGCAATTTTCTGCTGTGGATTTCCTGCATCACTGCAGATGGGGAAAAAAAGGGAGAGTGTCCAGTTCAGGGAGGTGCACACAGCAGAGCTCTGCCGAAGGATGCATTTACTACAGAAGCTTAAATCATAAGAAAATCATCATCACATCATCACAAGAAGAAAAGGAGTGAGGTTTATAGGTCAAAGGTAGGGATTCTTCCAGAAAAAAAAAATTCACAAGTGTATGCAGCTCTCAGCGAAGCGGGACAGTCTGGCAATTGTGTGCATTTGTAGCGCCACAACACAGGACAGGCGGGAAGCTGGTCGTTTTGAATGAAATGACGCCATGGTGCACAGCAGAGGACGTCAGCGTTAGAACCCCACCAGCTGCGAGAAATGCATACACACACAGTCAGACACCACAGAGACGAGCACAGCACAGCAAATAACAGACCTGCTGCTAACATGCTGGGAAAGCCGGGACAATCAAGCTCTCCCTCCCCTTACAAGAGACTACCAGAGGGTGGTGGGACTCGCAGGTGTGTATCCCAGCCCGTCTACCAACATATAATGTGCGATTGTGGTGCTACTGAGCTGCTCAGGAAGTCTCTGCTAAGGCTGTCCAGGAGCAGCAGACTATAAAGTGCTTTGGCTTGCATGCAGTTAAAACGACTTTATGGGATTGTCTGCAGGAGGGAGCATTTACATGCATGCTGAATTGTATCTGTAATCTGTTGTTGGAAGGCTGTGTTTTCTCTGTGTCTCCTGTAGAGAGTTTATTACTATGTACCAAGCAAGCTGTCCTTTCAGGAATGAGAGAAGAGATTCTCACTGCAGCGCCTCATGATCCCAGGACACTGATCTGTGTGCTAATATAAGCACAACTCTGATTTCTAAGGTAATGATGGTTAGTGAGGGATGCATGAGTAGGCCAAATGGTCTGTTGCAGAGGGCTGATGCAGTCCTTTTTTTGTCTGAGTGAACCAGGGATACAGCCTTTAAAGGGATGCACCTCTTTACATGGGACTGCATTGAAATCTATTTAATGCTTGAGCTAGTCACACACACAAAGAGAGAAACAGAAAGGATATAGATACTGTTTGCATACTGCATGGTGTGCATTTGAATTTACTCCAGGGATGGAAAAGCAAAGTTTCCGCACCAGTCTCTGCAAGTGGTGCAAGGAACTTTTTACCAGATTAGTTTAAGCCAAACTTGGGTGCAATGTTTATCCTGGTTGCAAAGAACGATGATGTGTGATTGACACTGCAGGTTAACTTACTGATCCCTTAGGGTAATTTAGGGAGCCCATTTTGTCTAGCCGTAATGGTTTTGGATTGTGGGAGAAATTCTGCAGAGGGCTTGCAAATTGCATGCAAAATAACTGCAGGCTAGGATTCAAACTCAGAACCTTCTCGCTGCAATGCAAATCTACCAGAAACTGCACCAATCTTCTGTGCTGTTTCTGTTATGTATTTCTCTTGAAAGTTGATATTAATAAACATGATAAAGTATGCAAATGTAATTTATTACATAAATCAGTCTTTAAATATTATTCAGAATTTTGTCTTACAAGTTATCGCAAAAGATAGTTTTTTGCTTTTTTGCATTTTTTGTAATGTGGCCCAGATGGGTCAACAAAATCAACAGGCCACAAAACGATAACAAAAGCCACAGCGTAACAACAAAAGCAAAATATATATATATATATATATATATATATATATATATATATATATACACATACACACACACACTAAAGATACCTTCATACATTAAAACGTGTATGAGTATATGTATCAGCAGCTGTGCTCATTATATTAGTTATTGGGCTGCTATATTAGCTTGGGTAATCAAATCTTAATGACTGAAAATGTAATGCACCAACATAAGAAAAAAAAATATAGCTTCTCTGCATAATGTTCAATCTGCGCCTGCTCCTTGGAGTTCCTCTGGTCTCTGCGCTGCATCCGAATGAAGCAGAGCAGAAGAACTGGTGTGCGGTAATTTTACAGCGCAGCAGAGACTGACGCACACAGAGTCTTATTCTCTATTAGAGATATGACTAATTATACAAAGAAGTGATGTGTAGATAGGGAAAAATAAATAGAACCCCAAACAATTAAAGTATCTCAATAATAAAGAATAAGCCGCTCTTTTTATTTCTATTTTAGGATAACTTCTGTTTGCTTCATACCTGAGAATTTGGTCATTTTGTTGGAATTATTTATCCAACCTGGATTCAGAGAAGATGATTTTGAAAAGTATAATGTAAGGCTTTATGATGACAACATACATTTAAATTAAATATCTATAAATGTAGTTTTTTATTTATCGGTGTTTCTCTCATAATATTTTAAATACTTAACTGTTTTTAGAAAAAAACAGATTCTTATACATCGGAATGGACTTGATTGTTGGTATTAAAATGGAAATATATGTTTAAAAAAAAATCTGTTGGTACAATAAGGGTACTAAAAGGGAAAAGCACGAATTGCCTCAGAACCCTTTTCTATATATTTTAGTTTTGTTCCCTCGTTAGGTCAATTTATAATGAAACATGTTAGATTATGACCCATGATTCAGCAAATATAGTTCTTAATAAAATATTTTCTTGGAGCAGCTAAAGTACTGTTCCTAATTATTTTATTGAGAATTAATTCATAGCAATGGTTATCTAAGGAGGTAGTCGGTATTCGATGACTAAAAGAGCAAAATTCTCACTGTACACATTTAGAACGACACATAGTCGATTGTGCGAACCTATAGTAATGTCCTGTTTATGCTGCAAACCCTACAACTATGGGTTGATCAAATTCATCAAGTAACTCATTAACGTACCTTTTTGGCTTTTTAGATGTTGCAATATTTACCCCTGTTGACTTACATTTGCATTGTTCTTTTCTCCCTTTCATTTCACTTAATTGGCTTTAGTAATGTTTGAAATAAAATTAAATATCATAGTTTTTAGACTTTTTAATATTCCTAGGTTAATTTTGCAAATTTTCTGGGATACAAGATAAAAAAGATCTACACAATATATAAAGCCTTTTAACAGTCGGACAGTGGATTTTATCTGATCTGAACAGATAAGGTTATTTATCATTTGTGCATATGCTCCCCCATCAATGAACCCTCCCGCTGCTCTCTCAGCTTCACCAGACTGCCGAATTTCACCTGTAATCAGCAAGTAATGGATGACTGTTAGGGCCAAATTCCATCAAGCAGGTTTTTCCTGCTGTATATAGAGCTATGTGTATCAAATCTAAATCATGGTCATTCTCTTGGCCTCTCGTTGGTTTTTAGTTTTCTTTGCTGGTATGATGTGCCTCTGGGATTTCCTATAGCTCTGAGTGGTGAACACTGATTTAGTGTTTTGTCAATTGTAGTTACCGGTATTTGATCTCACCCAAGGAACATCATCCTTTTTTTTTCATTCAGGAGTGGTGAATTATAGCCAGATGTTGCTGTGATCTATGTACTGTTTGCTACCCTGTCACGGAGGTCATGTCTTTTCCTCAGTGGCTGAATCACTTCATCCGAGAAAAATGACTCTCTTATAAAAAAAGATACAGTGCACTGATTATCAGTGAACACAGGAGGGAGGAGGTGACCTCTCCTTAACCACAGCTGTGCTGCACATTTCAAGAGAGACTTGATACTTCCTACACATCCGCATAATCATGACACAGATGGTTCAAGTTAAAAGAGCAAAGATTCCCTTTAAATGAGTGCTAGCACCTTTTACATTCCCAGCACTGTGATTCAGATCAGCCTTAGTCAAGGGTTAGAAATTCAAGGGAAGGGATGTTTCCTGTAAGTCAGCTGGGGTTTTCAGAGCTGTGCACCACTCACACCCCTACCCTTGTCCTATTCTCTTGCCTGCAAGCTTTCCTGCAGACATCTAAAATTAGCCTTTAATTTCTGTTGCTCTCTCGGCCAAGTGGAGCAGGATTTATTTAAGTTCTCAGTTTAATTTCCTTGTTAAAGAGGATAATGTAATAGCCACTATGCTTTGAGGTATCTGTGGGCTTCAGACTTTAGGTTTGATTTAGAAAAAAAGAACATTATGCGCTGGGTTAGGGTTAGGGAATTTTGTCCTAGAAATTAATGCGATAAATGATAGCATTATCACTGAGTTTAAATTCACATTGCTCCCATACTCCATTTGCACATTTGACTTTGAAAGCATTTCCTAATTTCATCCAGCATTTTTCTGGTGCGTTCAGACCGGGCGCGGTGTCAGAGTTGATTTCCACGAGCCCCGCAGGGCATTCACTGCTCTGCATTTCAGATGAACATTGTTTACACCCTGGACCACATCATCAAATAGGAGGAGCTTCAGCTGCTTGAAGCTGACACCCCATTAACCTGAGAAAAACCCATAGACGGAATGTTTAGTTCTGCATTAGTGCTGGTCTGGGCACTTGAAATTGTCATTTATAAAAAAGAAAAAAAAATAATAAAAATATCACATGTGCTGTTATTGTTTCAGAGATATTAAATATTTTTTTATGTCATCCAAAGGTCAACTATCCCCCCATTAAGCTCCGAATGGAATCTAAATGATCCAGCCTACCTTTTCAGCGCCAATTGATTTGTGCAGCTAAAACTGTCTTTGTGCTGATTTGGTTTTGTAAGGCACTACATGATTGAGCTGGTGGTGATAAAAGAAAGCGTTGGTCTTGGTTGGTGTCTCTTTAACGCTCTTGTAACTGAGTGTTGTTGACCAGCATGATGGGAATCTTTGTTAGTCGAACTAGATGTTGCCAACTCCTCAGTAAGGAGAGTAGGGCTCAGTCCCATTTCTCTCACCTGCACTCGTTTTGGACCCTAGCACTCGGTTTTGTGCGTTCATGTGTAAGGTCTGTGTGTCCTAATAATGTTAAGAGCTAGGGGTTTTACCAGCTCCTTGTTTGGGTCTGTAAAAAAAGTATACTGGAGTTGAATTGTTGAGATAAGTACTGCTCTATTGCATTTCATGAAGGATGTGGTTACAGGACATGTAAAGAATAGGTGAGGGGTTAATTTAGGTCCAATATTTCAGAAGGAACAATTTGGATTTATTTCAAGATATTTAGCTCTTTCATTATTTGTAGGATAGATGTTATAAAGAATTTTGAATTGAATTTCACAGATTTTATTGTTAATGGGGTATTGATGGGGTAGTGACCATGATTCGCTCCAGTCAATTCTATTAAAAATGGAGTTCCAGTAGAATTTGCTTCTTGGTTGGAGGCATTTAGATTGCTGAAATGTGTTGCCAATGTGTTTATTATTTTTGGTGCGAAGAAAATGCAGTCCGTTGAGAAACGATTTAGTGTACAAAGTTGGAGTAAATTGTGATGATTTTAATTGTTAGTGCATTTGGGATGCACTGTATAATTGAATTGTATTCCTTGTATCTTCTGGAAACTGATATTTTATCAAAAAGCTGTCGTAGCTAGTTATATTACCATGATTGTCTATTAATTTAGAGATGGCTGTGATACCTTTATTTATCCACGCTGGCTCATAAATTGACTTTTTACGTTTTGTAATATATTTGTTTTTCAATATTAGGCATGTATTTGGTAAAAGTTATGAGTATGGCAGAGTTTCTATGCAGAAGGAATTGACTCGGATTGTGTTTATGCTTCCCTGAAATGTACAGGCTATTTATTAGCGTCATGTACTGGGCTGGGATGTAATTTTACAACTAGGGGTGTTCCATTGAGCCTACTTCACTGTGGAAGGAACTCACTGGAGTGTTCTCTGAACAAAGTGAGAGAACAATTTGCAAAGGGCCTAGATGTTAACTTTCCAAAATCTCATATTTAGGGAAACAAAATCTTCCCTGCAGTACATCTCTTAGGTTTTTCACTCATTTGCATATTTTATTCCACTGATATTTGTCTCTATTATATTTTAGCTTTCCGTTTCTGGATTAAATGTAGACATGTCTCTAATTATACAAGTCTTCAATTTACATAAAACAACAGGTTAAATTTAAAGACTGACATTTGTTATTATTTAGCTGGTGCTTTATAAATAGATTAAATCCATCCATAGAAGTTATTGCCACAATTCTGTTTTTTTGTTGTTTTTGTGTGTGTGTGTGTGTGTTTGTTGTAAAGTGCTATGACAATATAGTTTGATTTTACATGACGGTGGAAGGGATTTAGACATGTTTTACATCATAAGCTAAATCTGACTGTTAGACGACCCACTGGCTGCTTATCTTCCCCTCTGTCATTTTGAATAAAACTACTGCTCTGTAACATTTTTATTTTTCATTCACTGCTTTGGGATTAGCCTGTTGAGGATAATCCTTAGGAACACAAAGAAGTTCAGCTACGCCTGTCCTGCTGTCTTTCTCTCCAACTGAAGTAGCACACAGTAAAGGAGTACTAAGTAGAGGATGGAGTTTGGCTGAATGCCCCCTCTTTACTATTGAAATATTTGTTTGTCTAATCATACATTTTCAAATATTATTTTATAGAGTAACTGGATAGCTGTGTTATCATTTCAGGCAGTTGAATACTTTTATGTTTCCTTATTGGGGGGGAAAAACCCAATAAAAATATTAATTGAAAACATGTTTAAGTTATGTTCTAGATTCTTAAGTCACTCTGAAGAAGAGCATCTTGAAGAAAGTTATGCAGTTATGCATCTAGCAGTTGATTTCTGTTTGATGACGGCAAAAGAAATATTTCATTTTATGCATCTCATCTGGTCTCTCAAATGTGCTTTAGTCCACTTGATCATCTTGGTCTTTTTTGAGAATGTGTGATTTATTTTTGATGTTTTCCGGATTAGGAGGTTTAGAGATTGAATGGATAATCTCAGCATGAACATGTGCAGTATGTGTTTTTGTGCTCTGAGGGAATGTGCATAAGATTTTCCAAATTTAGCTGCTTCAGTCAGATTTACACCAGAGACGTGGAAATTATTTCACTTGAAGCATAATGTTTAGGATGGATGTGGCGCTCATAGCCTAAAGGTAAGTTAGGTTTCAGCTATTTAGCTGGTGTGTAGAACTCTTTGTGATTTAATGATTGATACTAATTTGCATTTAAAGGGTGTGGATTTCTATTTTCTTAATGATGTTCTGCAGATTACAGCCAAGTAAAAACAGCAGCTGTGCTGCCAAATGCTACGACTCTCAAAGATCCACATTGATGATTTGTTAACTTAGGTCAGCAAGTAATCAAAATACTTTTGCATGGTTTGTAACATCTAAGCCAACTTTTCAAATTCTTTCTGGAAAAAGTGCCTAATTTTATTCCACCATCTGTGCTGTGGAATTATAATCTAATTCAGACAAGCTGGTGGCATATGTTGGCACTTTGCTGGTACATATGTAAGTACCTATTAATTGCAAGTAGCTAATAAATTGGAATGTGTTTATGGAAATATGGCTACTCTCCTGGTGTGCTACATAGGAATAAATGTGGAATAAAAGAATGATATGAAAATATTACTATTTCTTTGGACTATGTTTAAAAAATTAAGAAAGTCCATTCTATGAACAGGCAATTTGACATTCTGTCATTTATATGCTAGTCTTTAGATGGTCATTTTCTTAAGAATGACAAGGAACAATGGTTAGTCCCCCGTCTTCCTTGGACATCTTATGCAAAACATTATCTATAGTCACTCATGTGCAATATTCTTTTCTCTCACTGCAATAACACATACCAACTACTGTGTAGCCTGTGTAATTTTTTACTTATTTATAAGGTCAGTACATCTCTGCAGTACAAGTGCAATAAGCCAAGACAACTACTAGGCAGCTATTTTTATATCCAAGGGAAACATATTTCAGGACGTTAAAACTTTTTTAATGCTTTTTTTTGTACTATATACACTTTTTTTGTATTGTCTTTCATAGTTTAATCTTTAATGGCATCTTGCTTTAACTCTTTGAACTCTATATAAGCTACTGGAGCCAGAATTTCCCTGAAGGAATAATAGCCAAGGGATGAATAAAGTTAAGTCGTAGGGAAGCGGCTGTTCCAACCGTTGTATTTCCGAATTTTCCCGAGTGGTGCCAAGCTTTACAGGAGTCAATAAAGTGAATGTGATTGGTCGAATATCAAGGGGGCGGGATTGTTGTGGAGGAAGGTTCACAAGCAAATTTGGTTGTGGCCGGTGTCTCGGAAGGAATTATTGTTTAGAATATTTAGCATGCAAATAATTATTGGTGTTAGAAAGGAACTTCTGTTTGAGCTCTTGGTCAGGGACGTGTTAAGATTTTTTTTAATAGAGAGTAGATTATATACTATACTTCGTTGGAATTCAAATATATCTTGTGAATTATAAAAAATATTGCTTACTAAAATGTATCATTTTTAAAAATGAGAGGTGAAAATGATCTGTCCATACATACATTAATTTTCCATCATGCTCATCCCTGCCGGGGTTGTGATGGGTGCTGGTGGCCATCTCCAGCTCTCTACAGGACGAGAGGCGAGGTACACTCTGGACAGGTCACAAGTCCATTGAAGGAAAATGATCTAAATCAGGGTTCTTCAACGTTTTCCAGGCCAAGGACCCCCAAACTCATGGCAAGATGGAGCGGGGACCCCCGAATATTGTATCAAACTGGTCCTATAGTCACTCAACTACAGACGGAGTAATGTAATTAAAGTAATCCCTCCCTGGGATTATTAAAGTATTTTTGATTGTGATTCCTGGTTGATGGGACAGGTGTTGTGAATGAAACGGTGCCCAGGTTGAAAGAGCTCCTGTGTGTCGCTGAATGTGTGCATTGATGACTGAAAGACATCTTCTGCCTCCATTTATCTGTTTACTACAGTCTGTGGAATTCATGTTAATGTATTTTTAAAGGCATTTCAATTAGTGGAAAAAATTACAGGGGAGAATATAAACAAAAATTTTGAATCACCCAAAACTTTCACGACCCACATTCAGTACCTCCGGGGCCCCCCTAGGGGTCACGGACCCCCTGTTGAAGACCTCTGATCTAAATATTGAGAAATTATTTTTCCTTTTTTAACCATCGTGGTTTCAACATTTTAAAATGAACTCTTACGGTCATTTCCTGTTTGTTTATTCTGTTAAAGTGCTTTGTCAATGTACAGTCAGAAACAATCTGACCCATAAATTTGTTCTGACTCAAATACAAATTGTTTTACCAAGTAGCATTTGTCTGATATTTTCGCACTCCTACATCTCTGCTGTAAACATCAGATGATTAAACCTGCAATACATTTCTAAGGGAAATTTTACAATCAGTTGTTGTATGTCCTTGTGGATCACGTAGCGCAATGCTGTAAACACTGCAGTATAAAATTTCATGCTAATCAATGCCAATTTTATCATTTGTGTCTCCAGTTTTAGGGTGAATGAGAATTAAACCGTTAAACTGTATGTTAACTTAAAACAAATTGTTTAAAAAGTAATTAAAGTGCAACAGTGCATTATCACTTAACAGCTGATTTACAGCAGAAGAATAAAGCTAATTTCAATCTAAGTCAAACTTTTGTAACAGGCAGTAAGGTAAAATGATAAATTCACCACCTTTTATAAATGTAAATAGAAAAAAGATGACTGAGAAACAAATATAGGAAACAATAAAGAGCTCACAAATGCTAAAACATCACTTTGAAAAGGCATTTACTGATGCACAACAAGACCTAATGCTTAACTACGAGTCAAAGAGGACAGTGCTGTAACATGTCACTTTCACTGACCTGATAATGTCTGGTAATTTGCACTTTCCTGCTGTGTCTGCTGTAATGACCTACGTCTTATTCAAGTCACATTTTTATTTGAATGTGTTTCACCTTTCTTTATCTCCCTGTATCCTGCACTATTAGATACAGGTTACTTAATGTCACTAGCACATAGGCTGAAGGTCAACATTCCTCATTATTATATGGCTTTTAAATATTAGATCTTGCTGCTCCTAATCTTTTTATTTGACATTGACTTTTTATTAGGAAAAGGCTTGAATCAGTTTTCTAAGAGGATGTATAGAATATACATGTTTGACTTGATGAAGTAGAGCAAAATAATGTGAAGCTTTCATCAATGATGTGATAACAAAATTAGATAATTATTGATTTGGCTGCTCTTATTCTTTTGTCTAAGAAGTATCTAAACTAAGCTTGGATCAGAATACTTTCATTTTATTATTCTGTTAGAGTAATCTAATATGTAATGGTAAATTAATTAGATTATTCTATAAACAGCCCAGGAAATCTATTAATGAGATGGACAATAAAGGGACAGAGCTGTAGCAGTTATGTCTTCATGTGCTGATTCTCTGTAGGCATGAGCACTATGCAAATATCAGTGTGTTGACCTTCACAAAACATAAATAATTTCACAGTATTCAACAAAGAAGCATAATATAGTTTAAACACAGAAAAGTTACATTTCTTCTTACTGCTCCAAACTGCAGCAATTATGTAAGTAATGCTTTATTATTCATTGATATGTAATAAATGGAATTAAATTACTGAATTAAAACTCTGTAAACTGTCTTAGGCTAATGGTAGAGTCTGCAGTCAATTCCAGGATTGTGGTGTTTTACCCCTGTGGGTGCCTGAGCTGCCAATAGGGGGCGCACAAGATGAAAAATATAATGGCGGACTGATAATAAGACAGTAAAAAAATATTTCCTCGCACAATAAGGAGGTGTAAATAAAAATTTCCTTTGTAGAATTTTAAATTTCAACGATAACTTAAAATTAAATGAATAAAAAGTTGTTCACAGGAACATTTATTTAATCAGAAGAAATATTTTTCTATGCTTCATTTTAATATGCATCATAGAGGAAGTTATCCTTCTTTGCATTATAGCACGCAGCTAATCCGTGGCCTCTACTTTAAACAAACAGCACTGCTCATGGTGCACCGTAACAACGGCTGCACTGATGCTCATGTTGCTGCTGCTGGGAAAATTTGAGGTAGACGCGATTTCTTAACTATGCTTGTCACTACCAGATCCGTCCCGGAAGCCCGATCCGTCCTGCACATGCGCAAACAGATCCGGGTGTCCATAGATAATGTAATTATGGTACTAAAACTACTTGTACTACTAATTATTTCTATCCTTAACCTACTAAAGAATTCTAATACACATCTTTAAAAAATGTTCTATGAGTTTTGTGAGACAAATTTTATGCTTTTTACATTTTCTTCGTTAAACTGCTTCTCTGACGTCATCATGGGTCATGCTCAGAGCAGTCCGGCAAAATATGATTAAACCATGTTTATCTGCATTTTAGTTGTTTCTTTCTTTAGATTATGCACTATATAGCATAAGATTAAATGTGATAAAACAGGATTTTAAGGCATCATCATGAAATATATTATTAACCTTTAACACATTATATTTTAGTACGTTTACTATTTTTGGGGAGGAAAAACGTCATTTAGGACTTTTTAACTAAATCAAATCGAGGACAACCTGCATGTATATCTGGATGCACAAATTACCTGATGGCGCATGCGCAGAACGGATCGTTCTACCAGGACGGATCCGGTAGTGACAATGCTCTCACACAAAGATGTAATATTTTTCAGTGGTTAATATGATTCTTATAGGTGCAGTTTATTTTAAAGGTGCAGTTTTTGCTGGTAGTCAGACAGAAGCGAGGTGTTAAGCTGAAAAGCGCGTACCTAAAAAAAAAAAAAAAAAAAAAAAAAAAAAAAAAAAAAAGGTGTTGCGCCGAGTCAAGGAATGCAAATCTCGGCAGGCATGCGCTTCTCGCCATACCACCGGTGCTCACTCTGTCAGTGTTCTCTCTCTCTTCCGTCATCTGAGACAAATAAAATTCAAATTCTTAGAAAATAACTCACAGACTTATTATTGTAATTCAGTTCACAAATACACCTTTAGAGACTTTGTTTTCTGTGGAGTTTTTACCAACCTGAGTCTCTTTCTTTCCCTCACTGCCCCTGAAAATCCACAGGTTCCTCTTGCGAATGTTGTGTTATGTGTAAATGTATTGCAATGGAATTCAAATTTCTGGTTGGGACCCAGAAGGGGGTACGTGGATAAGAAGTTTGAGAACCGCTGATTTACAGTGATCCTGCTTGTACCATGGCAGTTGTAGTTTTTAAACAGCATTGCCTTAATAAGGGTGTGGGTTGTTATTTAGTTTCTGCACTCTGAAAGTGTAATATTTCTAAACAGAAGTTTTTTTTGTGTCTTGTAAAGGTGATTCATGTGAAATGGTCTTCTTTCAGCCAGCTGGTCAGCAGTACAGAGCAAAAGGTGGGAAGAGGTAGTGTGGTAATATTTCATGTTTTTTCCAACTGGAGAACATGTTTTACCTTGTTAAATACTTAATTATTTGCTCTTTAAACAAGAGGAGCAATATTGATGTGGTATTCTTGTGACTAAGTTCTGGGGTCTTCAACCTGTGGCTCCAGAGCCACATGTGCCTCTTTTGTTCCTCTACAATGGCTCATAATAGGGGCTAAAAATAATATAAAGAACTAAGTCATGTAATATAATAACAAATTCCATTCTTAAAAGCTTAAATGATTTTTATAAAGAATATTTGATTAGATTTCACAACATAAAGACATGAAAAACAGAAATATGTTTGTTGAGGTATTTTTATTGTAATTAGTTTGGGAATTATATTTTATTATTATTTTAAAAGCTAAAAGTACAAATAAACCGTTGGTTGTGTAAGATGGCAACAGCTGGCAACAGATTATTTTTTATAATAGGTTGCATTTTATCAAAAAGTCATGCTCATATTTTGCTGCACTAAATGTCTTGTGAAATGGCTCTTTGGATATGAAATGTTGCAGACCCCAGAAATAGTTTAAATGTTAGTGCAGAAATGTGTGCAAGATTAACTTCTATTCATTAGCTTCTTCAAATAAAGCAGCTTCCAGTTTCCTTTTCTGTGTCGCATTCTCTTCATATTCAGAACGATGGGGATGTTTGGATTTCTATGGCATTTTGTACTGACCTGAGCAAAGAATTTCCCTGAAGGAATAATAGCCAAGGGATGAATAAAGTTAAGTCGTAGGGAAGCGGCTGTTCCAACCGTTGTATTTCCGAATTTTCCCGAGTGGTGCCAAGCTTTACAGGAGTCAATAAAGTGAATGTGATTGGTCGAATATCAAGGGGGCGGGATTGTTGTGGAGGAAGGTTCACAAGCAAATTTGGTTGTGGCCGGTGTCTCGGAAGGAATTATTGTTTAGAATATTTAGCATGCAAATAATTATTGGTGTTAGAAAGGAACTTCTGTTTGAGCTCTTGGTCAGGGACGTGTTAAGATTTTTTTTAATAGAGAGTAGATTATATACTATACTTCGTTGGAATTCAAATATATCTTGTGAATTATAAAAAATATTGCTTACTAAAATGTATCATTTTTAAAAATGAGAGGTGAAAATGATCTGTCCATACATACATTAATTTTCCATCATGCTCATCCCTGCCGGGGTTGTGATGGGTGCTGGTGGCCATCTCCAGCTCTCTACAGGACGAGAGGCGAGGTACACTCTGGACAGGTCACAAGTCCATTGAAGGAAAATGATCTAAATCAGGGTTCTTCAACGTGTCAAACAGCAAGGCAGATGTGTAGCATTTAAAGTTGAACCTGTCTGCCGTCTGCTCAACTCTATTAAACTCTGCTTCACTACCTTTACAGTACCTCACGCACTTGACAACGATCCTACATACTGAATGTGTTGTTTATCATCACAAGTTTTAGTGGTGTTGTTCTGAAAAAGCACTTTTCGCCCAATGGCACATTGGGAAATGTCTTGATTACCAGTCAGCTGATGCATTGACGCAACTTGAGGTGTAAAGAAAAAAATTGACAGATGGGCAGTTTTTATAGTACAGGCAAAGTTAACGACATTTTATATGCAGAGTTCCAAATTGCTTATGGATTTATGTCTCGGAAGGTTGTTGAATGTATAATTAGATCTGCTATTCTATCTGATTTAAATACAAACATATTATAAATAACCTAGATTAGGATGAAGTGCTGTAACTTTCATTTTTTACAGATGTTTTTGCTCACACCATTTCAGAACAGCAGTGTGTTTTTTTTGACAAGACTCCATGCATAGCAGGCACCTGTGTCTGCACACCACTGTCTGTAGCAGCAAAAAGGGTCTGTTCTAACCAAACCTAATTGATGCAGTGCCTTAACTTGGAGTGCCAGAGTGGTGTCTGGAGTCTGTTGAGAAAAGCGAGCCATTCTCTCCTTATTAAATCGCAATTAAAATGTTCCACTCCCTCCTTAATGCTCCAAAATAAAAGCCTTCGGTGATTATTCTGTTTCTATTGAGCACAACGCAGATGTTTCCTGTAACATCACTCAAGAGTGAGCATTACTGTAATCAGTTCATAGGATAGATTCCTCAAGACTGTTTACAGGTGTTCGATATCAATATGATACTTTTCCTCATGAAATATCTATTATTTCCTCTTTTCTTACATCCTGATTCGTTAGTGCTGGTTTTAATATGGTCTAATTTACATATTATCTTACAATAAATTTTTTCTTAGTTATCGTTTGGACAACAACAATATGGTTTTACGGGCAATTGTGACTGCAATGAAAAGTGCAGAGTCAGAACTGTGTGAGTTGAATGTTAATAAAGGGGCTGTTCTTTCAATTTCTGCCAAACCCTTTGTGTGACAGGAGACTTAGACATTGGCAAGTCTGTGCACCTGCTTGTGTGCAGCATTAGCCTTGGTTACCACACACTGTTTGGTGCATTTGCTTATCCTGTTTAAGAGCACACATATCCTGGAATGATCTGGGGGGTAAAACATGTGTCACATAGCTTCAGATTGTTGCAGTTTTTTACACCTAGAATCACTATACAGGCCTGTGTTAACTTTTTTTTTAAAGACGGTTAATCAGTTTCCCTACAGATGCCATGGAAATTCAGCTGTGCTGGGCTGCTGCAATGTCTGTTAGTGAAGCCAATAGAGGTCAGCTAAAATATAGTAATCATACAGCCAATAGCTTATCTTCTATATGGCTTCCTTTTTCTAAGCGTTGGTTTTATAACTGTTTTTGGCCTCCTAGGCTGGGGCTGCTGCAGGTTGTTTTCCTGGAGAACCATGATATCTCTTTCTCATTATGGACTATCCTTCTACACACACAAGAGCATTCATATTGCTTGTGGAGGGTATCTATGTAAACATTCATGAATGGCTATGCCTGGATTCAGCAGTTAGCTTGTGATATAAACACCTCCACACACACATATATGCAGTAATTTGATTGGCTTTGATTTAAGTCTTTAGATTCTTCTGCATAACTTTTCATTTGTACTCACTTCAACTTTGAATGTTAATGATTTTTTTATTGCAGCTTTTCCAACTGTTGTTGGGGAAAAAAGCAAAGCAAAAAAAAAAAAAAAAAAAAAAAAACAAAGGCAAATGTTTTCGGTTTGTTCTTGTAATATTTTACTTTATTTTTTACTTTATTTAGCCACTAGAGGCACTGACGTAATAAGACATACAGTCACTCACGGCTGTATTCTTCAAGAAACATTGTCCCAAATATATTATATATTTTTGCAAAGTAAATAAGATACAGATAAGGTACAATAGCTGTGTATACATTGGCCATGGCATGTGGTTATCATATTAACCTTGTATTTTTTATAAACAATAGAAAATTATTTGCAGGGATTATCCAGGTTATTTGTAGAGACAGCATCATAATTTTTGTTTTGTATTTTGTTTTACTTGCATTTCAGAGCAGAAAATAATGCAAGAAAAAAAAAACTTTAAACTTTTCTATTCTTTTTTTTTTCTTTCTTGCCTTTTGGGGAAGAAAATAATACAAAAAAAAAAAAAAAAAAAAAAAAAAAACTTCAAACTTTTCCAGATTTTTTTTCTCTCCTGCCTTTCCGGGCTTCCGTATGACCTCCTTGATTTTCCTAATAGATTAAATACATTGTAAGACATGGGCAGTTAGTTAAAGTTACTCGGTGCAAGACAGACTTGATGCAGAAAAATGCCCTAAATTAGACGGATTGAAAGCATGACTTAATTGGGATTTTCAAACATGTACTCAGATCACTTTGATTGATTTTGATTGATGAGGCTATTTATTTTCTCCTGCAAAGCTACTGCTGAGACGGAACCAATAGACAGAAGTACTAGTTTAGCTTGTTATCTAGTAATATAGTAAAACTTGCTATGTTACTAACATGTTATTAAATGGTTATTGATGTACTGTAAAAAAAAAAACTTTTTTGGTACAAAGAATGTATAGATTGGTTCTTAAGATTGTTATCTAACAGATTTTTACATTTTGTATATGAACTTTTTTACTCTTGCAAAATCTGGCCCAAACGTCATAGTGCAGACCTGGTTAGGTTTAAAAGTGGCAACTGCTGTTACACTTTTTCTACAGACTTCATGCTGGCATGTGACCGCTGTCTGTTTACACCTCCATGCTGGATGTATACAAGAGATATTTAGTAAAGAAATTTACTAACATAAAAGTGGAGAAACTGCCAAGCCAACATTATTAAACATTTATATGAGAAGTTAGAACTTCATTTCAAAAAGTTGCAGTGCAGGATCCATATAATTTGCCTGCCTGCCAGTTTTTGCCGATTCAAGACTGACATCTGTCGGACACCCCCAACCATGCCTATAACAACTTGTACAATTATTTTGTGAATTCTTACTTACCAATCTTACTTTTCAGAAAAACCACCCAAGGCATCTGAAAGTTTAGAGTTTAAATACTAATTTAAGATAGAATTAAGGTCTGGTGGCCTGCCAGGCTTATAATATGCTGGGGGAAACTCTGCATGCCTTGTTAAAAGATTCATTTCAGCAATAATTTAAGAGTAGCAACTTTTACAATCACTGTACGGCTTCCTAGTTTAAAATTATGATAGCATGGCTACTTAGAGAAAGAAGTGTTCAGGTAAAAAGGAATTAGAGCAACAACACTGGGTATAACAGAAGAAAGAATTGTGACTTTTCACCTGCATGTTGCCAGAATTTAAATCGTTTGAACTACAGTGTTTCTTGTTAGTAATCTTTTAGCACTATAGTGAATTATAGGCCAGCATGGCTTGCTCCAGTACTATTTGATGCCCTCTACTTAGGTACTGTTTATTAAGCCCTCTTGCTGCTGCTCTTGGCCAATAGGGCTTCTAACTGCCATTCTCTAAAGAAATATGATACAGAAATCTTTATAAGATTATAGTTGAACTGTTTTCTGACTGCTTATGTGCTGGCCTTTTTTTATTGTTTTTTTTTTTTACATACAAATGCATAGAATACATTTATTTTTGGAGGAAAAAGGTTTCATCCATCCATCCATCCATCCATCCATCCATCCATCCATCCATCCATCCATCCATCCATCCATCCATCCATCCATCCATCCATCCATCCATCCATCCAAAATGTTGAAAAAAATATATAAGCATTTTGCATTTAAGATGATCAAAATATATTTTTCCTCTGTCAATATCCTCAAGTGGAAAACTTTTAGTTTCCCCTGGTTTATTTTCGTAAAAATCTTCTTTAAGGAACCTTTTGCTATCTGATTAATAATAGATTAATTGGGAAAATAATCGATAGATTAATCGTTTTGCAAACTAATCATTAGTTGCAGCCCTACTATTTGACTTGACCAACAAGCAGTTTTTAGAAATACGGCTAGGAAATCTGACTTTTATTGGTAAATTTATTTAGCTATGGTGGCCAAAACACTTTGAATCCTAAATTAAACTTGTCAAATATAATCCATTTGACAACATTAAGTTTGCATTTTGGTCAAAAATTGAACCAGCAAATTATTTGAAATTAAATTTAGATTAAAAATTCACGACACAATCCAGATCACCAATGTGCTTAAATATAAATTGGAGACAGCATATTTAAATTTGTTTATTTTGATAGTCATTGTTTGTTTCAGTTGTAATGATGTACTGTTCAATGCTTGAATATACTCACAATCTTTGTTTTGATCTACTACGTTTCATACTAAAACTGTTGCAGATTTGGCTGTTATAATAACAACGTTTCATATTAAGATTTATTGCCTTATAGAGAAATTCTAATTTAATAATTAATGCCCTACCAGCTCTTTAACAACACTTACAGTGCAGTATAGCACAGTATAAGGTAGTATTCCATAAGGGCTCTTTAGAAGGAGCTGCATACCTGGCATTCTTCTGGAAGGGATTATGTTTAATTATTTCTGAGAAAGGGAGAGCGAGAGGTGAAAAGAGTGGGGAGAAAAATGTGGGAGCATCTGATAAGCCACTGAGGCTTGTCCCCATGATGTTCAGGGAGATGGTCCTGTTCATCAGCTTGTGTGAACAACAGCAATGGGAGATAAAGAGCTCCCCCTTCAGTCCGCACTCTGCTGGCTTCACTTTATTCTGTTTCTGGTCGAGAACAGCTGCTGCGAGACACTTGCTCTGCATCTTTCACCTGTCACATTAACTCCAGGGGGATTTTTCAAAGCCTGCAACTTCACAGCAAGTCCAGTAGCTTATTTATGATGACTCCCAATCTCACAACAGGTGAGAGCTTCTTAACTGTGTTCATTTTAGAAGAAGGGTTTCAGTTCTAGTCTTTTTTGGTATTATACATTTTGTGTGTGGAACTTGAGATCACAAGACAGTCACTGTTTGGTCGAGAACATTGCAGACTATAGTGAGGTTTTTTATGATTTTCTGTAGATGTGGAAAAAGATGGTGTTTAGAAACTTAATTGCAATTCTACTGTTAGTGCTTGTGTTTGACAAGGTGTAATCGGATCCTTTTGTTTTTCCTGAAAAAGATTGAAATGCCATGGGTTGAACTCTGGATCTTAGCTTCAGTGGTTGAACCATCAATAGAAGCAACACATGGTTCTGATTATGATTTAAGCCTCTACATATTTCTGTGGAAATATGTAGAACAGCGTGCCAGCCTGTCCTCAGGTTACCTGCAATTCACATGGAAGTAGCCTTGCTTCATAATTAAACAACGTTCTGTTTTTATGAAACCCTTATTGTCCTTCTGTGGTGTTATTGTGTTTGTAAAACCATGTTTTTACACATTAGCTCCTTTGTTTTCTTATGCATAGTTAAGGAAGTGAAAGATACCCTATTGGAAATCAGTGCATAGAGAGATCGGCTCATTATTTATCTTCTTTATCTGGATCCAAACAGAAACTCTGCTTCTGTATTGCAATACATAAGAGGGGTTGCATGTTAGCTGAGTTCAGGTTCCAGAAATCTGTTGTTTGAGTAACAGAGAGCATGCTTCAGCATTTTGTGTAGTGTTGAAATGCAATGAAATGTAAAGTACTTTTTAAAATGTATGACATATAAATGATTATCTATGTGCCATCTACAATGCTTCGTAAGGCATTAATGCCTGGCAGGTACATGAAGCATGAAGCGTGTTACACCAGGAGTGTGTCTTGCCCTGTGTAACAGAGTCCTTGCTGGCTTTAATGGAAGCTACCACGCTGTAAATAAATAGGCCTACTGTGCTGCAGTGCTTGGGGATGCTGCAAATTCCATGACAAATAGTTCAGAAATAATGCGTCTAAAACAAAAGGCTTTAAAGAATCCAGATTCCTAATTAATGGGAGGGAGGAATGCTGGTGCAATGCTTTGTGTGCACTGTTTGGCTTGGCTTGTTGTACGAGTTGTTACTGCCTTGAATGTATTTTTTGTTACTTTATAAATAAGAAAATGTATTAACTCATGAAGGCAAGTGTCAATGTGATGTCAATGTTGTGTGTCTTTGAATGCTTTTTTTTTTTGCTGGGTTGCAGTAATCTTTCTGAACTTTGCTGAAATGTCACCTCATAAGTCTTCCCACCCTGTTCAGTTGAATTTCCTTCCCTCTGCCGCATAGTGATGCAGAGAAAGCACTTTGTTTGTGTCCTGCTGTGCTTTTATTGGACTGAAACTGAGCATCTGTCCTACAGATCATTCTTTTTTTGTAATAAAACATGTTGTGCATGTCTCTTTTAGTGGAGCTTGTGAATAAATGCCTCTTTCAATAGGGAGGAAGAACAAAACATAAAAGCAAACTCAAACTAACCGCAGTCAGATGGTGTTAAAAAATAGAAATATATATTTACTAAGAAAGATGACAGAATTTAAAAGAACACTCAGTTAGAAGACACCTTTCTCATGAACTCAATTTCATCTGCTCCATGCTGTTAAACATTATAAGTTCATGTTGTGAAAATGTGTTCAGCCTGTGGTTTTAAAGAGCAGGTTTGTTTTTGTAATCTCTTTACTGTATCCAAACGAGCCTGGAAAAGTTGCTCACAATCTTCTTTTATATTTAGATGTGTGCTACAATTTTAGAAGCAGTTAGAGGTAATCCCCCTCACTTTAACATTATGATAACCACGGATAAATCAGCATCTTATCCCTTTTAAAGCCTAAGTAGTCGAGGGGAAATTTGACTGCAGCATCTTTAATTGGGGGATTACTAGGGTATTTTTACAAGATTGCATTTTATTCCATGTGAGTACTTTAATAATTGTGGGATGGTAAGGGATTGCACTAATCATGTTTTCCCATAATGCTTTAATCTGCAGCATTACTGTTGCAACAATTTGGTTTTATGCTCTAGTTCAAGCAATGAATAGCCCCGTCTTGTTGAAATCAATAAAGCCCAGTGAACTGGATGAGGGAGATTGCTGAGCCCTTAACTTTCTGCAAAATAATATTTGCTGCAGTACCACCTTAGACATTCTTTCATTCAAAACACAGCCAATAAGAAGTCCCCGATGATCATCCGGAGGCACAGTGTTGTGTTTTTATAAAGTAGTCATGTCTTTCTTTCTTTCTTTCTTTCTTTGTTTTTACTGCAGCCACAACCTGAGGAGCACATCATTTCTGCACCCTGTGACTCGACAAATTTCACCTGATAACATAGAATATACCTTACAAGACAGGTGAGCTTCTCTTTATTCTTAATGCTTTAATGTACAAAAAATAAAAAAATAAAAAAAGAACAAACACAAATGCATTTTTCTCTCCTTTTTCTCTCAATTAACTCATCATGAAGACTATTAGAGCCATGTAAGCACTTACAAGCTAACTGTCAGTAACTGTCTCACACTAAGGAAAGGGAAAGGATTTGGCACTTTAAATTCATTAGTCAAGCTGTATTCATTCTCCACTGTAATGATATTTATTACTGCAATATTGTGACCACAGATTTGGATTTTGTCAGCTCATTAGCTTTGTTCTTCACATTATTACCTCATTAGTTGGTATCATGATGGCATTGCAGTGAAACAGAAACCGACAAGTTCATGTGGTCCTCCTTGTATCAAAGTAATGACTACAACTGATCAGTAGGCCTAGTTATGGAGCAGCTCTTGGTAAACGGTGGATGGACTAACCTTGCATGGTGCTTTTCTTGTTATCCAACCGCTCTTAGAAATGTTCACCAAAGTCCATATTGTAACGGCAGCCTGTTTTTAAACACCCTTCCAAGCCTTATTTGACTTGTCTCCATGGTGAACCAACACAGCTGTTTCTGACGATTTATATTCTGCACATTTAATTGACTGACTGTGTAAATTTTGAAGAAATGGTAAAGAAACCCTTAAAAATGTAAATAAGAAAACAAACAGTCGTTTTCTGTCCTCACCACATGTACTGTTTCAGAATGACAGGTGGGCGTATTGTCGTTTTATGTTGGCGCATAAAACTCCAAGCCATCAAACATGCATGGCAGGCTTAGGTAATATCAGACAGCAGGTGTGTGATTGTATTTAGGCTGGTTGGTCTTATTATATAGTGCACTGCAAACATTTCACTTCTGCCAGAGACAACTATGAGCCCTCTGAATTCTCATTCAAAACTGATTGATGGGATTCATCTGCAATATTTCTTGTGATTCGATGTTCTCTGTATTTTTTTATATGTCTCAGCAAACACACAAGCTCCTTGAGTACATAAAATACCCCACTGTGGGTGAGATCAGATCTGAGTGCTGTGGCCATATACCAATATTACACTTGTTATAAACCTTGGATCACAGCAAGTTACATAGCTTATTAAAATAATCAGATTAGAGCAGCAATTTCAGTGAGATTATTTTAAATGACATAAAAAACAAAAATTTTGTCGTTCCTGAGATGTATATTATGTTATGTGAGGGTCGTGCTCTGAAAGAAATGAGACATTACTGTACACCTTTCAGGATTAACTTTTTTCACATCAAAGCAATAAATAATTAGCCAAATTCATGTAATGTGTTTATTCTGGCTGTCTACATTGTGTATAAACATTAAAAATATCATATTGTGGGTAATAAATAAATAAAAGAATGTATAAAATTACTTTTTTATTCATCAGAACCAATTTGAAAACTGAACGGCAAAAAACAGGCTCAGATCGGTACTCTGGCTGCCCTGCAAAACGGGGAAAAAACAATTTTAAGATTTGGATTTCTTAAACTTGAACTTTCTTTGTCAGAGCATGCAAATCAGAGCATGCATGTCTTGCAAAAAAGAAAACATGCTATGCTGTTAAGAGGTGCTTCTTAAGTTATATATATGCATGTTACATGGCAGGACTGTTAGAAGCTGGTGAACTTCATTATTCTGGAATCCTAGACTGATAAATGCTTTGGGCTTTTTCCTGTTGGATCATTTATTTATTAATGCTTCATGTTCTTTAATGCACTGAATGAAAATTGCCAAACTTTTTTTAAAGGTCACCCCTGTTTTATTGAACATATTCATCCAAATAAAACCCTTAAACGTACGATGTTGTTTTTTTTTTTTATGTAGAACTGAGGTAATTTGTGTTAGTTCTCATAAAGAGAAGATGCCCCAAACAAAATGGAAATAAAATGAATGTATTCCTTATTCCTTTGTTCTTTAATATATCTTATTTAATATGGGATTGAAAAATGAAAAAGAATCAGAATCAGAATCAGAATCGGGTTTATTATAAAGGACCTGTTCTCAATTTCTCTATTCTATGTAAAGATATAAAAAAACAACAACAATTGTTTCTGGTATTTTCCTTGTTGGATTAAGTATATTGATACACTAAATCAAAATAGTTCAGAAAAAATATTTTATGTTTCTACTTGATTTACAGATGATGTTGGATTTTATTTTATACAATGACTAGATTTTCTCTTACGCTGACAATGTGCAAGCATTGCACATGTGCACAATAAAATAATTTACTTAAACCCTCAGTTCCACTGGAAGTGGAAGCTATGCGTAGGCTCCACGATGTTGCTCTTCCTGGCTGTTGGGACTGATCTCAGTGATTTCAGAGTGGTCCCACTGAAAGCATGTTTGTGAAGCGTCCCAGAAGCCCCGCCTGCTATGCACTTCCATAAAATATGCAGCTGTTTTATTTTTCCTGCCTGCAGCTTCAAATCCACATCCATCTATGTAGAGCACAGCTGATGAACAGCAAAGTGGATACGGTGGAGTTTACAAGTAGAAGGCTACATGTGCATAGTTTGGATGGCATTTCCAGGACCTTTATGTAATACAAAGATTTGCTTATACAGTTAATCGAAAGTCCTAATAAATATAACCATTTAAGTGAAAAATGTCTGAAAACAACTAAATATTTCAACTAATTTGCCCATTATGGAAGAAATAAAACATGGTTTCCTAAAGAGTATGCATGGGAGATGCTGATAGAACTGGTTAAATAAACACTTTGCTGGATTATTGTTTTTTTAAAAGCCTACATGTTCACTCATATAGCATGATGATATAATCCGAACATGAAATGAGTCCTTCTTAGAGATGCTCTGATCTGAAAATACATTTGGTAGAATTAGAAGCCGCTGTGCAGCTGCTCCAAGGTACGTGCTGCCTCCACCTCCAGTGGAAGTGGGGGCTTATACTCAGATAAGTCCTCCTAAACTGTAATCTTTGTGGGGTTAGAATTAGGGTGCCTCACTAACATCATCTCATACCGATATAATATGTTGTCACACACTACCATATTTGGAAAGCAATATAAATGTAAAAGCAGTTTGTAACAGCCAAACCGATGCAAAAAATGCTTTTGTTCGGAAAGCAGCAGTTTCCAGAGCATTTAAACAGTCCAAACCAATGTACAGGAACAATAAGAATTTACTCATTTAACAACAAGAGTGGAATGAAAGACTCACTGCAGTAAACACCCCTATAAATGTTAATTACCGTTGAAATTGCCCTAAAAGAAACAGAGTTCTGCCTCAATTTCAAATTAGTTTAAAGAGGCATTTTAATCCAGCTTGCCTTTTAAAAGCATTCCGGAACATTAAATACATGAAAGATCAGAGGTACCATTCAGCACATATATAGATAGAAGACTGAGCATAAAGAGCAGTCTGTGGCTTCCTAAATATGAAACAATTTAAATCCGACACACCTACAGTATCTAACAAAGTTGATTTGATTGATATTTTACTGGCCTGAAGCTTCAAGTTTTTTATAGATTATTAAACTGTGATCGGTTAATTATCTCTTTTCATATAAAGTATCTCTCAAAAGGATTTTAAAATGTCAAACATGCCATCCTGTCACTTCAATCATAGCAAGACAAGCCTGGGAAAAATGAGAGCAGCAACTCTCTCCCTTCTGCACAGCACTTCATGAGATATTGCTTTGGTCCTCCACAAGCCACAACAAATCTCCTGGGAAGCTATTCCAATGACCATAGTGGTAAACAGAATGAAAGCTGCACATAAAAAGGCAGCGTCCTCATGATACGAGAGGCACATCGTGTAAAAATGTTGGCAGCAATCCAAGCTGCTGTCGCCGTATTCTGGTGTAGGATTCTCTTCTCTCTTTGACTCTTTATTCTGCTTTTTCTTTTATATGTCTGTACCTCATCTCTTAGATTAAGTATAGGGGGATTAAGTGCATTAAGTGCCTATTGCATATGATTTTGCTTGTGTTTTTGGCTCATTGGTCAATATATTAGTTTAACCGTACAGCTTGACACAATAAAGATACTTCATTAATCAGATTTGTAAGAAGAAACATTTTCTTTGAAAAAGTTGAATACTTATCAGTGTAAATTGTACTAAATGTAAGTGGCCAAAACTGAACTCTCTATTAAAAAAAATTATTATTTCTTTACAGAAATATGTCAGCTTAAAACAGATAAAGCTTTAAATTCTATTTATTTTAAAAATCTTTGTTTATGTTCGGTGTACTTCATGGTAGCTGTGATTTAAAAGAACTAAAAAAAATTGACTTTAATTACGGTACTGTGATTACAAAGCTTTATATTAGTAAAGTCAGAATAAAAATAATTGGTTACCTGTGTTACATACAGGCCTGTAATATAAACTGCTTCACTCTTATGTTTACGGTTTTGCAGAAAAGGGAGCAGTAATACTGTATGTGCTAAAGGGAGATACAGCACTCTTCACATGTATCACCCACCATGTTGAAAACTAATTAAAGCATTAAGCTAATTGTCAAGTGGTTCACACTTTGTTTTTGGTATTTTAACTGCAGGTTTCCCCCACTTGAAAAGGCAGTTTGCTTCCAGAGATCTCACAGGATTTCACTCATCACACCAAAGTTGATTCTTTCCTTTTTTGTCTTTTATTTGAAAGTTCAATCAACAATAGTAGTAGCAGTATTAGTAGTAGTAGTAGTAGTAGTAGTAGTAGGTGAAAAACCTTTAAATATAAACAGAAAACACAATGATTAACATTCTTTAAACAAAATTGTTCCTGAAACAAAATATAAGATTTAAACCCAAAATCAAACATATTCAAAGAATTATTCAGTGATACATTTTAACATTCTAGTGTTCATTTACTTTCTCAAATACATTTTAAATGATTCCTCTTTTTTTTTTTCTTCTTTTTCTTTTTTATTTATTTATATATATTTTTTTCTCAATGTTTCAACATTTCAGTCTAAATATTCAAATAATTTGTGGCTCACCGGCTCCTTCTCCTTGGAACAAACTTTCCTGCAGTGCATTCACCCAGGCACCCTCATAGTGCTCATTGTTGCTTAGTGAGTGAACATCTCCCAACTGATCCTTTAATTATCTTCACCTGTCTCCAGGTTGGGAGACACTCTCCCTATACTCAGTCAGAGGAGGGCGGGGCCTGAATTCAGCTTAACACCTCCCACTCGATCTTCCCACAGAAACTGCTGGAAAGATCGCATGTATCAGTCAATATACAGTCAATTTACAGTCCGACTTCCTTCTGGGTTTCCTGCTTGCTCCTCTGCTGGCAGGAGAACAACTAGTCGTCTGACATCTCTGTGAAGGATTGTAAACTGTGTGTCCCTCAGAATGCTGGATGGAGGAAGCTTGGATGCAGGATTCTTGGATGCGGGCCTCACCTCTGGAGTGCACAAACTTGTTACAACTTTAACATTTACATCCCGCACAATGCCTCTGGTATCTGCATTAACGCTGATGACTCTTCCAAGCTTAAAGTGACCCCTCAATGCATTCTGGTCACACAGCCAAACAATGTCTCCGACTGCAACATTTCTTTTCATAGTGTGCCATTTACTCCTGATAAAAAGATTAGGTCCAGCAAGCTGGCTCCAGGACCTCCAGAAAGTGTTAACCTGGTGCTGCATTTCTTGAAGTCTCTTGTAGGGATAACTTGTGAAATCAAAGGTTTTCCAGTCACCACTTGATGATGCTCGTCCCAGCAGAAGTGAATTAGGTGTGACATACTGCACAGTGTCCTCTCGGCTCTGTACCCTGGCATCAATGGGACGTTCATTTGCAAGGTTGGCAGCAAGCTGAAGTGTTGTTTGGAACTCACTGAAGCTTAGTCCCGACTCTCTTCCCAGGCTCTGGAATGCTCTTTTCACAATCCGGACACCTGCTTCAGCAGAGCCATTGCGATGAGGGGAATCCGCTGGCTGGATTTTCCACTGCCATTCAGTTCCATTCTGAGCTGAAGTTTCTTCTACAGCGGACCTGTTCAACCCATCCAGAAATTGATACAACTCCTCCAGAACCGGTTTGGCACCAATAAAATTGGTCCCTGGATCAGACCAGATCTTTTTAGGGTGACCCCGAATAGCTGTAAATCTTTGGTAAGCCATTACAAAACTTTCAGTTGACATAGAGTTAGCAAGCTCTGTGTGAATTGCTCTGCTGGCCATGCAGCAGAATGCCAACCCCCAAACCTTCATCTTGACTCTCCTCTTCACATCATCTTTAACCTGATATGGTCCAAACAGGTCAACTGTTGTAAACTCAAATGGGGCTGCGGGCCGAGTTCTTTCTTGAGGTAAATCACTCATTATTTGCTGACATAATTTGGCTCTGGTTTTCTTGCAGATCACACAATTGTTAATTACTTTTTGAGTAATTCTTCTTCCTTTGATGATCCATGCTTTCTTTCTCACCTTCAGAAGAGTTGCAGCCACTCCCTCATGACCTCTGTTGTGAGCTTCGTAAACCAACAGCATTGAGACCCAGGCATTGTATGGTAACAGGGGAACACCAACCTTGTCTTCATTGAAAGCCTGGATCCTCCCACCACAAAGCAGAAGCCCAGATTCTTCCTCTTTGTAAACCACCAAACGGTCTATGGTAGTGGCTGGAAAGGTGACACCGTCCTGTGCAGCAAGAAAAAGATCTCTTAAAGCATCCTGGCGCTCCATTACAGTAATGACCCCAGTTAATGGCACTGCCTCCCACTTTGAGGTTCTCACGATCCTCTTTTGACCTACAAAGCGTTTTGCAGCCCGCCAGACCTGGGCAATCACTCGGAGGAGCAAACCCAAATTGCTAAAGCGTCGTACATCCACCAAGTTCCTGACTGCAGTATTGGTGGGCGGTCTCCGAGGTTCTGGATCTGGTGGTTCTTTCTTTGCCTGTGCTCTTGTAAGTACAGCAGCAAACGATTTTTTCTGCATCTTCCAATGGTTTCTCTTTCAGTTAATGAAACATCCTTTGGAGACTTTATTGGCCACTTACCAGTTGGTAGACTGAGAAAGTTTGGGCCTTGCTGCCATGCAGAGTCTTCCTCCAAATCCTTTGAACCAGACCCACGAGTGATGATATCAGCAATGTTCAGGGGACCAGGGATCCACAGCCAATCCTGAAGTTGTGTACTATCTTGGATTTCTCCAATCCTATTGGCAAAAAAGGACTGGAAACCATAACTTTCACGTTGAATTGCACAGAGAACAGTTTGGCTGTCAACAAAGTGGTACCATTGTTTTACTTTAATTTTGCAATACTGCACAAAGTACCTCTTCAGTCGGGCAGCAAATACTGCTCCACACAGCTCAGCCTTGACAGCTTCCCCCTTGTGGTCTAAGGGTGTTAGTTTAGCCTTAGATTCTACCAGCCGTACCACAGGACCTTGATCACATGCCCAGCGCAGGTAGAGGACAGCACCATAAGCCTGCTCACTGCCATCAGAGAAGGTAATTGCATCAGGCTCAGCAGATGCAAACACTGGTGTCAAAGCTCTTGGAAACTTAACCTGGTTCAGCTTGGTATATTCTTCAAAGAGATGAATGGCATCTGCTCTAAGCTTTTCTGAGAGTGCAAGGTCCCAAGTGTCTTTGATAGTTCTAAGCTTAGCTTCCTGAAATGCTCTGCGGACTAGAATGGCCCCTTTCTGCTTAACAGGTGTTGTCAGACCAATTGGGTCATATAATGCAGAAACTTGGCTGAGTAATTGTCGACGTGTTAGTGGGTTTGGTGTCTGGGCTCTCACCTCTTCCAGTTGAAGATTTCTCCCTTGTCTCATTTTCCTTTTTCTCTTTGAGAAGTTTATTCCAACCATGACATGGAGCTTGTCATCTTCCACTGTATAGCCAAGACCAAGAGCTTTGTTGTCATCCTCTTTAAGCTGATTTGGCAGAATCATCTTTGTAGCAGCCTCCCGTTCTTGTTTCTCAGTAGGCTGGTTTCCACTTTGACCAGAGAAGACCCATGGTTTTAACTCGAAACCGCCTGCATTCAGGATCTGCTCCACATTTCCAGTGATAATTTTGAGCTGGTTCAAGTTGTTATGAGAGGTCAAAAGATCATCAACATAGCTATGCTCTTCAATTACTCTCCGCTCCTCCACAAAATGGCTGAACTGGGGGAGTTTAGCTGTCTCTTTAAAGCAAGTTGAGCAATACATCCTGCTGGCTTATCACCAATGTTGACTCTAGTGATTGCAAACTCACCCAGCTCCTCCTCCTCAGAGTCACGCCACAGGAACCTATGTAGGTGTTCCTCTCGGTCTTCAAGCCATACTGAATTATACATCTTGCGTATGTCTCCCAGGGCAGCAAATCTTCCACTTCGGAATCTGAGAAGTACAGCTCTGATTGAATTTAACACATCTGGGCCCTTCAGCAGAAGATCATTCAAACTCACCCCTCTACACTTTTGACTGCTGTTCCAGACCAACCTGACTGGAGTTGTGACAGAGTGTGGGTTTGGTGCAATGAGGTGACTGATGTACCATACTGGGCCAGTCCATGTATCCAAGATGTCTTTAGACAACTTCATTGCAGCTCGCCGCTTAACTATCTCATGAATTTGAGCTGCATATGCGGCCTTCCACTCTGGGTCCTTAGCCAGTTGCCTCTCAGTCCTCATGAATGTAGCTTCAACTGCACTCCTGTTGCAATGTAATGTGGCTGGATCTTCTACCCAGGGATAGCTGGCATGCCAATGAGGCTTCCCACTATGTTCATCTGAAACGACATATGTTAGTCCACTTTTTACCACTTCCAGCTCCCTTTCTTCAGAGAGAGTCATCTCTTTGCCACCTGGCTGGCAGTTTCCACAGCGGCAACCTCCACATTTTGGGATGCAACCAGCACCGATGCTGTCCCATTTCCACCACTCTAGAAACCTGGAAGTAGAAGCTACACAATTTGATTTGTGAGGTTTAATGGCAGTCAAAGGCTGTTGGCTCTGTGTACTTGGCACTACACAAACATGTTCTTCATACCTCACAGCAGCAGTTCTCATAGATCTTGCGAAGTGTGTTCGTGATGTGTGGGCTGTCATTGTGACCTCTTCAAAGAGCTCAGGATGGGTGCCAGCAACTGTTTTTCCCATTGGTCCATCCCACAGCACAAGATCTCCAATGGTGCATATTTTCTGTGGAGCTAGCTGGCCCTCTTTGTGGCTTACAAGGAGATGGATCTCTTTTGGTCTTACTAGTTCACTGAGTGGAATGCCTGGAAAGAACTTTTGCAGCTTCTTTGGAGACACATGTTTTTGTATGTCAGCAATACTGTCTAGGCCATAACAAACAAGCTGGTGAGACTTGAAAGTGCCTCTTGAGCTGCGGACACGGATTTTCAGGAGGTATAGCTTTGTTTTGACAAAGACTTTCATGCCTCCTACACCATGAACCACAAGCGTGATGTCTTCACTCCTGAGATTTAGTCGGCCTGCTGCCTCATGAGTGATATAATTTGTGTCAGAAGCTAGATCAATCAGGGTCCCGATTTTTTGTCCATCATTAGCTGTGACTTCCTGAATCATCATTAAGACAGGCCACTCTGTTAGCCCATTCTCTGTTAGAAGACTTGAGTGACTTTTTGCAACATGGGAAACCCTTGACGTTGTGTTACAAAATACATTCTGACATTGTTGGGCTAGTTCTGGTGGGAGTTTTTTCACAAATTCTTCTTGGGCTTCAGTGTAATTTCTTGTATTTCTACCTCCCACTGTTCCACTTCTGCTTCTCCTTTGAGTTGTGCTGCCTCTAGATGTTTCAGCATTTGGACACAGATGATAGTGATGGTCCGTGTCCCTCCTTTTCTCACACTCAGAATTTTTGCACAAGAAAAAAGTTTTGCAGTAATCACCAGGATTGTGGACGTCCAGACATCTCCAACATGCTCCCATTTTCCGTACTGCATCCTTCTTCTCTGCAAGATTAAGTGCACAGAATTTCTTACAGAAATAGAGCTTTTTCCTGTGCCTGAAATCCCCACAGACTACACACCCTGAGGGAGTGCTACTTGCTTGGTTTGCGATTCTAGTCCTTGCTTGCCTCTGCTCTGGTCGAGATTCCTTCCTCACTGGATCCTCATTCTTTAGTTGGTCAAGCTGTTCATAGATGCTTTCCTGACTCTTGAGGAAGTCCAGAAGATCTTCAAAGCGCTTCTCTGATTTAGTACTTCTCTCTGCAGCATAGAGAAGCCATTCTTTCTTCAACCCATCAGGGAGTTTGCTCTCAATTGACTTTGTCACAAGAGGATTTTTTAAAGCGCCACTGTCACCAAGGTCATTGAGGTCATCAAGGGCTTTTTCAATAGTTTGGATCAGTTCAACAATTTTCTTAGGCTGGTGACTTTTGACAGGAGGAAGTCTCTGAAGCTCTTCAATTATTTCAATAGCAATAGCTGATTGGCATCCAAACCTGTTTTCTAGTACACGAAAAATGTCATCTGCTGTTTTGTAGGTTACCAGTCGAAGGTCTCTTATTATTTTTTCATCTAAACTGTCAATGAGCTGAAACTTTTTCACTTCTTTTGACCCCGTGGGTTCTCCTTGACTCTGGAGAGCCTCCCAATCTCTTCTCCAGCGATGAAAATCGCGCCTGACGCCAGTAAATTTGGGGAGTGAGGTTGGCTTCAATTTGATAACTGATGTTGGGTAGCTGATGGAAGACGTACTTAAAGTTTTTCCAGCACTTTCTTTAGCCTTGGCTTCTATAAACTCTGCCTTTCTGGACATTAACTTCGGAACCATCTGTTCAAGCTCTCTTACACGCAGGTGAAATTCTTTTTGCTCAGCAGGGGCCCAGCACTTCCACTGTGTGTACAACTCTTTTGTCTTCTTCACCAATCTTTCCATGCAGTCAAACATGAAGTCAAAAGCCTCTTTATTTCCTCCAGAGTCAAAAGACATTACACTCTCTACTTTTTCCTCTGCAGCTTTAACTGCCATTGTCAGTTCCTCTTCTCCAAAGTTTTCCCAAAGCATCTTCTGGATCAGATTTTTAAGCTCCTTCAGTTTCATTTCACATTCACTTGCAGTTTTATCAATGTCAGCCCTTTGCTGCTCATTTAACTTTGAATCTTCTTCAGAGTCTTCTTGCAAGTCTCTATCTACAAGATACTGAGCTTCCACATCTTCATTTGCTTCCATAACTTTATTAGACTCAATTATTAGTTCCTTGAAACTGTCTTTGAGCTCCTCTTCTGACATTATGGCATGCATTCGAACAATGTTGTTGGCCAGCCGGGAAAATAGCAGTTTAGCAGATGTCCTGTTTCTCTTCAGCTGGTCTAAAGACTCTGAGTCAGCCATTTTGAGTTTCAATAGGGTTCCTGACTCTGCCAATCTTCTGGCCGGTTTTTCACTGTCAAGTGGTTCACACTTTGTTTTTGGTATTTTAACTGCAGGTTTCCCCCACTTGAAAAGGCAGTTTGCTTCCAGAGATCTCACAGGATTTCACTCATCACACCAAAGTTGATTCTTTCCTTTTTTGTCTTTTATTTGAAAGTTCAATCAACAATAGTAGTAGCAGTATTAGTAGTAGTAGTAGTAGTAGGTGAAAAACCTTTAAATATAAACAGAAAACACAATGATTAACATTCTTTAAACAAAATTGTTCCTGAAACAAAATATAAGATTTAAACCCAAAATCAAACATATTCAAAGAATTATTCAGTGATACATTTTAACATTCTAGTGTTCATTTACTTTCTCAAATACATTTTAAATGATTCCTCTTTTTTTTTTCTTCTTTTTCTTTTTTATTTATTTATATATATTTTTTTCTCAATGTTTCAACATTTCAGTCTAAATATTCAAATAATTTGTGGCTCACCGGCTCCTTCTCCTTGGAACAAACTTTCCTGCAGTGCATTCACCCAGGCACCCTCATAGTGCTCATTGTTGCTTAGTGAGTGAACATCTCCCAACTGATCCTTTAATTATCTTCACCTGTCTCCAGGTTGGGAGACACTCTCCCTATACTTAGTCAGAGGAGGGCGGGGCCTGAATTCAGCTTAACACTAATATTATATCACTGCTGGATCCTACTGAATACTGAAAGAGGTTTCTGCAGAAACTTTTGAAAAGATTTCTGATCTGTACCATCCTCTTTACTGTGTGGAATTTCAGACTTTGCGATTCATTGCCCTTGTTTTCCTCTGGTTTGGTTGTTTTAAAACTTGTAAATTATTGCCATAGATGTTTATTGCCAGCAATTCTACTTTAGAATTACACTTCTTAATGTTGCTGCACGTTACTGTAGTTCTGCTAACTTAGCTCTGATGCTTAGAAATGTACAAAACAGGAAATAAAATTACATGTAGGATTTTACATTACAGGTTATAAAAATGACATTTGACCAAATTCTGCTCTTGAGAAATTGTTCTTATGTTTTCATTTAAATTATTGTACAATGCAAAAAAAACAAAAACAAAAAAAAACAAAACAAAAAAACTGCTCTCAGTTGCTAACGAATTAGGTTTTAAAGTTTTTGTTATATAATAAATAAGATCAATATCCACACATCTGTTTCTTAGATTGGTGTTATTCCCACCTAGAATAGAGAGTTGTTTCAGTAAGCATCGAGTCTCAGTGATTTCTAAAGCTGCCTCACTCTCTCATTGTTTTGTTCAGAAAATTAAAATTACTTGTCATGGTCCAGGATCTGACTCAAGTCTGTGAAAATACATGATGTAAAATCTTGTAAGGGTGCAATAATTATAACCAGTAATTCATATGATGCTTTTGATGAGTGGATACAGCCTAAGGTTAATTCTAATTGAAGGAACAGAGAAGTATTTGTAGGCACTGTTTTTAGTTTGGTTATATACTATGAATATTTTTTACATTACAATTTCCAATGCTGATGTATTTTATTGAGAATTTTATATGTTAGAACAACAAAGATTTGTGCATAATTGTGAAGAAAAAGCAATATGATTGCAATCAACAGCCTTTCAGACGACGTGTTATTAGTAAATAAATGCCACCCCACCTTTTTCTATTTATTCAAAGGATACATTCTTCTGTAAATCACCAAGAGGTACGTCAGATAACATTATTGTGCAAACAACATAAAAAACAAGGGCCACACATAAGGTTGGAACAACTTAAGCTCTGGATATGTTACAAACTGCAAACCTATGATACACTGAGGAGCACCGATCAGGAAATCAGTGATGAGGCTCATATATCTGGAGGAGCTGCAGAGATGGAAACAAAGCAGAATTGCAATATTTGTCTTAGTGCTGGCCCGAAGTGTGGCTGCTGCAGTTGAATTTCATATTGGTTAAAATGTTCTACGGAGCTGGTTATATTTCTGCATTACAGCCCACCACTAGGGAATTATGGTGGATTCAATTTAATTTGGATATTAGAACTTTGAGGTTGGAGTGCCATCATTTCTGAGGTGATAGCATTCCAGTGTCTCGCCTCTGGATGCCGTATTCCCATTGTTCATATTGTTGAACTACGGACACATTTAAAAGCATAACAATGGCAATAATACTGGTTTACATGGAATTCCAATGTCTGTGTACAAACTAAACTCTATAAAACCATCTCACCCAAACACTCGCCACAGTAGCAAATCAGGAGTTGGAATTGCTACTATAGATCGATAGTGTTTTTCAGGTGAGCATTTTATCAGTCAGCATGGTGACATATTGAGGTGCTTAGATTGTTAAATTATATCAAATCACTGTCAGTTTCTCTGATCCTGAACCTTAAACCCTCTGCTTTTGCCTACACTTGGCCATGTTTGGGCAATGCCCACTTTGGTGACATTATGTTAGAATAGGTCTATGGGACGGGTCTTGCTTCTACATTTTAGAGCATGCAATTTAATAGTTTGAGCAGCAGCAACAAAAAGGAGACTTTAAAATAACTGCTTCATTTACATAACAACTAAAAATTAAGAATAAAAAATGTTGAAAAAATGTTAAAGATGTGACATATTTATTTTTAAGGCTCATATATAATCGCCTAAAACCCCCCTCCATCTTTCATCATAAGCTATCTAAAAATAAGAACTATGCCATGAGGAAATCTATGTTCTGCATTGGACAACTTTCTAAAGTTACCTTCAAGTCAAAAAGCAGCTTTACACAATAAATAAAATAAAAATATTTAATATACAAATGCAATGAAGTATTTCATCACCAGAATCAGAAGATTCTTAATCAGAACCAATCGTTTATGTTGTTTCTGTGTGTGATTCACCCTCACAGCCTGAAACTCAGGAGCTGCTAATGGTAAGGATGGCCATGGTCCAAGCACTCTCCTAAAATCCCTTTAGCCTTTAGCATTAACTATGAAATTAAGTGTCAGCACTGATCCAGTCACTGAAACAATGTGCAGGCCATTCAGTTCTGTTTATTTCCCCGGAAAGATCAGTTTTTCCGACAGTCGAGTTGAATAGATTATTTGTCCTAATAAATCATCAATGGGTGTGTTTTCTGTTTATTGACATATAACATTCATGCAGTGGGGTGAGTCCATGCTTTACCACTGAGCTGTCCAAGTACAACATCCTACTAAGGAGGCGATTGGCTGAGACGGGTCTTGTGTCTGTGTCAGGAAACAGTCACATCCTTTTGTATGTGAAAGCTCAGCTTTGACCTGCTGCCTTTTTGTTTTTCATGGCTTACAACATAAATTAAGAAGAAACATCATTATTCTGTGATCCTCATCCTGTCTGTCACTCATTACCATTCACATTGTACTGTCAACTGCAGGATAGAGTCCCGCATGTCCAAACTAACAGCCAATCAGAGGTCTCCCAGCATGGTCACAGAGTCCCCCAGGGCTGTGACCTCAGCTGCAGTGGATGCTGCCTCAGGATCAAAGGTAAGCTTCATTTTCCCCATTAGATATCGGGCTGGTTTTTTTTTTTTTCAGTGCTTTATTTTACTATAGAGCTTAAGGATATTAATGCAGATGGAAAAATAAGGAACTTTGTCTTAGTTTGATCCAAGTAGAACATGTCAAAGAGCTGTAATAATTTGTGTATTTTAATTCATCAAGTCACCTAGGTGATGCATTAAGGTTATATTACCAGCTCTGGACATGTTAGGCTTTTAGTTCAAGTGGCTTTCTGTTTGTATTTTAAATGAAGAAAGAGAATGTATGATCATGTTCATTTTCTCTATGTATATGATTGCAATGTAAAAGGAAAAAGAAAGTGAAACAGAAATGTAGGGAAGAATAGAACTTAAAACATTTTCTAAGCTAATAATAATGCATCTATTTAGTATTCTGCTTAAAGCAAGATATTTTTCTTTACTGAACAGGTACCATCTAAAGGATTATTTTAAGTTTATAACTAATGACAACAAAGCAGTATTTTTTATTTGCCGGACAAAGGCCTTGATTTTCTTAAATTTAGGAAATTTGTGATCGGCTAATACTTAGATATTTTCCACCAATCTGATTTAAAGTTCATCATAAAGGTCTAAAAAAAACAAAAAAACAAAACAAAACACTATCAATGTTTTAAACTTTATATTTGACAGCCGTTATTTCAGAAATTTTTCATGTGTCACGGGAAATGACTAATATTTTATTATATTTAATATTTTGATATAACTTCTGTCTTGTGATCTTATAACAACTGATAGTGTAAATTATAAAAAGAAATCTGTCTCTGTCAAAATCGTAATCAGCCTTTAAGGTTTTTAAAAAAAATTGGTAATCAGTGATGGACCAGAAACCTATAATCGATGCATCACCAGTATTAAGCTTTTACCTGCACCAATCGTCATCATTAAACCGACACACAAAAAGAGCAAATTTTGCCAAACAATGCAACCAATACATTTAGCAAATCCTGATAGTATTTAATATACATCAACATAATAGAATACACCTTAATCACAGAAACTAAATCTAAGTAATAATTATCTTTTGGCCAAAATATGTGAAATAAACAGTTGTTAAGTAATAAATTAATAACAAAGACAAACTGGATGTCAAAAGTCAGTAAAGGTTAACGTCAGGAGTGACATTAAGCTGAAATCGACAGGTACTGCAACCAGTAAAGCTTTAAGAGGTTCATTGTAATTTTTATTATTAAGCCAATATAAAGTGATTCAAAGAAATTTAACTGGACTCTGTAGATCTGTAGACGTTTTAAAACCTAGAGTTCGTTAGGTTTCATTGCCATAATGTCTGTAAAGGCTGTAAATAAATGATCATGGGCATTTATCATTAAATGTTTTAGAATTTGATGGAAATATGAAAATATTCCAAAGATAACAAATGTCTCAGCATTTTTATTTTAAATGAGTGATGAAATATTATTGGCCTTTTGTATATTTATTTTGACATTTGTTATTATTCTCAAATAATCAAAATGGAAAATCTAAAGGCTCAAAAACTATAGTAAACAAAGGCAACTTAATTGTTATTTTTTAGGTTATATCAGTCCATGGTCCCTCAGGAAAAAAATTATTTTTGAAAAAAACAATTTCTTAACTAACATTATCATGGAAACAAATCCCCCCAAAATAAACCTGTCAGTTTATACAGCCAGAGAACTGACATTTGTTAATGTAAATTTTCTGAAAATGTGTATGAAGAATTCAAACTTAAATGAGGCTTATAAAATCACAAGTAGCGCAGATCACCTGTCTTTTCTTTGCAGAAATGCAACAAATTGCTCAAATTCAATTTCCCATTGTGCTTCCGTCTGAAAATGTTAGTAGAGGGGAAGTTTTTTTTTCATAAAACTGTATCCTATAACCAGATCTTTTCTTATAAGATAACTATCTCATAATAACGAGATTCAGTTACATATTAATTTCAGATCATGTGTAACAACCAAAGAACCCTGTCTATAGTATCTTTTTCTCTTTTCCCATCTTCAGTCCAGTTTAGAATGCTACAGTAAAATGCTTTTTAAGGGATTTCTGTAAAGGATGTTGGACTGTATTTCATTATTAAGCTTTTTTTGAAAATGATTAACACCTTATTATACACTTGATGCATTTCCGTCAGTATATCTTGAGTCAAACAAACGTATGATCAGATGGGTTTGGATGCCTGTTTTTTTTTTTTTTTTTGCTTTCAATAACTGAGATCATCCTTTGATATTTGCATTTTATTTTAAGCATTGTTATTTAGACAATAAAGCAGAAACTGAAGAAAACTCAAAAGACTAGTTACTTTTTTATAGTTCTGTGTATGATCAAAATAATCTCATATTCGCAAGCAATCCTACAATTAAAAGTTTAGGGCTTTATTTGCTCCTTGCAGATCTCCAGAGGAAGTGGGAAGGTACATAGCTTTGGCAAAAGAGATCACGCTATTAAAAGAAACCTCAACATCCCAGTGGTAGTAAGAGGCTGGCTCTACAAACAGGTGAGTGCTTATTCCACCACTCGCATAACTCTTAAAGAGAAATAAAAAGAGCTACAGTAATGAGAAAAATTTAGAAGCTTAAGATCTGTACCAGTTCCTCTGTGAAAAATAAATAAAGCAATGGTGTTCAATTACTGCTCTAATGATATGCACATAGCCTTCCCCCACTCACTGGCGCTAACAAGCGCACCATTCCCAAACTGCTTCTTAATTAAAACGTGCATTAAAATTCACTCCTTAAGGAAGACCTCTAAACACACTGCGCTTTATCTTTCCCCCTTCACCTCCAGGACAGCTCTGGAATGCGGCTGTGGAAACGGAAGTGGTTTGTTTTGTCGGACTACTGCTTGTTTTATTACAAAGGTGAGTCTGTGAACAGTGCACTTGGTTAGAGTTTAAAAGATGGCAGTGAAATGAGATATGAAGCACAGAGCCCCGTAGTGATCTCCTCCTGTCATTGAAAATAAGGACTCTATGCTATTAAGTTCTTTCACATTCTAGGCTTTCTTTCTTTATTTTTTCCACCTTATAACATTTAATCCCTGCTTGTGTTTCTATAGACTCAGCCTCTTCTTCTCCGTCGAACTCCCTTAATAATAGATTAACCAAATGTGCTGTTTGTCCACATGCTGCCACGGTTCTTTATGGAGATAGCAGATACCATAGCATGACTTCTCATTTTTCTTCTGTTTTCAATCTCTAATTGTACTATTAGATACAGCTTTAAGCTTTTGCCTAAAAATGCTGTTTTGAAATTATTCTGCGTTTTCTTTTTTAACAGACAGTCGAGAGGAAACTGTGCTTGGAAGCATTCCTCTGCCCAGTTATGTCATTGCACCGGTTGAGCCAGAAGACCACATAAACCGCAAATATGCTTTCAAGGTAACACAAAGGTGCAACCGGCTGTGTTGCATTTAAAGATGTGAGCATTAAGATGTGTATCTTGGAGAATCTGTCCAATCATAGTTCAGAGTCAGGTTTATTATCCTCTGGGGTCCTCTCCTCATTTTGTTTAAGTATGAAGAAGTTTTAACCCTATTCTTTTATTAATGCTAATAAAATAACTATCCTAGAGTCATCCTTTAAGGTATGTACCACATATATATATATATATATATATATATATATATATATATATATATATATATATATATATATATATATATATATATATATATATATATGTATTCTATTTCTTTAAATCAAATATTTGCATCCAAATATGGTTCTCTATTTTTTTTGTTCCTTTTTTTCATGTTTTCAATCCCTCATAGTTATTTTCTGTGCCAAGCAGTGTCTAATTAAATTAGCACTCCAGACTAAAGCATGGTCT